>NW_027507718.1:401823414-402479664 GCF_037356315.1 Lithobates pipiens | reverse complement strand
AGACCCTTTATCCGAGCACGCAACCTGGAAGGTCGCAGGAAAAGAGGGGGGACGAGAGAGCGCCGCCCCTCCTGAACCATACCAGGCCACATGACCTCAACATTGGGAGGATGCTTTGGCGGTCTGTGACCCCTCAGAGCACCATGTCCCCATGTTGATGGGGACCAGGGCCTCATTCCCACAACCCTGGCCAGTGGTTGTGGGGGTCTGTGGGTGGGGGGCTTATAAGAATCTGGAAGCCCCCTTTAACAAGGGGACCCCCAATCCTGCCCCCCCTGTTTGAAATGGTAAGGGGGTACAAAATCCTTATTAAAATCACTGCTCCCGAAAAAACGGCCGTTTTGAAAACTTTTTTTTGCATTGATCCATGTCCCCTGGGGCAGGACCCAGGTCCCCAAACACTTTTTAGGACAGTAACTTGCATATTAGCCTTTAAAATTAGCACATTAGATTTTGAATGTTCGAGTCCCATAGACTTTAATAGGGTTCTAAAGTTCACACTAAGTTTAGGTCTGTTCGCAGGTTCTGGTGCAAACCGAACCGGGGGGTGTTCAGCTCATCCTTAAACCCCAAACACACCTCCAAGATGACCACTGCCTTGCTAAAGAAACTGAGGGTAAAGGTGATAAACTGGCCAAGCATGTCTCAGGACCTAAACCCTATTGAGCATCTGTGGGGCATCCTCAAACAGAAGGTGGAAGAGGACTCCAGTGGCAACCTGTGAAGCTCTGGTGAACTCCATGCCCAAGAGGGTTAAGGCAGTGCTGGAAAATAATGATGGCCACACAAAATATTGACACTTTGGACCCAATTTGGACATTTTCACTTAGGGGTGTACTCACTTTTGTTGCCAGCGGAGACAGTGGTTATATCTCTCAGAGGAAGTCATGAGGGTGTGACAAAACTAGTAGGAGGGGTGTGGAGGGCTGACATATGAGGAAGGGATCGGGAAGTTTGTTTCAGTGCAACGGATACATATATATGGGAGGATGGGACTGCCTGATGGAGGAGACCGATTATTGTTCCTAAGCAGTAGGAACAACAGGTGGCTCTTCTCACCCCTGACAGAACAGAGATCTGTCTGTTTAAATTAACAGATCTCCATTCTCTCCTTCTCATGGCCATCGCAGCCGTTGGCCACACGGACGGTCTCCTACGCCACACAGCACGCGCATCTTATGCTCCTTAAAGCTCCTGCCATACAGAAATGGTGATTCGCACAGAAGTGCCATGCTACTGCCGTCATTTGGCAGTTACCACGTCTCCTAAACAGTCTATATTTTAGATAATATCACATAGTCAGACATGTTGAAGTGGGAAAATAATTGATCCTATAACAAATAATTTCAAAAGTTACATTTAGAATAGTTATGCCTTATCTTAGAGTTACAACCAGTCGTCAAAGGAAGCAATACAAAAGCAAACATGCAATTAGTTATTAACCAATAAGGAATAAGGTAACAAGGTTCTGGGCCACCCTTTGCCGTGTTTTATCATTTTATTGTTGTCACAGCATAGGAATAGAAATCAGGTACACCAGGGGTCAGGGATATGATGAACCTAACATCAGGGGTGACATCATCGGCTCAGCACTCATCACACATTATCTGACTGAGACATTCCATCATCTGACACCTGAGTGACGCCAGGACACAACTCCAGTATAGCGAGGCATCATTTTGGGAAGGCAACAACAACCATTAATTGGCAGCCATCTTAGGAGATTCTGGTAGTGACCATTTTAAGCCAACAGCCATTTTAAAAGGTAACTATAGTATATATACTGTTGATTTATTTACTTAGGTTAATAAAGCTAACTGCTATATTTCTTTTGATAACTTAATTGCTCTCCCCATGATAATATAACCAACATTTTTTTTTTTTTTTCTGTTTTTGGGCCATAGTGGCATACCATTTTGCGTAGTTTGACAATTATTCCTTCTGCAGTAATAATCTACTGTTACAAACTATTTTTAAATCATTATGCAAAATTGTATTGTCTATGTCCGCCTATTAAGCAAACTATTTATGGTGTGAACGTGTCTTATTGAAAATAGTCATATTCACATATTCACATTGATTCCGGTTTGTTTTGAATTCATGAAGAAATACATTTAATATTCACTGGCAGAGATGAGAGATTTCAGTAGGCCTAAAAAAAAGTGGATGAACTATAATGTTGATATTATTGAACTGTGACCTCTTGGAGAACTTTAAAGCAAAATACAGGATCTCACATGTTTTTCCAAATGTTCAGGGGATTAGCTATCTTTTAAAGTTCTACAAGCCTGTATTGAGACAAGGTGTTGCCTGAACAAAAGGGATGTTTTGTCACAAACACCAGAAAAACTTTTATCTATCTCCTTGAATGGACAAGGAAGGCTGTGCAAATATATATGGCAAGGTTTGGGCCAGACTTAGGAGGTACCTGTGACTAACAGTCATTAAACCTGAATGACCAGAACAAATATCCCATTGTCTCAGAAAGTGAGAGATCAACAAAATTGATTGTGTGAATTGTAAAGACTTGAAGGACACAACTAAGCCATTTAAACATTTATTGGAAGCTCAGAGTTCATCTCAAAACATGGTGTGAGAGGGATATACAAGTCATATATTTCAAAAGTACTTCAAGTAATTCAAACTATATGTGATATGTGTAGGTCACCAAAGAGATATTATAATTTTAGTATCTAATGATCTAAAGAACTTTGTCATAAAGAAATTATATATGAAAGTGTGATTATAAATACAAGTGTTTTAGCAACGAATTAGCATTATGAAAAACATATAATCGTGATTATAACTGTATAAGAATTTAACCTATGTTTAGATAAACAAATATTGATTGGATACTCGAATTATACATGTATCCATATAGATAATAATTGTATGTGATATTGTTTTATATATATCTAACCCGTGTCCTTTCTAAATGGACTAAAGATTTAATAGATATACATTGATATACATATATAACCATTTTATACAATGGGGATTATTCAACATTATGTTAAGCGTATTTTACATTATACTATCATTCCTGAACACTCGAGATATATTCGTTAGAGCATATATAAAAAACGAACGCATATTATAGAAATAAAAATATTAACTTAAAGAGATAAAACACCAAACACATGTGAGACCCCTGGTGGTTGAAGGTGCTATTACCTTAAAATCACGAGACTACTTTGAAAGGTGATCATTAAGTCTGCCTGCCAATAGGAAAGGGACACATACCCTCCGGGCAGAACTTAGTATAATTTTATGATCTTTTTGTTTAAGAGGATATTTAAGAAACTAGAAAGATGCCATGAAGGGAGAGAGCTAGGGGAGAGAGCTCAGGGGGAAGCTTAGGGCCCCCCCCTTGAGAAGGGACACTGGAAGACTCCCAGACAAACTGATACTCATGCACCATGCATGAATACACATTTTTACATTCATGAAGATCCCTGCTCCTTGGAACTCGGAGGTCACACAAAGTAATTCCTCTGTAAGAGAATCTATGCTGAAAGCCACGGCAGCCATCTTAAAATTCCTGGTAACCAACAATCCACACTAATAGTCATATTTTGAATGGGTAAATATATGTTTATCATCTATTCTATGTTCTCTTAAATATTGATTTTTTTTGAATATTCTATTATTGAAAATATTTCTCCCAAATCAATAACCGCCTTTTGGATTTTTCTCTAAATTAAATTTTTCATTAAAAATTTATTTTTGCATAGATGCCAATTTTATTGACAAACTAATGTCTAATCTATTTCACAATGTTAACCACTTACTTACCTGCAGTATAGTAACGGTTGGACGTGTGAAATACAGACATTCTGTTTAATTGTCAATTATCAAAAGGTTATTGATTCTACCGAGAAGTGATAATGGTGATGATTAAGTCCAAAGTACTATACGCCCATTTTGAGGGTATTTCCATTAATTGTCAAATGATCAAGAAATGCAATCTGTATTTTAATTTCATGTAGATATTTGTCTTTTGTCAACCAATAAATGTAACTATTTTGTATGATCACTTGTCTCCGTGAATACGTTTCACATGTATAGACTGTGTCATATAGATTGATTTTGTATCTTAAAAATATCTTCGTTAAAAATTACTCAATTAATATTGTGCGGGAAAATGTCCTTAAAAAGCACAACAGGTTGAATTCTTAAAGAATTCCACATTGGCTAAAATTACTCAAATTAATTAATTGTTCAGGCATTCCTTGACACAATGCATAAAAACGTAAATCTATGTGCTAAATCACGTGCCTCTACATTAGCAATTAACCAAGCAATCAGTCAGTACTGCCAAATCCTCCTCTAGTCTTATGCCCAGGTGTACTTGGCCCAAGTATGAGATTTTATTGCTTGTTAGTAAAATATTTATCCCCTTGTTGGCAACTTCTTCAACTGATTTTACTGTAGTGCAGTTGTCAACCGTGTGTTAAATCTCTTTCCTAATAAGTAGTTAAATTGTATTTTGTAGTCTTAGCCTATATAAAATGAGTAATCTCACTACAAGTCAATCAGAGGATGCCTTTAGTAACATAATTACTTGAGGATAGTATGACAAGAAGACTGAAAGTCAGCAAAGATAAAGCAATGCTGAAATAATTATTGAAACACATATTATACAAGATAAGGTTCTGCACATAAACTACCCTAGGAATAAATATGTGTAAATATATGAAGCAATACAATTATGGGCTCATGCTGTTGTATTGGATCATGACATTCTATTTGATTCAGCAGTACATACAGAAAGGTATAAATACTTTTGCTAATAATTGTAGATGGGTAGATCTTTCATTTATTATAATGGGAAAAGAGAAGTTTGCCTATGGATTGTGGGCTTTCCCTTTTGTATATAATTGAATGATATTTATCCCCTTCCCGCTGAGCATATGCAGATGTGCATCCTCAGCTTTCGGGGTTATACCGGGATGATGCTCACAGCTGCAGGCATCATCCTGGTACCGTTTTTTAGAGCGGGCGATCGGCTATCCAGGGATAACAACCGATGCGGATAAAAGCTCCCCCTCGCCACTCTTCCCAGGCCTCCCATCCCACCGCCGCTTTTGGCGGCTAGGGAAGTACTGGAATGAAGCTGGAAATGGCTTTGTTCCAGTCTCCTGATTGTAAACACGGAAACCACATTACAACGTCACTTCCTGTTTACTCGGCTGCCAATGGCGCCGGTTTAAAAAAAATATACAGTATTCAGAATCGCCGAAAATGGTGATCTGAATACTTTGAAGTACAAAGGAGGGATTAGAGGTCTTTTAGACCCTGATCCCTCCATAAAGAGTACCTGTCACCTATTACTGTCACAATGGATGTTTGCATTCCTTGTGCAAGCAATAAAAGTGATCCAATTTTGTTTTTAAACACAACTTAATAATATAAAAGTAAATAAAATAAATAAGAAATTATTATTTTTTAAAGCGTCCTTGTCCCCGCGAGCTCGCGCAGCAAGGAAAATGCATACGAAAGTCGCACCCGCATATGTAAATGGTGTTCAAATCACACATGTGAGGTATCGTTACAATCGTCAGAGTGAGAGCAATAATTCTAATTATTCTAACAATTCTCATCAGACCTCCTCTGTAACTCAAACCTGGTAAAAAAATGTAAAGCGTTGCCTATGGAGATTTTTAGTTTGTTGCCATTCGACGAGTGCGTGCAATTATAAAGCGTGACATGTTTGGTATCTATTTACTCAGTGTAGCATCATCTTTCACATTATAGAAAAAAATTGGGCTAACTTTACTGTTTCGCTTTGTTAAAATTCATGAAAGTGTCTTTTTCCCAAAAAGTTGCATTTAAAACACCGCTGCACAAATTCTGTGTGACGTAAAATATTGCAACAATTGCTATTTTATTCTCTAGATTCTCTGCTAAAAATATATATATATATATATAATGTTTGGGGGCTCTAAGAAATTTTCTAGCAAAAAAATGGATTTTAACTTGTAAACACTAAATGTCAGAAAAAGGCTTAGTCATGAAAGGGTTAAGTGGTTGTAAGGGTAATTAAAAAAATAAATAAATAACAAACATATTATACTTACCTCCACTGTGCAGCTCGTTTTGGCACAGAATGGCCCCGAATCTCGTCTTCTGGGGTCCCTCAACGGCTCCCGCAACTCCTCCCCGCATCAGATAACCCCCCGGAAGAAGCGATTTCCTAGGGTATTACCTTGCGGGCGTGCTCCCGAGTCCAGCATTCGGTGTCCATAGAGGCTGAATGCAGGACTCGGCCCCGTCCTCCCCGACACCTGCATCATTGGATTTGATTGACAGCAGTGGGAGCCAATGGCTGCACTGCTATCAATCTATCCAATCAAGAGCTGGGAGCCCATGGAGAGAGAGATATCACATCCCCGCCGACTGAATGAAGAGGTTCAGGTAAGTAAAACAGGGGGGGGGGGCTGGGGGATGGGCAGTGACTGCCAGATGTTTCATGTTTTGAAAAAACATGAACCTTTACAACCCCTTTTAACCGGTATATACGTTGGCAGAATGGCACGAGCAGGCATATTGGCGTACAGGTACGTCCAATCTTCAATGCCGCCCTGCCATCACGTGACGGTCGGGACCCCCGATCGCTGCGGGCATACCCATGATCGTCTCACGGGACGGCTGAATGGAGGAAATGCCGTGTAAACAGCATTTCTCCATTCTGCCTAGCAACTAGTGACGCTGATCTCTGCTCCATGTGATTGGAGCAGAGATCAGTGTTTACTAAATGAAAGCCCAACCCCCCACAGTTAGTAACACACCCATAGGAACACTTAACCCCTACACTGCCACCCACTGGTTAACCCCTTCACTGCCAGTGTCATTTACACAGGAATCACTGCATTTATATAGCAGTGATTACTGTATAAATGACAATGGTCCCAAAAATGTGTCAAAAATGTCCGATGTGCCCACTGCAATGTCACAGTCACAATAAAAATCGCTGATCGCCACCATTACTAATAAAAAATAAAATAAAAAATGATGAATAAAAATGCCATAAAACTATCCCTATTTTGTAAACACTATAACTTTTGCGCAAACCAATCAATAATCGCTTATTGCGATTTTTTTTACCAAAAATATGTAGAAGAATACGTATCGGCCTAAACTGAGGGAAAAACATGTTTTTTTATATATTTTGGGGGTTATTTATTATAACAAAAAGTAAAAAATAATGCGTTTTTTTCAAAACTGTTGCTCTATTTTTGTTTATAGCGCAAAAAATAAAAACCGCAGGGGTGATCAAATACCACCAAAAGAAAGCTCTATTTGTGGGAAATAAAGGACGGCAATTTTGTTTGGGAGCCACGTCGCACGACCGTGCAATTGTCAGTTAAAGCGACGCAGTGCCGAATCGTAAAAAGTGGTCTGGTCTTTGACCAGCAAAATGGTCCGGTCTGTAAGTGGTTAAAGTGTAATAAAAGGCAAAACTTTTTTTTTTGTTGTGGATAGAGTGGAGAGGGATTGGAACATCTGTCAGTTTTTATTACTGTCTGTGTCCCTGTTAGGAATAGTCACCCTCTCTACTTATCCTATTTACTATTATCATTGAAAGTGAAAGTGAAAGAAAATTCCAAACAGTGTCAGTATGCATCAGCTTTCTTGACAACACTTATATGAATTTACCTGCCTAAGCAAATGTTACATTTTACATGTTTTTTCTAAGGACAGATTATATGGTACTCTGTTTTAATAAATTCACTGCTTAAAGCGGTTCTTCACCCTAAAGGGGAAGTTCCGCTAGTATTATCCCTCCCCCCCTCCGGTGCCACAATCGGCACCTTTAGGGGGGGAGGGGGGTGCAGTTACCTGGATAATCCAGGTAACTGCACCCACTTCCGGCCAGACCGCCGCAGACCCCCGCATCGCTCCGCCCCCCCCCCCTGTTGTGTTCTGGGAAACACACAGTTCCCAGAGACACAGCGGGGGACCATAAGAGAAGCGCAGCGCAACTCGCGCATGCGCAGTATGGAACCGGGCAGTGAAGCCCTCATGCTTCACTTCCCGATTCCCTGACAGAGGATGGCGGCGGTGGCTGCAGCGAGACGAGCGATCGCTCGTCATCTGCCGCCGACATCGCTGGAACCTGGGACAGGTAAGTGTGATATTATTAAAAGTCAGCAGCTGCAATATTAGTAGCTGCTGGCTTTTAATATTTTTTTTTTTTAGGTGCAGCTCCTCTTTAAGTTTTTGTATTGCAGACTGACAAATGGAAAGTAATGTAAAAAAAAATAAAAAAATAAAATGCTTTTAAATGTTTTTATTAATAAATTATACTATTGATTTATATCTGATAACTATAGTAGTAAAAAAAAAAGTATTTTTTAATTTAGGATAGAGTAGGGGATGATTATAACCAGTGTCAGTTTTCTTTGCCACCTGTGAGATTTCCCTTAACTTCTGGTTCCAAGGCCAAAAGATGAAGTGAGAGAAAATTCCTGCGAAGTTAGGGAAATGCAGGGGGTTACCACGGTCAATAACAAACATGACAAATAGGGTAAATATTCCTAAAGTGGACGCAGACAGTTATAAAACCTGGCAAGTGTTGTAATACCTCTACACTCTCTCCAAAACGAAAAATGAATAGTTTTGCCTTTACTGACACAGTTTATTCCCCCTTGAGAAAAAGCAATTAAAGGGGTAAATGATCAGCATGTATAAATACATAAATGGTCCATATAGCGATCTTGGTGCAAAGTTATTAATTTTAAGGTCATTGTAAAGGACAAGAGGGCACTGTTTGCACCTGGAAGAGAAGAGATTGAATGAGGACATAACGTCTAAATGGGAGGGGGGGTATGTAGCACTGGCTCCTGACGAGCAGGCGCTATGGTTTTTAAAAAGTTAATTTGCCTGAAGCCACAGTTGGGTTTTGAGACTATTTCTCCAAATTTCTGGTCTCAGTACCAGTCCAGCTGGGTTGCACTGGGTTCTCCTTGACCGACGGTGTCATTGTCACTGCCTGCAAGGGTAGAAACGCAGTCTAGCTGGGTGCATTGAATGCCACTATTCTCTTGGAACCCGCCCAGTGCGAGTGTTTTCCTGCTGTGCATTCTGGGGGGTGGTATTTAAGGTACCGACGCCACGTTAGTGGGAGATTATTTTTCTGTTCGGTTCTGGTGGTCCTCCTGACCCAGCCCCATGGCCCTCCTGGCCTGGGGTACGGAACCATGCATCCTGATTCTTGGGGCCGGCTGGCCCGAGGCGACGCAACTGCAGGGACAGGCCCGAGTGAATACTACTGATCCAAGGGTGGTCCGGTGCCATCTCATCTGAAGGGAGAGGCCCAGCAACTGCAGAACCCCAGGGGAGGACTCTTTCAGGAGAAGACCGTGCGCAAGGCTGGTTTCTCTGAAGGAGCCTGGAGGCTTAGTTGAAGGACGCAACCTGGATCAACACTCATACGGTGTCGCTGGATCGGCTGAGAGAAACTGGTACCGTATGTCAGTTCTTTAAATTTATCCACATCCCTCAGTAACGCTCAAGTGTATCTCACAAGTCTGTGGCAGAGACTTTGTCAAGCACCCCACCGGCTGCTAGGCCTAGTGAGAGAGGTCTATCCAAGGGTTGTTAAATCCAGTTGTGAAACGGTTTCTGTTCTCTGGATTGTCTCTAAAGACTTCCATTTTTGCAATCTAAGTGCTTGAACTCCCTCCTAATCCTCTACCCTTTATTTAGAGACTTTGTTGTGTTTAAATAAATAACCCAAAAGAGGATTCTGTGTCAGTTTCCACATTCTTTGGGCCATCTACCAGGGGAACCCCAAGATGGAGAAGCAAACAAGCAAGGTAACGGCAAGCCCAAATAAAACCAGCAGCTCCTTCAGGGGTCAGTTCTATACACATATAAAAAGGCTTCTTCAAAGTAAGAACTGAAAAATTGTGGAATAAGCTCCCATTAGAAGTTAGTTCTATCCAGCTTAGTTGTTAAAAAAAAGTTGAATGTATTACTAAATATGTATATAATTGGATATTAACATTTACAACAATAACAACAACAACTGCTGTCATTCACAGCCAATGAGCCAATGACAAGAGAGGAGGTGGGGCCAAGTCACAGCTCTGTGTGTGAGTGAGCCTGCTAAAATGCCCTACAGCAAGCTGCTTGCTGTGGGGGCACTCAGCAGGAGGGAGGGACCAGGAGCGCCGGCAGGAGACCCAAGAAGAGGAGGATTGGGGCTGCTCTGTGGAAAGCACAGAGCAGATGAGTATCACATGTTTATAATTTTCATGTAAAAAAAAAAATCAAAGCTTTAACCACCTCAATACAGGACACTTATACCCCCTTCCTGCCCAGGCCATTTTTCAGTTTTCAGCACTGTCACACTTTGAATGACAATTGCGCGGTCATGCTATACTGTAACCATGTGAATTTCATCATTTTCACACAAATAGAGCTTCCTTTTGGTGGTATTTAATCACTTCTGTGTTTTTTATTTTTTCCAAAAAAAGAAAAAAAAAGACTGAACATTTTGAAAAAAAAAGTTTCTTAGTTTCTGTCAGTACATTTTGTAAATAAGGATTTTTTTTATGCTTCACTGGTGGGCGCTGATGAGACAGCACTGATGAGCACCGATAGGCTGCACTGATGAGGTGGCACTTATAGGCACTGATAAGGCGTCACTTATGGGCACTGATTTGGCAGCAGTGATGAGGAAGCACGGATATGTCGCACTTATGGGCACTGATTGGGGGCACTGATATGTGGCACTGATGAGCACTGATAGGCGGCACTGGGTGGCAATGGTGGGCACTGATGGGTGGCACTGGTGGGCCCTGATAGGCGGCACTGGTGGGCACAGATAGGCAGCACTGATGAGCACTGATGGGCACTGATAGGCATTGATGGATGGCAATGGTGGGGAGCAGAGATGGTTGTTTTTCTATATATTTAAAATACATGGTTACTAGATTCTTTAGTGCCCTGCTGAGTTCTTCAGAAAAGTAATAGCATGCAATTTTCTTGTTAAAGTGAATATAATTATTAGCCTCCAAACACAGTCCGATTATTACAAGCACAGCATGGATCAGCTGCAAAACTTGCAGAAATTGTACTTGGCTATTCTAATCTACTCAGTGAGGGGACTTGACTTTCATCTACATATCACCTGTTGAATTCACCAGTCCAACTCCTGTATATGCCTATTATGCACATTATTAAAAAAAGGCAACCCTCCAGTCATAATCCTTTAAAAAAGTCATGTGGCTGTGACAAAATGCGTCAGCGTGGGGATTAGTGATTTCATCATGCCCACCAGGAAGTGTGGCTGAATTTGCTGGATTAGGTCATGTGGGAGTCTCAGCTTTAAAGTAGATATAAACCCAATTCATGAAATTTGAGCTGGACACAAATATCTGCACTGTTTTCTTATATCTCTTTAAAGCACCGAGTCCCATGCCTTTCTTCTGCTCCATTCTTATGTTATCAGCATGATAACTTCTGACACGTTTTCTGTTAACTGTGATAAAACCAGCCTGAAATTTGTGTCAGGGCGGGTGCTATAAATAGATTAGCAAAGAGCTGGGCCATTCACAGCTCTGCAAGTCTCTGCCTATGGGGAGAGGGGGTGTGTGCCTTTCCTCCAATCAGCTATTTCACAGGGTATGGCAAGACTCCCCTTCACCTGCTGGAACAGGAAGAGAAAATTCTAACAGGACATGCACTTTCTAAACAGTATATGAAGCTGAAGACAGCAGATATACATGAAAAAATTATATAGGGGTATTGGTTTCATCTCTGTGTATCATCTGAGGCTGTTCACATCACTGGGTATAGGGGACGTTTTACATCCACTTTAAGGGGACACAATGTTTTTTTAAGGTGGTGCACTTTGCTTGTGCAGTGAGTGTGATACGCTTATTGCTTTTAATAAAGGCTTTAGAGATACTTTCTGAGCCTCTGTTTTTTGAGTGGAGGAGCCCTGGGTTATTTGGCATTGGAGAGCTAATACTCAGGAACCATTGAGGAGGATCAAGTGAATGGAGACCAACAGTGCCCTGGGGTAGACCCCTTAAAGGGGAATACACATCTAACCTATTTTTAGTTAAATAGGTCTACGTATTAAGGTGAGAGCGGAGTGTGAATGGTAGTGGGACTCTATATTTTCTCTTCACACTAAGTACGCATGAAGATTGCACTAAGTATAACACCTAGTTGAAACACGTTTGGAGGGACTTTAATTTCTGTCTGGTTTATAATTTATTTTATCATTCTGTTCATTTATAGTGTGTGATGGATTTGTAAGACACTTACAACATATTCAGAATTATTTCAGATTTTCTATATAGGTAGCTATAAGTCATGATTTATGTATTTTTGCACATGACTGCATGAGCTGGGACATGTGGTATTGATGATGCAGTGTGAATATTGTTATATGTTGCAAGACACTTTTTCCTTTTCTTGATATTACTGAGGATGTGGGAGTACACATCACAGTGTAAGCAGCAACTAGTTTATTTTTATTTTTTCATAATTTTTTTGTTGTTAATTAGTACACAGTGAGGATTGCACAGAGGATATCTCTAGACCATATTATCAATAAAAAATATATTTATACCTTATTATAACAAGAGAGAACAAAATAAAAAACATATTTTTTAGTCTTAATCAGATTTACTGCAAGAAGATTTTACGATACCACTGCACATTCTTATAAAGAAGAACGACAGTCAGATTTAATTAAAATGCAGGATATTTATTCAAAAGGGTAGCTAAATATGACAAGTTAATTAAATCTAAAAATATGTTGCACTGTGCCTTTAAAGAGGAAGTAAATTCTCCCACTCTGATGCCTCTTTTAATTTAGTCCATTATAATAAGTATTTATCAAACTATAGCCACTGTAATCCAGCCCAAATTGCATATTACTGTTTTAAAGGAACTTTAAAAAAACTTGTTTCCGGGGTAAGGCAGAGCCATCCTAACTATTGATTTCTGAGTCCACAGTAGAGTGTATTTCCGCCCTTACATTGAGAACTTCCTGTACTGTTAACCAAGCTTCCTTCTCAATCCAACCTTTCTATGGCAACCTTGCTTCCCTGCTCATAGCTGACTTGTTTTATTTCATAGTATTTACTTGAACCGATTATCTAGTGTTTGCCTATGCCAGTCTTATCAACTTCAGCTATAGTAATGCTGTCCGATGCCTTTTTTTTCACTCCATGTGATGTCACATGGTCACATGGGTAGTAGTAGGAAGCTCAGAGTTATTATGCAGTCTTGTGTACTTTCAGTGTTGTGCCATAGGAAGTCCTGATAATAGATAGAAAGCACACAGAGTGTGCCTTAAATCATGGGAGATATGGGCATGCTCAGTGACATCATTCTAAAGAACAAAGAGGATTACAACAATACTATGCAAGTAAGGAGATATCTACAAGAAATGTTCATTAGTGTATTTTATGCTGATTTACATGGGACAAAGTTGTGGGGGAGAGTTTACAACCACATGTCTCCTACTTGGAACACAGTGAGTACGCCTAAAGTTATTATGGCTGAGACACAAATCCATTCACCCAGGGCAGATGAAACAGACCCCACACTGAGAGACATATTTACAGCAGTAACATCCTGTAATCAGTTCATAACTGCACTGTCAGTTGAAATCAAAGGAGTAAAAGCTGAAATATCATTTGTCCGCCATGATATGCAAAAACTCAGGGAGAGGACATCTGCCCTAGAAGGCAGGCTGAGTACAGTGGAGGATGATTTGGCGCCCATGCAGAGGGACTTGAAATATAATTGCCATCTCACTGAACAACATGCTATGCGACTTGATAAAATGGAGAATCGCATGAGGCGTAATAATGTCTGTGCTTTGGGCATCCCGGAATGGGCTGAGGCTAAAAGCCCAGTGGAATTTATAGTACAATGGCTGATAACCACATTTGGCAGAGAATCCTTTTCACCACTCTTTGCTGTAGAACATGCCCACAGAGTGCCCTCACGTCCACTGCCTCTGGGCAATCATCCCAGGCCTTTCTTGTTCAAGCTTCTTAACTACAAGGATAGGGATGCAATACTGTCCAAAGCAAGGGCCTTATCTGGCAAAATGGAGATAGACAACTCCAGAATTTCATTCTTTCCTGACTTTTCAGCTGAGCTGCAAAAAAATTAGCAACATTTATTGATGTCAAGAAACGGCTTAGAGATCTAAATATGCAATATGGAATGCTTTACCCTGCTCGACTTCGTGTGAATGCCCTCGGAGTGACCCACTTTTTTGACTGACCTGCAGAGGCTGCTCAGTGGTTGGACCGGGAGGACAAGGCGCTAAAGGAAGCCAAACAGCAACGTCCAGCATGATGACTTGGGAGCCAGTTGTGTTTTGCAAGATGGGACTACATACATGCAAGACCAGCGGAGTAAAGAGAACTTTAGGACCATCTAACTCACAGGTTGTTTTATGTCACCTGCACAGGTGAAACCCCATTTTCTACTTAGAAGTAACTTATTTTCCATTCCCCCCCCCCCCCCAGAAATGTTGGCTGGGGGACTCTTTATTTCTAGCCCAGGAAGCCAGGAGCACAGTTGGCTCCATGGTGAATGTTTTCACAGTTCTATTTTTTCTTCAATGTTTTCCCTTCTTTCTTGTTTCCCCCTTTTTTTTCAGAGCAATATGAAACTGTCTACCTGATCCTCCGGAGCTACTTCCGTGCCTGCTTGCCAAATTCAAGAGTGCTGGACTGTATAGAGGTGTCTCAGGTATAATTGGTGTTGGGTTAATTTTGTATATTGATATAATGTCAGTAGTACATGTGTGCATTAACTCACATACACCAGATTCCAGCAGGTCTGCACGTATTTGTTTAGCATGCACAGATGTCAGCCACTGTTAAGCTTGTATCTTGGAACGTCAGAGGCCTAAGTAATCCTGTAAAAAGACTGGCAATACTGAGACACCTCAAGGCTATGAGGGCGGGAATTGTGTGTCTGCAAGAGACTCATTTTGCTCCAGACACCATGCCTAGCCTTAGCCCTAGAGTGTACAACACCCAATTCCATGCCACATATTCTGCTTATGCTAGGGGTGTGAGTATCCTAATACGCCAAGATGTACATTTTTCTTGTTTACACCGGGTCATTGATCCAGGTGGAAGGTATATATTTTTACTTTGTACAGTATATAATATGAGGTGTATCATAGCTTTTATTTATATACCACCCCCTTACTCATCTGAAGTCCTTAGATACCTGGCCAAATTTATGACAGGGTTCCCAAATGTGCCTTTGGTTGCGGCGGGTGATTTTAATAATTACTTGAAGCACAACTGGGATAAAGTGCCTGTACGTGCTGCCATCCCTATCCGCTCGGAGGGTCGTACCCCCTTTGCAGATTTGCTCCTGGAACTTCGCTTGACTGACGTGTGGAGAAAAAAAACATGCTCAGACTAGGCTATACTCATGCTGTTCCGCGACCCATGGGAGCTTATCCAGGATTGACCTGGGGCTGGGTAATGCCACCTTGCTCCCATTGGTTGCAAACTCTGGTTACAGACATGTGTCTGATCCTTCTTCCTTCTGGGTTGAGGTAATGCTCCCCATTAATGTCAAACCCACATGCTGGAAACTTAACCCTTTCTGGTTAGCTTTGTTCCCATCACCTGACCCAATTAGGAATAATCTTAAGTTCTTCCTACAGGATAATACAGACTCAGCCCGGCTGGGTGTTGTATGGGATACCATAAAAGCATACTTAAGAGGTCAATTTATAACTACTATTAATAGTATAAAAACGAACACCAAAGCTTGGGAAAGAGAGGTATGCAGAGCTCTTAGAGAATCTGAGGACACCTATATGAAATGAAAAAAGCTTGGCTGAGTGCACAGTCCACGTCCAGCCAGCTTGCTCTCCAGCTGGCTGAAAACAAAAGTTTTTTCCTACAGCAGACTCACTTTGTGGAGGGTGAATCCACCGGGCATATGTTGCCATTATTGGCGCAAACCCAGGGATCCCCCTCTGTGGTTTCATCCTTATGTGACACTTAGGGGATGACTCACATAGATACCTCTTCAATGTTGCAAATTTTCCATTCATTCTATGTGGATTTGTACACCTACAAAGTACAACCTAGCGAAAATGCCATAGTAGATTTTTTAGGCGAATGTGAGCTCCCTCAACTGTCTGCCGAGGATGCAGCTGTGCTCGATGCTCCTATAACAGAAGATGAATTGGCTCTTGCACTACAACAAACCCAGAATAATAAATCTCCAGGAGCAGATGGTCTCCCATCCAAGGTATACAAACGATATGCTGACACATTACTGCCCACACTTTTTAGGGTATACAATTCTGCACTGGAGGAGGGCACTTTGCCTGACTCCATGAATGAAAGGTTATAATAGTTTTATTGAAACCAGGTAGGGAGGTTACATCCCCTGATTCTTATAGACCCATTTCCCTGCTTATGACTGATGTTAAACTGCTAGGAAGAATACTTGCAACAAGACTATCCAAAGTAATACAAAAGGTGGTCCACAGGGACCAGGCAGATTTTATACCCACACGTTATACCGACTCAAAATATTAGTAGGCAGGGAATGGTGAATTATCTTATCAGACTGAGTGAGCTTTTGGAGGCTCGGGAGACAGGTCTAATCTGCTAATATATGGTAGATGGATGCTCTGAATGTTGTATTGCTTCCCTTTTCTTTTTATCTTTTTGTTCTTTTCTATGTTTATGCTGGTTACACACAGCCAGAGTTGTAGCTCTTGTTTATATAAATATGCTATGTGGACAATTGTAATATATATGTTGGATGTTAACAGTACTGATATCCCTTGGCTTCATATCATTGTTCTTGACATGTACTGATTCAAGTTTCAATAAAACCTTTTTTTGATTAAAAAAAAACATATATTAACTACTTCAGCCCCGGACCAATTGTCAGCCTAAGGACCAGAGGTCTTTTTACAATTTAGCACTGGCTTTCTTTAACTGGTAATTGTGCGGTCATGCAATGTTGTACCCAAACGAAATTAGTATCCTTTTCTTCCCACAAATAGAGCTTTCTTTTGATGGTATTTGATTGCCTCTGCGAGATTTATTTTTTACGATATAAAAGGAAAAAGACTGAAATTAAACAAAAAATAATAATATTTTCTATTTTTTGTTATAAGAAAAATCAAATAAACTAAATTTTAGTCATACATTTAGGCCAAAATGTATTCAGCCACATGTCTTTAGTAAAAAAAATGTCAATAAGCATATATTTATTGGTTTGCGCAAAAGTTATAGCGTCTACAAACTAGAGTACATTTTCTGGAATTTACACAGCTTTTAATTTATGACTGCCTATCTAATTTCTTGAGGTGCTAAAATGGCAGGGCAGTACAAACACTCCCAAATGACCCCATTTTGGAAAGTAGACACCCCAAGGAAATTGCTGAGGGGCATGTTGAGCCCATTGAATTTTTTTTTTTGTCCCAAGTGATTGAATAATGACACAAAAAAAAAAAGTTTACAAAAAGTTGTCACTAAATGATATATTGCTCACACATGCCATAGTTATATGTGGAATTGCACCCCAAAATATATTCTGCTGTATCTCCTGAGTACGGGGATACCACATATGTGGGACTTTTTGGGAGTCTAGCTGCGTACGGCACCCCGAAAACCAATCACTGCCTTCAGGATTACTAAGGGTGCAAATTTTTGATTTCCCTCCTCACTACCTACCACAGTTTCGACGGCCATAAAATGCCAAAATAGCACAAAACCATTTTGGAAAGTAGACACCCCAAGGAAATTGCTGAGCGGCATGTTGAGCCCATTGAATATTTGTTTTTTGTCCCAAGTGATTGAATAATGACACAAAAAAAAAAAAAAAATAAAGTTTACAAAAAGTTGTCACTAAATGATATATTGCTCACACATGCCATAGTTATATGTGGAATTGCACCCCAAAATATATTCTGATGCTTCTCCTGAGTACGGGGATACCACATATGTGGGACTTTTTGGGAGTCTAGCCGCGTACAGGACCCCGAAAACCAATCACTGCCTTCAGGATTTCTAAGGGTGCAAATTTTTGATTTCACTCCTCACTACCTACCACAGTTTCGAAGGCCATAAAATGCCAAAATAATACACAAAAACCCCCCAAATGACCCCATTTTGGAAAGTAGACACCCCAAGCTATTTATTGAGAGGCATGTTGAGTCCATTAAATATTTTATATTTTGCCACAAGTTGCAGGAATATTAATTTTTTTTTTTCGCAAAGTTGTCACTAAATGATATATTGCTCACACATGCTATGGGCATAAGTGAAATTACACCCCAAAATAAATTTTGCTGCTTCTCCCGAGTATGGGGATACCACACATGGGGGACTTTTTTGGAGCCTAGCCATGTACAGGACCCCGAAAACCAAGCACTGCCTTCAGGATTTAAATATAAAACGCTATAAAAAAAAACTGTTAGCGATCGCAGGGATCAGGCCTGATTCTGCGAACACTGTAGTTATATGTTTAGTGTTTTGTAAGTGACAGTGATCGATCGATACTGCACTTGGGTGGGCTGGGCGGAGGGGCAAAACGCAGGTGCTAGCAGGTATCTGGGCTGATCCCACTAACAATGCATTTTTATGGAACCCTAAACTGCTGGGGACGCTAGTATAGATCTGATCAGATCAGATATTGATCTGTTCAGATACTATACCACTACGGGAGGTGTATGCTTTGCACGTTGGTGGTAGCGGTACTGGCACTAACCTAGCGTTGCCTGGGGCGATGCAGATCCTGACCCTAAAACCTAATTGATATCACCCGCCGGGTGATCAGGGGGTTAAACCTTTATTGGGTAATAAATGGTGGGTGCCCTGATGCTATGAAAAGCAAACTAACTAACCAGAGTCACCCTTAACACTTATGCGGTGATCACTGGTGAAAGGGTTAACTAGGGACAATCAGGGGGTAAAATCTTTATTAGGTAGTATATGGGGGTCCCTGACGCTATATAAAAACCTGACGGGGAACCTAAATAACTAACTGGCTAACCAGCGTCACCAGTGGCACTTATACAGTGATCGCTGGTGAAAGGGTTAACTAGAGGCAATCAGGGGGTTAAAACCATTATTGGGTAGTATATGGGGGTACCTAGCGCTATAAAAACCTGACGGTGAACCTAAAAAAATAACTAGCTACCTAGCGGCACCAGTGACACTAATGCAGCGATCAGAAAAACGATCGCTTAGTGACACTGGCAAAAGGGGGTGAAAGGGTTAACTAGGGGCAATCAGGGGGTTAAAACCGTTATTGGGTAGCATATGGGGGTACCTAGCACTATAAAAACCTGTCGGTGAACCTAAAAAGATAACTAGCTACCTAGCGGCACCAGTGACACTAATGCAGCGATCAGAAAAATGATTGCTTAGTGACACTGGCAAAAGGGGGTGAAAGGGTTAACTAGGGGCAATCAGGGGGTTAAAACCGTTATTGGGTAGTATATGGGGGTACCTAGCGCTATAAAAACCTGGCGGTGAACCTAAAAAAATAACGAGCTACCTAGCGGCACCAGTGACCCTAATGCAGCAATCAGAAAAACGATCGCTTAGTGACATTGGCAAAAGGGGGTGAAAGGGTTAACTAGGGGCAATCAGGGGGTTAAAACCATTATTGGGTAGTATATGGGGGTACCTAGCGCTATAAAAAGGATATAGGATTTGTGTGCCTATGTGTACCTACATGTCAGTGTAGTGTTGGTGTACTTACTTTCTCTGTTCTCCTCGCAGTCCGGTCAAAAAGACCGCCCTGAGGAGAATGACATCACTTCCTCCCTGCCTGTGTTTACCCTACACAGGTGGGGGAAGCTTCTCATTCGCCAGGAGCGATCGAGAGGGGATGGGCAGAAACCAACGGCCATCCGCTCATCCCGGATTGCTCCTGAAGCTAAACGGACTGCTGCAGCCAGCGGCAGGGGGTCCAATCGGACCCCCACCCGCTGGAAGGCAAGCACGTACATGTACGTGCGTGTGCCTGTCGGTACCATTCTGCCGACGTACATTGCCATGCGGTGGTCCTTAAGTGGTTAAACAAAATCTATTGCGGATTCCAACATGCTCATTGTGATACACTATAAAAGATCACATATGATTATATATGGTTCAGTAAGTACAATCACCCCTTCAGTGGAGCAATGGTGTGATAAAATGGAATTACGTGAAAAAAACAAACAAACAATTAAATACATATGATACAGGTGAATACCACCACCACTATGACAGTGCAATAAGCAATCAAATGAATTCCAACACCACTGCACAACTGCAGTGAACTTTAATTTTCTTCTCATGAGATTTATCTGTACATATTAGTGAGCTTCACTATCACCAAAATACGCAGCCTCTTACCAAATAGATAGGCCCCAACTTATAGGTGGTCTAATCAGTGCTCTATATCAGGAATCATCTAGCCAAATCTATAAGAATATGGAGGGAATCTGTACAGATCACAGCAATGGGATGTTTCAGAGGCACTTGGAAACTTCAGAGTACATCAGCAGAGACTCAGTACTAACACTTCACTTCATCTCCGGCATCATCATGCATGTTATTTCAGCGAAAGAAACAATAGTGCAACCTTAACAGATGTCCAAGGTGCATTAATAAACCGTACATCTGTGTTCAGACCATTGTACAGCCTCTTCCTAATACACACACCTCCTACAATGAGAGATGCATGTTTTAGAAGTGAAATTCCACATCTCAGAACACAGCACCTCCAGTGCTCAGACTTCCTGTGCACCCCTGAGATATGGAATTTTACTTCTAAAACATGCAAATCTCATTGTAGGAGGTATGTGGAAATAAGAGCCCCCCCCCCCCCCCAAATGTGTATGATCAGAAGGAATTATTTTCATCTCTCTGTAAATAATATTTTCGTTTTGTGAGAGATAAAGTATATTTCTCTGATCTTTCATGTAAATCAATTTCTGGGGGATGGTTCAGGGTCTTCTCATTGTATAGACCTTGTCTTCTGCTGGGCTTGTAGATGAAATGAATGGGACTTTAGTTTGAGGCTCATTGAGGTGACAATTCTATATCTAAAATAATGGGAGAATTGGCATCTAGGTGTCAATTCTGGTACAGTATATAGACATGCTCTGTCCTTTCCAAATTCTTATTGAGGAACATTTGTCCACAATTGATTACTGACTTAACTTTTTTCTTTGCTAGAAAATTACCCCCAAACATTATATTTTTTTTTTCTAACACCCTAGAGAATAAAATGACAGTCTTTGCAAAACTTTCTGTCACACCGTATTTGCTCAGCGGTCTTACAAGCACACTTTTTTGGGAAAAAATACACTTTTTTAAAATAAAATATAAGACATCAGTAAAGTTAGTGCATTTTTTTCTATTTTGTGAAAGATAATGTTACGCCAAGTAAATTGATACCCAACATGCCATGCTTTTAAATTGTGCCCACTCGTTGAATGGCGACAAACTTTTACCCTTAAAAATCTCCAAAGGCGACATTTAAAAAATTCTACAGGTTGCATGTTGCATGTTTTGAGTTACAGAGGAGGTCTAGGACTAGAATTATTTATCTTGCTCTAACGATCGCGGTGGTACCTCACATGTGTGGTTTGAACACCGTTTTCATATGTGGGCGCTACTCACATATGCATTCGCTTCTGCACGCGAGCTCGGCAGGACGGGGTGCATTTAAATTTGTTCTGTTCTTATTTATTTTACCTTTTATTTTTTATTTTTACACTGTTCTTTAAAAAAAAAGTGCCACTTTTATTCCTATTACAAGGAATTTAAACATCTCTTGTAATAGAAAAAACGCCCTCTGAAGCAGACGATACTGGGGTTATGGCAGCTAGCTGCTGCTATAACAACGATATCCCTCTTCTGACGGTGGGCAGTCTAAAGACATGCTGGTAGGTTAATCAGATCCTGTCTAGGGATGAGCCGAACACCCCCCGGTTCGGTTCGCACCAGAACTTGCGAACGGCCCCCACGTTCGTTACGAACGTTAGAACCCCATTGAAGTCTATGGGACTCGAACGTTCGAAATGGAAAGTGCTAATTTTAACGGCTAATATGCAAGATACTGTCCTAAAAAGGGTTTGGGGACCTGCCTCCTGCCTCAGGGGACATGGGTCAATGCAAAAAAAAGTTTTAAAAACGGCCGTTTTGGCAGGAGCACTGATTTTAATGACGATTAAAGTGAAAAAAAAAAAAGTGAAATATTCCTTTAAATATGGTGCCTGGGGGGTGTCTGTAGTATGCCTGTGAAGTGCCACGTGTTTCCCATGTTTAGAACAGTCCCTGCACCAAATGACATTAAACAGAAATAACACCATTTAAAACTGCTTGCGGTTTTAATGTTATATCTGGTTCCTGCAATATGGTTGAAAATCATTGAGAAAAATGGCATGGGTAGCCCTCCCTGCCCATTACCAGCCTATTTGGGTCTTGTACGCATATTAAGGGGAACCCTGTACCCATATTAAAAAAAAGGAAATGCGTGTGGCCCCAGGCCCTATATACTCAGAACAGCAGTATACAGGCGGTGCAAACAAGACAGGGACTGTGTAGGTTTGTTGTGTTAAGTTGAATCTGTTTGTAATTTTCAACTGGTACATTTTTAAAGTGTAGCTCCAGTCAAAAAAACTATTTTTAAGCTTTTTGGAAAACATAGGGAAGGGTTATCACCCCTGTATAATTTGTTTTGTCGTCCGTCTTTTTTCATCTCACTTGCTGCTGTCTCCTTGCGTTTGCAAGTAGGAGATGTTTGTAAGGCCGCGTACACACGCGGGGACTGTTCGCCCAACTTTGTCCGCTGAACAGTGTTTCGGCGGACAGTCCGCCCGTGTGTGGGTTTCAGCGAACAGTCCCCTCGTGTGTAGGCTTGTTCGTCAAACTAAGTTCCGCGCATGCTCAGAAAGGATTTACACGCCGAAAGTTGTAATGCAGTGTATGGGACGTCGTATTTTCCGTCCCGTCGTACGTGCCGTTCACGTCATCGCGCACGGTTTCAGCAAACTGTTCGTTCGTCGTGTGTGGGCAAGTCCATCCATGCTAATTTTGAGCGGACTGTTCGCTGAAACGGTTTGACGGACAAAGTTGAGCGAACAGTCCCCGCGTGTGTACGCGGCCTTAGTTGGATGTTTGAAAGTAGGGGCCTGCCCAATATTATAGCGGTATGTACTGGGTACAGAGCACGCAGACAGCACGCACTATCTCCTAACACTACTGACTGCAAGCTCTATTATTAACCACTTGACCACTGGGCACTTAAACACCCTTAATAACCAGACCAATTTTCAGCTTTTGGTGCTCTCACATTTTGAATGACAATTACTCAGTCATGCAACACTGGACCTATATGAAATGTTTGTCCTTTTTTTCACACAAATAGAGCTTTCTTTTGGTGGTATTTAATCACCTCTCAGTTTTTTATTTTTTGTGCTATAAAAGAAAAAAGACCGGAAATTCTGCGAAAAAATGAATTTTTCTTTGTTTCTGTTATAAAATTTAGCAGATTAGTAATTTTTTCTTCATAATTTTTTTTTTACTGGTTACATGTTTTGAGTTGCAGAGGAGGTCTAGGACTAGAATTATTGCTCTCGCTCTAACGTTCTCGGCGATACCTCACATGTGTGGTTTGAACACCGTTTTCATATGTGGGCGGGGCTTACGCATGCGTTCGCTTCTGCATGCGAGCACATGGGGACATGGGCGCTTTAATTTTTTTTATTTTATTTTTATTGTTCATTTTACTTTATTTATTTTAGTTTGACATTTTTTTCCCCAAAAATATATTTTTGATCACTTTTATTCCTATTACAAGGAATGTAAACATCCCTTGTAATAGGAATATGGGGGGACAGGTCCTCTTTACAGTGAAATATGGGGGTCAATATGACCCCACATCTCACCTCTAGGCTGGGAAGCCTGAAATAAAAAATAAAAAAAAGATTCTGGCTTTGATCGTACTGGCGAGTTGGTAGAAGCACCGGAGGGCGGTGAGGGGTGGGGGGCGTCTATGGCTGGGTATTTCAGGGTATCACCGAGTATGGCTGGGTATCTCTGAGTATGGCTGGGTATGGCAATTTATGGCAGGGTATTGCAGAGTATTGGCGGGGTATTGGCGGGGTACTACAGAGTAATAGCAGGGTACTGCAGAGTATTGGGGAGTACTACAGAGTAATGGCAGGGTACTGCAGAGTAATGGGGGTTACTGCAGAGTAATGGGGGGTACTGCAGAGTAATGGCAGGGTACTGCAGAGTAATGGCAGGGTACTGCACTGCAGAGTAATGGCGGGGTACTGCAGAGTAATGGCAGGGTACTGCAGAGTAATGGCAGGGTACTGCAGAGTAATGGCGGGTACTGCAGAGTATTGGGGGGGGTACTGCAGAGTAATGGCAGGGTACTGCAGAGTAATGGGGGTTACTGCAGAGTAATGGGGGGTACTGCAGAGTAATGGCAGGGTACTGCAGAGTAATGGGGGTTACTGCAGAGTAATGGGGGGTACTGCAGAGTAATGGCAGGGTACTGCAGAGTAATGGCAGGGTACTGCAGAGTAATGGGGGGTACTGCAGAGTAATGGCAGGGTACTGCAGAGTATGCACTGGTATTGCAGAGTATTGGCAGGGAATTGAGGGGTTAAATTCGGTGAGCAGCGATGTGGGCACTGCAGATGCAGCCCACATCGCTGCTGACACCGATCTCTTTCCCCTCCGCTGTACCGATCGGTACAGAGAGGGGAGGGAGGAACCGGCGTCATAACATGACGCCGGTTTGTTTACAAGTGATCACTCCGTCATTTGACGGAGCGATCACGTGGTAAACGGCCGCGACGAGCGGCCGTTTACCGTGATCCATGATGCGCCGGGTCCTGTGGACCTGGCGGTCACGGATGCTCTCGAGTGCGCGCCCCAGGGGGCGCGCGAGAGCAGAATTCTGGGAGGCCGTTAATTAACGGCCTCTCAGAGTTAAACAACCGCCCTGAAGCCGTTAATCGGCAATGGGCGGTTGTTAAGTGGTTAAAGATCACTAGCTAGCTATATAGGTGAGGTGAATATAGTGTAGTGGTGTATACTGCGGTCAGGGCACAGACAATAACCACTACACAAGAGCAAGATAGGAAATCAGCCAAAAACGATTGGTGTGTAACTGTGTTGAAGGTACACAGAACACCCACTGCTTCAGATGCCAACACACTACACGAGGCCGCCTCAAAGGCGGCCTTATATAGTGTGGGGCGTGCACTACACAGCCTGAGCTATGATTGGCCACAGGGAGGATGCCTGTGGCCAATCATGGCTCTCCTCGCTGCTGGCGCTGCGATTGGCCAAGCATGCGGGGTCACAGTGCATGCTTGGCCAATCATGAGCCAGCAATGCACTGCGCCACCGCAGTGCATTGTGGTCCGCGCGCGCCACACGAATTTTGACGCGAACGGACCAAGAGTTCGGATTTCGTCGAACGGACGAACAGCCAATGTTCGAGTCGAACGTACGTTCGACTCGAACACGAAGCTCATCCCTAATCCTGTCTAAATAATGTCTAAATTGTCCCTACTAGTATATTAGGGACCTTAGGTTGTAAGCTCCTTGAGGGTAGGGACTGATGTGAATGTACAATGTATATGTAAAGTGCTGCGTAAATTGACGGCATTATAAAGTACCTGAAATAAATAAAATAAAATAAATAATACCACTGAATTACATCTACAATCATACGACTTCTACAGATTTCATCTCAGCTATTGCCAAAACTACCCTAATTTTACATATATGTTACAGACATGCAGCCAATAAAGGCTGTACACATGCGGCAGCCACAATTCATTGCTTCATGGCCAAAGGAAAAATAAAACCCCTGTTGTAGGTTAATAGGGACACAGTACAGCCACCCTGCAACTGTGTGTAATGCATAGGGTTACACCACAGTGATTCAACCTTTTCAGGGTTAAAATAGTGGTGAAGAGATGGTGTAATGCCTTCCAGCCATCTGCCAACTTTCCTCTGAAAAGATCTGCCGTGGAGTGGTGGCAAGGGTTGCCACATATTCAAACAAGCCCATAAAGTATATGTAAAGTAAATGTAACAATTAATGTCTCTTATTTGATACACTATTAAAAGTGTTTGTTACTGTATATCTATTTGATAACTGCAAAAATACCCTATGGATTATGCCTAAACCAAGTGAGCTTATATGTTCCTGACTGCAATGTTATCTCAAGTAGTTTTATCAGCCCTGCCTAGTTCATGTCCATTAACTACAGAACACCTCTCCACTATGGTATGGAGATAAGAAGAGGAGTAGGTGTTCTAAATTTATAACATACTTTCTACCTTAGGGTGACATTGCTGTTCAGAGGTCACAATACAGTGAGTGACAGAATTGCAAGAGTGGTACTGACAAAATCACCAGTTGAAATGAAAGGAATAAACGCTTGAAAAATTAAAAATGAATGCACCTCCAAACTGATAATGATATATAACTTTTTTTTCTTGGGTTCAGGCCGGGTTCACACTGGTATGACAAATGCTCCGACATTGGCAGCTCATGTCTCATGATGTGTGAAAATCAATGTTTCCCTATAGGAGCCATCTTAACTGGTCCAACACAAGTCTCCCTGTACTACTTTGGTCCGACTTTGATCCTACTTCAGCCCATTAACTGTCATTGAAGTAGGATCAAATTCGGATCCTTGTCCTAACCATCTGACTTTGGCATCCGACATTGTGTTATTTCCTGCCCCCTGTGGTAGCCCCTCCCATTGTGTGTTAGTTTTGATTGGTCAAAGGACAAGTTGTACTATCTGAAAAGTCAGATCAAAGTAGTATCCTGTTCATTAAAGTCGGATGGATGTAGGACCAATGTAGGACCAATGTAGGACCAATGTCGCAGAACAAAGTAGGATGAAAGTCGTACTACTGTTGTGTAGTATAGTGTGAACCCAGCCTCAGATACACTTCAAGAATTGCATGCCTGTACCATTTCTTGAAGTGTAAGGAAAATCCTGTTGCATCATGGGGGGTGAGGATCTTTTTTTCAGATTTGCTTTGCTTTACTAAGTCATGATGAAAATAAGGAGTAGCTGCACATGAGCTAAAATGCAATTCCCTACATGTGTAGATGGCTGTTATAGTAGTCAAAGCCATAAAAGTAATTTGGTTAATACAGAAAGTGTTATCTTTTGATGTGGCTATTTTGGATACTAATCAATCATAGACATATTTTGTTATTGAAATCTTGCAAAATGCCTTTACATACAAAAAAATAAATAAAAAATTAAGTAAGCATTATAGCATGTAGCACAATTTTAAGTAACAAGCATGGAGAATATTTTAGTTTATCAAAAATTAAAATGATAAATTACCAAACCTCCCTCGTGCTATTTACTGTGTAAACTGTAAATATATTGCTCTTACTTACAGCATAGTGAAAAGTACTGAAATGCAGGTATGAGCTATTTATGACCCTAATCAGTATGAACCAGCTCATCCAAGTAAATTGTTAAAGAGCTCAATTTTGTCAACAATTATTTCATCTATTTTCTCTTCACTCTCCTCCCTAGCAATTGTCCTTGATCTGCTTCATTTTTTGCCACTTGACTGCGTGCAAGGTCAGGGTAAATGAGAGGCAATCCTAAAAGAGATAAGAGCTGCCAGAAAATGTAAGCGGCCTCAAATAATATAAATAATCTTCTGCTTGTGATAATAGAAATGTCAAGGAAACAGGAATTATCTTATATGTGAGAAATCTTCCTTGTGTTTGGTGTCTGTAATTTCATACATTAGAATGGGTCAATACAAACCAAGAAGAAACAGATTGAGACAACTCTAGAAAAAGCAATTGTCTTAAAAAGCAAGCTATTAATGGCTAAGACAAGCGAAATGGTGCTCAATACAGTGTGTATAGTTCTAATTTGAGGAGATGTATTGCCTATTAGTGCTGCAGAATAGAATGTAAATGGTTAATAATTCAAGAACAGCAGGGCTATAAATTCTAATTCTAATACTGTTTACTTCAGTGAATGTGATCAATATGTTGATCCCTGCCTCAGTCCAATAAACATAGGCCACTTTATTGAATTGACTCCAACAATGCCTAAAGAGTTAATTATTTTCATTTACTGTATCAACTATTAAAGCTCCGGGTTATTTTTTAAATTGCAAAGCAATAAAGATTTATATGAAAACCTCCATTTAAACTATTACATGAAAACATAAATTTTAGTAAACACCCCGGGGACTGCTTCAAGGACAATTTTTGCTATATTGCTTATCATTGAGGAAGAAAGAAAAGTAACATTCAGCAGTGATTTTTTACATTTTTTCCCCACAGCCTGAAAGGAAAAATATGATCATATTAAAAGGCAGATGAAGACTGATAATATGATAAAGCATAATTTATTGTTATGGCTGGACAGTGTGTTTAAGAAGTACTGATGGGCAATTGAAATAATAAACAAAGAAAAGTGTTGGCAGCTGTTGACTGCATTTAACCACTTGCTTACTGGGCACTTAAACACCCTTCCTGCCCAGACCAATTTTCAGCTTTCGGTGCTCTCACACTTTGAATGACAATTACTCAGTCATGCAACACTGTACCCAAATGAATTTTGTGTCCTTTTTTTCCCACAAATAGAGCTTTCTTTTGGTGGTATTTGATCACCTCTGGGGTTTTTATTTTTTGCGCTATAAATGAAAAAAGACCGAAAATTTTGAAAAAAAACGCATATTTCTTTGTTTCTGTGACAGAATTATGCAAATTATTAATTTTTCTTCATAAATTTTGGCCACAATTTATACTGCTACATATCTTTGGTAAAAATAACCCAAATTAGTGGATATTATTTGGTCTTTGTGAAAGTTAGAGAGTCTACAAGCTGTGGTGCGAATCGCACAAAATTGATCACATCTGATGTACTGGTGGCCTATCTCGCTTCTTGTGACCCGAACAAGTCAGGAAAGTACAAATACCCCCCAAATGACCCCTTTTTGGAAAGTAGACATTCCAAGGTATTTAGTAAGAGGCATGGTGAGCTTTTTGATGTTGTCATTTTTTTCCCACAATTCTTTGCAAAATGAAGATTTTTCATTTTCTTTATTTTTCTCCACAAAATTGTCATTGTAATAGGTTATTTCTCTCACGTGGCATGTGTATACCACAAATGACACCCCCCAAAAAATTCTGCTACTCCTCCTGAGTATTACAATACCACATGTGTGGGACTTTTTCACAGCCTGGCCACATAGAGAGGCCCAACATGCAGGGAGCGCCATCACGTGTTCTAGAAGCATAAATTACACATCTAACTTGTTGACTACTTATTACACTTTTGAAATACCAGGACAATGACACGTGACACTGATGACAGATGGCACTGATACGTGGCAATGATGACACTTATACGTGGCACTGATGACACGTGGCACTGATGACAGATGACACTAATATGTGGCACTGATGACACGTGGCACTAATACGTGGCACTGATGACACGTGGCACTAATACGTGGCACCAATGACACGTGACACTGATGACAGATGGCACTGATAAGTGGCATTGATGACACGTGACACTGACAACAGATGGCACGTGACACTGACAGGTGGCACTGATGACAAATGGCACTGATACGTGGCACTGATGACAGATGGCACTAATACGTGGCACTGATGACAGATGGCACTATGTGGCACTAATAACACGTGGCACTGATGACAGATGCCACTTATACGTGGCACTGATGACAGATGGCACTGGGGACAAATGGCACTGACAACAGGTGGCACTGGGGACAGATAGCACTGCGGGCAGGTGGCACTGGGGTGGGGTGGATTGCACTGGGGTGGATGGCACTGGGGCGGATGGCACTGGGGCGGATGGCACTGGGGCAGGATGGCACTGGGGCGGATGGCACTGGGGCGGATGGCACTGGGGCAGGATGGCACTGGGGCAGGATGGCACTGGGGGGGGGGGCATGGCACTGGGGGGGGTGGCACTGGGGGAGGATGGCTCTGGGGGAGGATGGCACTTTTTATTAAACTTTTTTTTTACTTTTTTTTTTTTTTTTTTTCTTTTTTACACTGACGGCTGCTGCAGCCGTTCTTCTCTCCCCTCTCACACGCTGTCTGTGTGAGGAGGGAGAGCGGCGCTGAGAGATGATCTCATATGTTTACATATGAGATCATCTCCCATTGGACACGCCGATCACGCTGTAAACGGCCGCTGTGATTGGCCGTTTACAGCGATCTGTGTTTGCCTGTCCCCGGGGGACACGGCAAACACAGAACTTCCGCGATGCGCGCCCGCGGCGGCGCGCATTGCGGAAGTAAACACCAGGCCGTCCAGGGACGGCCAGGCACGGGAAGCCGCCCGCCCTAAGGCCGTCATTCGGCTATAGGGCGGGCGGGAAGTGGTTAAAACACAGACATTTTTTTTTACTGATGCATCTGATATGTTTACAATAAATTTGTGATAACGTTATACATTTTTATTGGAATTATTGATATGCTTAACGTCTAATTTAATTATATGTAGCACTGACCCCCGAAGGAGCTGCTGGTTTTATTGGGCTTACCGTTACCTTCTTGACCTCGTGTGTGTCTAGGGGTTTCCCGAGGTAGCTGGCCAAAAAAATTGTAGAAACCGACACTGGATCCTTTTTTTGGAATATTCATTTGAAAAGAAAAAAAAGATAAAACTACTTCTCAATGAAGGGTAGAGGGTTAGGAAGAAAGTTCAGGTACTTTTGGAACTGCAAAAGATAGGAAGTCTCCCACTATAGAAATCCAAAGAATTACCGTTCACAACTGGTTTCTCACAGCTACCCAATAGACCTCTCACTAGGCCTAGCAGCAGATTGAGTGTTTAAGTAAAGCAAAGTCTCTGCCACAGACTTGGATGTAGTACACTTGAACAAAGTCTCTACCACAGACTTGAATGTAACTGAGGGACTTAGGTAAATTTAGAGAACTATCATACGGTACCAGTATCTTGCAGCCAGTCTGGCTGTAGATCTACTTAGTGTCCTTCAACCTCCAGGATCCTTCTGAGAAGCCAGCTCATGCATGGCCTTCTCCCGAAAAGTCCTCCCCTGGGTGCTTCTCCAGTTGCTGGGCCTCTCCACAGATGAAACGGCACCAGACCACCTTTGAATCCTCCTCTCAGTTACTTTGCCTTGGGCTATCCAGCCCTGAGACTCGGAATTGGATGGATCCGCACCCCAGGCCATGAGGGCCATGGGGGCTGGTCAGAAGGACCAGGACCAAACAGTCAGAAAGTTCTTCTGGACCAGAGCCCAGAAGCACATGATCTCAGTACCTTAAATACCCTTTCCCAGAATGCACAGCAGGATAACACACCCACTGGGCTGGTTCCGAGAAAGAATGGCACTCAATACGCCTAGCTAAACTGCTTTCTCACACTTGCCAGCAGTGACAGCGACACCTGTAGCCAAGGAGAACCCTGTGCAATCCAGCTAGACGGGTACTGAAACCATAATTTGACATAATTAACCCTAAAACCCAACTGTAGTTTTAGGAACATTAAATTGAAAAAAAAAAAAAAAACACATAGCACGTGCTCATCAGGAGCCGGCGCTACATATACTACTGGTAACATTAAATTAATGGACCAATAAACCAAAAGAGCATATGTAGCTTTATATTAGTATCACCAGTACTAGGGTGTTATATGCAGATAAAGCAGCTGTATACCAGTCTCTTAAAGGATATTTATATGACCACACTCTAAATTTTAGAGCGCTAACCTGCTTTTGTGCATTGCAAAAATAATTCTGCTGTGCAAAAATTCTTCAAACAGTGCTGCAGTGATCCACCTTCGCCACGCCAGAGAACTCATGAACTGCACATGACCGCTCACTGCAGGTAAGTCATATAACGCTTGTTATCAACAATAGGTCCATAGTGGCTCTGGTGTTTTCACCGCTTCTGTTATCAACAAGGGATCACCCTTCTACAGTGGCTTTAGACTCTCCACTACTCCTCTCATGGATAAAGATGTATTCACAGGTGTCTCATATAGGAATCAAATGGTAAACAAGGAGGATTTGCCATAGAGAAAAATCTTTAAACCTTCAATAAAATAAACAACTAGATAATCTTTCTCACATTCAATGGTGCTACACTTTGCACCAAGGGGCATTCAGATTTTCAAATATCTCAATAGCTATTTAAAATGAATTCCAGCAGCTCAATCTCATTCCTTCTTTGCATACCACTCCCAATGGTTTCTTCCTACTTGGTCCTGGGTGTACAATAATGTCACTTTACGGGAGTATGTTGCGTGAAACCGTCACTTCCTGTTATGCCCCAATGCATTTTGTTACACTGATGTTCTCAAGAACTGCCTCTTGTGTCAGTCTAAAGGAGTCAGTGTTAGCAGACAAACTACCCACATGTAATATTGAGCCTCCATGATTGAAAGAACTGAAATTTATTGAAAGAAAGAAGTGAGAGGGTGACAGTCAGCCTGGGGTGGAGAGGATTAGATGATTGCTGAACATCCTCTAGCTAGAAAATTAAGCAGGTTCTGTCTAAACTGCTGCAGCTTCACAGTGTACAGTGAAATCAGACAAAGTATTTCCTTGTTCAAATTTTTTATTGAAGGTAAAAACAAGAAATCTCAACAGGATGCATCAGAAAGAAATCTTCCCTCTGAATCAGGGGAGGCAAAAGTGGTATAGTAGCTGGATGCTGAGGTAGGGACACAGACCTTTGCATCACAACATACAAAAAATAACAGCAAAGCACAAAAAGACATCATAGGGCTATACAGTGTGGGTTCATTTGAGGATGTTTAGGGGATTATTGATAAGTAAAAGCCAGGAACGATTTGATTCCTGTGAACAAAGGTTAGCTACAGAGGGCTCCAGATGGAGTTACTCCGAGATTCACAAATAAACAGGTACAGGGGAGGGCTGGCAGCCTTAGGCCTGGGGGGCAATTCCAGTCAAGTGGCCCATTGAACCCCCAAATCAGCTCCCCATACATCTACACCACATTCCCTGTACAGAGAGGGATGGAGACTGCTCCACATTGCCCCAGAGAGAGAAAGAGACTGCTTGACACTGCCGGTCACTCTCTCTGTGCAGGCAGTGTGAAGCGGTCACTCTTTCTCTGCAGGCATGGTGAAGCGGTCACTCTCTCTCTGCAGGCAGTGTGAAGTGGTCACTCTCTCTCTGCAGGCAGTGTGAAGCGGTCACTCTCTCTGTGCAGGCAGTGTGAAGCAGTCCCTCTCTCTGTGCAGGCAGTGTGAAGCGGTCACTCTTTCTCTGCAGGCATGGTGAAGCGGTCACTCTCTCTGTGCAGGCAGTGTGAAGCAGTCACTCTCTCTGTGCAGGCAGTGTGAAGCAGTCACTCTCTCTGTGCAGGCAGTGTGAAGCAGTCCCTCTCCCTGTGCAGGCAGTGTGAAGCAGTCCCTCTCTCTGTGCAGACAGTGTGAAGCGGTCACTCCCTGTGGGGGCAATCATTTTGGAGCAGTCTCCCAGAGAGAGACTGCATGATTGCCCCCAGAGAGACTGAGAAAAAGAGCTTGCCCCTTCCCCACACCCAGTACAAAGACCAATAAGACTGCATGAAGATGAAGACTAAAGACTGTGCTGTCACTGCCGCCACACTAAGTGCTACCTGTGGAGTCTGGAGCTTCTCTGGTGAGTGAGCACCACACCACTGGGCAAGCCAAGCCAGCAGAGTAGCCGAGAGTCACAGCGAATTCAGCAGGCTAAACACGCAAGTCCTGCTTTCTCCCTGGCATGACCACCAGATTCACCAGGCTGCAGGCTCCTCCTGTGTCAATTGTGGGTAGTGAGAAAAGCACATGCAGGTGCACACCGGAGCACCAGCCAGGTTAAGTGCATCGTGGGCCTGGTGCTGCAGAGGAGCAGGTTTAGGAGTGGCAGGAATATGAGTCAAGTAATGTCATATCCCAGCTCTCCTCTTACTGGCCTCCCTCCCATGTTTCCAGGAGCCTGTGCTGGCTTGTGCCCAGACTTGGTCGCAGTCACACAGGTGTAATGCTAGGGAAGCCTGGCACTTGATTTACTGAGCATCCATAAGAGCCGTGTGTCAGTGTGTGCTCTGAGGTGAAAGTTTTCAAGCCATCAGAATACAGTGATCGCTGCCGGCAGTTAAGTAGCCAGCAGTGATCGCAAAAAAATAAAGACACGCTGGTTGTATTGTCAGTTGATAGATTGAATTCTGTGCAACCAGTCTACACATAGATTGATTGAAATTTCTGCTGAACAGGCAGAATTTCAATCTGTCTATGGTGGCCTAAGTCCATCAGTCTCTGTTTAATAATATCCTCAAATCTTCTGAAAGGGGGGCTCCACTTAGGTGTAGAAATTCACTTTGAACTCCACCTTATTTCCAGAACTCTTTTTAGGGTCCTTTCACACTGAAGGCGCTTTACAGGCGTTTTAGTGCTAGAAATAGCGCCTGTAAACTGCCTCTCATGCCACCCCAGTGTGAAAGCCCCCAAGTGCTCTCACAATGGGGCGGTGCGCTTGCAGGACATTCTGAAAAGTCCTGCAAGCAGCATTATTGGGGCGGTTTGGGAGAGGTGCCCTGCCCACTGAAATGAGCAACACAGGTGGTTTTAACCCTTTCTTGAGCCACTAGCGGGGGTTAAAAGTGCCCCGCTAGTGCCGCTAAAACCACTACTGCTCACACCGTCCCAGTGTGAAAGTACCCTTGTAGAAATGAGGTGGAGTTCAAAGTGAACTGTATCATTACCTGCAGGGATTGGCATTTAGAGGGTTAAAGCAGGCAGGGATGAAATGTAATATCAACTCCTCACTGCCTGTCAAATGCCTCTGTAAAGTGACCTGAGCATGGATCACTTTTTTGAGGAGTGGCTGCTGCAAGTGAATACAAGCCTTTAGTGTGCTACAGTGCGAGTGTACTGGGGGCTTTCACAGTCCCCCAGACTTCTTTTAGGGTGCACATTTTTGCTGCATTTTCTGGAATTGCACCAAAGATGCAGCATGTAGGACGTTTTGTGCACTTTCAGAACATGCAGTAAAAATGTGCAACCTCTATGGGGCCAGGGACAACATGCAGGAAGACTGCCAGGACACCAGCACTGCAGCCAAACCGCAGCATGCCAGTGTGAGCCCACATCATACCACCTAGAAGGTACTGCTCACTTTGCTCAGGCTGCTAGGAAAAAAAAACTTACTTGGATGGTCTCAGCCTCCCAGGAGCCTCACTGAATTCCAGCCGACTGCTCAGATTGAACTTTCCCGCCCCACACATCCTCTTCACAGACAGCACACGGGCTGCCCTGGAGTGTGGGTGGGGAAAGAAGCAGGTCCAGCCTCTGCCAGCCAATGGTGTGGAGGAGGGAGGGGCTGGGTGGGGCTGTGCTGTGCTGTGTAACACAGACTGTCAGCCCTGACATGAAGACATCGCTGGATCACAGTACTGGACTCGGCCAGCTTAAGATCTGCGCATGTGTGCTCTTGAGCTGACGGCACAGCAGCCTTTGCCACAGCATATCAGAGCAGCCCAGGGGGCAATTGCATTACTGCCCCCCATCCCAGCCCGCCCCTGAACAGGTACCTAAGAGTCCTAGTAATGGATAAAGATTAAATTGTGTGATAAACATTAAAAGCGTTTATAGATCTTAACTTAGGGGGGTTTTCAGTTAGTGGGGAATGTCCAGTCTCAACAGGATGGGCAGTTAAGTTGGTTGGAGTTGAGGGGTTTACATCCAGAAGAGAAGAGCTAAAAGGTGAAGGGACGAGAGAGGGAGACAGGAGAAGAGAAGGGGGCGGGTTGAAAAAGTGGGGGAAGGTAGCTCAGGAGGAGGAGGAAAGGACAAAGAGGGAGCTCATCGGGAGGAGGGGGCGAAGGTCTGGTCTCTATGGGTAAACAAAGTGATAAATAAGGTTATTGAAGGTAGCAGTAAAGCGTTATCGAAGTCAGGGGGTAGGTAATTGTTGACCTAAGGGTTTCCGAAGGCGTTCAAACTTTTTGACCCTGTCTAAGAGAACTGCTTCTATTTTGGCGTGAATCATGACTCATGACCCATCATGAGGTGGGGGTTTTCACAATAGTTTGCTTCACAGCAGTTGTAACCTGCAGGAGTAGCTTGAATTGGATATAGGTTACATTGGGGGGGGGGGGGGTCTTATTGAATAGGGCTATGGCTGGGTCGAGGGCTATAGGCAAGAATCCTGCGCTGTAATATTCAGAGGAAGCGAGAGAGCACTTGGAGTGGCAAAACACTGAATAGGTACAAAATTTTAGGGAGGATCGCCATTTCAGTTACGGTAAGGCATCCCAGCCACGCCAGGGGCAAGGCAGTCCAGGAGGACATGAGACTAGATAAATGGGTCAACATGAGTGGGTAGTTGGCTGAGTACAGGGAAGCAGGGTCAGCAATAAGTTTAATGCCCGAATATGAGATAGATTGAGGTGACCAGGAAAAAGGGAGGCTGTGCTGAAGCTAGACAAGTACAGAATGAAAATATTTGTTTTGTTTCGTTGTGATTCGTTATTTACATAAACTTGTTTAGTTAAATTTGTTTCAATATTTAATTTGTTTAATTTGTTTTCATAATTAATTTTGTTTATTAATTATCAAATCGATTCAAAAAGATTACAAATCAATTTCGAACAGTTTTAAAATTTGAAACGTTTCCAATTTCCAAATAGAATAGAAAAGAAAAAAATTGAATAGAAAAAAATGTTTTTTATTGTTTTCTATTCTATTCCTTTATTTTCTATTCTATTTTATTCTGTTTGAAAATTGGAAAACTATTCGAATTCGAAACGTTTTCAAATTCTAATTTGAAGACTATTCGAATTCTAAAAGTATTCGAAAACTATTTGAAAACTATTTGAATTTCGTGCAATTTTTTTTCTCGCTATTTTGGATTAGTTAAAATTCGGTACTATTCTAATTCAAAATTTTGGATACATCCAAATTTCTGAATAAGTAAAATAAGTCTGAATTTTAATTCAGAATGAAATGACACATTTCCCATCGCACATTTCTAGCTGAAGCTGCAGTAGTATTGGCTGGGGTAGAGAGATGTTGAGGGTTCACGACTAGTCCTGAGATTGCTGCGAATTGGTCCAAGATTGAAAGGAGAATGACAGAGGACTTCAGAAGGGAGGAGAGAAAGAGGAGGATGTTACAGAGACATAGCTTATGGTGCAAAGCCCTTGAATGTATTAGGTGGGCTAAGAGTTCAATGGCAAGGGCAAAGAGGAGCGGAGACAGGGGGCAGCCCTTCCTGTTCCACGGATACTGGAAAAGGGTCAGATTTGTAGCTTGCATATTTGAGGTATGCTGAGGGGGAGGTAAATAAGAAGGAAACCCAGCAGGGAAAATTTGGTCTGAAGTCCTAGCATTGTAGTATGAATTGGAGGTAAGGCCAGGAGAAAGAATCAAAGGCCTTTTTAATATCGAATGATACAAAGCATGTAGGGATGCAATGTGAGTGGGCCATGTGTGTTAGTAAGACTGCCCTATGGACATTATCTCCACCTTGTCTAAAAGGGATAAACCCAAATTAAATCTTTATGGATGAGTGTCAGGGCTGGCTAGCCCTTCCTCCTCTGGGCTGGCCGCTTAGCTGTCTGCTAATTGCCAGGTCTCTTCTCTTTCCACAGTTACCAGCTGTTCCCGATGATGCTCGTCTGACCTGCCTATTTAAAGCCTTCCTGCTCACTTTTTCATTTGCCTTCGCGTGGTCACATCACAGGGAACCATCTCCTGCTGTTTGTTTCAAGACTGGCTTGCTGACATCCCACCTGGCTTCTTATCCTGCTTGCGGTTGCTCTCCTTGGATCCCTGACTTCCGGCCTGGCTGATTACCCGATCTGGTTAATGAACTTTGGACTGGCTGACTACCCGATCTGGCTACAGGACTCTGGCTATGCTTGACTACGCTTTTTCTATTTACCTTTTTATTTTTATTAATAAACAAGTGTGATTTGATTGTACTTCTGTCTCAGTCTGTTTCATGATTTCTGACAGTACGCGAAGGCCAAGAATTCAGAAGATACAGTCAATCCACTTGTTGGTAATATTTTTTCCAGATTGGATGAGCAAGATCATTGCATGGATCAGTTTTCCTTGGCGTTACAAATGCTCCTGAATCGCACGGCTCACCTGGAATCCCCCATGGAGGCCATCCCTGCTGCTGCGCCAGTCTCTTTGCAGGCACCCGCCTCGTGTATTACCTCTATAAGAGATATGTCTGGTTCTGCTCCACTTCCCCAGCGATTTTTGGGGCGATCCAGTTCAATGCAGAGGGTTTCTCAATCAGGTTGATATATATAGAATGCTGCCCCAGGCGTTTCCCAGGGACAGAAGCAAAGTAGGTTTTGTGATATCTTTGCTTTCTGAGAGAGCCTTGGCCTGGGCTAACCCTCTATGGGAGACGCAAAAACCTGTTGTCTTGAGTTACCCTCAGTTTGTGGCCTCCTTTAAAAGGGTTTTTGACATTCCCGCACGCTCCACTTCTGCTGCCAAGTGCCTCATGTACATCAAGCAGAGTACGAGAACTGTTGCCGACTACGCCATTGAATTCCGTACTTTGGCAGCAGAGGTTGCTTGGAACAATGAGGCCCTCGTGGCTGCTTTTTCTCATGGTCTCTCGGATTCCATCAAGGATGAGATAGCAGCCCGAGATATACCCACTGAGCTGGAGAGCTTGATCTCGTTTGCCATCCTCATTGACTCCAGACTCAGAGAAAGACTTTCTCTTAAGGAGCGCTTGCGGAAGCCTCCTGTACATTTGCCTCCGAGCTTTGTAGTCCCACCCATGCCTCCCTCACCTCCCATGCCTCCTGGTACCGAGTTGGTCAGTTAAGATAAACCCATGCACCTGGGCTTCACGCGTCTCTCTGCAGATGAGAGAGCCTTTAGGAGGAGGGAGAGATTGTGCCTTTATTGTGGCCAGGCAGGTCACTTTTTGAAGTCTTGTCCTACCCGTCCAGGGAACACCCGAACCTTGAAGTCCTGTCATGGACAGACCTTAGGTGGCGTTGTTTTGTCCCCAGTTATCCAGAAGGATAAGCTGGTTTTGATCACCCTTTCTTGGGCTGAGTCAGCCATCGAGATACGGGCTCTAATCAACTCTGGGGCTGCAGGCCTGTTCATTGATGCTGCATTTGTTTCGCAGCACTCGATTCTGCTGCGTGACACTCCACTTGCCATTGAGGCTCTTGATGGGAGACCTTTACAGCCTGCTCATGTGACTCATGAGACGGTTCCGTTGTCCTTGGTCGTAGGGGCTCTTCACCATGAGATAGTCCAATTCCAAATTATTTCCTCACCCAGATTTCTGCTGGTTATTGGTTATCCTTGGTTACAGAGGCACAACCCCTCTTTTGATTGGCTCTGTGCTGAGGTTCTCTCCTGGTCACCACAATGCAGTGAGACATGCTTCCTGAAGGTATCCAAGGTCCTGTGCATCGCTTCACTCCCCTCCTTGCCGGAGGAGCATCGTGATTTTGGCAATGTCTTTGATAAAGGTCAAGCTGGTAGTTTGCCTCCACACCGGCCTTATGATTGCGCAATTGACCTTGAACCTGGTGCCATACCTCCTTGTGGCCGGGTTTACCCTTTGTCGGTCTTGGAGGATAAGGCCATGGAGGAGTATGTTGCTGACGCACTTTCTCGAGGTTTCATCCGCAAGTCCTCGTCTCCTGCTGGTGCTGGTTTCTTCTTTGTGAAAAAGAAGAGAGGTGAACTGAGACCTTGTATAGATTATAGGGGTCTCAATCGTGTCACGATTAAGAATGCCTATGCGATTCCATTGATTACGGAGTTATTTGACCGTCTCAAGGGAGCAACAGTTTTCACAAAGCTTGACCTGAGAGGGGCATACAATCTCGTGCGCATTAAGGAGGGCAACGAGTGGAAAACTGTATTTAATACCAGAACAGGCCATTATGAATACCTGGTAATGCCTTTTGGCCTTTGTAACGCCCCGGCAGTTTTCCAGGAATTTATTAATGATGTCCTCCGAGATTTGGTGCAATTGTGTGTAGTGGTTTATCTCGATGATATCCTTGTATTTTCCAAGTCCCTGGAGAGCCACCACACAGATGTCTGTCGTGTACTTCAGAAACTAAGAGAGAACAATCTCTATTGTAAACTGGAGAAGTGCGAGCTCCATCGTGAACAGGTTACATTTCTGGGCTATATCATTTCCACTGTTGGTTTTTCGATGGACCCAAAGAAACTGTCGGCAGTCCTAAAGTGGCCTTGACCCGTGGGTTTATGTCCTCTGCAGCGTTTCCTGGGCTTTGCCAACTGCTATCGGAAGTTTATTCGTAACTTCTCGTCTCTGGTCAAGCCTCTGACTGATATGACCAGAAAGGACGGTAACCCACAGAGTTGGTCTCCAGAGTCCAATAGGGCCTTTGAGACTCTCAAGGCTGCCTTTGTTTCTGCTCCTGTGTTGGCACAGCCTAATCCTATGTTGCCTTTTATCCTAGAAGTTGATGCTTCTGAGATGGGAGTTGGCGCCCTTCTGTCTCAACGTCCTAACTCTGAGAGCGCTATGCATCCGTGTGGCTACTTTTCCAAGAAATTGTCACCTGCTGAGTGCAATTATGAGATTGATGACAGAGAGCTGTTGGCGATCATTTTAGCCCTGAAAGAATGGAGACATCTCCTTGAAGGTACCACTGTGCCCATTCTTATTCTTACTGATCATAAGAATCTTACATTCTTGTCTGAGGCTAAGCGACTCTCTCCCAGAAGGGTGTGATGGGCTCTTTTCTTGTCAAGCTTTAATTACATTGTCTCATTCTTACCCGGTACTAAGAATGTAAGGGCTGATGCCTTGTCACGACAATTTTCCTCCACTTCCAAGTCGGAGTCGGTTCTGGTTCCTATGATTCCTCCTGATCGTATCTTGGCTACGGATCGCACCAGTCTTACTTCTCCTTTGGGTGACAAAATTCTTGCTGCTCAGGTCCATGCTCCTCCTGATAAACCTTGTGACCGCTGCTTTGTCCCAGAGAGTCTCCGTACTGCAGTACTCCAGACTTACCATTCTCTCAAGGCAGCTGGCCATCCTGGCAAGAATCAACTCATTTGGGCCATCTCCCAACAATTCTGGTGGCCTAGTCTATGGGCTGATGTTACTGCCTTCGTAGCTGCCTGTCCCCTGTGTGCTCAGAGTAAGACTCCACGACACCTTCCAGTGGGCCTCCTACAACCCATACCCAATGGAAAGAGGCCCTGGACTCGCCTGTCTATGGATTTCATTGTGGAATTGCCCAACTCCCAAGGCAACACTGTTATCCTTATGGTGGTTGACCGGTTCTCAAAGATGTGTCATTGTATTCCACTTAAGAAGTTGCCCACCTCTAAGGAACTGGCTTCCATTTTTGCTCTGGAGATCTTTCGCTTACATGGGCTACCCAAGGTGATTGTCTCAGATAGGGGCAGTTTGTCTCCCGGTTCTGGCGAGCCTTTTGTGTACAGTTGGGAATCCAGCTTGCGTTCTCTTCTGCATATCACCCACAGTCTAATGGGGCCGCAGAATGAGTCAATCAGTCCTTGGAGCAATTCCTACGTTGCTATATTTCTGACCATCATAACAACTGGTCTGACCTATTACCTTGGGCAGAGTTTGCTCACAACAGTGCCTTGAATTCTGCCTCCCGATTGTCTCCATTTATGGCGAATTATGGTTTCCAACCTTCCATGTTGCCTGACTTGTTTGTTCCGCAGAGTATTCCTGCGTTAGAGGAGCATCTCCGTGGTCTTCGTTCCACTTGGGTAAAAGTCCAGGAGGCTTTGCGTCATGCTAATGATAGGTACAGACTCCATGCTGACCGCAGACACCTGCCTGCACCTTCCTGCCAGGTTGGGGACAGGGTCTGGCTGTCATCTCGCAACCTCCGGCTTCGTGTTCCCTCACTGAAGTTTTCACCTTGGTTTATTTCCGTATCCTTCGCAGGATTAACCCAGTAGCTTACATGTTGGACCTTCTTCCTAGTATGCACATCTCAAATGTGTTTCATGTCTCCTTATTGAAACTGTTGGTCTGTAACCAATTTACCACCTCTGTACCATGTCCTCACCCTATTCAGGTTGAGAACCTTGAGGAGTATGAGGTACAATCCATTGTTGACTCCCGTAGGTTCCGTGGGTGTATACAGTACCTGGTGCATTGGAAGGGGTATGGTCCGGAGGAACGGTCCTGGGTTTCATTCTCTGACGTACATGTCCCTGTTCTCCTCTGCGAGTTCCATAGATGGTTTCCCCTCAAGCCCGGTGGCCCTCCGAGGGAGAGGGGTCATTGAGGGGGGGTACTGTCTGGGCTGGCTAGCCCTTCCTCCTCTGGGCTGGCCGCTCAGCTGTCTGCTAATTGCCAGGTTTCTTCTCTTTCCACAGTTACCAGCCTTCCTGCTCACTTTTTCATTTGCCTTCGCGTGGTCACATCACAGGAAACCATCTCCTGCTGTTTATTTCAAGACTGGCTTGCTGACATCCCACCTGGCTTCTTACTTCTTATCCTGCTTGCGGTTGCTCTCCTTGGATTCCTGACTTCCAGCCTGGTTGATTACCCGATCTGGCTAATGAACTTTGGACTGGCTGACTACCCGATCTGGTTACAGGACTCTGGCTATGCTTGACTACGCTTTTTCTATTTACCTTTTTATTTTTATTAATAAACAAGTGTGATTTGATTGTACTTCTGTCTCAGTCTGTTCCATGGTTTCTGACAATGAGAGACTCTATAATCAGATTCAAACGGGAGGAGGTGATTTTTGCAATAAGGAAATACGGAAATGGGACAGTAATTAGCCCAAGAGGAGTGGCCCGACTGAGGTTTTGGAAGCATGAATACAATGGCCATGAGGGAGTGAGCATGAAAAGAGTGGCCTTTTGAGATAGAGTTGAAGGCTCTAGTTGGTAGAGGTGAGAGTATATTGGCATAATGTTTAAAATATGAAGCTGTAAAACTGTCAAGGCCTGGACGCTTACTTTTCTTTAACAATTTAATGGCATTACGGACTTTTAGTTTGGAGATGGGTTGTTCTAGGTTGGTCAGTTGAGAGGCTGTCAGGGATGGGAGAGTGAGAGTAGAGAAGAGTTCTTAGGCATGAGATTCATCAAACCCACTATCAGCAGAGTAGAGTTCGGCCAAGGCCTGTCTGTGTGCAGGTGTGGGGTGGTTTTGAAAGGTAGCATGAGACTTGTAAAAAGAGGCTTCTAGTTTTCGATGTAGGGTCTGAAGTTCCCTCTTGAGATGAGTGACTAATCTAATGTAGGCGCCTCGGATAACAGGTTTGTATGCTTCCCTTCCCAGGTGGTTAAGGAGGAGAAGTCGTTTGTGACATTATGAATTTTTTAGTCCTTGATGGCGAGGAAAATATCCATGCTGTGTGAAGGGTGGGCCAGGGTCTATCTGCCTGGGTAGTAGAAATTCAAAGGAAGTAAGAACAGTGTTGTGGTCGGACCAGGTAAATGGTAGGATGACCATGGAGAGGAGTGTAGGAGATGATCCAACGAAGATGAAAATGTGGCCAATACGCAAAAGTGTATTATGGGGATGCAAGTAGTAAGTGTATTGTCGTCTAGCAGGGTTAACTTCCCTCCAAGAGTCAAGTAGTGAATGACGATGCAGCAGTTATTGAAAGTTTAGTTTGCTTGGACTCCCGGAGGCTTGAAATGGCGATTTGTCCAGGAAAGGGTAGACAACTTGGTCACCGCAAACCAATATGGTGCCATGTTTATGTGTGTTTATAACTTGCAAAAGGTGCGAGAGAAAAGAGGTGTGATTATAATTTGGGCGGGACCACCTGGTGACATAAACGGGTGACCTCACCCCCCTCTGATGCCACTTGACGTCAGGGAAAGGCAGGATCGTCCGTTTATGTCATCAAGTGGCTGTTGCGGCTTTTTTTTCTTTTTTCGGCTCGTCGGTGCGGATGGATCAACATCGCAGGACATTTTTATTTTTTTATCTTTTAATAAAGGACTTTCCCAAAGTGTCTCCTGTCTTTTTTTTTTCCATAAAGACTTTATTGTTTTTTCAGAGTAAAACAGTAACAGGTAATGAAAAACTGAAATAATGCCTGTAGCACATAATACAACTACAGATAACAGAGAGATCTTCAGTCAAAAACCGGTATGCTCTTACATCCATATCTTTATCATGAAATGTCAACCCCCAACTGGGAGTTTCCCAAGTGCTAAGATTTTTGTTGTGTCATTCGGAAAGTCAAGCCTCCGTCGAGCTAAGACTTGTGTCTCAAACTGTTCCTGTTGATGCTGAGTGTCTGTTAGTCGGTCAGGGGTTGTTGAGGATAGTATCAGTGTCTTTGGGCCGTTAGCAGTTGGGCGTAGGATGTAGGGGGTCGTGAGTTTGGTCATCCTGTCATGAGCCGCCGATTGGCCCTCAGTCGGTTTGGGATGTCTGTATCTAGAGTGTTTTTGGTGAGTCAGGAAATAGTGAAAAAGAAAAAAAGAAAAACAAGGGGGGGGGGGGGGGGGTAAGACAACTGAGAAGGGGAAGGATGAAAGAGGAAAAGGCAGGGAGGAGAGTAAGAGGGGAAGGGGGTGGCAGGAATGAAGGGGGAGCTTCCCCAAGCCCCAAAGGCATGGGCAGGGGAGTGGGCAGAGGTGTATAGCATATGGTTGGGCTATGGTGGTCTAATCTTCTCCCCAGCTCTGGGTAGAGATGTGAAGCACCACTTATCAAGGGGTAGCGGTTAAAGTCTAGCACAAGTAAGTGCAAGGGGAGTTCAGCTAGTTGAACTGTCCGTGGGGGCCAGCACTGTTACGGTCAGATGACCTCTCGTTGATGTGATAAAGCGTGCATCTTTCCCATGTCTGGGCATATTTGTGTGGGGAGTCTCGTGCAATGTGGATGAGTTCCTCTATTTCCGCTATCTTCCCCACCCTATTGAGCCATTCGCACATGGAGGGGATGTCGGGGAGCCCCAGTGAGCTGGGATGCATAGCTTGGCGGCGTTAAGCAAGTGTAGGCTCAAAGATTTCCTATAAATATGTGCCATCTCCTGTCTTTTTTACTATTTTTGACACTTTTTTTGTGAACTGGTAGGGGTACAATGTACTCGTTACCAATTCACATGGGGGGGTAGGATCTGGGAGTCCCCTTGTTAAAGGGGGCTTCCAGATTCCAATAAGCCCCCCACCATAAGCCCCCCACCTGTTTCAGGCTTCCCCCTAAGGTGGAAATAGTATGGTGGATGCCGTTGTGGGTTGCTAGGATGGTGGCTGGGTGGCGCCATTTGCACATGATTTTGTGGTTGTTCATGGCCTTTGTGATTGTTTTCAGTTGTCTCCTCATTTGTAGCGTGTACTGTGAGAGATCTGCATACAGCTGTATGTTTGAGTATGGCACAGGAAGAGGGGACATTTCTCTTGCTTTTGAGAGAATTTGCTCTTTCGCTTGATAGAAGTGAATCCTCAACAGTACATCTCTAGGGATGTCTGCTTCCAGATGGCGAGATTTGGGCAATCTATGAATGCGATCTATGGTGAGCTCGATTGGGCAGAGCTCTGGCAGCATGTTAGAGAACATGGCGCTAGCATAATTGTGCAGCTCTTTAGGTGTGATGAATTCTAGGATTCCTCGTATTTTTATGTTATTGCATCTAGAATGGTCCTCGAGGTCCGCCAGCTTTGCTTTAATCCACAGAGAATTATCCTTTTGTTCAGTATAGGCATCAACAAGATTGTTTAATGTTTCTGTATATTCCTCCATTTTGGTCTCCATGAAAAACATTCTGTTATCCATATGCTTCATTTCCAGAGAAAATGTATCGATCAATGAGATCAGATTAGTCAGCAAGGAGGATTGTGGAGATAACAGCATATCTTTCATGGTGGTGTCTAGCACCAGCTGTCCTGAGGTCAGGAATTCAGCTATAGAGGAGATTGCATTTTTGTTATGGAGACCTGTACTCACTGTGTTTGAGGCCTGTGGTTTCGGATCCATCACATCCTGGATTTGGCTGGGCTTTGAGAGGCTGGGGTAGTTGGAGGTGAGTCCTATCTGTGTGAGGAGGGTGATCCACTTCGAATTTGCTGTGGATGGCCGTCAGGAGATTCTGTGTAGGCCGGGGCATGTCGCGCCATAGCTCCCCATCTTGGCCTCTTTCTTGTGCCTCATGTATGAGAAGGATTCCAGGTGCAGCGGGCCTCTATCCTGGAATCTTTTGCGGGACATCATGGCAGCGGGATGTTCCGGGACGTGCTGGGAGTCTGGCGGCTCGTTGTGGTGGTGATAGCAGCCCAGTATTCGCCTGTAAGTCCGGTCGATGCTGAGGAGCTTACAGCTCAGGCATCCATACTCGCGCATGCGCAAGCCATGCTCCCCCCAGAATCCAGACCTTTTTTAAAACAAGCTACCAAGCTAGCCAGAACCAGCTCCCGAGGGAGTCTATTCCACATTTTCACAGCTCTTACTGTGAAGAAACCTTTTCATATTTGGAGATGAAATATTTTTTTTCCTCTAGACGTAAAGAGTACCCCCTTGTCCTCTGTGCTGACCTTACAGTGAATAACTCAATACCAAGTTCACTATATGGACCACTTACGTATTTATACATGCTGATCATATACTCCCTTAATCTACTCTTCACATTGGCACATGTGAATTGCGGTGCCGTGCCATTATTCAGTTTTCAGTACCTTTAATACAGTGTGTTTAATGCACTGTATTTGTGCATGTGCCTTAATGTAATCCATAGTCTTTATGGGTCCTAGGATGAGCTGTGTGTCCTTGGAAACTACAGACTTACTAAGAGCATGTGATTTCGCATGCATGTTCATAATTTTACAGTTATACAAAGCTTTAAAGCTTTTGATTGGCCTCATCTGAAATAAGTAAGCTAGTTTTGGGCATTGATTCACTAAAAGTATGTTCTAAAATTAGAAAGGAAGCAAACAATTAAATTAATAAGGGATATAAAAGACCTCTCGAAGTCAGGGGCTAGATTAGCGGCTATTGCCCCCCCCTGACTCATATAGCCCACTCCTCCCATCTTTTCCATTTATTTTCACCTTTGATCCATACCCACACCCCCGTTATAAATCCAATTTTTAAGTGCGGAAGATCTCCCCCTTACCCTGCACACCCCCCCCCCTCCCTTTTTTTTTTTTTGCCCTCCCCTCCTCCCCCCCACCATACTCATTCAACGGATATAACCGACAAAACCAGCTGGACTGGTTACGTAAAGGCTTCTACAAAGCATGAAATACATGCGACACACATAATCCTGGACCGAACCCTAGACGGATGTCTATGAATAAAACCTTCCACAAACAATCTAAAGATATACACATTACACTCATCTGATTCAGCAGCTAATTCGAGAATCCGTCAACCTAAGAACAAATACAGATAATCACATACTGCGAAAGCTTTTACCACATTGTTCACCCAATTGCTACCCCTGGTCGTACAAGATAACTCCTTCACAGGTTTACACGCACACGTGTTGTATGTTCTTTATAGTTGATACTGTCACGGATATTATGGAGCTTGTATAACATGTCTACATTCCTAATATGATGTTATTGTGCATATACTGTTATATCCTGTACCCTGTAAATTTGTCCCTACTTATTTCCAATAAAACTTTAATGGAAAAAAAAAAAAAAGAGACCTCAACTATAAGGAAAGAATATTTGAAATTATTTAAATTCTAACCTGGAAAGATTTGTGAGTTCACCAAAAAGTGGTGTGCACTGTAACATGAAAAAAATAATCAGCTTCTATGAAAAAAAAATTATATATAGCCAAAAAAAAAAAACCCTATTGGTAGAAAATGTATGTTCATTTCTACAAAGGTTAAAAGGGAAAGATAGGACAGATCTACGGCATACAGAATTTTAACTTTAGTTTACAGTAAATCACAAGATGAAATGAAAGTCATTAATACTCTCTAAAATTAAAAACATTTGAGGTTGAGTTATATTTATTTTCCTCACATGCTCCAAAATTATCAATAAGCATTTTTAGTACTCATATATTCTATGTCGTTTATTTACTAACTTATGACAGGCAATATTAATCATAAGTGACACCTGAAGTCAATTGTCATTTCCTATTTCAGAAAGAATGCTGCACTTCACTAAATGAACCTTTCCTTTTGATACATGGCTTATTTACTGACACATATTATTGAAGTGGTTTTGCTGTTTGCTGCCAAGGCAGTTAAAATATTCTATCTTTGAGCCTTGTGTTTTTGCTTGAATAACCATACATTTTTTATAGATATTTCCATAGTTTATCCATAATCATTTAACCCTCTCTGTAGCATGCTTATGTCTAGATTTAAGAGTATAAGTGCTGCACAAAATTACGTCCTATATATTTGACTATAGCATACAAAATTGGATTGAGGCACTGAGGACTTTCATGGTACAGTATGAACTCACAATACAGAGTTTAAAAAAATAAATAAAAATAAATATATATATATAAATGTTTATTACATCAATCAATATTAAAATTTCACCGATAAAGGGAAAGAAAGGTGGAAAAATTACAAAATTTCCAGATAAGGAAAAACAGGCAATTCTCATAAAGCGTAAGTTCCTCTGACAAAGATTGGAAATTATCAGATAACATTCCAGTCCAAAACAGACCTCGCTTAAAGTGGAAGTAAACCCTCCTATCATTTTCAGCCAAGGAAGCTGTCATCTTGACCTCTGTTTAATCTTCAACTGCCATGTTGTTGCACTTGTGATCAGTTAGGACACCAGCCATTGGATGGTTTAACAGTTTGGTTGAGAGCACAACCAATGTGACCGTTACATTTCTGGCATGCCGGGAATGTAACTGTTTTTTGAAACTGTTCATTTAATGGGTTTACTTCCATTTTAACATAACTCAATATACCACTCTACATGTTTCACCGGAAACCTGTTTCTTCAGGAGTTTAGTTCAAGAGGAATATTGACCTGTGAAACAAATACAGAAATATAATACATAGAAAAAATATACAGTATATACAAACACATGTATGTATATACATAGACAGGTGCACATGTATATGAACAGCCCACAGGGCTGAATGCACATCAACATATTACGTGCAATAGACAGCTGGGATGCTAGCGCTGATTTGCCAGAGGGGGAGCAAATCAGTGGGTCCGGCAAATACAGTGTCCTCCGGAACCTGCCGATTGTTCCCCAGAAAGGCAGAATGGCGATCTGCCTATGTAAACAAGGCAGATCGCCGTTCTGACTGGGAAGAACACAGTGATCTTGTGTTCCTGCTAAGCAGGAACATGGATCTCAGTGTTCCCCCAGTGAGTCCATCCCCCATACAGTTAGCAAGCACCTCATAGGAACAAACTTAACCCTTTGATCGCCCTTGGTGCTAATCCCTTCCCTGCAAGTGTCATTAGTACAGTGCATTGATCACTGTAATAATGTCACTGGTTCCCAAAAAAGTGTCAAAAGCGCCAGTTAGGTGTCCGATTTATCCGCTGCAATGTCGCAATCCCACTAAAAAAAAATTGCTGATTGCTGCCATTACTAGTAAAATAAATAAAAATGGCATAAAAATATCCCATAGTTTGTAGACACAATAACGTTTGTGCAAACCAATTAATATAGGCTTATTGGGATTTTTTTTACCAAAAATATGTAGCAGAATACGAATTGGCCTAATTTGATGAAGAAATTAGATTATATTTTTTATTGGATATGTTTTATAGCAGAAAGTAAAAAATATTTTTTTTTTTTAATTATGACTTTTTTTTTGTTTATAAATAAAAACCGCAGAGGTGATCAAATATCACTAAAAGAATGCTCTATTTGTGGGAAAAAAATTACATCAATTTTATTTTGGTACAGCGTCTCATGACTGCACAATCGTCAGTTATAGTAACACAGTGCCGCATTGCAAAAAATGGCCTGGTCATGATGAAGGGGGTAAAACCTTCTGGGGCTGAAGTGTTTAAAAAAAGTACGTAGTAGTCCCTCCCGAGCAGGTTCCCATGTTGAGTGTGGGCAGCCGAAGCCCCCTGGTATGTCCTACCAGGATATTGTGCTGTTGGATACCCAGCATTCACCTCCCAAACATGCACATGCGCATAAACAACATAGCAACGCTACAAACAGCAGCATCGCATTAACTCCTGGGATTGATGACAATCGTATTCCAGGAGCCAATGTGCGGTCAGACATGACATACCTGGCCGCAGCGAGCTTCTGCAGAAACTGAGTATTACAAAAAAAAGAAGATGTTTGCACTGCTTAAAAATATAAAAGCCCAATAAGATTACAGGAAGTGATCACTCCAATTTAAGCTTAACCACTTTCCGCACGCCATATAGCAGAATGACATGCGCAAAGTGGTTAGGTTATCCTGACTGGACGTCATATGACATCCAGAAGGATAAGCCATAGGGGTGTGCTGTGCTGCGATTGTTGATGTGGTGTGTCAGCCTGACACACCACATCACCGATCTCAGTAAAGAGCCTCTGACTTAGGCTCTTTACCATGTGATCAGCTGTGTACAATCACAGCTGATGACAGCGTAAACAGGAAGGCTGCTCTCTTGACAGGTATGCCCACCCATAACCACCAGGGTTGCCAATCAGTGCCCATTAGTAATGCCTGCCATTGCCTCCTCATTAGTGCTGCCTATCACAGCCATCTATCAGTGCCCATTAGTGCCACCCATCAGTGCCCATCAGTGCCATCTATCAGTGCCCATTAGTACCCATCAGTGCCCCCTCTCAGTGTCGCCTATAAGTGCCCATCAGTGGCACCTATAAGTACCCATCAGTGTGGCCTTTTAGTGCCCATCAATGTTGCCTATCAGTGCCCATCAGTGCCACCTATGAGTGCCCATCATTGTTGCCTATCAGTGCCCATCAGTGCCACCTATCAATGCCAATCAGTGCTGCAGATCAATGCCACCTATGCATGCCCATCAGTGCCCATCAGTGCTGCAAATTAGTGCCTAATCATCAGTGCCCATCAGTGCCACCTCATCAGTGCCACCTTATTAGTGCCACCTCATCAGTGTCCATCATTGCCGCCTTATCAGTGCCTGTCACCAGTGAAGGGGAAAACGTATATATAAAAAATTTTAGAACAGAAACAAAGAAAAACGTTTTTTTTCAACATTTTTGGACATTTTGTTTTAAAAATTGTTCAGCAAAAAAAAAAAACAGGGCTGATCAAATACCACCAGAAGAAAGCTCTATTTGTGGGAACAAAATGATAAAAATTTAGTTTGGGTAGTGTTGCATGTCTGTGGTTAATGGAAGTAGGGTATAAATAATTGAAATCAAATATGGAAATGTATATATGTTTTTACATTGTGACCATAGATTGGCTTTAACCCTTGCAGTGCTGGAGGTCAACACTGTAAAACATTTTTTTACTTAACCGGACGTTTAGCTATAAGGAAAAAGCTGTTTGCTTTTGAACATTCATGACTGGGAATCCACCAACTGACTTGCTAGTACTTTAAAATACATATTTTTTTAATTTTATCAATGTAGAAAAATTCTGTAAATCTTTGAAATGTATAAACATCATTCTTGTCAGTCTGTGCCTCAAAATAATTTAAGCACTTCAATACTGGGCACTTTTACGCCCTTCCTGCCCATGCCAATTTTCAGTTTTCAGCACTGTTGCACTTTGAATGACAATTGCGTAGTCATGCAACACTGTACCAATATGAAATTTTTATAATTTTGTTCACACAACTAGAGATTTCTTTTGGTGGTATTTAATCACCACTGTTTTTTTTTTTTTTTTTGATAAATAAACAAAAAAGGCCTAAAATTCTGGAAAAAAACAACTTGTTTTTCTTCATTTCTGTTATAAAAGTTTGCAAATAAATAATTGTTTTTCATAAATTTAGCACACAATGTTTTCTGCTGCGTTTCTTTGGTGAAAATGACCCAAATCAGTTTATACTATTTAGTCTATAGGAAAGTTATAGAGTCCACAAACTATGGTGTACATGAAAATTGATCAATCCTGATGTACTAATGGCCATCTAATTTCTTGAGGCCCTAAAATGCCAGGGCAGTACAAATACCCCCCAAATGACCCGTTTTTGGAAAGTAGACAGTCCACAGCAGTTAGTAAGAGGCATGACGTGTTTTTTGAAGTTGTAATTTTTTTTGTCATAATTTTTTGTAAAATGAAGAAATTAAAAAATGTTTTACACTTTGCAATGCAGTACAGCATTAACTGGTGTGATGGTGATCAGGGACACAGACTGGTGACAGGATAAAAAAAAATATATATAATCTTTTTTTTTTTATTCTTTATTACAATATTTTTTCTATAACACACTGTGATCAGAGCAATATAATGTTACCATAGTAACATAGTACTACTGTGAGGAAGTGATCAGGATTGTTTTGTACACATTATGTTTGCTTATAGCAGTGAATTACATTTGCTATAAGCAAGCATTTTACTAAATGAAACTGATTCATTCAATTTGGTTTGTTATTATTAGCTGTGATTGGTCAACGCTAATCACATGGTACAGATGGGCTGTGATTGGTCCTGTCTGTACCATGTGATCACATCGACCAATCACAGCAAGCAAAACAATTTTACACAATGGATGGCATGAAAAGATGTACACAACTTTCATGTGACCTGCTGTGATTGGTCACAGTGGTCACATGGTAATGGCAGTGAGGTGACAGATCGCGCTGCTGTGCTCTATGACGTTTACTCAGAACGATAAAGCCACTGCCCAGCTGTCATGGGACAGCAGGCTGGAATTTTTTTTCCATAACTTTTGAAATAAGACAAGAAGACAAGTGTTTGGATAATAATGGCCGCGGTTGTTTATTATTGGTTTCAAAATGTTGTACATAACTCATCAAAACTCATCCAATAAACTTAAAGCTATCCCAGTCACTACGGCTCAGGCAGCAACACAAAATCCCCAAAAGGTGCATGTAGTACATATCTCAACCAAACTCATCCAATAAACTTAAAGCTAACCTAGTCACTACGGTTCAGGTAGCACATATTTGAACACTATAATTAAAAGTCTTAATAACTTGTCCCCCTTTGCTGTTATAATTCAGTATTATTATTATTAAATATTTTTTATTTTATTATTATTTTTATTTTATTTTTTTTATTTTTTTTGCAAAGGTGACTTACCACATAACAACAACCGCGACAGAATAAATTAACATAACCATACAGAATTAAAATACAATTAAATACAAATTTATTTTATAGGGAGGGAGGGAGGGGAGAGAACACCACAGCTTTTCTTCTGAGGCGAATGAGCCCCCTCAGCGGAACCCCCTTTTTATAACCCCAAGAAAACTGGTTTAAACCAGTTCTTCCCAGGCTTTTCACATGTCATGAAGAGAGGTCACCTGTACCCCTTCTCAAAACATGTGACTAACAGCTGTTTCCCCGCTGGCCACAGGCTCTGCGGGGGAACTTGAAACTGCTGATCCAGCCGCTCTCCCATGAGGAAAAGGGGGGGCAAGAAACTGCCCTCTCCCTTTTCCTGTCATGGGACAGCAGGCCGGAATTTTTTTTCCATAACGTTTGAAATAAGACAAGAAGACAAGTGTTTGAATAATAATGGCCGCGGTTGTTTATTATTGGTTTCAAAATGTTGTAAATAACTCATCAAAACTCATCCAATAAACTTAAAGCTAGCCCAGTCACTACGGCTCAGGCAGCAACACAAAATCCAAAAAATAAGGCTGCGCTAAAACTTATACATTACAGTATTAACAATGTGACGTGTTAAATTCTAGTGTTAAACAATGTATACTATCAAAAAAATTGTGTATAAAAACATCAAACTTGAAGTACATAAAAAGTCCAAAGAGAGGGAAGAACGAAGGTATGGAGTAAGTCCCTTGAAGTGACTCTTTACAAACACCCTTCAGATGTATAGCAGGTGCGCCCAAAGAGGAAGTTCTATCCACCACCTATTTCAATGAGACTTACCAGCTGCCAAGATCTCTTTTTAAGGAGATCGTACAGGCATGAAGAAAAAACGATCGTTCCTGGTCTCCCCGATGGGTTCTGCTGGCGTCTCCACCTCTTATATCTCTTTCTTACAACGTCTCACATTCCACCGAATTTTTAGATAAGACAAGAAAGAAAGGCTCCCATAGCGTAATTCCGCATAAAAATTTATTACGAACGAAATAAAAGTAAAACAAACTCACAAATTCCAGTTGAGTACAAGCGTAAGTACAATCACGAGCCGGCCGGCTCTCTCTTATTAACACTGCCCATCCTTCCTGGTCAACGGGGAATGGCGGTAACGTCGTGCTGACGTTACCGCCATTCCCCGTTGACGGACGGGCAGTGTTAATAAAAGAGAGCCGGCCGGCTCGTGATTGTACTTACGCTTGTACTCAACTGGAATTTGTGAGTTTGTTTTACTTTTATTTCGTTCGTAATAAATTTTTATGCGGAATTACGCTATGGAAGCTTTTCTTTCTTGTCTTATCTAAAAATTCGGTGGAATGTGAGACGTTGTAAGAAAGAGATATAAGAGGTGGAGACGCCAGCAGAACCCATCGGGGAGACCAGGAACGATCGTTTTTTCTTCATGCCTGTACGATCTCCTTAAAAAGAGATCTTGGCAGCTGGTAAGCCTCATTGAAATAGGTGGTGGATAGAACTTCCTCTTTGGGCGCACCTGCTATACATCTGAAGGGTGTTTGTAAAGAGTCACTTCAAGGGACTTACTCCATACCTTCGTTCTTCCCTCTCTTTGGACTTTTTATGTACTTCAAGTTTGATGTTTTTATACACAATTTTTTTGATAGTATACATTGTTTAACACTAGAATTTAACACGTCACATTGTTAATACTGTAATGTATAAGTTTTAGCGCAGCCTTATTTTTTGGGTTTGTGTCTAGTGTGGGTATCTCACATTGGGTTGCAGCAGGAATTTATACTGTTATTATTTACATTATCACTTTTAGATTTTGCTTTCACCGGCTCAGGCCTTGGTTTGATTAATTGAGTTACCGTTTGGACAGCGCTGTTTTCCAAATAGCAACACAAAATCCCCAAAAGGGCAGGAGGACCTAAGGCCAACTGCCCACAGAACCCCAACCCGCGGCCATCTCAACACAGTAACTTAAATTTACATTGAAAATATCCAAGGCAATATCAGACAGATGGATGCCATCCTGCCTGAAAAGGCCAGGGATACCCCCTTCCAGCTCAGTGTGCCTAAAGGATAGCATTCCCAATCTTGATAGCAACTTGGATACTGCCCTATTCACTCTCTTCCTGATTTTTTCAAAAGGACGTACAGAAGGATGAGAAAGCCAACTTATCCTCTGCACAATTTCTGAAAAAAACACTACTGAATTGGGAAATGACAACTGTATCCTAAATGATAACTGTATCTTCTGTAGATCATCCCTAATCCGAAAATTAAGGTTCAAAGTTTTATGGTAACCAATATCATTACCACTTATATGAATAATTAAGATATCCAGAGAGGGAAAATGAAGAAGAAGCTGTGAAATAAAAGAAATTAGGTCTGACCATAACATTCCCCTCTTTCCACACCAAAAAATCTTAAATTTAGAAGCATCCAATCCTAAATTGCTAGTATAAACTCGTTGCTGAGCTCTAAAATTCGCCCAATAGATGAAGGAGTGTCCAATCATCCACACAATGCGAGTGTTACCTGAAATAAATCATAGTATTGCGTTAGGATGAATATAAAGCAAATACCTATCCGACTTCCATCTATCAAACTGTTTAATAGATCTAACATCAAAACCCAATCTAGTGGCCTCTGTTGCTGCTCCAATCCAAAAAGAATGCATCGATAAATGTTCCTGATCTAAATTTAAGGCCTTCAAACATCTCCTGAAAACACATAAGAACTGGTATTTAGTAAGGGGTAACCCTGATTCATGAATGAAAAACTTAGAAAACCCCAAAGGCCTAATTGATGAATATTGACGTATCAGAGCCACCGGGCAAATGCTAGTACTCATACACATATCTAATGTTAACCAATTACCTTTACCTACCTGATCCGTTTTGGATCTGCTAATGAAAATTTTTAATGAACTTTCAAAAATAACAACTTCAGACGTGTATTTGAACCAGCTCAGATACCCTAAGCGCCGCAAAAAACATAACTGAAAAAACCGCCCAAAAAAGAACCGATTCAAAATGAGAATTTTTTTTTTTTATCCGTCACGGAGCAAAGCTCACCCAGTACTAGAGGAGTGATGGGCTTCCTTGAATCAGGCCTAAAATTAATCCTTTTGTAAACTTTTAAAGCTTGTTTTATAGAAAAATACTGCATGCAAGATGGCATGTTATTTAATTTCAAGAAAAAATAAATTCCCGACAGGGTTTTATGTATGTACGACCAATAAATAATTCTGTTCAAACAAAGAACCAACAAACTTCAATAACAGCAATTCAGACACGGAACCCAACGGTTCACCTAATATGTTTAAAAATTCTTGATACATAAACCAAGCAGATTGATAACCTGCCCAAGTAGAAGGTGCCAAAGAATTGATAATATTCAAAATAAGGAAAATAAAAATAAAAATCGTAGCTGTCATGAAGCAAAGCAGAACCAAGAAACTTTAACAAACAGTAACAAACTTAAAGCTAGCCCAGCCACCACGGCTCAGGCAGCAACAACAAATAAACTTAAAGCTAGCCCAGCCACCACGGCTCAGGCAGCAACAACAAATAAACCTAAAGCTAGCCCAGCCACCACGGCTCAGGCAGCAACAACAAATAAACTTAAGGCTAGCCCAACCACCACAGTTCAGGCAGCAACAACAACTCAGACAAGGAACCCAACGGTTCACCTATCATATTCAAAATTATTATTATTATTATTATTTTTTTTATATACAGAAACCAGGCAGAATTGATAATATAAATAGAAATAGGCCTTAAACCAGGTCCCATAAATTGATTGGACAGGAGTGTCCCACACGATCCGCCTCCAGAAGTAGCTTGAAAAAACGCTCCACCTGTGAACGAGACAACTCATCTGCCAAATCATTGTCCTTACCTGGTACATGTAAAGCCTTTAACCAATATGTTCAAACATAAGCATTTAAAAATCAGGTATCTTATAAGGACAATGACTGGCGGAGACTTGGATGTTAGACAATTAATAGCGTACATTACTCCTTTATTATCTGTACGTATCAAAATTATTTTATTTTGGAAGAAAGAACAAAGCTCAAATGCAACAATGATAGGAAATAATTCCAATAAGACTATGTTTTTAATGTAACACTTTACTAATCAAAAAACATGCCAACGTTCAGCGCACCAATGCTTCTGCCAAATTGCGGCAAAGCCATGTGACCCTGCTTCATCAGTGAAGAGAAGGAAATCCGAATCTAGAATGAAATCCCCCTGCCATAAGGCCCTACCATTGTTAAATGTGAAAGAAATTGCAACCAAACCAGCAAATACTCCTTCACATCACTGCTTTTTTCTTTTTCTTTTTATTAACTTGAACAATAAAGAGGCTATTTTCTCAATTTTTTCTTCTGATAACCTAAACTCCATTAACCAGTATCAATAATGATACCTAGAAATTCCAGACAAGTTGAAGGCCAAATAGTCCTCTACTGAGCCAATGGGATACCAAAATGGTCGCAAACCTCAAAAATTTTCTGTAATAAATTAATACAAAGGAAAGAATCGGGAGGGCCTAAAAACAAAATCACCTAGATAATGAATTAAAAATTGTGAACCGGAGATGGCAAAAACTACCCACTCTAAAATGAAGAGAAAGACTCAAAATAAAAGCAAGACAAGGAACAACCCATAGGTAAACATTTATCAAAATAAAAATCATCAGTAAAGAAAAAAAACCCAAGGGAATTAAAAGATAAAGGATTAATGGGAAGTAAGCGAAAAGCTGACTTGACATCCGCCTTTGCTAAAATAGCTCCCTTCCCCAACATTCTTTACTTTACTAGAGCACCTCCAAAAGAAGCATATGAAACTGATGACATACTCTCATCAATTTGGTCATTAAGGGAATTGCCTTTGGGAAAAGATAAGTGATGAATTAATCTAAAATAATTATTTTCCTTTTTTTTTTTTTTAAAGGAGAAATCCTGAAATTTGAAAACTGAGGGAAAGAAAAGGGGAATTTGAAAACGGAGGGAAACAAAAGCTGCAACCCTTCCTTCTGAAATTTCAAAATTAACCTTATCTAAAATTACTTGAGGAAATTCAGATACTGATTTGAATTATTAACTATGGTACAACCCTGACCTTGAAATATAGGCAATAAAAACCATCCCTAAAACCTACAATGAGAAGATGGGCCTTCAACTTGTCTGGAAATGCCTGAAGCCATGGGAGCATGTTTGCTAATATCACTGGTGTGTGCGGTTTGAAAAATCTCCAGATTACAAATATGTTGCTGTTTTTTTTTTTTTTTTTTTTTTTCACTTCTGACGAAATGCCTCATCAAAATTAAACCATGCCACTTAATGTCTAAGTGTTGAAATAAACCTGTACTTTTTTCAGGTGATATTTCACATAAAACACCCGCAAAAAATACAAAACGCCTGTAACCAGTTATTAAAAAAAAAAATTTGATACAGGTCTACGTCTGTCGTCATCCTCTTATTTTTTTTTAATAATAAAATCTTTAGCGGAAGGAAAAATGAAAGAATCTAAAAATTCCCCCCCCCGCCAAATTTTTCCTTAACAACCTGACACAAATGAAATCCCAATGGAAAAATATCACAGGGCATGGACTCCTTTAAACAAATTTCCAGCAAGTTTTGTGATTTAGCATTACTATAATACACATTGATATTCTGTTCTAAATGAATTGGCAAAGCTGGAGTGCCATTAGCAGAGACGCCACTAGGTGGCGACCAAACTTCCATAGCTGAAACGTCAGAGGCTAAAACATTACTTATAGCTGGCTGACAAAACGATTTCTGAATAGCTAATTCTTTAGACACTTTAGATAATAGTACCATTTAATAATTCATTAACAGAAGGTTCATACATACCTGCACTCCCTTGATGTAAAGCAGGCCCACTATCAAGCCCTGCTTCAGTGAAAGGCAGCATGGTCGGTTGCCTAGGTGATGCCTGACACTGTGGAGGGGGAGACTACTCCCTCAGAGAGGTTGCTCCGCCTTCCGTACCACCTCTGGCCCCACCCACCGCTTCAGACGTGGATGCTCTTCCGCTCAGCTGGCCGCTCTGCCTGCCCGCTCCAAGCCTTCCCCCGCCCACCTGCCCTCTGGTACGGTCCTGAGAAGGACCAGCTCTTCTGAATAGCAGGGCACGGCGGGTAGGCGAATAGCTCCGGCGGGGGTTTCGCTTCTTTTTCGCCGCCCCATCCGACCAAACCGCTTCCTTGCTGATGCGCTGGCTCCTCCTCCACATCTTCAGGATCCGCTTCTTCCTGACGCAGCGATGGCTCCCGGGCTTCCACCGCTGACCCCTCTCCTCTTCTTTCCTCCGGACCAGGATGGCTGACAGGCGGTGTAGCTCCCACCGGAGCCTCTTGACACGACGGGCGGGTAGGTCTAGGCATTGGCGAATCCAGGCTTCCCTCCTCTCTCATCTTCCGGCCTCAGAAGAGACTGTTTGTTCAGGGCAGAACCCAGAGAGAACACCACAGCTTTTCTTCTGAGGCGAATGAGCCCCCTCAGCGGAACCCCCTTTTTATAACCCCAAGAAAACTGGTTTAAACCAGTTCTTCCCAGGCTTTTCACATGTCATGAAGAGAGGTCACCTGTACCCCTTCTCAAAACATGTGACTAACAGCTGTTTCCCCGCTGGCCACAGGCTCTGCGGGGGAACTTGAAACTGCTGATCCAGCCGCTCTCCCATGAGGAAAAGGGGGGGCAAGAAACTGCCCTCTCCTTTTTCCTGTTATTCTGCTATAGGCCGGGGGAAAGGTGTTAAAACCTAATATGCCAATTCTTACAGACACACACATACATGTGGAAAAGATTGTGATGGCTGCCAATGTATTTGCCAACATCTCTATCACATATCTACTACCAAATCTATTTCCATGGGACTTAATCAGCAAGAGTTTAGTAGACATAAATCATAAAAACATAACCCTTTATTTATATACAGTTTAATATATACAGTAGCTCACAGAAGTGAGTACACCCCTCACATTTTTGTAAATATTTTATTATATCTTTTCATGCGACAATACTGAAGAAATGACAGACCATGACACTCTCACCACCATGCTTGACTGTAGGCAAGACACACTTATCTTTATACTCCTCACCTGGTTACTGCCACACACGCTTGACACCATCTGAACCAAATACGTTTTTCTTGGTCTCAGCACAGGACATGGGACCAGTAATTCATGTCCTTAGTCTGTTTGTCTTCAGCAAACTGTTTGCAGGCTTTCTTATGCATCATCTTTAGAAGAGGCTTCCTTCTGGGATGACAGCCATGCAGATCAATTTGATGCAGTGTGCAGTGTATGGTCTGAGCACTGACAGGCTGACCCCCCACCCCTTTAACCTCTGCAGCAATGCTGGCAGCAATCATACGTCTATTTCCCAAAGACAACCTCTGGATATGATGCTGAGCACGTGCACTCAACTTCTTTGATCAACCATGGCGAGGCCTGTTCTCAGTGGAACCTGTCCTGTTAAACGTCTGTATGGTCTTGGCCACCGTGCTGCAGCTCAGTTTATGGGTCTTGGTAATCTTCTTATAGCCTAAGCCATCTTTATGTAGAGCAACAATTTTATTTTTCAGATCCTTAGAGAGTTTTTGGCCATGAGGTGCCATGTGGAACTTACAGTGACCAGTAAGAGAGAGTGAGAGTGATAACACCAAATTTAACACACCTGCTCCCCATTCACACCTGAAACCTTGTAACACTATTGAGTCACATGACACCAGGGAGGGAAAATGGCTAATTGGGTCCAATTTGGACATTTTCACATAGGGGTGTACTCACTTTTGTTGTCAGCAGTTTAGACATTAATGGCTGTGTGTTGAATTGTTTTGAGGAGGCAGCAAATGCACACTGTTATACAAGCTGTACACTCACTACTTTACATTGTAGCAAAGTATAATTTCTTCAGTGTTGTCACATGAAAAGATATAATAAAATATTTACAAAAATAAGAGGGGTGTACTCACTTTTGTGAGATACTGTATGGTTACTTCTCCTATATTGAGACTTATAGTAAAACACAGCACATTAGGCCATATATTCCATGGTGGAAATTAAACCCAAAGTCTAGTGCTCAAGAATAGATGATCATCTGTCACAGTGCTACTAGCTGGATCAAAAGACTATTTATGATGCGCCAGAAATTAACAGTCTGTGGCTCTCATAAAATTGAATTTCTTAGATTAAGGAGGACAATTGTATACATTTGAAATAAAAAAGAGAATATTAACTATTAAAATAGCATTCACACTTTCAAATCAATGGAAATGCATGACATTTTCACTGAAACATGTCAACACAAGCATATTAATACATCTCACAGATGTGAACTGGCACCATTGTAAACAATGCTAACCTGTGTACATGCACTGACCTGCATTAAATATGTGATAAAACATGCCTTTTAGAAACAAAACAGTTATCTGTCCGCCTAGCCGATATCATGTATTTTAGTGGAAAATAGAACTACCTACCAGTATGCCTAAATGCTGATAAAACTTGGAGACTCAAGATGAAATCAAATTTAAATATGATAATTATTTCATGTTAAGAGGTACTGGTGACTTTTCTTATAGGGGGTTATTTACGAAAGGCAAATCCACTTTGCACTACAAGGGAAGGGCAGTTGCTGTAGATCTGAGGGGGACATGCAAGGAAAATAAAAAACAGCATTTTAGCTTGCACATGATTGGATGATAAAATCAGCAGAGCTTCCCCTCATTTCAGATCTACCCCTCAGATTTACAGTGATTGCACTTCTAAGTGGATTTGCCTTTCGTAAATAACCCCCATAGTGTGCAATCAAAAAATAGCCCAAATAGAAACAATACACAACTTCTTACTTCTTACTATAAAAAAAGGCATTTTCTGGAAGTGAAAGGCATCACAGTTATCTATTTCAGACAAGGAACATCACAAATTCTTCAAAGACAGGTAATATCATCTCCATGTCATCCGAGGGGCAAACTTCCTTGACACAGAAAAAATCTTTTTGGCAGTGCTTTATACCTAACAAGGACAAGATGACAAAAGAGAAATTCTGCTGTACTGTATATGCAAAAATAGACAAGGAACAAAAAAGACAATTTAACAATGTATGTAAGAATATGTCATAATTTTGTGAGCAGCACTTGGCCAAAATGTTGGAAACCTGTGCTGATAGAAATACAGTATGTGTATTGTCATTGCATTCCTTTTAATAATGCTACTTTTTTTGCTGAGTCATACTGCAGTACTTTCTGTCACAAAGACCTGGAAAAAGTATAGAGCCATAAAGACAGAACTCTTAGGTAGTTCCAAAGGCAGTACATTCTTTACCTTTTTGCATTCCCTGCATTAGGGTAAAAAAATGTCCTTGTATTTGCATTGGCTCCTCACTTCCTGTATAATTACCTGAGCCCAACCTTGATCTAGCACTGTATCCATCTGCTCACAGAAGCAGTAGTGGGAGCTATTGGCTCCTGTTACTGTCAATCAAATCCTGTAAGCAGAGAGTGGGGGATGGGGCTGAGCCATGCTGTGTGTGTCAATAGAAGCACACAGCCTGGCTCAGAAGCCAGTCTGCAGGTGCCCCACCATAGGAAGCTTCTTTTGCATTCACTTTTATCTGCATATGTGTTACAGGTAAAATACTCTGAAGGGATTTTGGCCATTGAATTTGCATAAAAGCCAGAAACATTGTATGCGCAGAAAGCATATTAAGCATTTGATGCTTATATATTTGTAGCACTACCCCTGTAGGAGTTGCTGAAGTCAAGGTTCCCCACTTCTGCACACCCAGTCACACAGCATTTTCTTCTTTCATCCAGACACAGAGATTAGTCTTTGGCTTGTTTTTGTAGGGGATGATAACGTGGCTGGGATAAGGGATTATGGGATGCCCAGTGTGACAACAATCCAACTTCAGGGACACTTTCTCTCTATTTACAGACTCCTCTTCTTCCTTCCACCTGCACAAACTGTGTTCCTCTTCACACAGCTTCAGCTAAGGGAACTGATAGGCTGTTGGCAGTTCATCCCATTACAGGCAGGGACTCTCATTCCCTTGGCAAAACAACACTTAAGTAATGAACAGCATATCACATTTCCTTCTGCCTCCCTGTGGCCGCCGATCCCAGCTCCACCACTTGCAGAAAATGTAAGACCACCAGCTGCACCTAGCTGCTTCTCTCTTACCAGTCCTCCTGACTGACACACACATGAAGATTCCCCAGGGCAAGGCTAGATCAAGACTTGACACACCACTGTCTTGAAGAGAGCACTGCTACAGCTAGCAGCCTCTCCTCTTGTCTGTCCCTGCACCGTGCCTATCTACTCGCTGTCTCTCCTTGCTTTCTCTGCTGCCTCTCCATCTTGAACAGCTGCCTCCTGTGGTTGGATCCTTCCATGCCACCCTTCAGCTCCAGCCTTCAGTAAATCCCCCTCCCCCCAGTAAAGGGTCCCTCAAGTGCCACCGACAGCCTCCCTCTGAGTCAGCACTGCTTTTCCATCTTCCACCCAAACTCTCTTGCTGGCATGGCTCATGTCTATTTAAGGGCTTCTTTGGCTCCCTGCTAGGCCCTCAACCTGGGAATTGGCCAAAAGCCACTAAATATTCAAAGCAACACCTCCTAGCATTTGCCCACAGGGGGTGGAGGGGACCAGAAAGCCACCAGGATAAGTCATCAAGCCCTGGCCTCTAATGACCCTGACCCACACTCATTGACTCAGGTTTATCCCAGAGCTAGACTATTCAAAAAAAGGGGGGAACAAGGGGAACAAGGGGGACATTGGGACTTTATATGAAGTATGTGGTAGCAAGAGAGTACAAGGTGAACTAATAGGAATTGTATTAATCGTTGCAGTTGGATTTACAAGAGATAAATACAATGATAAACAAAGTAATAAACAATACATGATAATGGTAATAGTGATAATAATAGTACAACATGATAATAACATGAATATCACAAAGTATCATAATAAAACTCCAAAGTTCACCACAGCAGGATTGAATAAAAGCATATGTAGCATAATGCCCGCAGGACCAAGGTCTTTGTGCACCAATTAGGGTAATGTATAGTAATAACGTCAGAATCTGAATGTATTCAAAAGAAGCACGGCATATGAAAGCTCTACGCACGTTTCGTGGCCTTTGTACCACTCATCAGGAGCAGAGCACGTGTTCAATCTATAATAAAGAATAATATGATATTCAGAAGTAAGGTAAATGAAAAATAAAAATAATAATAAAAACGCATGGAAAAGGGTGGGGTAAACAAATCACCCACACCTACAATAGGGATGGAAACGCATGACCTTACCAGGCCATGGTTTCATTTAAAGTCCCGTGGGATGGAAACACATGACCTTACCAGGCCATAGTTTTGTTAAAAGTCCATAATGTCCATTATGCAGAGCTAAACTATGTTTTGTCTGCACTACACTTCTAGTAGCACACACTAGTGGGTGCTACATATTTATCCCCATGTATGTTTTTCTATTTTTTTATTAATAAGTTATGCTTATCCACTTGCTGACCAACTGCCATCAATATACTATGGCAGGTGAGCTCCATCCCACGAGCCAGCTGTGTGTCAGCTTCTTCTGTCAGCATGATAGCAGGCGCACGTGCCCGCTGCACTGCGGGGGTGTCGATGCGTATGTCGCAATGACTGCCGACCATGCACAATCGCAAACCAATCAATATACGCTTATTGAGATTTTTATTACCAAAAATATGTTGAAGAATACATATCTGCCCAAACTGAGGAAAAAATGTATTTTTTAAAAACAAATTGGGGGTATTTATTATAGCAAAAAGTACGGTTTCACACAACTGCGCAATTGTCAGTTAAAGCGACGCAGTGTCGTATCACAAAAAAGGGCCTGGTCTTCTGGGGCTGAAGTGGTTTTACCTCTTCTGATTGCAATTAACACCCAGGCATCAGACAAGGGTTTGTGTTTCATCATCAAAGTGAGATGTTTTCAAAAGCCTCTTCATTTTGAGGGCATGTAGTCTGGTATGGTTCAGGGGGGGTGCTCGCTTGCTCCCCTTTCCTGATCTGCCAGGCTGCATGCTCAGATAAGGGTCCGTTATGGATTTTGGGGGGTCCCACTCCACACAAACGTTTTTAAAATGTTTATATTGTCAGGCAATGCTGCCACTTTTTTCTTTACATTCATCTGTCAGTGGGGAAGCCAGGTGACAGATGATGAGTCATGGCTTCCCGTCCCGCTACTTAACCACTTGACCACTGGGCACTTAAACACCCTTAATAACCAGACCAATTTTCAGCTTTCGGTGCTCTCATATTTTGAATGACAATTACTCAGTCATGCAGCACTGGACCTATATGAAAGTTTTGTCCTTTTTTTCACACAAATGGAGCTTTCTTTTGGTGGTATTTAATCACCGCTCGGTTTTTTATTTTTTGTGCTATAAAAGAAAAAATACAGAAAATTCTGTAAAAAAATGAATTTTTCTTTGTTTCTGTTATAAAATTTAGCAGATTAGTAATTTTTTCTTCATAAATTTTGGCCAAAATTTATACTACTACATATCTTTGGTAAAAATAAGTACAAATTGGTGGATATTATTTGGTCTTTGTGAAAGTTATAGAGTCCACAAGCTATGGTGCCAATATCTGAAAATTTATCACACCTGAAGTACTGACGGCCTATTTCAATTCTTGAGACCCTAACATGCCAGAAAAGTACAAATACCCCCCTTTTTGGAAAGAAGACATTCCAAGGTATTTAGTAAGAGGCATGATGAGTTTTTTGAAGTTGTCATTTTTTCCCACAATTCTTTGAAAAATCAAGAATTTTTTTTACTTTTTTTTTTTCACAAAATTGTCATATTATCAGTTTATTTCTCACACAGCATATGCATACCACAAATTACACCCCAAAACACATTCTGCTATTACTCCCGAGTAGGGATGAGCTTCGTGTTCGAGTCGAACGTACGTTCGACTCGAACATTGGCTGTTCGGCCGTTCGGCGAATTCCGAACGTTTGGGCCGTTCGCGTCAAAATTCGAGTGGCGCGCGCGGACCACAATGCACTGCGGTGGCGCAGTGCATTGCTGGGTCATGATTGGCCAAGCATGCACTGTGACCCCGCATGCTTGGCCAATCGTAGCGCCAGCAGCGAGGAGAGCCATGATTGGCCACAGGCCTCCTGCCTGTGGCCAATCATAGCTCAGGCTGTGTAGTGCACGCCCCACACTATATAAGGCCGCCTTTGAGGCGTCCTCGTGTAGTGTGTTAGCATCTGAAGCAGTGGGTGTTCTGTGTACCTTCAACACAGTACACACCAATCGTTTTTGGCTGATTTCCTATCTTGCTGCTGTGTAGTGGTTGTTGTCTGTGCCCTGACCGCAGTATACACCACTATATTCACCTCACCTATATAGCTAGTGATCTAGCTTTAACCATTTAACAACTGCCCATTGCCGATTAACGGCTTCAGGGCGGTTGTTTAACTCTGAGAGGCAGTTAATTAACAGCCTCCCAGAATTCTGCTCTCGCACGCCCCCTGGGGCGCGCACTCGAGAGCATCTGTGACCGCCGGGTCCACAGGACCCGGCGCATCACGGATCACGGTAAACGGCCGCTCGTTGCGGCTGTTTACCACGTGATCGCTCCGTCAAATGTCGAAGTGATCACTTGTAAACAAACCGGCGTCATGTTATGACGCCGGTTCCTCCCTCCCCTCTCTTTACCGATCGGTACAGCGGAGGGGAAAGAGATCGGTGTCAGCAGCGATGTGGGCTGCATCTGCAGTGCCCACATCGCTGCTCACCGAATTTAACCCCTCAATTCCCTGCCAATACTCTGCAATACCAGTGCATACTCTGCAGTACCCTGCCATTACTCTGCAGTACCCCGCCATTACTCTGCAGTACCCCGCCATTACTCTGCAGTGCAGTACCCTGCCATTACTCTGCAGTACCCTGCCATTACTCTGCAGTACCCCCCATTACTCTGCAGTACCCCCCCAATACTCTGCAGTACCCCCCAATACTCTGCAGTACCCGCCATTACTCTGCAGTACCCCGCCATTACTCTGCAGTGCAGTACCCTGCCATTACTCTGGAGTACCCTGCCATTACTCTGCAGTACCCCCCATTACTCTGCAGTAACCCCCATTACTCTGCAGTACCCTACCATTACTCTGGAGTACCCCCCAATACTCTGCAGTACCCTGCTATTACTCTGTAGTACCCCGCCAATACCCCGCCAATACTCTGCAATACCCTGCCATAAATTGCCATACCCAGCCATACTCGGAGATACCCAGCCATACTCGGTGATACCCTGAAATACCCAGCCATAGACGCCCCCCACCCCTCACCGCCCTCCGGTGCTTCTACCAACTCGCCAGTACGATCAAAGCCAGAATCTTTTTTTTATTTTTTATTTCAGGCTTCCCAGCCTAGAGGTGAGATGTGGGGTCATATTGACCCCCAGATTTCACTGTAAAGAGGACCTGTCACCCCATATTCCTATTACAAGGGATGTTTACATTCCTTGTAATAGGAATAAAAGTGATCAAAAATATATTTTTGGGGAAAAAAAATGTCAAACTAAAATAAATAAAGTAAAATGAACAATAAAAAAAAAAAAAAATTTTTTAAAGCGCCCATGTCCCCATGTGCTCGCATGCAGAAGCGAACGCATGCGTAAGCCCCGCCCACATATGAAAACGGTGTTCAAACCACACATGTGAGGTATCGCCGAGAACGTTAGAGCGAGAGCAATAATTCTAGTCCTAGACCTCCTCTGTAACTCAAAACATGTAACCAGTAAAAAAAATTTTAAGCGTCGCCTATGGGGATTTTTTAAGTAGCGACATTTGGCGCCATTCCACGGGCATGTGCAATTTTGAAGAGTGACATGTTTGATATCTATTTACTCAGCATAACTTCATCTTTCACTTTATGCAAACATTGGGCTAACTTTACTGTTTTTTTTGTTTGTTTTTTAAGCACAAAACTGTTCCCCCCCCCCCAAAAAAACGCGTTTGAAAAATTGCTGTGCAAATACCGTGTGAGATAAAAATTTGCAACGACCACCATTGTATTCTCCAGGGTCTTTTGGTATGCATATGCTGTGTGTGTGAAATAACCTGATAATATGACAATTTTGTGAAAAAAAAAAAAAAAAAAGGAAATAGGCCGTCAGTACTTCAGGTGTGATCAATTTTCAGATATTGGCACCATAGCTTGTGGACTCTATAACTTTCACAAAGACCAAATAATATCCACCAATTTGTACTTATTTTTACCAAAGATATGTAGTAGTATGAATTTTGGCCAAAATGTATGAAGAAAAAATTACTAATCTGCTAAATTTTATAACAGAAACGAAGAAAAATTCATTTTTTCGCAGAATTTTCGGTCTTTTTTCTTTTATAGCACAAAAAATAAAAAACTGAGAGGTGATTAAATACCACCAAAAGAAAGCTCTATTTGTGTGAAAAAAAAGGACAAACATTTCCTATAGGTCCAGTGTTGCATGACTGAGTAATTGTCATTCAAAATGTGAGGGCACCGAAAGCTGAAAATTGGTCTGGTTATTAAGGGTGTTTAAGTGCCCAGTGGTCAAGTGGTTAATAATAGAGCTTGCAGTCAGTAGTGTTAGGAGATAGTGCGTGCTGTCTGCGTGCTCTGTACCCAGTACATACCGCTATAATATAGGGCAGGCCCCTACTTTCAAACATCCAACTTACAAACATCTCCTACTTGCAAACGCAAGGAGACAGCAGCAAGTGAGATGAAAAAAGATGGACGACAAAACAAATTATACAGGGGTGATAACCCTTCCCTATGTTTTCCAAAAAGCTTAAAAATAGTTTGTTTGACTGGAGCTACACTTTAAAAATGTACCGGTTGAAAATTACAAACAGATTCAACTTAACACAACAAACCTACACAGTCCCTGTCTTGTTTGCACCGCCTGTATACTGCTGTTCTGAGTATATAGGGCCTGGGGGCCACACGCATTTCCTTTTTTTAATATGGGTACGGGGTTCCCCTTAATATGCGTACAAGACCCAAATAGGCTGGTAATGGGCAGGGAGGGCTACCCATGCCATTTTTCTCAATGATTTTCAACCATATTGCAGGAACCAGATATAACATTAAAACCGCAAGCAGTTTTAAATGGTGTTATTTCCGTTTAATGTCATTTTGTGCAGGGACTGTTCCAAACACGGGAAACACGTGGCACTTCACAGGCATACTACAGACACCCCCCAGGCACCATATTTAAAGGAATATTTCACTTTTTTTTTCACTTTAATCGTCATTAAAATCAGTGCTCCCGCCAAAACTGCAGTTTTTAAAACTTTTTTTTGCAGTGACCCATGTCCCCTGAGGCAGGAGGCAGGTCCCCAAACCCTTTTTAGGACACTATCTTGCATATTAGCCGTTAAAATTAGCACTTTCCATTTCGAACGTTCGAGTCCCATAGACTTCAATAGGGTTCTAACGTTCGTTTCGAACGCGGGGGTCGTTCGCAAGTTCTGGTGCGAACCGAACCGGGGGGTGTTCGGCTCATCCCTACTCCCGAGTATGGCGATACCACATGTGTGAGACTTTTACACAGTGTGGCCACATACAGAGGCCCAACATGCAGGGAGCGCCATCAGGCGTTCTGGAGTACCCAGGAAAATTCTGACATTTCTCTCCTACATGTAAAAATCATCATTTATTTGCTAGAAAATTACATAGAATCCCAAAACATTATATATGTTTTTTTAGCAAACACCCTAGAGAATACAATGGTGGTCGTTGCAACTTTTTATCTCGCACGGTATTTGTGCAGCAAAAGGGGGATATCTATGGCTGGGTATTGCAGGGTATCACCGACTATGGCTGGGTATGGCTGGGTATCTCCGAGTATGGCTGAGTATCTCAGAGCATGGCGTTGCAGAGTATTGCGTTGCAGAGCATTGCAGGGTATTGGCGGGTGTTGCAGAGCATTGCAGAGTGTTGCAGGGTATTGGCGGGTGCTGCAGAGCATTGCAGAGTGTTGCAGGGTATTGGCGGGTGTTGCAGAGGATTGCAGAGTGTTGCAGGGTATTGGCGGGTGTTGCAGAGCATTACAGAGTGTTGCAGGGTATTGGCGGGTGTTGTAGGGTATTGGCGGGTGTTGCAGGGTATTGCAGAGTGTTGCAGGGTATTGCAGAGTAATGGCAGGGAATTGAGGGGTTACATTTCGGTGAGCAGCGATGTGGGCACTGCAGATGCAGCCCACAGCGCTGCTGACACCGATCTCTTCCCCCTCCCCTGTACCAATCGGCACAGAGAGGGGGAGATAGGAACCGGCGTCATAACATAAGCAATCACGTAGTAAATGGCCGCGATCCGTGATGCGCCGGGTCCTGTGGTCACGGATGCTCTCGAGTGCGCGCCCCAGGGGGGCGCGCGAGAGCGGAATTCTGGGAGGTCGTCATATGACGGCCTCCCAGAGTTAAACAACCACCATGTAGCCGTCATTCGGCTATGGGCCGGTTGTTAAGTGGTTAACAACCAGCTATACTTCACACAGAGTTTAAATGTTTTTTCGATTGATCCTATTTCTAATCATTCTGAAAAGTTGGAAGTCATTAGAAAACTATTTAACAGAGTTCAACAAAACTCGTCGACTATTTCATTCAAATATTCAGATACATCCAAATCTCTGAATAACCAAAAATTCATCCGAATTTGTATTTGAGTCTTTTCAATCCAGTCCTTATGTTTGTGTTTTTAAAGGGTACTCTGATTCTAACCTGGCAACTTTCCTACCCAGCTCTTAATACTTTGGTTGCTTCTGCCTCTTGTGTTTACCCTGGCAACAATCTCATTGAATTCTTGTTGACTTGCTGCACTGCTCCCACTATTGTACTACTCATTTTCCATGTTTCTGTATAGGCCTTTCCTTTACTATTTGGTTATTTCCTGTCTGTGGTTCTTTATCACTATTTGATCTCTTTCATCTTCATAAAAAATTCTACATACCGTGTGAGATACTAATTCAACCTCTTTAGATCCACATATGCTGAAGCTTTCTTTAATTCCAAATATGCAGATACTTGCTATGTTCTCACATAATTTCAAGCTTTAATTTAATTTAGACATATGCAGTTTGTTTAGTTCCGAATTGTAATTGGGACAAAGTTTCTATTATTCAGAAATTAGGATATATCAGAATTTACAAATTACAATAGTAACGAATATAAATGAATCCAAAATAATGAAACTAAAATTTTGAATTTGGATAATTTTCATATTGTTTTCACATCAAATTCGAATTTCAAAAGAGAATGAAATGGTATAGAAAATAAAGGAATACATAGAAAACAATAGCATAGAATAGAAAATAAAAGAATGAAATAAAATAGAGCAAAACAGAAAAGAATGCAAAATAAAAGAATGGAAAAAAGTAGAACAGAAAATAAAGAGACAGAATAAAAAATAAAAGAATAGAATAGAAAAGAATATAATAAAATAGAGTATAAAAGAATATAATTGAAAATGAAATAAAAGAAGAGAATAGAATAGAAAAAACAATAGAATAGAATAAAATAGACTATAACTATCTACCAAAATTCGAATTTCGAATAGAATGAATTTAAATTAGAATAGAACAGAAAGGATTAGAATAGAATAGAATAGAATAGAAAATGAAATAATAGAAAATAATAGAATAGAAAAAAGCAATCAAATAAAATAGAAAGAATGTAATCTTCTTCTGAAATTCAAATTTGAATAGAATAGAAAAGAATAGATTAGAATATAATAGAATATAAAATAAAATAATATAAAATACAATAATATAATATAATAGAAAAGAAAGGAATAGAATAGAAAATGAAATAATAGAAAAAATATAAATAATATAATCTTCTTCCATAATTATTATTATTATTAGAATAGAACAGAAAATAATACATTTAAATAGTATAGAAAATAAAAGAAAATAATAGAATACATGTTAATTCGAATAGAATAGAAAATGAATTAATAGAAAATAATAGATTATAATAGAATAGAATATAACCTTATTTGGAATAGAATACATTTGAACTTGAATAAAATAGTAAATAATAGATTAGAATAAAATAGAAAATAAAAGAAAATAATAAGATAGAATAGAATAGAAAATAATAGAATTGAAAATGAAATAATAGACTAATAAAATAGAATAGCAAAAAAAATTGAATAGAAAGAATTAAATAGAATATAACCATCTTCTGAAATTTTTTATTTGAAAAGAATACATTTGAATAGAAAAGAAAATAATATATTAGAATAGAAAAGAAAAGAATAGAATATAAAATGAAATAATAGAAAAGACTAGAATTAAAAAAAAAACAATAGACTAGACTAGCATAAAATAGAATTAATATAATATTTTTCCGAAATTCGAAATTTCAAATAGAATAAATGCAAATTTGAATAGAATTGAAACTAATAGATTAGAATATAAAATAAAATAATAGAATAGAATAGAAAAGAAAATTATGTAATAGAAAAGAATAGAATAGAAAAAAACTATAGAACAGAATACAATAGAAATAATACAATCTTCTTCAGAAATGTGAAAGAAAATAATAGATTAAAATAGAATACAAAATAAAATAAAATAATAGAACACATTTGTTTGAGTTTGAATAGAATATAAAATGAAATAATAGAAAAGTATAGATTAGAGTATAGTAGACAATAAAAGAGTAGAATAGAAAAAAACAAATAGAAAATGAAATAATGGAAAAGAATAGAGTAGAAAAAAAACAATAGAATGGAAGAGAATAAAATAGAAAGAATATAACCTTTTTCAGAAATACATTTGTGAATAGAATAAATTAAAATTTTCGAATAGAATACATTTGAAAATAAAAGAATAGAATAGAAGATGAAATAATAGAAAAGTGTGTGTGGGGGGGGGGGGAGCATGGTCAGCAGCCAAAGCTAATGGCTATGTGAGAGAAGAGCTTCGTGAAAACCATCAGCATCCAGCTCCATCCAGAGACACAGACAGCCATCGGAGGCAGCATTCAGGCTCCCTGCATTCAGGAGACAACCCCGATCACCGTGGGCAAAAGAAAAAAGGAGTAGGGGCTGAGAAAACTGGCCGATTTCTATCTGTCGGCGAGCACATCTAGGCCGCAACATGGCACCGAGGCCTCCAGATCGCAGCACGGCACAACAGCACAACAGCAGACATATGGGCTCCAATTTGGCTCATCACTTCAAAGCAACAGTGGAGGATCCACACCAGGGGCTTCTCGCATCAATAGCCCACAAAAATCTGCCCAGAAGAGGTCCTCGGAGCATATGTATGTTAGTGAACCTGGGGATTGCAATGAGTCACAGGACAGCACCAAAGATTTTGTGGAGCATGAATGAATTCCCCACCACAGGGCAACTTCTGAGTGATACTGTGATGAGGGACATGCTAGTAACCCTCAGGGGGTCATTGCACAGAGACATGATGCATTGTATCTCACAACCAACTGAAATCTGAAGTATCATCTATGGGAGACGGGGTCAGCCACATAGAGGACAAAATGGGAGAATTCACTTTCGCCCATAATGAACTAGTGGATGCACATAATGACACAGAAATGGACGTGCAAGCTATGAAAGACAAAATCGCAGATTGAGAAGACAGGTCGCGAAGGAACAATATCAAACTATAAGGGATGGAGGAATCAGTGTCCCCTGCCGAGCTCAGGCAATATGTCCAACAATTCATAGTGGCCATTTTACCTAACACCCCTGACAGTGACAGTGCCCACCACGTTCCAAAACCAAAGTTCCTGCCTGAAAAGGTCCCCAGGGATGTTATCGCTCGTGTCCACTTCTTCCATGTTAAAGACAAATTCCTGCATTTCACTAGTCCCTACTCTGGCATATGCGTATTTGCAGACCTGTCACAACATACCATGATGGCACGCAGGAAACTGACTACACTTGCCAAACTGCTACAAAACCACAAAATCCCATACTCATGGGGCTTCCCCACAGATATCCTCATAAAAAAAGACAACCGCACTCATGTCATCACAACAATTGAAGATGGGTTGGCCCTGGCCAGGAGATGGAATCTGCTACCAGGAGACTCCGATGATCATCCCTCTAAATCCCCACCACACGGATTGTCTCCAGAATGGCAAGCAGCATAGTCTCATCACTATCACTTCCTTTCAGAAGCATGCATGAAAACGACCTCAGTTTTCATTAATAGCAGGATGTCTGTTCTAGGTTTTTGGCAGCTATATCCCCCTCAAATCATTGCAAAAGTTTTTGCACTTAGTGAACTTATTCACTTTTTTATGTTTTTGTTTCTAATTTTGATTGTTTTCTATGTTACAACTGTACCTGAGGAGCACTATAAAGAATCTACCTTAATTCTGCACTGACTATCCATCGATGAGGACTTCACCTTCACAAATCTGGCTGTCTATTCCTGATCCAACATCGCCACCTACGGTAAAAAAAAATATTACTACAATTGTTACTAAAGGAAAAAACAGCAACCCTCAATATCTTATTAATACAGTACTCATGACACTGTCAAGTGTTTCTATGAACATTCATGTTCTAAGTAGCCCATTCAAACTAAGCTCTATGTGGAAGGAAATGGATACACTTAAAGGAGATGAACTTTACACTCAAGAGACTCATTTCATCACAAATAAACATCCTAAATGCTCCCATAGAGCTATCCCACATACTGTATATTCACCGCCACAGCACCGGTAAAAAAAAAGAAGGGTACTGATAGCAGTCAAGCATTCCATTGCATTTAAATTGTATGATGTAGTCTGTGACCCTAATGGAAGGTTTATAATCCTGACATGAGACATGAACAACACGACCTATACATTAGTAAACCTCTAGGCATTTAGCAGGGGGTCTACTTATTCAGGAACCAGCAAGGGAGAAAAAGGAGGAAGGCAAAGCCGTTGAACACCTTATTAGCAGACCTTAAAACTTTAGAAGAACAACATAAACACAATACTCCCCCTAAAATCAAATCTGACCTTTTTATTTTCAGGCAAAAAGTTTGTTTATCACTTATCTCAGTTCATCAGAGACATCTAAGACAAACAAAAGCAATATATTATGTGCAAGGGAACAAAGCAGGTAAACTACTTGCCAATTATATCACAAAAAGACAGCAGCATACACAATTGAATAACATTAGAGACCCACATACTGGAAAGTATCACCCATCATTAATAGCCAATGCTTTCATAAAATATTGTCGAGATTTATATCATCTCAATCTAGATAAAGACACACCGCAGCCATCGGCACAGACTATTAACTCCTTTCTCAGTTCAGTGATCCTGCCTACACTGGCTGAGGATAAAACTCACTTCACTTAATGCACCAATTTCAGATAAAGAAATTATAGATACCATCCGTGCCCTACCAAAAAAATAAGTCACCTGGTCAGATTACTACAAAGCCTTCTATCAAACCCTAGTCCCTCACTTGGGTACATTGTTCAACAGCGTTGCCATATCTGCCACATTCCCCGAAGAAATGTTACAAGGGACTATTGTTACCCTGCCCAAGGCAGGTAAGAAGCCGGACGCTCCACAAAATTTTAGGCCCATCTCCCTGTTGAACACAGGCTTGAAAATTTACGACAAAATTTTGGCCAACAGATTAGATAAAATTACCCCCTCCTTAGTGAGAGAGCCGGCCAAGTGGGGTTTGTCAAAGACAGACAGGCCCCAGATGGGACAAGGAGACTATATTAATCTTCTAAAAACTGCAGAAACTAGTAAAACACCCACAGTAATTTTGGCATTGGTCGCAAAAAAGGCCTTTGCAACCTTACCAAAATTTGGTCTCCAGGGACTCATACTCTCAGCAATATCTGCATTATACACTACACCATTTGCCAGGGTCTTCTTGTCCAATGCCATTTCTGATAAATTCTATAATACCAATGGAACCCACCAAGGCTGCCCCTTGTCTCCTATCATATTTATTCTGACAATGGAGCCCTTGATGGAAGCAATTAGAAAAGCTAAACATATATCAGACATCAATGTCACAGGTCACATCCATAATATTGGACTTCGCAGATGATGTGGTTCTAACACTCACCAACCTGGCTTCTTCAATGGCGAGTGTGCAATCAGTACTGCAAGATTACGGAGCAGTTTCGTATTACAAACTTAATATCACTAAATATTGTATACTGCCCGTAAATGTTCCTAAAAAACAAATATCCTTACTAAAAACCAATTCCCCTTTCAAAAGGATGTCTAAAACAATCTCGTATCTAGGAATCAAATTAGCATCCCCAACTTCATCCATATATGAAGCTAACTTCCCAACTCTATTATATACTATCAAAAGTATGCTTCTCCTGCCTAAACTAATTTATTACTTCAGAACTATCCCCATATGTTTACCGGAGTCTTTCTTTGACCTCACAGATAAGCTTTTCAGGCAATTCATATGGAAAGGTAGAATGGCTAAAATACCATACTCCATAATTCAAAGACAGAGACATACAGGGGAGCTGGCTTCCCAGCCATCCGTGACTACTATCGGGCAGCAATATTAGACCAAATGAAAGCATGGTTTGAACCAAACTCTACTAAACTTTGGGTGCAAATTGAAAAATCTATTTTAAACAATAGAAACCTACCCTCTCTACTTTTAGCTAAGTTAACCGATATACAACTAAATTGCCCAAATTTCCCTTCCATAGCAGCGATCCTATCTGCATGGGAAAAAGTGCACTCTCATATTGACACTACAACTAAAATATGTCAGAAGTAACACATCTCCAAATCTATGATTATTTAATTCCAAACCTTAGGATTCACCCCTGGTTGCTAGATAGCATACTAACACATAAAGAATTGCTCTCTAAACAACCGGTACCACACTCTTTTGCCCTGATCCAACTGCAGCACTTTCATGCCACACATTTAGTCATACATTATGAAATACATAAAGACCTATGGCAAAACCTAATGACCAACTATGACAAACCTAAAGGGTTATCCTGGTTCTATGCCCTCCTTCAAAATAAACATAACTTTGTCAAAACTTCCAATATGACTAACTGGGAAAAGGAATTGGGCTCAACGCACTGACATAAAGAATGTCAGGACGCGATTCAAACTCTCATTGTACTCTCATTGTACAAATCATTGGGACTTAATGCAAAAATTCTTTACAGATCCTATCTTACCCCAGTAAGACTATCTTTAATCTTCCCTTCAGAACCCAACTCTTGTTGGAGACATTGAGGTGCAAAGGGCAGCATTATACACATATTATGAAAATGTAAAAATATATTCAGCTTTTGGTACACAGTCTTAAAGTGGTTGTAAACACTTTACAACCACTTTATACTACAGGCAAGCCAATAATTAGGCTTACCTGTAGCTACACTGGGTATCTCCTAAACCTGCACGGTTTACTAGAGATCCCTGTATTTGCATGTGGCGACATCATCAGCACATGCTCACTTAAGCAAACTGAAGCAACGGCATGTAACAAGCATACTAGCTCGTTATGAATTACTTACCTGAGATCGAAGCCCCCACAGTGGTCCTTGTTCACTGCTACAGCGCCCGACATCTCCCCGGGGGTTACTTCCGGGTATCACGGCAACCAGCAGCTCCCACACATGCGGCCAATTACAGCACCAGAGACCTGCGATACCTGGAAGTAACCCCCCGGAAGATGTCGGCCGCCAGAGCAGTGAACGAGTACCACTGCGGGGGCTTCGATCTCAGGTAAGTAATTTATAGAGAGCTAGTATGCTATGCATTGGGAATTTTTTTAATGGGTTTACAACCACTTTAAATAAATTTCTTCCATAACTGGATTTATTATTATGCCTAATCCTTATCTAGCTCTTCTTAACCTCTCTATAAATAAAGTACCAACCCAACTTAGGAACATAATAACCCATATACTCATTGTTGCCCGTCTAACAATTACAGCAAAATGGAAAACTACATTAGCCCCTAACACCGATGAAGTTATACAAAGGGTTAAGACACAATGGGGGTTATTTACGAAAGGCAAATCCACTTTGCACTGCAAGTGCACTTGAAAGTGCACTTGGAAGTGCAGTCTCTCTAAATCTAAGGGGTAGATCTGAAATGAGTTCAAGCTCTGCTGATTTTATCATCCAATAATGTGCAAGTTAAAATGCTGTTTTTTTTATTTTCCTTGAATGTCCCCCTCAGATCTAGTGACTTTACTTCCAAGTGCACTTTCAAGTGCCCTTGCAGTGCAAAGTGGATTTTCCTTTAGTAAATAACGCTCATTATTCTTTTGAAAGACACTTTGCCATCCAATCAAACAATCTAAATGCCTTTAATACACAATGGTCACCATGGACCTCAAGATTCCCAGATGCTGATTACCACTTGCCGCCCGCCCTATAGCAAATTGACGGCGGCAAAGTGGTTGCATAATCCTGACCGGACGTCATATGACGTGATCAGGATTATGAGCCGCTGCGCGCCCCCGGGGGCGCGCATCACGGCGATCGTTGTTGCGGGGTGTCAGTCTGACACCCGGCAACTACGATCTCCGACGGAGACTCTTTACCACGTGATCAGCCGTGTCCAATCACGGCTGATCACAGTGTAAATAGGAAAAGCCGGTGATCGGCTTTTCCTCACTCGCGTCTGTCAGACGCGAGTAGAGGAGAGCCGATCGGCTGCTCCTCTGACAGGGGGGGTCTGTGCTGATCGATTATCAGCACAGCCCCCCCGAGGATGCCCACACTGGACCACCAGGGACGCCACCAGACCACCAGGGATGCCAAGGACAAGGTATGCCACCCTAGACCACCAGGGATTCCAGTCAGTGCCACAATGGATGCCAATCAGTGCCCATAATGGATGGCAATCAGTGCCCACAATGGGCATCACTGATTGGCATGCATTATTGATTGGCACTGATTGGCATCCATTAGTACAATATATTATAATACAATTCCGCCTATCAGTTCCCATCTGTGCCGCCTATCAGTGCCTACCCATGCCCACCTGTGCCGCCTACCCATGCCCACCTGTGCCGACTAACCCATGCCCACCTGTGCCACCTATCCATGCCCATCCATGCCAATCTGTGCCATCTACCAGTGCCAATTTGTGCCACCTATCAGTGCCCATCCGTGTCGCCCATCAGTGCCACCCATCAGTGCCGCCTATCTGTGCCACATATCGGTGTCCATCAATGCCACCTCATCAGTGCCACTTCATTGGTGCCACCTCATCGGTGCCCATCAGTGCCGCCTTATCATTGCCCATCAGTGTAACCCCATCAGTGCCCATCAGTGAAGGAGAAAACTTACTTATTTGCAAAGTTTTAAAACTGAAACAAAAAAAAACATTTTTTTTTTCAAAATTTTCGGTATTTTTTTATTTGTTTAGCAAAAAATAAAAACCGCAGAGGTGATCAAATACCACCAAAAGAAAGCTCTATTTGTGGGAAAAAATGATAAAAATTTCATTTGGGTACAGTGTAGAATGACCGCGCAATTGTCATTCAAAGTGCGACAGCGCTGAAAGCTCAAAATTGGTCTGGGCAGGAAGGTGTTTAAGTGCCTGGTATTGAAGTGGTTAACCTTATTAACGGAAGCCTTATAAACAACCAATTAACAAACAATCCTCATGTTCTGGTACAGTTGTATTTGTTTTTGTTTTTGTTTATACTTATATACTATATATATAGACAAATAATATGTTTCTTTTCTCTTGATAAAACCATATAGCTCACCTGTACATAACCTCTCCAAGGGCAGCATCCACATTGTGAAGTAGGATGCACGGGCCCTCCAAATAACAGAGATACCCTCAGGTGCATTATCTGTTAATACGTTTTATCAATTTTGTCTATCATACTGTGCAATGCTACTATGGTATTTTAATTTTTTTGTTAAAATTCAATAAAAAGAATTGAAAAGAAATAATAGAAAATAATAGAATAACAAAAAAAAACAACAATAGAATGGAATAGAATAAAATAGAAAGAATATAATCTATAATCTATAATATAATCTTCTGAGATTCAAATTTCAAAAATAATACATTTGAATTTGAATAGAATAGAAAAGAATAGATTAAAATAGACTAGAAAATTAAAGAATAGAATAGAGTAGAAAATAATAGAATAGAAAAAAACAATAGAATAGAACAGAATCAAATAGAAAGAATATGATCTTCTGAAATTCTAATTGCGAACAGAATAAATTTGAATTTGAATAGAATAGAAAAAAATTGATTAAAATTAAATAGAAAATAAAAAATAATAGAATAGAAAATTAAATAACAGAAAAAAAAATAGAAAAAAAAGTTGAAAAAAATAGAATAGATTGAAATGAAATAGATAGAATGTAACCTTCTTCCAAAATTTGAATTTCGAATACAATAGATTTGAATTTGTTTCAAATTTCTCTTTATTTTATATTTTAAAACATACATTCAACAATTACCATACAGATTTTATCTCATTACAACATTTCCCCATACAAACAAAAAAAAAAAAAAAAAAGGAGAAAAAACCCACACATATCAAAATATCAAAACCACCCCATTCAACCCCCCTCCCTCTCATATGAATCCCCCCAAATTTCCCGAGGTACTCAATTCCTCCCATTTTTCCAATATTCTGAAATTTGTTTCTCTACATATCCCTATTGTCTAATTTGTTTCTCCATGAAAAACATTTCGCTCATCTCACGATTCCACTCTATTATTGTTGGAGCTTCTTCTTTTTTTCATTTACATGCTATTACGGTTTTAGCTACTGTAGTCATTTGATATAGAAATTCTATCTCTTTTTGTTTTAATCTTTCAGATGTATGGGAGAACAGTACTGTCTTTATATCCGTTTTTATTCTTATACCTGTCACCTTCTGATATAGTTCTATTATCTTGCCCCAAAATATTTTTATCTTCCAACAACTATACCAAATATGCTCTAGAGTACCCTTTTCAATCTTACACCTCCAACAAAATTCAGAGTTCTCTTTATTTATTCTGTTCATAATCACTGAACTCCTATACCATCTTAATATAATTTTATAATTTTTTTGCTGGTACTTAATAGCTAAGGGTAATTTATATATTCCTTCCAATAGCTCTTCCCATTCTTTCTCTGTCAACTCCTTCCCCCTTTCTTCTTCCCATTTCCTTATTCCTATTATTTTTTTAATATCCCCAACAGGAAGTAATAGGTTATATATCTTAGCTAATTTTTTATCTGCTTTGTCCTTATTCGTTGCTATTTGTTCAAATATAGTTAATGGTCTATTAATCATTGTCTTTATTGGATCAATATATGCTTTCAGTTGCAAATATTGAAAACATGTATTTTTATATTCTTGCCCCAATTCCTGAAATGTTGGCATATTTCCATCATTCAGGATTTGTATTATCCGTTCATGTTCCTCCATATTCCATTTAAAAAATGTGCTATCTTTTAAAGCTGGCATAAATTCGGGATTAGCAAATAATAGATTTGAATTTGAATAGAATAGAACATAACAGATTAGAATATAATAGAAAAGAAAATAATATAATAGGATACAAAATAATAGAATTGAAAATGAAATAATAGAAAAGAATAGAATAGAAAAAACAATAGAATAGAAGAGAATAAAATAGAAAGAATATAACCTTCTTTCGAAATTCTAATTTCAAATAGAATAAATTAGATTTATTTATTTTTTTAATTAGTTTTTATTAAAGGTTTTCACATGACAGAAATATAAGGACAAGAATATACAGCTTCCAAAGAAAAGAAGTTACAGGTTGAACAGTAACATATGGTACAATCATAGGTTTAGACAGATTAGGAAGAAAGGCATATTAAAATAACCTCTGAAGTTCAGAGATAACAGAAGAATTTCAACATATCATAATGTATACTATTACTAAACCTTATTCAGTATCCGTTGTCTATCCATTCGTATCTCTATCGAGAAGGGGATAGACTGAAATCATAGAAAGCATAGAACAAAGAATGAAGCCTAAGGGGAAGAAACCAAAAGAAGAAAGAGGGAAAAAGGGAAGGAACCAGCAGAGAATTCTAGGGGAAAGAGAGAAGAGATGGAGAGGGGGGGGGGGGGGGAGATTAAGGGATAAGGGGGATTGAGATGGACCCGATGTTGTAAGCATAATAATAATGTAAATTAATAATGCAAAAGTAGCTCAATGATATTTAAGTTTCCATAATTTCCAATTATCAGTACGTTTCATACCATTTCCTAATCTTTGTAGCAATAAAGTTTCATATACACAGTTAGTTTTAACAATAGTAATTACCTCTGAAAGATTGGGGATCTGGTCTGATTTCCATTTTCGAGTTATAAGGGACCTGGCCGCCAAAAGAATATGTGTTACAACTGTGCGGTACTGGGGGGGATAGGTCTCGATTCCTAAATTTAGTAGGGCTAGGCCTGGCTCGGAGTAAGAGATAATTCCGGTAAAGGAGGATAACAACCTGAACACACTGTTCCAGAAGCTGGTCAAGCTTTTGCATGACCAGAGAACATGTTTGAGAGTACCCACTCCCCCACAACCCCTCCAGCACAAATTAGAATACTTAGTGGAAAATTTGGACATCCGATACGGGGTAAGGTACCACCTTAAGGATATTTTTTGGTACAGTTCCCAGTGGTTGACGCATCTAGAGGCTTTGTAAATTGAGTTAATGGCATAGTGCCACTGTTTCGGTGAATACACTTTCCCCAAGTCTCCCTCCCACTTTAAATATGGGGAGGACTTGGTGAAAACATTTTTATGCTGGAGGAGGCCGTAAAAGAGGGAGACTCCCTTTACTGATGTACATTTATGCATATAGAATTTCCAGATATCTTCTTGTAGGTATAACTGGTAAGTTGGTAACGAGCGCAGAAAATGTGATATTTGACCATATTTATATATCTCCCCTACCTCAAGATCGTATTCCGCCCTAAGAGTATTAAAATCTTTAATTTTTCCTTCACAGAGCAGATCAGATATTAAAGTAATACCCTTAATTTGCCAGTTCTGAAGGGAAAGATTGGGAATAGCCCTAGTGAGTATCTCAATGCCTAAAGGGATCTCGACTTCTCCCGATTCTGTGTTTTCGATCTGCCCGAGACCCCTCCATGCCCAAAGAGACGCCTGAATTGTGAGGGGTAAATTATGTAGAGGGAAGGGTTTCAAGCGGTCGAGCCACAACAAAGTAAGAAGGTCTCCCGTCGGGGACATGGTTTGTTCAATATCCCGCCAAGGGGCAGGTGTTTGTTTGTTAAGCCAAGTTTTAAGTTGGGTGAGTACGACTGCTTGAAAGTAATCCTGTACCTCGATGTGGCCCATGCCCCCTACTCTTCTATGTTTTATCAATAAAGCCTTAGAGCATCTAGGTTTCTTCTGTTGCCAGATATAGTTGTTGAGAAGCGAGTTGAGTGACTTAAGATATGTGGCTTTAATAGGAATAGGTAGCGTACGGAACACATAGAGAATCTGTGGGAGTAAAAGCATTTTAAAGGAGGCCAGACGCCCTGACCAAGTTAGTTCTGTTTTAGAGATACGTTTGGTCTCAGCGGACAACTTTTGGAGCAGCCGAAGATAATTGGTATCTGCCAATCTATTTGGGTCTGCCGTAATTTGGAGGCCCAGGTATGTTATGCTATCTTCTTTCCATGAGTAAGGGAAAAATGTTTGTAATTTAAGTTTTAACTCTTGTGGGATATCTAGAGGGAGGACAAGGGACTTGGTATCATTAATTTTATAGTACGAGATACTACTGAAGTTATCTAAAACCGTCTGGGCATGTTTCAAGGATGTCTTTGGGGACGTAAGAAACAAAATAATGTCGTCAGCGAAAAGGTTTATTTTATGATCTTTGCTGCGGAAGGTAAAACCCTGAATGCCCGGGTGTGACCTAATTTTTTCCGCTAGGGGTTCAATCAATAAATTAAAAATTGAGGGGGAAAGGGGACACCCCTGCTGTGTGCCATTTGTTATGTTGAAGGATTCAGATAAGATACCAGAGGTATACACTTTAGCGGAGGGGGTAGAATAAAGGGCCAATATTGCTGAAAGGATAGGGCCTTCAAATCTGAATTTACGCAGAACGGAACTCATATAGCCCCAGTGTATCCTGTCGAACGCCTTCTCCGCATCCAAAGAAAGGAGCAGAGAAGGCGTCCGACAGGATCTCGCATGGCACACCACATCAATCACCCTTCTAGTCGCGTCAGATGCCTGTCGCCCCATTGTGAACCCTGCTTGATCCGGGTTTATAAGTGAGGGTAATATGTGAAGTAGTCTCTGGGCCAGGATTTTTGCATAAATCTTAACGTCCGTGTTTAGGAGTGATATAGGGCGGAAATTAGATGGGGCATCAGGGGCTTTTCCCGGTTTGGGTATGGTGACAACATATGCGCCTAGCATTTCCGAAGGGAATGAAGAAGATGTAGTCGCTTGGGAGTAGATCGTTTGTAAGGTAGGGGTCAGTAGTTCGCCAAATTGTACATAATATTCACCCGGAAGGCCATCAGGACCAGGGGATTTGCCCAAAGGCAAGGACCTAATGACTCTCTGTATTTCCGCTTGGGATATAGGGGCATTAAGGGCTGAAAGTTGTTCCTCCGATAGTTTGGGAAGGGAGACACCCTCTAAGAAAGCTTGAATATCCGCTTCTACAGGTTGTGAAGTTTTAGGGTCCGAGTTAATATTATAAAGGGATGCATAATAATGGGCAAAGGAATCTGCTATACCTTTGGGATTATATATTTTGCTTCCGTCCGATGGGTTGATTAAGTAGGGAATAGTGGTACGAATTCTATGGTCTTTCAAACGTTGGGCTAAAAATTTGCCTGCTCTATTTCCTGCAGAGTAGTGTGTCAGTTTAAGGTGGTTAACATATTTATTATGGTCCTCCAATAGAAGAAGTCTAAGCTCGGATCGAAGGGTACCTAATTTATGTGCTATCGTGGGGCAGGGGGTTAGTTTATTCTGTTGGTCTAAAAGATCAATATCCCTCATGATACGGTCTATTTTAAGAGTTCTCGGCTTTTTGAGTCTCACATTAGCTTGTAATAGAATACCTCTCACAAAAGCCTTATGTGCACACCAAAGAATCATAGGATCATCAACAGAACCCGTGTTTGTTAAGAAAAATTCTTTGAGACTATTGGTCACCTCTTTCATCTGGTACTCGCCCTCCAGACACCAGACATATTATGAGTGTTCCCCTCCGCCACCACAGCTGAGACAGGGGCATGATCAGACCAAGAAATGCTGTGGATGGCGGAGGAGGAGACCGTTTGTAATAAATATCGATCAACCAAGATCATATCGATTCTGGAATATGTATTGTGCCTAGAAGAGTAAAAGGAATAGTCCCTTTCATTGGAATGCTGACATCTCCAGACGTCGTACAACCCCTCCTCATGTAGCAAACGCTGTAATGAGGGAAGAGGTCTACGAGACCTGGTAGTGGTATCCATTTTGAAGTCTGCTGTGACATTATAGTCTCCACACATTAACAAAGCTCCCTGTCGTACTTCGTTGACTCTCGTAAGTAATCTTCTGAGAAATCTTGTCTGGTGGGAGTTGGGAGCATAGAGACAGACAATAGTATAAGTCCTGTTGTTAAGAGAGCCCACCAGGATGATATATCTGCCCTCAGGATCTGTTACCGTGAGACTATGTGAAAAAGCAACCGAGTCTCTAAGGGCTATTATAACCCCCTTGCGTTTTTGAGGAGCAGACGCAAAGAAAAGGTGTGGAAAATTTTTATGGTGAAAAGATGGAGGGTCAGAAGCCAGAAAATGTGATTCCTGTAAACAGAGTACATCAGCACGTAGTCTCTGTGCTTCTTTCCACACCGATGCTCTTTTAGCAGGATGGTTCAATCCGTGAACATTAAATGAAACAACTTTCAGCATTAGTAGCTATCCAAAAAAAATGATGAAGAAGCAAACAATATAATGATATACTGCATACCTCCCTATATTGGAGAACAGTTCCACGATTTGTATAGGTGTCCAAACCGAGGTGATTCCACATCTCCTGACGGAGAGAGCTTGGTGTAGCGGAGTCCATCTCATGGGGGGGAAGGGTAGACTCAAGGAGGGGGGAAAAAACACAAAAATAAAAATAAGAAAAAGGATTACAGATAAAAAAAGTAAACAGAGTCGAAATCCTGGCATTCGCCAAGGGAATAAGAAGGTCAATTCAACTTGGAATCTAGTGGGCAGTTTTACTGCCCGTCATATAACTGAGGGGGAAAAACAAGAACTAGCAAAGTCCCGTAAGTACCGAGAGCATCTCAAGGAGAGTAAAAGGTCTCGCACCGAGACATGGCCCGGGGTTTCAATTGTTGCGGCTCGTAACCTTCTTTTTGCGCGACACTACTTGCCAGTTGTCTTGCGATGGTAGTTTAGACAATGAGGTTGAAGTACTGTCTTCCTGGTAGGGGAGTATTTCCCAGTGTCTGAGCAGGTCTAGGCCCTCTTCCAGATTGTTGATCACCTTCGTTTGGCCTTCCCTGGATATGGTAAGCTTGCAAGGAAACCCCCATCTGTAAAGTATGTTGTGGTTACGTAAAGCCTTAGTTATGGGCAGCAGTGCTTTTCTTTTCTGCATAGTGTGCTGTGATAAATCTGCAAACACTTGTAGATTCGCATAGCGCTCTGGCGGTTGATTGTTGGTCCGGAAGGCTAAGGTAAACTTCTCCTTAACCTGGAAGAAGTGGACCCTTAGTAGGACATCTCTTGGTATATTATCAGGAAGGTGCGATGGTTTGGGCAAGCGATGTATTCTATCTATCGCTAGATCCGCAGCAGACAGGTCTGGTAGAAAGGCACCTATCAGTTCCTGGGCATATTGCAGTAGTTGTCCCGGTAATACCAGCTCAGGGACACCTCTGAGTTTAATATTATTGCGCCTAGATCTGTCCTCTAAGTCTGCTACTTTCGATTTTAGCCATGCCACTTCCTCCGCTTGGTCATTGTGAGCATCAACCACAGAATTGATGGTAGTCGCGAATCCACCCATTTTATGTTCTACGTGGTCAATTCTAGCGCCCATTTCGTTCATGTCCGATTTGAACCCCCTCATGCACTCCATTATATCAGAGTGTAAAGTGCTGCGCAGGGAGACCAGCATGTCCTTTAGTGTGGTGTCGGATACAGGCTGGTTAGATGTGGGGAACATGTCAATAGATTTTCCTAGTATCCTCCAATTGTTCACCTTCACCACTAACCTGCTCAGTATGGAAGGTCTCCGCCATCCGCGGCTTAGATTTTGCTGGGCTGAGGGAGAGCGGAGTGGACATCCCCAGGGATCCAGGTGATGAGCGTTTTTGCAGTCCCGGGCTTGGAATCTTCGATCCGGAGCTGCTGGAAGCCGAGGGTGAGGCGCCGCCAGTGCCATCTTGGGCTAGGCCTCGAGGGGTCCGTGGGAAGAACTGTGGTAGTTTCTTCAGCTGAGGCATGCCTTTACACTTACGGGTCATCCCGGTGAGGTGTGAAGGAGTTTCACCATCAAACGCTGCCAGTAGGAGTCCATATGATCCCCCGGTGTATGATTAGGGCTCTCGGTGGTACGGAGCTATTGCTTCACGCATCCATCCAGCTGCGCGGTAGCCACGTCCCCCCGAATAAATTAGATTTTGAATGGGTTTAGGAATGGAATTCGAATGGAATTAAACTAAAAAAATGTTTCCGTTCTGCACGTCAAATGTTATTAACCTTAATTTTTTAGTAATCATTGTACAAACAATTATTAATATTAATTATTATACAGGATTTATTTAGTGCCAACAGTTTGGAAAGCACTTAACAACGTTAGGGCAAACAGTAAAGTTACAACTCAATACAGGAGGAATCAGAGGGCCCTGCTTGGTAGAGCTTACATTCTAAAAGGGAAGGAGTTGTACTCTGTTTTATATTATGAAAAATGTCTTCAATAAAAAAACAATTAAAAAATGAATAAATAAAAAAAATGAAAGGGAAGGAGTTCTTATTACTACTTATGTGTCCTTCCGCTGGTAAGTCCCAGGTATGTCCCTCAACTGTCACAACAATAGGAGCAATAGAAGAGGGGGCAGATTACCACTAAGCTCTAATACAGTGATGGCGAACCTTGGCACCCCAGATGTATTAGAACTACAGTTCCCATGATGCTCCACTACACCGCTGAGTGCATGAGCATCATGGGAAATGTAGTTCCAAAACATCTGGGGTGCCAAGGTTCGCCACCACTGCTCTAATAGTTCTACCACATAAATCCTTCCCCTGACCTCTAACTAGGCACCCAGTCTGCCTCTTCCCCACTTCTGCTTTAATTCTTTCTTCAAATTGTGGTTTTGACCTTGGATGACTTATGCCCCGTACATACACGATCATATTTTCCGACAAGTGATGGAAGTGAGCTTGTTGTCGGAAAGTCCGATCATGTGTATGCTCTATCGAACATTTGCTGTTGGAATTTCCGCCCACAAATGTTGACTAGCAGGTTCTCAAATTTTCCGCCAACAAAACTTGTTGTCGGAATTTCCGATCATGTGTACACAAGTCCACGCATGCTCAGAATCAAGCAGAGGGAGCAGCACTGGCTATTGAACTTCCCTTTTCTAGGCTCGTCGTACGTCTTGTACGTCACCGCGTTCTCATGGTTGGAATTTTGGACCACCATTTGTGTGACCATGTGTATGCAAGACAAGTTTGAGACAACATCCTCCGGAAAAAAAATCCATGGTTTTGTTGTCGGAAAATCTGATATTGTGTACGGGGCATTACCATCTTAATTCTCCTTTCCTTTGTTGTTTCCATTATTACAAGCCTTAATCATGTCCACGCTTTCGCTATCCTTGGCACTAATACCTGATTCCTCAATCCCTGTCTAGCGGTATCTTACTGGTTCTGACAAGGGTAAGCATTACTCTTTTAGCATCTCTGCTCCTTTATCTTTATACTAGTGCCTAAAATAATTCACATTGCTGTTATGTATTATCTGCATTGTTGGTGGGGATGATGATTTTTTATTTATTTTTCATTTAATGAGAGGACAGACACGGATGGGAACAGATCAAAACAGAGCTTAAAAGGGTTAAGATGAAAATAACACCTGGCAGTCACCAGACCCCAGACCCCCATTTTATTTACCTGATCCCCTTAATCTCCTCTGCGGGGACGCGCTGTTCCTCTCTCCTCGGGGTCCCAGCCCTTGATTGGACAGATTGATAGCAGCGCAGGCATTGGCTCCTGCTGCTGTCAATCAAATCCAATGATGCGAGCGCCGAGGGTGGGGCCCGAGTCCGGTATTCGTGTCTCGGGAGAGCGATTCCCCTAGGGCAGTGATGGCGAACCTTGGCACCCCAGATGTTTTGGAACTACATTTCCCATGATGCTCAACTACACTGCAGAGTGCATGAGCATCATGGGAAATGTAGTTCCAAAACATCTGGGGTGCCAAGGTTCGCCATCACTGCCCTAGGGGGTTATATGATGTGGGGAGGAGCCGCGAGAGCTGCCGTAGGACCCCAGAAGACAATGTTTGGGGCCACTCAAAACGAGCTGCACAGTGGAGGTAACTAAGTATGATATGTTCGTTATTTTTAAAAATAAAAAACGATCCTTTACAATCACTTTAAGCTAAAAACAAGTCATCAGCCTGCAAACCTAGCATATGGCTGTGCTTATTTACTCTAAAAAATGACATGTATATTCATAGCATCAAACACAAAGGCAAAAATTATTTCAACACTGCATGACCTACAGTAATGCTTCAGGGGACACTTTGCTACTTCTACATTCATTATAACAAGTTTTAGTTTTTTTTTTTTTTTTACAAAATAATAAATCAAATATAAAACAGACAAAAGTAAATATTTTGGTTTTGTGGAAACATAATAGATTCAAAGAAAACAAGATGGGGGTAGCAGGAAAACATTTGCTTAGATGAATGGATATATATTTTTAAAGTTAAACTCTAGGCAGATATAAAATTCACAAAATAATGCAGTGTTCTAATAATTAACCAGTTGTAAGACCAGGCATTTTCTGGCACTTTTTGTTTACATGTGAAAATCAGTTTTTTTTTTTTTTTGCTAGAATATTTGTTAGAACCCCCAAACATTATATATATATTTTTAAAGCAGAGGCCCTAGAGAATAAATTGATGGCTTTTGCAATTTTTGATGTTATACAGTATTTTCGCAGAGGTTTTTTAAATGCAATTTTTGGGGAAACACTTTAAAAAAATACACTTTTTTAAAATATGAACGCAAATAAACAAAAAACAAAATATTTTTTTAGTAAAATGTAAATGGTGATGTCATGCCAAGTAAACAGATACCAAACATGTCAAGCTTTAAAACAGTGACAAAGGAACATACATTTTACTATCCCTAGGTGACACTTAAAAAGCCTTTACAGGTTACCACATTAGATGCACAGAGGAGCTCTAGGGCTAGAAATTCTACCCATGAATTGATGTCCGCGGTGATAACTCACATGTAGGATGATTGCGGTTTGCATGTGTTCAGAACTGACGCACACATTCTCTTTTGTAGCATGGGGGGAGGAGCAGGGCTTACTACTTTATATATTTATTTACTTTTACACTGTTGCTTTAATTTTTTTTTATCTCTTTTATTGCTGTCACAAGAAATGTTAATATCCCTTGTGAAAGAAATAGGCATGTGACAGGTATTCTTATGGAGGAACCTGGGGTCTATAAGACCCCAAATCCCTCCTTTGCACTTGAAAGCATTCAGAAAAGCCAAGAATAGCATTTTTGAATACTTTTTATTTTTTTTAAACTGGCACCTTTCAAGTCATGGCATCGCTTCCGGATTACTAGACCTGAGACCCGATCAAAGCTGATTCTTGCTTTCTTCAGGTCTCCTGCCAGCCAGCAGACAGGCCCGGGCTCAGGCGAGCTGGGGAAGGTGGCGGGAGAAGGGGACATCCTTATATATATATGCTTATAATAACAATCAAGTGGCTACTTAGCCGCATTGATTGTTATTACAAGAGAACCACCCGTCGGCTCTAAAAAATGGTACTAGGGTGCAGTGGCAGCCCGTGCATTAAGGGTGCACAGGCGCCGCCCCATCTCTCTTGCCACCCTTCTTTCATCAATAGATAGATTCATGCATTGCATTGCATAAATCTATCAATGGCCACCGCTACCACCCCCTATTCATGCGCCCGGGTCCTTTTCGGGTGCAGGGTGCCTGAATTACAGTGGTGGGGGGTGTTTTTATAGCACCTAATTAGAGCCATAGGCGCTAATAGGCATAAAAAACAGTTACCTGCGAGCGCCATGCTGGGTGCTCACAGGTCACTCAGCTGTGTTAGAAAAGTGAAAGACTAGAAGCTTTACTAACACTAAACCACCTCTCTGCCAATCAGGTGCTCGGGTCTGTTACCTGTCACCTGATTTTATCAAAGGTGTTGTGTGTTTATTTTATTTCTAGCTTTTTTGTGAATGAGCATGTACCCCTTAATTTTTCATGTGGGGGGTGTATATGGGGTCTTTTATTTTAAATGAAGTTCCATATTCTGTTAATTTCAATCCCACAGACCCTCAAAACCACTGGGTAGGGGTTGTGGAGAAGAGGCCCTTGTCATGAGGGATATGGGGGCAAGATTCTTTGCCAGGGAAGCCCTGACAAGGTAGAATCCCCAAGTTGAAGCAATTTGATTTGGTATTGTTCAGGCGTGGAGGTACACACATGCTGCCCCCTTTACCAGAAAAGCCAGGCTGCATGCCTGAGCCTGGTGTTGATTTAGAGGATCCCTGTCTTCTTTCTTCTCTTTTGCATATGGTACACCATGAAAATCTATACCAAGAAGAGGGTATGCAGAATGCGGCCAGGCTGCATCCAAGAATAGGGGTCTGGTATGTTACTTTAGGGGTAACAACTTACTGTTTTTTTGTTTGTTTTTTACAGGGTCTCCCTTAAAAGCAATATCAGACTCTCATCAGGGACAGCGGTCTGATATAAATGAAATTGAAACCCCAGCCATTTTGTTTACAAAGAAAACAAAGCATCTGAGAAATGTAATTAATGGCAGTGTATGTTTGTTAGGCCCGTAATAGACATTTCAAACCATATATGGCAAGCTGAATGTACCAAGCTGATCAATCAATCAACTTGGGTACAACCAACCTGCCGGATTAAGCATTAAATTACTGCTAGGGGCTATAGCCACTAGCAATAATCACTGTCTTCAATAATCATGGATTTCCCTGAACCACCCTCTCCCCGCCAGGAGAATACAATTGCTTGGCTGGGCAATTCCCCTGGTAACACTGTCTATGTTGATAGGGGAATCGCTGTGGTTGCAGTACAGAAGTTTGCTCAATGTATGGGCTGCTTTAGTGTGACTTTTGCTGTAGTACATCCCCCAGCTGCACCACTTCACAGGCATCCCCCAAGCATGTTATTTAAAGGAATTTTGTATTTTTAATGTTTCACTTCTAACCTTATTGAAATACCTGCTCCCCATTAAAATCAACAGCAAGGCAGAGCCCAGCTCCCTATTTGCATGTATTAAAAAAAAAAAAAAAATCCAATATAACTTACGGTTGCTGTAGTACATCCTACAGATGTACCATTTCTCAGACAGATTTATGGCATCCCCAAGGCATGTTATTTAAAGGAATTTAGCATGTTTAGTGCTTCAATTAAAGCCTTACAACACAGTGACTTGGCACTAAATCGATCTTTTAAAAATGCTGTTCTTGTATTGGCACATGTCCCCCAGAGCAGTGTCCGACTCCCCATGCACTTTGTTTGACAATCCCTTGCCAATTTGCTCTGTAAATGGCCCGAGTGGATTTCAAAGATTTATCTCCTATTTATTTCAGTAGGGTTGGATTAACAATACTAAAATAAAAATGTAGCGCTAAACAATAGACTTGTGCACAACGGAAAATTTCGTTTAGTTTCGGTTCGTTGTCATTTGTAAAATACATAATTTCGTTCTGTTATATTCGTTATGTTACATTAATAAGTTTTCCAATAATTCGTTAATTCGTTATTATTCGTAGAGTGTCGAATTCATTCGTTCGTATTAGTTGAAATTCGCTATTTATGTATGTATAGCCATTCGTGATAATGATTCGTAGTTTGGAAAGTCGTTTGTTTATTGAATCTTTTAACACACACAATGACAACGTCTCTTCTCCTCGGCTCAAATACAATACAACACACTTCTAACTCAGTTCTCAGGAATGCGCTTTGCCAGTAATCCAACCTCCGACACAAAATTAATTAGCTGATTGGACTATAAGATTTACTTTGAGCTGACCTTTTGTTTCATTAGATCTTTAAAGAATTACCAAATTCATTCGGATTCATTCGAATTCATTCGTTACATTTCTTTCGTATTCGTTCTTATTCGTTATTTTTTTTATTCGGCCGAATTTTCGATTCGTTACAAAACGAATTGCACAAGCCTACTAAACAACAGTGATAAGATGAAATGATGGTTAGGTCAACTCAACTAGACAAAGGGGTATGGAAAAAAATATGACCAAAACAATAAGGTAATAATATTGAACCACAATTGTCCGAATAACCAAATGTCCACAAGTGAAGTGTCCTGAAAAGGAGAACTTTATCTTCAATCTCAAACTGAAGTAAAGAGCATGCAGTCAGGATGGATAAATCAGAAGTGTCGGTGGATTGAATATACAATACTATATTTCTAGAAAGTATTAAAATGTGAAGATGGGTACTCTTACCACACCAGATGGACGCACATACTGTACGGCTGTGCGTCTAATGAGCTTAAAGTACTGGATCCCCAGTGATGGAATATTACCAGGAGTGATGTTGATGCCGCGGCTGTAATTCAAATCCACTTGTGGTTGGGTGACCGTCCCAAACAGGTGGTTCCAGGTAAGCAGCAAATGGATCGCTCTACCCAATAGATGACAATGGAAGGATGACCATCAGTACATGAACATGGAGGAAAAAGAAAAAAGGAAGCTCCACATGGCGCAGGTCAACCAAAATGGTTTAATAGGATAAAATTATCATACAAAAAACGTAAAGGAAGTAAAAAAGTGATCACAAAAACGGTGTAGTCATAAAACCAATATGGGAAGCAGGAGGTGCGGCCCGACACGTTTTGACTGAATAGTCTTCAACTGGGGCATATCCTGGATTAACAGTCTAATAGGAGCAGTTTTCCATATGTTCCACAAATAAAACACACAAACTTTCATCATCTTGTCACTGGTCTGGTTTAGTACAGAAATGGGCTGCACAATCCCCCCCCCCCTGTTTCCTGGCCATCCAAGCTACGTGCCTTGATAGGGAGGGCCTGGATAATATTTTAGGGGGGCCCTACATTTTTTTTTTTACCTTTTTTAATGATTGCATCCAAACTGCAATGAATCAGATTAGGGTGTTATAAATAAGCTATGCTAATTGTGTTCTGTCTCAGGGACATATAGCTAAACCTTCTTGTCCCAATAACTTCAGATATCATATTCTTTGATCACAGTTTTTTTTATAGAACAAGCCGGGTGAATCTACAAAATAACAGATATAGACCACAGTAAGTACAATACTGCATACAATACAGCATACATTGCAGAAACAACAATATACAATATAGGATCAGATAGTAAAAACTTACTTTTTAAGTTCTCTAAGGGGTGATGGTGATGGATTGAGAAAAACATGTTTCACTTCCTGCAAGGACTTGTAAAAATGGTGACTGGTTCACTTCCTGTGTAAATTCTACCCAGAAGACCCTGCTTATTGACAACTTCCTTAACTACACATGGTAACTCTAAATAAACAGACCAACTGTAGCAAAACCAACAAAGAACATTAAATGGAGCCTGCACACCACTTATGATAGTCTTATGTAAATTACACACTTTACATGTACATTTAACAACACAGGTTCAAATAATCAACATAACAACTGATGGACAGAACAAATTGTAAAAAGAAATACTCTCCACAGCCAGCAGCCTACACTGTTTCTAAGACTGCCCAATAAAATCATACTATTTTGTAAAACTATGTGAAGCTTTAGGACATCACTTGAGCATGTTTATGAAATTATTTAGAAACTTTCATTTTTTTTCCTTGAAGCCACATGAAAAAAAATTCTCCCCATTGTATGGTACATTTAAAAAATATATAATTTTCCTTTGATACTTATCTCTGATGGCTGTGTCTAGCTCCCTATGACATTTTATTGCATGAATTAGTCTACTAGCCCTGAAAATAGCCAGAACTGAATATCAAGATTCGCCCCTAGAGACATCATTGAGGTTCACTGCCAAGTTAGTGTTTGAAGCCATCATGTTGGGTTTACTGAACCTTCCATAAAGAGAACCTGGGCACATTCTCTCATTCTTAGTAAACATATTATTGTATTTGATTTTTGTGTCACATATGTGGAACTTGCATGTTAACAAAGATGTTATAAGTAGGTAATGAGGAATGCATAAAATTATTACTTTTAATGCATTGTACACGCGATCGGACATTCAAACAGCAAAATCCATCACATTTTTTCCGACGGATTTTGTGCCAAACTTGTCTTGCATACACACGGTCAGACAAAGTTGTCGGAAAATCCAATCGTTCAGAATGAGGTGACGTACAAAAGGTACAACAGGACTACGTAGAGGCTAGTAGCCAATAGCTTTGGTCTCGTAATTTAATCTGACCATGCGTGGCACTTTGTCAGAATTCTCTACACACAATCGGAAAAAGTCTGATCGGATTTTGTTTTCGGAAAACTTTTCTGTCTGCATTTTCAATGGAAAAAGTCTGATAGAGCCCACACACGATCGAATTTTCCGACAACATAATCCGATCGGACCTTTTCCTTCGGAAAATCCAACCGTGTGTACAGGGCATTAGACTTTAAGAAGCTTTTACCAATATCCAATATGTTCTTACAGTAAAAGCAATCCAATGTCCTTGTGGCCTTAGGGAGCACTCACAGAAAAGTTTTAACATTTTAGGCTCTATTAGTGCTGGAAATGTTACAAACATTTTAGAGAGTTTATTTTTTGGTTATTAGTTTTTTGGTACATTTTTCAACCAGACCAGATAGAAAAAATCAATGTTCAGTGTACTGAGAAAGTCACTAGAGGAAATTTATGGAAGTAATTCTTCAAATGCAGAATGAAAGTGATTATTGCACAGATACAATTATAATTACATACTGTACCTTACCTATCTTATAAGAAAGTGTCTAAACTATCTTGCAGATTTGTCAACTCTTATTTAGTAGACGTAGGGACAGGCCAGAGGGAAAACACTTTGAATCAGCTGGCCAGCTTGAACATGTATTGCAAAATGTGGTAACTAAGAATCCCAACTTGATAAGCAAGAGTTTACTCTAGGTAAGTTTTAACCTCTTAATGCCGGTGCCTCCCAGCCCTGTAAGAGACTTATGATACCAGGAGGAGAGGTGGGGCTTAAGAGCATGTGACTGCCGTGAATGGAGTAGGGATTGGACTGCCAAACATATATTGCAATATATGGTGATTAAAAGTCCTCAGTCTATAAGCAATGGTTTTTTATAGGTGTTGGTGGCAAAATCTCATTAGCAACTCATTTATACAGTATATGAAACTATGTAGGACCTGAGCCAGGACACATTTCTACTGCATGGTGCAGATTGGTAACCTAAGAAGGGCAGGGATCTCAGATGTTGCTACATTACTGGCTATAAGTGAATGCTTACTTGTTTTAATTTTTTTTTTTCATCAATAGTTTTTTATTGTTTTACAATAAAGTCAAGAGAAGACAATGTATCCATTGTACACTGATTTACATGGTGTCATATAAAACAGAAAACTTGGAGCTGTATTGTTTGCGTAAGTTGCTGAAATATGTTAACCATAAACTTGTGGTTCACTCCCTCAGGAACCCCAATGGGAACTCTTTTGTTACCCAGGGGAGGGTTGTAACTTGTTAGTTTTATAAAACATATTTTTTTATAAATTCTAAAGTATTTATGCCTATCCTGTTGACACAGCAATAACAAACCAAGGTTGATTTGTACGATTTTTATACAAAGGTAGCGGCTACATACCACTGTGCCCACAGCATCCACACTTTCTTTTCTTTGTCTAAAGAGCCTCCACTGGAGGCCTTTATCATTTTGTAACTGTAGTGAAGGTTTACTAGTTTAAGGGTATGGCCAAAGGATGTGACCTTGTCTGTTTTCCACAGTCTTGTTATGCACAATCTAGCAGCTAACATAATGTTTGTCATCACATGTCTGAAGGGTTGTGGTATATCATCTATATTTAGGTTTAAGATAGCCAGTCCAGGTGTAGGGGGTGTGTACTGGTTGTTTGCACTTCCAAAAGATGTGGAATATGTCCCCTTTGGCTGAATTGCATCTCCAGCATTTATCTGGTGTATGTGGATTAAATGAAGATAGCTTTGAAGCGGTTAAGGACAATTTTTGGGTGAGTTCTCATAGCGCGGAACATTTCATTGCCCTGTAAATTGACTGTAATGCTCGTTTCCACTGGTGCTCTGTGTATGATAGTCCCAAATCATTATTCCATCCAATGTATGTGAGGGGACGATTCTGTGAATTAGAGTTTTTGGTGTAGGATATTGTAGAATAGAGGCATCCCTTTTGTTTTAGGGGAAGCAGACATCAGATATTCCCATGCTGTGTCATGTATAAAATAGAGAGGAATGCAGTGTTTGATGCAGATGCAAGTAAAGAAGTCTGTTTGGGGTATGTTAAATTTGCGTTGAAGGAGGAGAAAAGGTTTTGGATGGGAGTACTAGAACGAAACTTGGATAGATTTGATTCCCTTCTTGGACCACTGGGTCAGTGACAAGATGATGAAGAGATTCGATTGGGATCAGGATGAGCGGGATGTTGGAGACATCTCGACTATTGTGAATATATTTTTGCCATGTATTAGCTGAGGCTATCATGTTGGGGGGCAGAGCCTTTGGTAATTTAGGTCCCAGTGGAGTGCTCATTACCCACCATTACAGATTTGGGCATAGAAGTGATAAACTTTCTATTAGTTTACCAAGGTGGTGCTGGAACCATTCGGTGAGTTGATCCTACACTGTCGCTGTGTGATAATCTTCAAAGTCAATGGTCCCTGATTCTCCCACTGATTTGTGTTTTTAAGTTTTGAGTGTGCGCTTTTAAGTTTAGCCCCATGCCATATACATTGTTTGAACAGAGTTTGTAGTGATTTGAAATAGTACCTGGGAATGGGAATGGAAAGTGTCCAAAATATGTAGAGAATTTGTGACAGATGCTGCTACAGTCTGCTAGTCTGACGGATCATGATAGCTCATGTTTGGTTATGGATTGGGAGTAGGGATGAGCTGAGCATTTGAGTTGAACCCATGTTCGTCTCGAACACCGGCTGTTTGCACGTTCGGCAAAATCAGAACATTGTGGGCCGTCTGCGCCAAATTCGAGTGGCGCTCATGGCTCATGATGCACTGTGGCTTTGCAGTGCATTGCTGGCTGATGATTGGCCAAGCATGCACTATGACAAGCATGCTTGGCCAATCACAGCACCGTCAGTGAAGAGAACCATAATTGGCCACAATTGCTAGTGTTGTTCTGGTCCTATACCACAGGCAGCTGCAGCAGTTACAGTCGGTGTATTGTGCCACCTGCACAGTGTACACCTGAAGCTACCCCAATTGCTGGTGTTGTTCTGGTCCTATACCACAGGCAGCTGCAGCAGTTACAGTCAGTGTATTGTGCCACCTGCACAGTGTACACCTGAAGCTACCCCAATTTTTTATTTTTTTTTGCATCAGTATATAGCACGCCGTAATCTCTAATCAACAAGTTGTGGCAAGCTTTGCGCCCTTATTGCTTTAGTTCCCTTCTACTTATCGCCACCATTTTGTCTGTTGGCAGTGCTACTTTCACATCACATGCAATCCTTTTTTTTTTTTTTCCCAGCATTTTCCTCTATTTTGTTCTTACTTTATTTTGTTAAGGTTTCGAAAAATAAATGTATTACAAAAATATACTTCCTATTCCATTTCCTTATATAACCCCATCCCCCCCCTCGATCCCTCACCCCCTCCCTCCCCTCTCTCTCTCCGTCTCTCTCTCCCGCTCCCCCCCTCACCTCTCCTCGGGTCCACTCATTCTGAGATATTCCCTTGTTTTCTTAAACTCCAACCATTTTCCCCATTTACTATAATGAGTTTCCACTTGGTCCGCTCTTCTAGATATTGATTCCTCCATTGATCTTAACCACTCTATTTTACCTAACCATTCCCTCGTAGATGGGGGTTCGAGAGTGCCACATCTCTTTGGGATCAGGCTTTTTGCGGCAATCAATAAATGAGGAATCAGTGAGTTTTTATATTCCCCTAATGTTTTGTTGGTATCATGGAACAGACATGTCCACGGCTCCTTCTTTACCTGTTCCCCTGTTATCCGGTAGATGTTTTCTATTATTTTCTCCCAATATGGGGCAATCTTTCCACACTCCCACCAGATGTGTGCAAAAGTTCCCACCTTGTCGCAACCCCTCCAGCATAATGCTGATATGTCCGCCCTCCTCTTATGCGCTCTTTGTGGAACGATATACCATCTTGCCATTAATTTAAATGACATCTCTACTGACATGTTATCCTTAGATATTGTACCTGCTATTCTTAAAATCTTCTTTCTACGTTCCTTATCCCCCAGAGTACCCAATTCTTCTTCCCATTTTTTTCAGGAAAAAGCAGTTCCCCTGGGTCCTTTTCCTCCTCTAGAATTTTATAAATTTTGGACATACTTTTTTTTTTGCAGCTCGAGTCTGAAAGCATTCTCTCCATAGGTCTAAGATCTCCTTCCCCACGAAGTGGCCGCAGTAGTGTCTGAACGAAATGTTTAATTTGTGCATATCTCCAACTATCTAGTTTCCTACATCCCCATCTTTGTCTTATTTCACCTAAAGTGCAAAATCTGTCCCCATTCATCACATCTTTCAGCAAAATTTCATCCTTTTTTGCCCATCTGGTAAAGTAAACAAATTCCTCCTTCCCTGGTTTAAAAAAACTTGTGTCCAATAAAGAAATCAAAGGTGAATTATATTGCCAATGGTTTAATTCTCCCACTTTATCCCATATTTTAAACAAATTAATAGTCAGTGGATTAGTGCTACTCCCCAAATCACGATAATCCCGTGGTATCCAAATCCTTTTTCCTAGATTAACTCCGCTTTGTGTTTTCTCTATATTTACCCACCCTTTATCCCCTTTGTCATACACCCAGTCCGCCACTCGTGAGATTACTGCTGCCTGGTAATATCTTCTGAAGTTCGGGGCCGCTAATCCCACTCCTACCTTTCCCCTTTCTAGAGTCGCATAAGAGATCCTGGGATTCCTACGTCCCCATATATATTTTAAGGTTAGGGTTTTAAGTTTCGTAAAGAACTCCTGCGGAACTTTTATTGGGATCATTTGGAACACGTATGTCAGTTTTGGTAAGATAAACATTTTTAACGCGTTAACTCTCCCTATCAACGACAAGGGTTTATGTCTCATGCTTTTAATACATTCTTTAACCCTATTTAATATATCTGTATAATTGGCTGCGTATATAGATGACAATGTGGGTGTAATTCTAACGCCCAAGTACCCAAGCTCTCCCCTACACCAGATAAAGGGGAAGGACCTCTGGAGTTCCTCTTGTTCTTTTTTTGGTACTGTTATGTTCAAAATTTCAGTTTTTGACATATTGATCTTAAAATTTGTCAACTTCCCATATCTGTGGATCTCCTTAATTATGTTTGGCAGAGTCATCCTGAGTTCTGAAGCATAGAATAATATGTCATCTGCATACGCAGACACCTTATACTCCTCTCCGCCTATTCTCACCCCCCTTATATCTCCATTTTTCCTGATTGAGGCCAGCAAGGGTTCCAAGGCCAATACAAACAGCATTGGAGACAGAGGACACCCCTGTCTAGTTCCATTATATAACTTTATTACCGGGGAGAGGTTACCGTTAATTTTAATTCTTGCCATCGGGTGGGAATAAAATGCTTTTATCCATCGCAATGTTTTTTCTTTTAACCCCAAATGTCCTAAGGTCTCAAACATGAAGCCCCAGTCAACCCTGTCAAATGCTTTTTCAGCATCCACAGATAACAGGGCGACCGGGGATCCGCTGCTTTCCACCCCATGAATCAGCATTAGGGTTTTAAGGCAATTATCCCTCCCCTCCCTGCCCATAACAAACCCCGTTTGGTCACTATGGACCCATTGGGGTAATAATGGTTTCAGTCTTTCTGCTATCACTTTTGAGAATATCTTCACGTCCGTATTCAGAAGAGAGATTGGTCTGTAACTCCCAGGGGTTGTTGGGTCCTTCCCCTCCTTTAATATCAAAGTGATGTAAGCCATCAATGCTTCTTCCCTCAAATCTTTCCCATCTGCGACTGCGTTCATATACTCACATAATTTGGGCACCAGTATCTTTTCGAACTTCTTATAATATAGGATTGGAAACCCATCCGGGCCTGGACTCTTCCCAATTGCCATTCCCCTTATTGCCCTCACCACCTCATCTACCGTTACCGGTGCCTCTAGCCTTTCCAACTCATCCTCTGGGACTGTAGGGAGATCTATCACTTTTAGGTACTCGATGGTATCCTCCTTGTTTCTACTTTTCTCCTTTCCCTGTCCTACCTTATATAACTGGCTATAATAGCCATGAAAAACCGTCGCTATTTCAGGAGTGGAGTGCTTCATTTCCCCCTTTTCATTTTTTATTTTTGATATGAAGGACGCATTTCTTCTCTCCCACACTACTCTCGCTAACCATTTCCCGGGTTTGTTCCCCTCCTGATATCTTATGCTCTCTGCCCAGTGATTAACTCGCACCCTTTCCTTCTCCAATAGACCTTCTAATTCTAGCTTCTTATCTTTCAGCTCTACTTTCTCTGGGATCCCTTTTGGTCTTGTTTGTTGCTCCAATTCCCAAATCTCCTTATTTAAGTCTTGTGGCCTTTTCCTTATTTCCTTTTTTTTCCCTGTCCCAATGCTTATTAAGATTCCTCGGATAAATGCTTTATGGGTCTCCCATATCGTACTCCTCGTAACCTCTGGGGAGTCATTTCTTATAAAGAACTCTTCTAGCTCTGTTTCAATTCTACTTCTAGTCTCCAGGTCCTGTATCAACGCCTCATTTAATCTCCATGTCTCTCTTTTGGCCTGGTCCGTTACCAGCTCCAGCTGTGCCATGACCGGGGCATGGTCGGACAAGGAAATAGACTTTATTACTGTATCTTTGAGTGCTGGGAGCATTTGATGTTCAATCAGAACATAATCAATTCGGGTGAATGTTCCGTGCACCGATGAGTAGAAAGTATAGTCTCTGCTATTCGGATGTTTAATCCTCCAAGCATCAACTAACTGAAATTCTGAGAGCAGGGCTTTTATTTTTTTATATCTGAGCCCCGACCATCGAGGGGACCCCGCTGAGGAGTCCACCCGAGGGTCGACGCACATATTCAGGTCCCCCGCCACTATCAATTTACCTTTTCTGAACTCTGCTAATAGGTCCAAGACCTTCCTTAAAAATGTATCTGGGTCCCTGTTTGGGGAATATATGTTCGCAAAGGTGTATACTCCATCCAACATTCTTCCCCTAATGAACAAAAATCTCCCTTCCGGGTCGGCCATTTGTTTCTCAACTTCAAACCTGACACTTCCCTCAAAGCCTATTGCTACCCCCCTAGCGTAGCTTGTTGTAGAGTCGCCGTAAAACCATGTTGGGAACCTCCAAGACGTCAGTCTCCCTTTAACCTCATGTGAGATATGTGTTTCCTGCAAACAGATCACATTCGCCCCATACAATTCTAACTCCTTGTTTACTCTGAATTTTTTTTGGGGCGTACTTATACCCCTCACATTATATGTTATCAATTTCAACCTTGTCATATCTCACTCCACCCCTCCCCCTCCTCTCTCCCCCCGCCCCGCCATGGGGGGGCAACATCCACCCCCCCCCCCCCCCGTCGGGGGTCAACATGGGGAGAGAGAGGAGGGGGAGACGAGAGAGCGCGAGAGAGAGTGCATAAACCCTGTCTGAGAGAGAGATTACCCCCTATCCCACCCCCCACCTCCCCCCCCTCCAGCCCCCACCCACCCACCCTCCCCCTTCCCCCCCCCTCCTCCATTCAGAGGAGTGAACAATTTCCATTTTTGTTCCTCGCTTAGGCGTCCCGGTGACCCACTGGTCACCTTTTTCACGCCTAGCATTCTTTGAGAGGACCGCCTCATTCACAGCCTATCAACGTGCTCGCGCTCCCCCCCACAGCCCACCTCCCCCTCGCCCCCCAGTGATGGTAGTTACACCCGTCCCTCCCCCCCCTGTCCCCGGCCCGAGACCACTGCATAGCTCCGCTAATTCCTTCATTCCCGAGCCCTTCCTCCCATCCTGGTAGTGCTGGTGGGGGGATTTCTAACATATTACAGAAGTCCATTAAGTCCTCTGGGAACCTTAATACTGCGGAGCGGCCGTCTCTCCTTCCCCTAAGAGATGCTGGAAATCCCCATTGATAGGGAACATTTAATGACCTCATCAGATCTGTCAGGGGTTTAAGGAGCCTTCTTCTCCTCAATGTTTCCCCTGCCAGATCCGAGAATATCTGTAACTCCAACTCCTGAAACAGAATTTTATCCATCCTTCGGATATTCTCCAATACTAACGCTTTTTCCTCATAAAAATGGAATCTGATTATTACGACTCTTGGTTTTTCTGTGGCTTGGGCCCGGTATCCCGCGACTCGATGTACTCTGTCTATTTTTAATTCATCCTCCGCCCTACCTAGAATGGGATCGAACAAGTCCTGCATCACCCTAGGGAGCTCTTCGTTTTTAAATTTTTCTTCTAGACCTTTTATCCTTAAGTTTCTCCTTCTTCCACGATTTTCTTGGTCCTCGATTTTATATAGGATCGATCTGTTTATTTTTTGGGATGATTTCACTTGTTCTCTTAGGTCCCTCATATTCTGTTCATACCCATTCATTCTTTCCTCCATCTCTTCCACCCTACCTAGTACTCGGCCAATATCTGCCTTTATCCCGGCTATATCGGATTTAAGTGACGTTTCAACCTTAGTCAATGCCTCTGTAAATATCTCTCTCATCATACTCAGGCTCACTTGTGGCTCTGCCAACACTGGGGCTCCTTCTAATTCGGGTTGGGTTTCGGGTAGGGGGGAGGCCTCTCCTTTTCTCCCCAATTCTTCCCTTCTTTTGACCTTGTCTTCATCTCGGGAGCTTACCCCCCCATCCTGGTGCGAGTTGGACATAAGTCCTTAGGCTTTTCCACTCCCCGCCCTTCTCCCGTGTCCATAGTTTTACTAGTGCCCGCACCTAATTTTCTTAATGTCTTCTGGCTGGGGGTTTCCTGGCTGCTTTCCATCGTACTTGTCTCCCCCACCAAATATCGTTGTATCCCCCGGGCTAGCAAGCCCCGTACCCCCCTTTTATTCGTTTTCCCCGGCATTCTCCTTTTGTAACAGATTAACTCCAAGAACCAGGGCCTTCCCCTTTCCTATAACTCTTATGGGGTCCGGATTGATTACGTCCCTTTCTGGGGGCGGGGTACCTCAATCCCTTGTACCAGTATGCCATCGGGCAACGACAGTACAGTTAACGGGCAGAGGACACCAGTCCAACTCGTCGCCCAAGGCTCCGCACCAGGATTCTCCCTCTCTTTTTTTTTTTTTTAGCCGCAGATATTGGCCATAAGTTAACTCAAGCACTCGCCACCTGTATCAGCCCGCAAAAGTTGCTGTCAAGGAGTGCTGGACAAACAATGGGCGGAAGGATAGACAATTGTAAAATGAGCGCAAATCCAGACCGCTATTTTATACCTCTGTATGAGACTTGTATGTAGAAGAGAAAAAAAAGAAAAACTCCGCATAACATTGCTAATTATCTGTCCTTCAGATGTCCATCCATTCACCTCTCACCACTCCTCCCCCTGCAGGGTTTATGTCCAGCTGATCAGGCAGTGTTGGTAACAATCTGGTGGTCTAGTAGTGTCACGTTAACAGCAGTCGTTAGCAGGCTTATATATATATATATATATACACCTTACCATTTTCCAAGAAAAGTCATTACAGTAATAGCTTCTAGTCAATGATGATGACAAAATATCCAGCTGTCCATCTCCCCTCCTTTCATCCACACAGATTGCTCACCTATCACTGCTCCTCCGCTCTGTCACTGATTATCTCATTCATAACCTTACCAACCTATGGGGGGGTGGAAAGGTCCGTGCCGTCAGGCCGACTCCGTGGTAAGGGAGGGGGGGGTGCAGAGCTTCGCACAGGGCCGCCTTCCTACCGCTGTGTCTCTGCTTCACGAGGGAGCGCTCTCTGCTCGCTCTCTCTCCTGTCTTGATCCGGAGCGTCCGTCTGCCTCGTGGAGGCGAGCAGCTGACGGCGGGTGGGCGGAGCGGGCGATTCAGGAGGCATGGGGCGGGGGCGGCAGGGGAAGAGAACGCGAGTCGCTCCGGCGGCTGCTACGTGTCAGCAGCTCCTCCCATCTCCCCCCCCGAAGCTACCCCAATTTTTTATGTTGTTCTGGTACTATACCACGGGCAGCTGCAGCGGTTACAGTCTATGTATTGTGCCACCTGCACAGTTTGCACCTAAAGCTACCCTAATTGCTGGTGTTGTTCTGGTCCTATACTACAGGCAGCTATAGCAGTTACAGTCAGTGTATTGTGCCACCTGCACAGTATGCACCTGAAGCTACCCCAATTGCTGGTGTTCTTCAGATCCTATATCACAGACAGGCAGCTGCAGTAATTACAGTCAGTGTACTGTGTCATCTGCACAGTGTGCACCTAAAGGTACCCCAATTACTGGTGTTCTGCTGATCCTATACCGCAGGCAGCTCCAGTAAATACAGCTGGTGTATTGTGTCATCTGCGCAGTGTGCACTTAAAGCTACCCCAATTGCTGGTGTTCTGCTGATCCTATACTGCAGGCAACTTGTCACGGAAGGGATGCCTAACACAGGCATCCAGCACAGAATAAACAGATCAATGGGCTGCACTGAGGAATGAGGCTCGAAAGGTAAGTGAAAATATAAATATTTATTAAGGAAAAAGGCACACCTGCAAACCAAACAAACACAGCAAACCATAAACAAGCAAGAACACAAATAATACACAGCAAACCCCAAAACCCTAAACTAACTAACTAACTAACTATATACATGGAAAGGGAACACATATATAACAAGGCAGGGATGAGAGACAAGGGGAACAGGAGGCCAGGTGGAGGAAGCGGAGCCAAGGCAGGGATCAGGGGACAAGTCACAGGTATAGGGAACAGAGTCCAGGACAGGAAGCAAATCAGGAACAGGTCTCAGGCAACAGGTCAGGCAGGGACAAGGCTAGCAGGAAGGATTCTGAAGCAATGAGCCTCAGTGAAGGGCGGGCTTATATACTTCCAAGCCATACCACTTCAGGTGCAGCTGGATTATTAGAATGTCTGTTTGCTGGGAGACACCCGCTGGTGACCACCAGAACTGCAACCTTTGATGGCAAAATAAACAGTGACACCAGCAGGCGATCCCAGCAACAACACCGTTCCTGACAGTTCCCCCCCCTAAGGAGTGGCCTCCGGACACTCCATTCTGCCCTTGACCTGACAGTACATGTAAATGGGGAAAAGTCCAGAAAAGTCTCCCCTGTGACTGCGGACTTCCTTGCGCTCTCCGGCCAGAGTCTCTTAACCAACTGGGAGGCATGCCACCCAAGTCCGACAATGGAACATGTATCCCACCACCAGGGTCTGGAAGTTTAGATCTGGAAATAAAAATAGGCTGGGCAACGTGCTTCGGGTCATCGGGCTGGGCAGCAAGCATCGGGTCATCAGGCTGGGCAGCAAGCATCGGGTCATCAGGCTGGGCAGCAAGCATCGGGTCATCAGGCTGGGCAGCAAGCATCGGGTCATCAGGCTGGGCAGCAAGCATCGGGTCATCAGGCTGGGCAGCAAGCATCGGGTCATCAGGCTGGGCAGCAAGCATCGGGTCATCAGGCTGGGCAGCAAGCATCGGGTCATCAGGCTGGGCAGCAAGCATCGGGTCATCAGGCTGGGCAGCAAGCATCGGGTCATCAGGCTGGGCAGCAAGCATCGGGTCATCAGGCTGGGCAGCAAGCATCGGGTCATCAGGCTGGGCAGCAAGCATCGGGTCATCAGGCTGGGCAGCAAGCATCGGGTCATCAGGCTGGGCAGCAAGCATCGGGTCATCAGGCTGGGCAGCAAGCATCGGGTCATCAGGCTGGGCAGCAAGCATCGGGTCATCAGGCTGGGCAGCAAGCATCGGGTCATCAGGCTGGGCAGCAAGCATCGGGTCATCAGGCTGGGCAGCAAGCATCGGATCATCAGGCTGGGCAGCAAGCATCGGATCATCAGGCTGGGCAGCAAGCATCGGATCATCAGGCTGGGCAGCAAGCATCGGATCATCAGGCTGGGCAGCAAGCATCGGATCATCAGGCTGGGCAGCAAGCATCGGATCATCAGGCTGGGCAGTAAACACCGGGTCATCAGGCTGGGCAGTAGACTTGGCAGCAAGCACCGGGTCATCAGGCTGGGCAGTAGGCTTGGTAGAAAGCAACGGGTCATCAGGCTGGGCAGCAAACACTGGGTCATCAGCCTGGGCATTAGGCTTGGCAGCGAGCTCCGGGTCATCAGGCTGGGCAGCGAGCTCCGGGTCATCAGGCTGGAAGGCCGGGACATCAGACTGCAAGGCATCAGACTGGAAGGCCGGGACATCAGACTGCAAGGCATCGGACTGGAAGGCCGGGACATCAGACTGCAAGGCATCGGACTGGAAGGCCGGGACATCAGACTGCAAGGCATCAGACTGGAAGGCCGGGACATCAGACTGCAAGGCATCAGACTGGAAGGCCGGGACATCAGACTGCAAGGCATCAGACTGGAAGGCCGGGACATCAGACTGCAAGGCATCAGACTGGAAGGCCGGGACATCAGACTGCAAGGCATCAGACTGGAAGGCCGGGACATCAGACTGCAAGGCATCAGACTGGAAGGCCGGGACATCAGACTGCAAGGCATCAGACTGGAAGGCCGGGACATCAGACTGCAAGGCATCAGACTGCAAGGCCGGGACATCAGACTGCAAGGCATCAGACTGGAAGGCCGGGACATCAGACTGCAAGGCATCAGACTGCAAGGCCGGGACATCAGACTGCAAGGCATCAGACTGCAAGGCCGGGACATCAGACTGCAAGGCATCAGACTGCAAGGCCGGGACATCAGACTGCAAGGCATCAGACTGCAAGGCCGGGACATCAGACTGCAAGGCATCAGACTGCAAGGCCGGGACATCAGACTGCAAGGCATCAGACTGCAAGGCCGGGACATCAGACTGCAAGGCATCAGACTGCAGGGCATCAGACTGCAAGGCCGGGACATCAGGCTGGAAGGCGTCAGGCTGGAAGGCCGGGGCAGCAGGCTGGAAGGCGTCAGGCTGGAAGGCCGGGGCAGCAGGCTGGAAGGCGTCAGGCTGGAAGGCCGGGGCAGCAGGCTGGAAGGCGTCAGGCTGGAAGGCCGGGGCAGCAGGCTGGAAGGCGTCAGGCTGGAAGGCCGGGGCAGCAGGCTGGAAGGCGTCAGGCTGGAAGGCCGGGGCAGCAGGCTGGAAGGCGTCAGGCTGGAAGGCCGGGGCAGCAGGCTGGAAGGCGTCAGGCTGGAAGGCCGGGGCAGCAGGCTGGAAGGCGTCAGGCTGGAAGGCCGGGGCAGCAGGCTGGAAGGCGTCAGGCTGGAAGGCCGGGGCAGCAGGCTGGAAGGCGTCAGGCTGGAAGGCCGGGGCAGCAGGCTGGAAGGCGTCAGGCTGGAAGGCCGGGGCAGCAGGCTGGAAGGCGTCAGGCTGGAAGGCCGGGGCAGCAGGCTGGAAGGCGTCAGGCTGGAAGGCCGGGGCAGCAGGCTGGAAGGCGTCAGGCTGGAAGGCCGGGGCAGCAGGCTGGAAGGCGTCAGGCTGGAAGGCCGGGGCAGCAGGCTGGAAGGCGTCAGGCTGGAAGGCCGGGGCAGCAGGCTGGAAGGCGTCAGGCTGGAAGGCCGGGGCAGCAGGCTGGAAGGCGTCAGGCTGGAAGGCCGGGGCAGCAGGCTGGAAGGCGTCAGGCTGGAAGGCCGGGGCAGCAGGCTGGAAGGCGTCAGGCTGGAAGGCCGGGGCAGCAGGCTGGAAGGCGTCAGGCTGGAAGGCCGGGGCAGCAGGCTGGAAGGCGTCAGGCTGGAAGGCCGGGGCAGCAGGCTGGAAGGCGTCAGGCTGGAAGGCCGGGGCAGCAGGCTGGAAGGCGTCAGGCTGGAAGGCCGGGGCAGCAGGCTGGAAGGCGTCAGGCTGGAAGGCCGGGGCAGCAGGCTGGAAGGCGTCAGGCTGGTAGGCCGGGGCAGCAGGCTGGAAGGCGTCAGGCTGGTAGGCCGGGGCAGCAGGCTGGAAGGCGTCAGGCTGGTAGGCCGGGGCAGCAGGCTGGACAGCAGGCAGAGACACTGGCACAACAGGCTGAACAGCAGGCATTGGAACATCAGGCGCGGAGGCAGAAGTGGGGGATGACAGAATGGTATGGGTTGGGAAAAACTTCCGTTTCTTTTTGGTTTTAGCAACTGAAGATTTGTATGTGGGTACAGGGCTGTAGGTAGTGGATGCAGCTGGTAAGAGCGAAGAGTGGAAGGATGGTAAAACAGAGGGAGCAGAACTTGAGGGGAGATTCAATGGAACTGATGAAGGCAGCTGAGAAGTAGCAGAGGGGTTAAAGGCTGGGTAGGTACAGCAGGAGGAAACAGGGTACTGGTACTTCATTGGTAGCAGGGTGTATGGGTCAGAAATTGTGGTTGTTGGGGGTAATAGAGAGGAAGATATCCCAGCAGGCTGGTATCTGGACACAGAAATGGGTGGTTGGGAGCTGACAGAAGCTGAGTACAACAAGCTTGACCAGGCCTGTAATAATGGTTGCACAAAATCTGGTTTGCACACGGTTTGTCTGACCAGAGACTGCACTGAATCAATACATGCTGCAAGCACCTGTTTAGGACAAGCTGAGTACTGCTCAAAGAAAAAAGGTGAGTCATCTTCCAACAGCCACACCAAAGACTCTACCTGAGCTGCACTAAAAGGGGGTGTATAGTCATCACCTCCACTAGAGGCATCAGACAGAGCCAACTCTGTACAGATCCAAATCAATGGTTGCACATCCTCAAACAGAAAACTGCCCTGATCAACAAAAACATGGGCTATACGGATACATTCCAGCAGTTGCTCTCTAGTGTATTCACCTAATGTCTGACGACAAAAATCTCTGTCATCTGTTGCCAGAAGCGAAAGATACAGGATATCATCCAGATGCATTTTTCTTGCCAATAGCAAGTGTCCAGATCCTATTCCCAAGTGCAGCCGATCTGTTAGTATGGCTTCAGAATTCTGTCACGGAAGGGATGCCTAACACAGGCATCCAGCACAGAATAAACAGATCAATGGGCTGCACTGAGGAATGAGGCTCGAAAGGTAAGTGAAAATATAAATATTTATTAAGGAAAAAGGCACACCTGCAAACCAAACAAACACAGCAAACCATAAACAAGCAAGAACACAAATAATACACAGCAAACCCCAAAACCCTAAACTAACTAACTAACTAACTATATACATGGAAAGGGAACACATATATAACAAGGCAGGGATGAGAGACAAGGGGAACAGGAGGCCAGGTGGAGGAAGCGGAGCCAAGGCAGGGATCAGGGGACAAGTCACAGGTATAGGGAACAGAGTCCAGGACAGGAAGCAAATCAGGAACAGGTCTCAGGCAACAGGTCAGGCAGGGACAAGGCTAGCAGGAAGGATTCTGAAGCAATGAGCCTCAGTGAAGGGCGGGCTTATATACTTCCAAGCCATACCACTTCAGGTGCAGCTGGATTATTAGAATGTCTGTTTGCTGGGAGACACCCGCTGGTGACCACCAGAACTGCAACCTTTGATGGCAAAATAAACAGTGACACCAGCAGGCGATCCCAGCAACAACACCGTTCCTGACACAACTCCAGTAATTACAGTTGGTGTATTGTGTCATCTGCACAATGTGCACCTAAAGCTACCCCAATTGCTGGTGTTCTTCAGATCCTATATCACAGACAGGCTGCTGCAGTAATTACAGTCAGTGTACTGTGTCATCTGCACAGTGTGCAACTAAAGGTACCCCAATTACTGGTGTTCTGCTGATCCTATACCGCAGGCAGCTCCAGTAAATACAGCTGGTGTATTGTGTCATATGTGCAGTGTGCACTTAAAGCTACCCCAATTGCTGGTGTTCTGCTGATCCTATACTGCAGGCAACTTCAGTAATTAATTACAGTTGGTGTATTGTGTCATCTGCACAATGTGCACCTAAAGCTACCCCAATTGCTGGTGTTCTACAGATCCTATACCACAGGCAGGCAGCTGCAGTAATTACAGTCGGTGTGCTGTGTCATCTGCACAGCGTGCACCTAAAGCTCCCCTAATTGCTGGTGTTCTTCAGATCCTATACCACAGGCAGGCAGCTGCAGTGATTACAGTCGGTATACTGTGTCATATGCTCAGTGTGCACCTAAAGCTACCCCAATTGCTGGTGTTCTCATCTTCCTGCAGGCCATTAGTATGTCTGGAAGGCCAACAAGGAGAGACAGACAGTCACAAGCCAATAAAAGAGGGCAAGCAGGCTCTGTGTCTAGAGGCAACAGTGCTGGTCATGAACACAGTGCATACTCATCAGCACATGGCCATGGGACACACTTGTCCTTATTTTCGGCAGCTGGACGTGTTGAGCCGCAACATGCCAAAGACTTGGTTGAGTGGATGGCCAAGCCTTCCTCATCCTCCTCATCCTCTCTCACCCAGGCTCAGGGTACTGACAAAGCAGCTGCCAACGAGGCCTCTTCCCTCGTCTCGATGGCATCAGTCACTCTTTCCCTAGACCCACCATGTCCTCCTGAGGAGTCCCCCGAACTGTTTGAACACAGTGTTTGGTACATGCTCCAGGAGGATGCCCAGCATTTTGAAGGCTCTGATGATGATACCCAGCTAGAGGAAGGCAGTAGCGTGAGCCCAGAGAGAGGGGAGGCCAAAGAAGGACAGCAATCTGGCAGTCATATTCCACCAGCTGCAGCATACTGCCAGGCTTGCTCCGGTGATGAGGGAGGAGGGGATGATGAGGTCACTGAATCCATGTGGGTGCCTGATAGGAGAGAGGAGGAGGAGGAGGCACATCTCCCACGAGGCAGGATGCCCTCCAGGGGCCAGCTTAAGGGCAGTACACCGACTGAATCACACCGCAGAGCAGTGCAGGGTGCTGCCTCTACGCGTTATTCCAAAAGTTCTTTGGTGTGGGCCTTTTTTTCCCACCAAAAATCCTCTGGGTTACTGGGTCTTGAGGATGGATCACTGGCTAGAGCTTGCACAGTATGCAATTGAGCTACTGGCCTATCCTGCATCCAGCGTTCTTTCGGAACACACATTCAGTGCTGCTGGAGGCTTTGTAACCGATCACAGGGTGCGCCTGTCCACCAACTCGGTTGATCGATTGACCTTCATAAAGATGAATCAGTCTTGGATCACCACCAGCTATCAAGCACCTGAAGCTGATGTAACCAAATATTTTTTTTTGAAATGTCACATTCCTTCAAGACTGCCTATGCTGATGCTGAGTGACTATCCTGTTATGCTGACTGATTATACTCTTCCTCCTCAATGATCCTGCTGATAGCCTGGAAGAACATTGTTGGTTCTGGGTGCCGCCACCAGTGCCTAAGGCCCAATCTTTCTGCCCCTGTTTAACAGGGGCATGTAATTACAATTTTCATTGCAATACTTTGCAGCAGGGCTCATTCCTGCGCTCCAACTAGAGTATCTGTGAGGGGTTATAGTGTTGTGGCAACAGCACCAGTGCCTGAAGCCCAATTTTTCTGCACCTGTTTTTTTTAAATATTTTTTATTAAAGTTTTACAACAAGTACAGTGCACATTACACATTTTGAACATTTTAAGCTGGATACAGAGGAATTGTATTGATGATAATAGTCCATATAACTTTATGAAGGACACTATCTTACCTACACCAACACCCCAATCGGGCCATTGCTGTGCTGGTGGGGCTAGATACTGTCACTGTCAATTAAATTTCACCAGTACCATATTTTACCAAACACCTTATACATTTATGTATATAAACAATTCAAATAGTAACCATTATAACACATGTAGAATATCAATAATTGTTTAAGGACTGTACCTACTTGCTCATCTCTGAGGGTAGATTGGAGGGAGAGTTAAGAGAGTAGGAAATAGGAAAGGAGGTGAGGATGAGGGGGATGGAAGGAAGAGGATGGGTACTAAAGACTAATAGGGGGAGTAGATGGAGGGGGGATTGTCTTCTAACCACCACTAGTAAGTTACCTTTTATACCACTCTTTCCAGCAGGTCCATTGTTTATCAAAGCCTATGCAAGAGTTTTTCCTGACGGCTAATAATCTTTCATAATGGTAGTTGAGGTTCACCTGAGCCAAAATTTCCGAAGGATTAGGGGTGAATATACTTCACCAGTGTCTGGCAATTACCAGTTTTGCAGTATTTAATAAGTGAATAACTACGGTACGAAATGTTGATGGGTCTTCATCAATTCCTAAGTGAAGAATTGCTAGAGCTGGCTCAGGAGATTTCAAAATCCCTGTGATTTCTGCTATGATGCTAAATATTTTCCTCCAGTAACTGGATAGGTTTTTGCAATTCCAGAAGATATGGAAAATTGTTCCTGTATTGCCACACTCCCTCCAACATAAAGAAGATTGTGCTGGGTACATTTTGGCCAGCTGGTACGGAGTCCTGTACCATCTCGGCAAAACTTTTTGTGATAGTTCCCAATGGTTGATACAGTGTGAGGCTGAGTAGTTATGCTTTAACATTGAAGACCATTGTTTAGGGTCAAAGTTTTTGTTCAGGTCTCTTTCCCAGGCCTTCATAGGCTGTGCTTTGATGAACTCCTGTTTATGTTGAAGTATATTGTAGAGGAGACTTATACCTTTCCCCTTGTGCTCAGGTCACATGGAGAAATGTCATAATTTTTTGTGCATGGGAGGTGGTGTTTTTGTTATAAGTGAGGTAAGCTGCCTGTAAAGATAAATGTTTGAACCAGACAAGTCATACTTTGTCTGTAGGGATTTGAATGATTTGAGGTTTCCTTGGTCCATCAGTTCATCTACCCATTCTATGCCTTTATCTTTCCAATGAGTAATTAAGCTATACGGGAGGAGTATTTTTAATGTTTCTATCGCTTTTCTAATAGTAGAAGGTGGTATCTCGTGTTGAGTGTGTGAGAGTAAGTGCCTCCAGGCCATCAGAGATGCCTGTATAGTAGGAGAAAGGGATACCAGCGACTTTGGTTTCCATTTGGCAGCCAGTAATAGGTGGTGTAGGTTTGAAACTTTAACTAGGGTTGATTCAATGCTCACCCAGTGCGGTGTTGCATTAGTTCTAAACCAGTGCTTAATTTGAGTTAGAAGGGTGGCCCTATAATAATCTTTAATGTCTGGCATTCCTATTCCCCCTACTATGTGATGCTGAATAAGTGTACGTGGGGGCAACATGCTCTTTTCCCCTGCCATAAAAATTGTCTGAGCATGTTCTGAAGATCAGAGAGAAGTGAGGATTGAATGGGATTGGGGGTGTGTGAAAAATGTATAGGATTTTTGGGAGGACTAGCATTTTGAAGGCTGAAATTTTTCTGATCCAAGATAATTTGCTATATGGGACATTACTCCCCGGATATTGGCTATGAGAGGTTTAATGTTGATTTCTGCTAGTTGCGACATTTTTTTCTGTAAGTAGGATACCTAAGTATGGAATAGAATTTTCTGCCCAACTGTGGGGGAGTTGCTGTTTTAGATGGGTATGGGTATGGTGGTTTATTCCTAGGTCTAGGATAAGAGATTTATTAAAATTAAACTTTTAATATGAAAGTTCACTGAAGATGTTAAGAATATCATGGGCGAAAGGCAACGGGCAATAGGATTGGAAAGGAATAAAATAACGTCATCTGCAAATAAATGTATTGTGTGTGTTTTCTGGTGTATTTTAAAACCTGAGATGTGAGGGTGGATCCTGATGGCTTCCGTCAAGGGTCATCATCAGGTTAAAAATGGATAGGGAGGGGGGCGTGGCTGGTCTTGGAGGAAGATGGCCGCTTAACCCGCTAGCTCCGTCAGCTCACAGCCCTTCTGGAGCTCCTATGGTGTTCCAATCAGAGAATCTGCGAATCTGAGCATGGGGACTGCCTCCTGGAATAACTCGGCATCGAGATCTAGATCACAGAGGGGTAATAGAGGACATAACACTCACCAAATACCAGAGACATTCATGACACATAGAACAAACATGGCGTCCTCCACCGCAGCCTCCACACAAGCACAAGAAATAGTGTTGGTGCCTACCACCTCCGACATGGTGGAAAGCCAGGGAGTGTCACAACAACCGACCAGACAAGACCTCCGTGCGGTGGCTATAAATATAGGGTGCAAACGATCGAGCAGAAGACAACTCGGCAGCAATTGACAATAAACAAGATCACTCACGCTGTTGATAACCACACTGCACAAATGAGAGACATCCAAAGACACACAGAATATTTGAACAACCGCGGCAGCGGGCACAACTTGCGGGTGAGAGGACTCCCTGAAAGCGTAGACAATCCACAGCTTGCCACCACAGTATCTGCCTTGTTTAATCAGCTACTAGACCAGAACAGTGCAGAACCCATAGCTATGGAGAGAATTCATAGAGTGCTCAGACCGCGTGGCAGGGAGTCTGATCCCCCAAGGGATATCATATGCTACATTAATGACTACCAGCTAAAGGAGGCAATACTTAAACAAGCAAGAAATAAAAAACCTTTGGAATATGAAGGGAGTGTGATTTCCATATACCAAGATCTCTCCGCTATCACCCTCAGACACAGGAGAGACCTGCGCCCCCTGCTAGAAGTGCTGCAAGCTAAAAGCATATCATATCGATGGAAATTTCCTTTTGCGTTATCTACGACCAATCACTGCTGAATAGCACTACTTTGAGTACCGGAGTACCTGGAAGCATTTTGCCAGACTCTCGACATGCCAAATTGGTATGCGGAATACAACATCCCATGTTTAACGGACAAAACCTACCTTGAGGACCAAATGGAAACGCAATCGATCAATTTTAGACACCGAAGATCCCCCTTGTCCACAAGAATAGGACCAAATACAGCTCCACAATCTCACTTGTACAGCCCAACTTCCGCTCCATTGCCAAGGAGGGCACGCAGAGACCGATATTAAAGGAATCCAACAGCTCAGTGACATCGGAGGTAAGCTGCATCGAAAGCATGACCATCTGACTATTTAGAAGAGTATAACCTTTTCAAGATGCTTCAAACAACCTTACCTTACAATAGCACAACACACAGACCATACTTTTGTATTGGAGAATATACAATAGATCCACAAACTAGACTGACTTATTCAATTGTGCCATTATTACTATGGAAATTCTTCATAGAAGGAAACTATTACGCACATAAGACTCCCCTTCCCCTTGATCTCCCACGAACAGCCATGTGGTGGGGTAAGACCACATTCGGGGAACGATCGAGTACCGTATATACTCGAGTATAAGCCGAGATTTTCAGCCTCTTTTTTGAGGCTGAAAGTGCCCCCCTCGGCTTATACTCGAGTCATCGCTGTCTGCCCGCTCGATCAGCGTGTCGAGCAGACAGACAGCGGCCATTCTATGATTCAAAAGCCGCGCCTCCGGCTCCGCCTTCGCCTGTGATAGGCGGAACACTGAATTTCCCAGCAGCCTGTGTTCCGCCTATCACGGGCATCGTCTCATCCTCGTACTACGGACGATGATGATACGACGTCCGTGATAGGCGGAACACAGGCTGCTGGGAAATTCAGTGTTCCGCCTATCACAGGCGAAGGAGGAGGCGCGGCTTTTGAATTTTACAATGGCCGCCGACGAAGAGGGCACGGGACGGAGGCAAGGCAAGGCACGGCACGGGACGGGACGGGACGGGACGGGACGAAGGCAAGGCACGACACGGGACGGAGGCTCGGGACAAAGGCTCGGGACACAGGTAGGCTGGACACACACACACACACACACACACACACACACACACACACACACACACACACACACACACACACACACACACGGATGGAGACACACACACACGGATGGATGGATGGATGGAGACACACACACACACAGGGATGGATGGATACACACACACACAGGGATGGATGGATGGATGGAGACACACACACACAGGGATGGATGGATGGATGGATGGAGACACACACACACAGGGATGGATGGATGGATGGATGGAGACACACACACACAGGGATGGATGGATGGATGGACACACACACACACAGGGATGGATGGACGGACACACAGGGATGGACGGACACACAGGGATGGACGGACACACACACAGGGATGGACAGGCATGTCTCACCCTCGGCTTATACACGAGTCAATAAGTTTGCCAGTTTTTTTGGGGGTAAATTGGGGGCCTCGGCTTATATTCGGGTCGGCCTATACTCGAGTATATACGGTAATTAAGCGCATATCACCACTCAAACGGCTCTAGAGTATTGAAACAATACCAGCAAAGGGTGATACATACGCAATGTTAAGCCTTATAGTCAGCCTGCTAGTAGCTTTACTCTTTTATGACATAATGCAGACAAGAATTGTTGTACAAGTTGGTCCTGCCTCTACAGACATAAGGGAATCTTCTTTACAATCCAATTGGCACACAAATTTGTATATAGAGATGCCACTGAATTAATCAAACTAAGAATTACTAGATGTATTAACACTGAAGATGCTGTCACCTGATATAACAAAAAATTCCCCATATCTGTCAAAATTAAATTTAACGAACATGGTGATGACATAAAGAACACTTACCAAGTCCCAACCTTAAGTCTGTAGAAAACTTGCGATCGGAACCAGTGTCATAGAATGGTTATGCTGACTTTTTCCGCAATTGGGGTAAGGTGGTATAACATCTTATCAATCCCTTGTAAGGTTCTGAATTATACTAAAACTGTTAAAACTTTGCTGATTAAGAACATATGAATGCTATGTTATATCTTTCTGAACCACCTGCTTAGCCTTTTTAATAAGTTATCGATACATGGTACATAACATTTGAACTGTTGGTTTAGTTTGATATAGATAGATAATATTACTCCTCTTCCAGATAACGCCACACCCTTCCTCAGGAACACATAGTGCCATAGATATAGGCTACCATCTGAATAACTCACCTGGTATGCACAAAATACCCTATAGATACCAGGAACCCATACCACATCTTCACTCCTACATATAAAGTTCCTGTAACGAACGGCCATATATGGCAGCCCTTACTTCATTGTACCTTTCCATCAATAATTAACACACCCCCACTTTTTCAAACTACATAATCCACCCCTACTACACTTTGCAGACTGCCATCTCAAGGCTGAGGAGCTGACGGTACCTCCTAAACCACTGTACTTCAAGACCAAACCAAACCCCACGAAGTGGGACAGATTTGATAATTTCCTTTTACACACACATACTAGATCTTTCTGGGGTCCCCATCGACCTACATAACTGCACCAGTAATGGCTTCCAAGCAAACAATGTCAGACCAAATGCAACTCAAAATCATTTCCTTAAATGCAAAAGTGCTGAACTTGCCAGAGAAGAGATCACAATTGCTTTTAACCATAAAACGTAATTGAGCAGATATTATTTTCACCCAAGAAACTCACTTCCGCACGATTCGACCCCTAAATTGAGAAACATGAACTACCCCAAAGCTTATTACTCCACCACATCGACATCTAAAATAAAAGGGGTATCCATACCACTAAGTAAAATCTGCCCTCTCCAAATTACCGACACATTGGATGATGATCAAGGCAGATTCCTTTTCGTAAAAGGTACTTGTAAAGGCAGGAAACTTACATTAGCGAATGTATATGCACCAAACACTGGACAAGTGTCTTTCTTTATAAAGTTAGTTCTTCACTTGACAAATTTCCGAGAAGGCACCCTAATTTTAGGAGGCGACTTTAATGTCTCCCTAACCCCTCTCTTGGATACATCCAATGGGACCTTCCATATTCGGCCCTCAAAGCTATCAGAACTAAACTCCAATCTCTAACACTCCAGAACACATGGTGTACTCTATATCCCAACTGTAAAGATTACACTTTCTTTTCAAAGCCACACGATTAGTACTCAAGAATAGATTACTTCTTCCTAACCCAATCAGACCTCCCATTCCTCCAAAAGGCTTCTATTGACCCAATGTACCTCTCCGACCACCACCTGAATTCCATTTACATGACCTTTCCTGAATCACACCCTCGTTTCAGTACATGGAAACTAGACCACTCCTTACTCACTGATCCAAAAATAGCAAAAGAAGTGGAAATTGGCATAAAATAATTCTTTAAAGAAAATGACATAAAGGATACCCCCCTCCCATAATATGGGAATCACACAAATGTGTAATAAGGGGTATACTCATTGCTGCGGTGGCCAAAAGATGGAAATTAAAATTAAAACAATTTCATGACCCGACCAAGCGTATAAATCAATTAGAAAAAGCTCACAAATACTCCCAAGCATTGATTTTATTAAACTCACTTGTAAACGCCAGAAAAGACCGACTAAACTTATTAGAGAAACAAACTAGACGTACATTTATTCTGACCCAAAAGACATATTATGAATTTGGCAACAAAGCAGGCAAACTGTTGGCAAGAGCTTTACAATCCAAAAAAACAACAATGACTGTCCACTCTCTCTCCGATGCACAGGGAAGTAAATTATATTCTATACCAGAAATAGCTAATCAATTCATGTCATATTACTCTAAGCTATACAACTTACCCACAATACACTCATCCTCACAAAAGGAAGAAAGAGCACAGTTGATTGCAAATTTCCTCAAAAAATATAGCCCCAATCCCATTTTAGAAGACCAATGTCAGGACCTTGACAAACCCCTGGACCAGGAGGAAGCAAAGCTAGCCTTGAACATGCTAAAAGTTGGCAAAAGCCCTGGTCCAGATGGACTTACAGTAAGCTATTACAAATCCTTCAGGGACATCCTGACACCTACATTTTTGTCAACGTTCAATACATATGCAACACCCACAATACCCCCTAGAGATTTATTATCTGCCCACATAACAGTTATCCCCAAACCTGGAAAAGATTCACAACTAACTACCAACTACAGACCCATCTCATTATTAAATGTCGACCTCAAATGGTATGCAAAAATCCTAGCCAATAGACTTCTCCCTTTACTCCCCCAATTAATACACCTAGACCAGGTGGGTTTTTTCCCTGGAAGAGAGGCGAGGAATAACACCCTCAAAGTCATTAATATCCAACATTGGCTCATGAAAACAAACCGATGGGGATTTTTCCTATCATTGGACGCGGAGAAGGCGTTCGATAGAGTGACCCGGGATTACATGTCAAAATCCCTATTACATATCGGTCTCCCAGAATGTATGCTCAATTTCATACTCACACTATACTCTAATCCCACTGCAAAAGTACTAGTGAACAGCCACCTATTGGATGACTTCTCCATCTCTAATGGAACAAGGCAGGGATGCCCCTTATCCCCTCTCATTTACGTCCTCACATAAGAACCATTGTTAAGATGCATCAGAGAGAACTTGGACATTAAAGGAATTGACATACATAACCACTTCTATAAAACAGTGGCATTTGGGGACGAGGTCCTGTTCCTTACAGACCCACTGACAATGATACCAAATCTCCTTAAAACTCTTGACCATTTTAAACTTTTAACCAATCTCCAAATAAATTTCCCTAAATCCAATACTTTAAACATATCTCTTACCAAGATCAATATGCGCAATGCCAAAAAATTTCTCATTCAAATGAAATAAACATGCAATAACCTATCCTGATATCCAATTAACCGCCTCTACCACTAACTTATACTAACTTATACCAACTGCTCCTTCAACCCATAACGAATGACCTAAAAAAATGGTCGGGTGGACTCTTTTCCTGGTTTGGCAAAGCAGCCATAATCAAAATGAATGTCCTACTGAGATTATCAGCCTTCTTTTCCACCTATCATAATGTACTAATTTTATTTGGGGTACATTGCGCCCAAGACTAAACTATGCGAAAGTCACATCCCCGAAATTAAAGGGGGGGAATAGGCCTACCCGACATTAAAAAATACCAACAAGCATACCATCTGACTAGAATTATTGATTGGAATATACATTCACACACCAAAGAATGGGTCAAACCGGAAAAACTCCTTAGCCTTCATTCCACTTGCCCAAACTCTATGGCTGCTAGAAAACCACATTCCAACTGAATATAGATTACATCCACTGATAGGCCCAAAGCTTGCCACATATAAATATCCAAACATAAACTTTCATCAAGCACAGGTCTGCTGAGCCCTCTGAAAATAAATCCGGCGTTCACACTGGGAATGAACCCCTCCTTTCTGAAGGACATTTGGCCACACACAAGTATACAAGCCACCCATTTTTTAATGATAATAAATCCATCCTCTATTCCGATCTACAAGACGCTATTAGGCCAAAGACTCCCCGATATTGGACATACTGACAAATTAGACATTTCTTCGATACAAAGGCAAAACACCCTGACTGGTATCATCCTCTTACCTCATTTGAAGAAACATGCCAGGAAAAAGAACCACAGAGACATCTCATATCCTTCATTTATGCTCTCCTATACTCAGATCAGAACCCCACAAACGACTGGACCAAATCCCAATGGAATAAAAATCTGTCCACAAATATCACAGATAGAGAATGGGAAACGATATACATGATTGTCCACAAGGGTTCCCTAAATATAAACGTACAAGAAAATGCATTCAAAATAATATCGAGATGGTACAAAACACCCCTTAAATTGAATCAAATCTTCCCATCAGTCTCCCCGCTTTGTTGGAGATGTGGAAAAGAACCGGGATCTCTAATACACATATGGTGGTCATGTTCTAAAATACAACTGTTTTGGAAAGAAGTACACAAATGTATACCCCGTAATACCACACTTGAAATGGAATATACACCAGCACAATTTTTGCTCCATCACCCGACGTGACAACCACGGACCTATCTTCGATCCCTACCCATGCACATGATTTCAGCCGCAAATATCTGTATCCCTCGAAAATGACGTTCCCCAGACCCACCAAGTATAAAGGAATGGTTCACTCGAATACAAAAAAATTCATAAATGGAAGACTTAATACACTAAGCCAGGGATACCCCTTCCAAATTCATCCACACATGGTCCTGTTGGTTACATTTTGCTACAACCGATACTTATCTCCAACTCGTTAGGTAATAAAAAAAACCCTTGTTTTTTCCCCTATACCTGCCACAACACAGCTCACATACAGTCTATTGTTCACTGAGTAGCAGTTAAGGAAATAAGAATGATCCCGGTTGTGAATACACATTTATGCCAGGTACATTGATAGACTCTTGGTTTATTGCCAATATATATAGTTATACACCAGTCAAACCCCCCCCCCATATAAAGACACAAACGTTGAAACTTCAACCTGCTATCAGAAGAACTGAAAGAATCTTAAAGATATTTTTCGCAAACCCCCTTTTCATAGCACCCGCTTTGAAATCTGCAAATGAAGGTTTCTATTTCCAGTATTCCAAGAGACCTAAATATCAGTTCTTCTGATAATGATTGCTACCTATGTTTAATAGTTATGAAGCGGCTACACCCGCACTGGTTTTGTTTAAGTTCATGTTTTTTATGATTCTTTTGTAGTACTTAAAATGAACTTTTCCTGATAACACTATGGCTCGTACATAAGAGAAAAGATACCCAATACACATACTCCAGACAAACACACATACTCCAGACAAACACACAAACACCCTTCACCCAGTCACAGATAGATCCCATTAGGGGTGGCTGGGAGCGGATGAAGCGATTAAAGGTACACCATACTATTGCACAGAGCCTACCAACTACGAACAATCATACTACTACTATCTCTTAAAGAAATATGTTACAGACTCCATATTTCAATCGTAAATAGATAGTTATTCTAACCTTTGAGAAAACGCAAACAAAACATAACCTTAAGAGCTAAATGCTGATACCAGGAAAATGTCCCAACAAACCACAAGTATAAACTAAATGTTATATGTTTCATTTGTAACCTATACATTAGAATTACCATGTATTCAGCTATATTTTTTGCTTATACTCATTGTAAACTTGCAAAATGTTAATAAAAACTTCTTAAACAGAAAAATGGATGGGGAGAGCGGGCAGCCCTCATGGGTTCCGTTCATTATTTTGAATTTTTTAGATAATAGGCTGGATGTGAGGACTTGTACGGAAGGGTTTGAATAAAGGGCTAAAATCGCAGAGAGGAACTGATCTCTAAAGCCAAATTTAGGGAGGACTCTTTCCAGTGGATCCTATCAAACGCCCTCTCTGTGTCTACTGAGAAAAGCAGAGAAGGAGTTTTCCAAGACTCAGCTTAGTGGATAATATTTATTAATCGTCTGGTGGCGTAGGAAGCCTGTCGTTCCTTAGTAAAGCCAGTTTGGTCTTGTTTTATTAGTGATGGTAATATATCATAGAGTCTGTAATCTAGTATTTTGGTGTATAATTTAGTATCTGTGTTTAATAAGGAGATTGGGCGAACATTTGCTGGAACTTCTGGATTTTTACCTGGTTTGAGAAGAATAATAACATATGCCTTAAGCATCTCTTCTCGGAAAGTACCCTTATCTGGAGCTTTGTTAAATAACGCTGAGAGATTGGGAAGGAGTATTTGTATAAATTCTTTGTAATAGCCACTTGTTAAGCCGTCAGGGCCTTGGGCTTTATCTGGGGGTAACGATAGTATTATCCATTCTATCTCTTCTGGGGTGAAAGGGGCATGTAGTGATTGTATATGGGCGTCTGAAAGTGTAGCGAGATTGAGTTTGGCAAAGAATTCTTCTATGTCTCCTATTGAGGGTTGTGGGGTGGCGGGATCATTTATTAAGTTATATAGTAATGAGTAGTAATCTGCGAAAGCATCAGCTATTTCCTGGGGGTTTATTACTTTAGAAGATGTTATAGGGTGAAAGATGTGAGGAATTCTAGTTTTGGTCCTCTGTGCTTTGAGGAAGTTACCTAGTAGCCTGCCTGCCTTGTTGTTGTTCGCATAGTAATTTAATTTTAACTTCCTCGTGTAGTTTTCATGTTGGATACATAATGTTTCTTTTAATGTATATCTGAGGTCTGATAATTTGGATGCAAGATGTGGGGATGGGTTTGTCTAGTTTTGGGTTTCTAATGCTTGAATTTTATTCAGGAGTTCTGTTTTTTTGCTGACCATAAACATTTTATCCTGGCGTTCATCTTAATTAGAATTCCCCGTACAAAAGCTTTGTGGGCATTCTAATTAGTTAATATGCTGGTGTTGCTGGGTACGTTAAGTTTAAAGTATTCTTCTAATTTCTGAGAAATCTCTTTATGTTAATCTGGGTCTTGTATCACCATCTCATTGAACCTCCAAATGCGGGTTGCTGCAAAGGAGTCCCCCCCCCTCAATTTGGATCAAAATCGGGGGATTGTCTTACCATGTAATTCCTTTTATGTCTGAGGTGGAAATTCTCTGCAACAACAGCTTATCTGCTATGAATAGATCTATCCTAGAATAAGAGTGATGTCTAGGGGAGTAAAATGTATAGGATTTATCATTAGCATTCTTGTACCTCCACACATCAAATAATTCCTCTTTGACAAGGAGGTCCCGAAAATGGGGAGGGTGACTCCTTGCCGAAGAGGTGGTATCTAAATTACCATCAACTATAGTATTAATATCTCTGCATATTAATATGTTCCCCTCTCGCACTTGGGATATTTTTTTAATAATCTTTCTGATAAATTTGATTTGGTGTGAATTGGGAGCATAAACATTGGCTAAATTCATAGGCATGTTGTCGATGATACAAACCAGAATTATGTAACGCCAGTCTGGGTCAATGATTGAGTTTTTAAGAACAAAAGATACCGTGTCCCTTATGGCTAGCATCAATCCTCTTTTCTTCTAGATAGAGGACTCAAAGATATGAGGAAAGTTTGGGTGGGAACATTTCGGGGTGGCCAGTTTATGGAAGTGGGTTTCCTGTACTGCTAATATGTCCGCTTTATGGAGGTTAGCTTCTTTCCATATGGGTTCTCCATTTGGCCGGGTGAGTTAGCCCTCTTGCATTTATGGATAAGAGTTTAATGTCCGTGGCTGACTGTCCATATGCTGCCGATATCCATGCTGGAAGCTTGTTTGAATTCCTGCCATTGTGGAAGAAAGTTGATACATCTGGTGGTTAGAATTGAAAGAAGTAAGAGGTAGGTTACCTGAAGCAAGTGGTGTAGAAAGAGTAGGGTATTGCAGGTGTCTCCCCTGTATCCTATCTGGGAAATCAACATGTACCACGACTGGTACTTCGATAACTTTACAAAGGTATAAGCAAGAACTTCTACGTTCCCAACGGGAAACCTGGAGAACATAGTAACTGGAAACAAACAACTTAAGAAATAAGGGTTCAAAGGACAGGCAACGAGTCGCCTATATCAGTGGGGTTTTGGTATGGTGACAGGTACCACAGTCAATAGCTGGGGGAATTCTACTGATCTCTATCTTGATTATCCAGTCCTGCTGTAATTTACCACTGGGAGGCTGATGTTGTGGATGCGGAGGAGGTTCATGGTCCTTCTCCACAATAAGGTTCTGCCATTTTTGCAGCAGGAGAAACCCTTCCTCAAGGAAGTTGACAATGTGATTTGAGCCTTTGTAGATGATGTTAAGTTTGGCTGGGTATTTCCAATGATAGATAATCTTATGTTTTCTCAACACTTTGGTGAGTGTTGCCATGTTGCTGCACTGCTGGAGTGTGTATTGCGATAAGTCTGGTAAGTATGTTATTAGCTTGTTCCGGTAAGTTCTCAGCTTTGCGGGAATGTATCTAGGAGTTTTTCTTTTACCTGAAAAAAATTTTTTATTCTCAGCAGAACGTCTCTGGGTATTTCTGAGGGTTGAAAAGATGGTTTAGGTACCTGGTGGATCCTGTCGATCGTGAGTTCTGTTTAGGACAGTGATGGGATGACTGCATGAAACAGATCTTGAGCAAATTGTGAAAGCTGCTGTGTGGGAATGGATTTGGGTATCCCCCTGATTTTTAAATTGTTTCTGCGAGAATGATCTTTGAGATCTGCTAATTTTGTTTGGATTTTTAAGATAGATTGTTGCTGTGCTGCATGGGATTCCACTAGTGCATTAAAGGATGATGTGACATCACACATCCGAGTTTCTACTTGGTGTACTCTATCACCTATGTCACATATTTCTTCTCTTATGTAAATTTAGTTGTATCAGAACACCTTGTGGTCAGGTGGATACAAAAAAAGTCAAAGTGTGCCACATCCTACATTCAAGTTTAGAAAGACAGAAGAAAAAAATGGGCTATGGACTTTTTAGGCTCAAATTAGAACCACTAAACATTTATTTTATTCACAAAAATAATTTTTTACAAAAACAAAACAATAATCAGTACATAAAGAAGCATCATCAGATATCCACACTAAATTCTTCCTCAATTGTGTTTACCACTGAAATAATATAATGTAGATCCTCTATGTTAATGAAACAACCACTTGATTATCCAATACAAGGAGTAAAAAAGAATGATCCGAGGATAGTGGAACATAAATGAGGGTAGAGTGGAAATGTTTTGCTCTACATGTTTTGCGTCTCTCAAACAAACGCTTCTTCTGGAGCTTAATGTAACTGACTAGTAAAATAAAATACAAGATATTAATAAATAATATAAAAATTTCAAAAAATTCCATTAGTAAATATGTGCAAAAGCACATCAAAACAGATATATAGAGACATTGGTTAGACGACAGACCAACACCGGTGTACAGCAGGACACTGGAAAGGAACACCATGAGGGCGTGTGTAACATCATAAAAGAAAATTGTTACCAAAGTTAAAGGGGTTGAATACAGACTACCGTATATACTCGAGTATAAGCCGAGATTTTCAGCCTCTTTTTTGAGGCTGAAAGTGCCCCCCTCGGCTTATACTCGAGTCATCGCTGTATGCCCGCTCGATCAGCGTGTCGAGCAGACAGACAGCGGCCATTCTATAATTCAAAAGCCGCGCCTCCGGCTCCGCCTTCGCCTGTGATAGGCGGAACACTGAATTTCCCAGCAGCCTGTGTTCCGCCTATCACGGACATCGTATCATCCTCGTACTACGGACGAGGATGATACGATGTCCGTGATAGGCGGAACACAGGCTGCTGGGAAATTCAGTGTTCCGCCTATCACAGGCGAAGGCGGAGGCTTTTGAATTTTACAATGGCCGCCGAGGCGCCGACGAAGAGGGCACGGGACGGAGGCAAGGCAAGGCACGGCACGGGACGGGACGGGACGGAGGCAAGGCAAGGCACGACACGGGACGGAGGCAAGGCACGGCGGCAAGGCACGGCACGGGACGGAGGCAAGGAGGCAAGGCACGGGACGGAGGCTCGGGACAAAGGCTCGGGACACAGGTAGGCTGGACACACACACACACACACACACACACACACACACACACACACACACACACACACACACACACACACACACACAGGGATGGATGGATGGATGGAGACATACACACACAGGGATGGATGGATGGAGACACACACACACAGGGATGGATGGATGGATGGATGGAGACACACACACACAGGGATGGATGGATGGATGGACACACACACACACAGGGATGGATGGACGGACGGACACACAGGGATGGACGGACACACAGGGATGGACGGACACACACACAGGGATGGACAGGCATGTCTCACCCTCGGCTTATACACGAGTCAATAAGTTTGCCAGTTTTTTTGGGGGTAAATTGGGGGCCTCGGCTTATATTCGGGTCGGCCTATACTCGAGTATATACGGTAATCCAGTAGACCAATTAATGCCCAAAAGTCACTTACTGAATAATGTGGTAGTATGCACAATGGATATCCCCAAAAAACACACAAGAAGGCCAGATAGTACACCTCTACTAGGGACTGTATATACTCTATATAAAGGCAGACACAGCAGGGTAGTATCGAAATAAATTAGAAATTCCCACAGGGTGCCTGACCTGAAATATATATACTGTAAGGATAATTATTAGAATTGATTATTCAATTACCACCAGGAAGAAAGAAGGGATAGATGTATATATGAACCACATAATGTGCATAACAACTCACCAAGATGAGATCAGCTATCCAAACAAGAAAAGAGGGCCACTGGAGATAGTATTAAACCAATGAAATCATTTTAGTAATGATATCAGCACAATCCAGCACAAGCCACTGGTACCAACCGTACAGAGTCTGAAAATAACAAAGACAAATTCAGGAAGGGGCCAAAATTGTTAAATATATAATATCCCCTTTAAAAATATAAAACAACAATAGGGGCATGCAAATCCAGATATACTACCTCCCGATAGTCCTAAGCAGCTTCGCGTGTGAGCCATCAATGACCACAATTGAGTGTAGTACAAGGAGAGACGCCGGCGGGGTGTGTCTTTTGTACACAAGTCCAGCCCGTAGCCAACCAATCGGCCGAGACACCGACGTGACTTCATTTAGGCTGGCCACAAGTGTAAAGGTGCATGCGACATCTCCGTGCCCGTATAAAGAATCATGTCTACTATTCCTCAGGGGGTAAGATGATTACATCAGTTAGTAGACATCTAGACATATATCATAAATTCGGCACCTCGGTGGTCTCCTTTATTGTGCTTACAGTAGTCCCCCCCAATTTACAGGGGGGGGGGGGCGATTGGGACAAAGAGGTCCTTCGAAAGGAGGCGAAGTGGATTGAGTGACCTAATGCCTTCTTTGCCCCAGGTATTAATGAGGCTCATTCCTACAAACCTTTTCTAAGAGTCTCTTTAAAAATAGATGTATAGTTTTGGTTTCTTTTTTTTTCCACACCATATTTAACACGTTTTGTATATTTTATATATATATATATATATATATATATATATATATATATATATATATATATATATATATATATATACTATATTATATTCTGTGGTAAATACTTAGATGCTGTCATATTTTGTAACTGCTTTGCTGGATGACATGTCTTTACTGATGTATTTGGCCACTTTGGGAATATCATGCGGCCACCCAGCATCATTGGCTTTGTTTAAGCCTAATGGCGCTGACCGTTCTGAGAGGGTAGATGAATTATTCTCACTTCCGCCGGTCAGGGTGGTGTATCGTTGCTTGCCCCACTCGCTCCCTGTGTACTGCTCACGCACATTGTTGTGATGCGCAGGCACGGGGAGCCTGTGCGGGCACATGCACCTTTACACTTGTGGCCGGCCTGGATTACGTCACGTCGGCGTCTCGGCCGATTGGTTGACTATGGGTGGGACGTGTGTACAAAAGACACACCTGCCGGCGTCTCTCCTTGTACTATTTGTGATTACGGTCATTGATGGCTCACACACGAGGCTGCTTAGGACTATCGGGAGGTAGTATATTCGGATTTACTTGCCCCTATTGTTGTTTTATCTTCTTTAAGGGGGATATTATATATTTAACAATTTCAGCTCCTTCCTGAATTTGTCGTTGTCATTTGCAGACTCTGTACAGTTGGTACCAGTGGCTTGTGCTGGGTTGTGCTGATATCATTCTTAAAATGATTTTATTGGTTTAATACTATCTCCAGTAGCCCTCTTTTCCTGTTTGGATAGCTGGTTTCATCTAGTATCTCTTGGTGAGTTATGTGGTTCATATATACATCTATCCCTTCTTTCTTCCTGGTGGTAGTTGAATAATCAATTCTAATAATTATCCTTATATATATTTCAGGTCATGCACCCTGTGGGAATTTCTAATTTATTTAGATACTACCCTGCTGTGTCTGCCTTTATATAGAGTATATACAGTCCCTAGTAGAGGTGTACTATCTGGCCTTCTTGTGTGTTTTTTTGGGATATTCATTGTGCATACTCCCACATTATTCAGTAAGTGACTTTTGGGCATTAAAGTGGTTGTATACTCTTTTTTTTTTACTTTTACCTACAGGAAAGCCTATAATAAGGCTTACCTGTAGGTAAAAAAAAATCTCCTAAACCTGTACGGTTTAGGAGATATTCCCCTCGGTATGCGCCGCTGACTGCAGCAGCGCATGCGCACAAGGGGATTCTCGGCTGAAAGTCCGGCAGTGGCCGACCGGCCGGGATGAAATCTCACGCGCGCATGTGCGGGAGTGACGATATCGCGGCTCCGGCCACTCACAGGCCGGAGCCGCGATACCCGGAAGAAACGCTGAGGGAGCATGTCAGCTCCCTCGGCATGGATCGGGCCAGATGTCGGGGCCTCGTTCCAAGGTAAGTATTTCATAATGAGCTAGTATGCGGTGCATACTAGCTCATTATGCCTTTTGCTTTGCAGGTGGTAAAAAAAAATAAAAAATTAGTGGGTTTACTACCGCTTTAATAGGTCTACTGGGTTAGTCTGTATTCAACCCCTTTAACTTTGGTAACAATTTTCTTTTATGATGTTACACACGCCCCCATGGTGTTCTTTTCCAGTGTCCTGCTGTACACCGGTGTTGGTCTGTCGTCTAACCAATGTCTCTATATATCTGTTTTGATGTGTTTTTGCACATATTTACTGGTGGAATTTTTAGAAATTTTTTGATTACTTATTAACATCTTGTATTTTATTTTACTAGTCAGTTACATTAGGCTCCAGAAGAAGCATTTGAGAGACGCGATACATGTCGAGCAAAACATTTCCACTCTACTCTCATTGATGTTCGACTATCCTCGGATCATTCTTCACTCGTTGTGTTGGATAATTAAGTGGTTGTTTCATTAACATAGAGGATCTACATTATATTATATTATTTCAGTAGTAAACACAATTGAGGAAGAATTTGGTGTGGATATCTGATGATGTTTCTTTATTTACTATTGTTTTGTTTTTGTAAAAAAAAAAATTGGTGAATAAAATAAATGTTTTAATTATTTAGTGGTTCTAATTTTTGCCTAAAAAGTCCCCTACTTTCAAACATCCAACTTACAAACGTCTCCTACTTGCAAACGGAAGGAGACAACAGGAAGTGAGATGAAATCTACCCCATAGGAAAGGGGAGGAAGGGAAATTCTCTCCTGTAAGAGTTGATATGGAAAAAAAAGTGTCTACTCTCCACTGATGCTTTATCCCAATCCTTGTTTTACTAAAAACCCCAAATTTAAAAAAAACATTGGTCATTGGGACAGAAAGTGAGGTGAAATCTTCTGAAGAGGTGCACAGACAGAAAAAAAGTTATAGAGGTGATAACCCTTCCCTATGTTTTCCAAAAAGCTTAAAAATAGATTTTTTGACTGGAGCTAGACTTTAAAAATGTACCAGTTCAAAATTACAAACAGATTCTACTTAACAACAAACCTACACAGTCCCTGGCTTGTTTGCACCACCTGTATACTGCTGTTCTGAGTATATAGAGCCTAGGGTATCTTAGATTTTATTTTTACCCCCTTGAGGCATTGTGCTAATTTTTTACCAGCCTTGTTAGAGGTAGAGTAAGAGGTGGCTTTAATTGTGTGCTGCATATGTTCATATGAGTTGAGAAGTAGTGATCTAAGTTATTGTCTTAGCGTCAGTAGTTGTGCCAGTAGTGTTGGGTGTGGGTTGGCTTTGTCTTGGGTCTCAATACTGTCAATTTGGGATGTAAGGTAAACAATTTGCTGTGTCCTCTTCTTTTCAGATTGAACTCAATTTCATTATGATACCTCTAATAACTGCTTTGTGCACATTCCACACCATAACAGGGTCCCCCACTGATCCACTATTTATGTCAAAGTATTCTTTCAAATGTTCTTTAATTTCCCGAGAGTAGGTGGTGTGCTGTATTATCTAATTATTTGCATGCCAGAGGAAAGTATTTCGCTGGGACGAAGTATAGTTAATGAAAATTGTGATTGGATTGTGGTCCGACCATGTCATGGTGTGGATTACAGATGCGCTAATATTTTGTAACAGCCATTTACCAGTAAGGAACATATGGATTCTCGAGTAAAATTTGTGGTGGGGAGAAAATTAAGTATAGTCTTTTTCCAACCCATGATGACATCTCCAAACATCATAGACATCGTGTGATGCCAGGAGTCATTTAAGGGGGGATTCTTCTTTTTGCTGCTGATGTTGTCTCCATATGGATATCTACCACTAGATTAAAGTCTCTGCAGATGAGCAGATGTCCCTGGAAAACTGATTGGGCTTTGCTAAGCGCATTCCTGAGGAAGCTTGCCTGATGGGTGTTGGGGGCATATGCTTTCAGTAATATGTATTTCATTCCGTTAAGGGTGCATATCAGGATTAAGTAGCGACCCATACATTTCTTGTTTTTCAGCTGTATGCCAAAGGGAGTGTCTCTTAGCCAGATGGTTTAGGGCCTTGGCATTCAGTGACAGAATGGTAAGTGGCATGGTTAAAACCCAGGGCCAGAGGTGAGGCTGGTAGGAATGGTAAACACTTACAGGCAGATAATAGTAGGAGGCGTGTGGTGGGATGGGTGGTCTTCACCTGGAGCCATGATTCTGCAGGAGGGTAAGTACTGAGGTGCTGGTAACCTGGAGCTAGTTCTGTAAGAAAAAATTTGATGGAAAAAGCAACAAGTCAGATAAGTGAAATGAACAAGAGGGAAGGGTTTGTGGTGGCGTATGTAACAAAAAAAAGCTGAGTTCAGCTAGTCCGCTGTAGGGGGAAACAGTCAATAAATAGTAGAACTGAGAGATGAACACGAAGCAGTGAGGGAGGAATTGTGTTGGGGTTGTAGGCCCATTTAGATCAACTGGTAATCTGTGGTTGGTAGCTTCTGGTCTCCTATTTTCGGTGGGATTGGTGAGGTTTCCATTGTTGCAAGGGTGGGACATCTTTTTTGGGGGGTTGAATGGGGGATGATGGGGGATGCATGCCTTTCTGTAGGTCACTAATTACATAGGTGGTACCATTCTTGGTGACGAGCAGGGTCGCAGAATAGCATCACTTATATATAATTTTGTGATTATGGAGGCCTTTGGTGATAGGGTTCAGATTCCTTCTGAGTTGTAGAGTGCATTTGGAGAGGTCGGGGAAGAGTTGGACTCCATCATACGGTCGGGTCAGTGGAGCTTTGGATTTGGGTACGGACATCATTTTTTTCTTTAATGGTAAAAAAATTTACCCTCATGAGTACGTCTTTCGGCACAGATGCAGCCAGGTGTAAAGGTTTCACTATTCTGTGGATCCTGTCTATAACGATATCTCTGGGTGAAGCGTCAGGTAATATGGTGTGTATGAGGTCTTTGGCATATTTCCGTAACTCCATCAGAGGTATAGATTCGGGGACCCCTCGAAATGTAACTTTGTTACGTCTTGAGCGGTTTTGCTAAATCGGCCAGCTTGGCCCAAACCCACTACTGCTCATCTTTCACCTCCTCATGAGTATATATAAGGTCATTAACCGCGGTTGTGCATTCTGTCATGCCCAGCTCAATATTGGATACTCTGTGTCCTATAGACCGCATGTCAGTAGTAACCTTGGTAAACAGGGATGATAGTTATCAGTGATGTTTGTAAGGACATGAGTCTTTTAAGGTAGTATCCATGACTGGTTGCTCTGTGGCGGGGAAGGATACCATGAAATTGTGCAAGGCCTGGTTTGATTGTTGTGGCTGGAAGGCCTGGGCCTTGATTAGTACCTGAGGGGGCCACGGGTGCACGTGAGGTGCGGTGCTCCATCCGCATCTGGGCCTTGGCAGGGTTGCTTGTTAGGGGGTCTGCCCTGGGTCCTGTGTAATGGCTCTGCTATGCCCAGTTCTCCCATGGATTCATCTGAGAGATTGGTGTATGCTTCTATGCTTCTTGCGGCGTGGATAGGCCATCTTAGTGGTTACTGACCTTATCCTCCGGGGGATACATGAATGTGGTCAGCTTCTTGAGCCTGTGTTCTCCCATCCGCTTGTGGGACATCATCGGCTGGTGTGCGCTGTAGCTGTGGGGCATAGATGGGATGGAAATGTGCCTTCTAGCAGACCTGAGTCGCTCCTGTGTCCTCCCTCTCTCTGGAGCTGTGAGGCTAAATGTCCATCTTCAGCGCCCGCTAGCCACACCCCCCTTGTTTTACAAATTGATTGGCTTGGTCATTTTTTTCTCCACCTTGCTACTAGCATAAATAACTATTTTTTTTTTTACCTGCTGGTGCTGTCCACCCTGTCCACTGTCGACATGGGCTGGGTGATATAGTACAATGGAGATGCCCAGCCTCAACGTTAGACAACAAAAAGTTTCAAACTGATCCAAGTTGCTGCCATTGTTTCTTTTTTAGATTTGGTGCAAACACAAACTGGAAGCTTCAGCTACCTTAAAAATCCTTGTCTGACCACAACTCAGGACTGATATATATATATCAACAATGTGTAATTCACAGTGCTGATTACACACTATTGATCTGACATGTCATCCAAATGAATAAGTCTTTCATTCTTTGGCCAAGAAGGGTGGCTTAGTGGTTTTATAGCTAGTGATAGACCCTATCAGGTCCGATCTGATGGCTTGGTCAATAGCTACAGAATTAGCTCATTCCACTGGTAGCTAGGAGCATACCTAATTCTTGCTGATGTAAAACAGTTCTGCCACATACTGTACTCATTTCTAGCAAACAGTAATATTTGATTGGAGAGAGATTAGGAATAATTCCAAACCTTTAGAATAAAAAATTCAGAATTAGACATACTTGGAAGAACAGGTTACCAACTACAAAAATATATTGCAGAGTGGGGTGTCTTAATGCTCTCAAACATTGCAAGCCTTAGATAATAAGCATGTGTTTGTATTTCCATGCTTAATTTTTGCATTTGACAATTTTTTTCCACCTTACCTTTAATTAAAATGTGCACCTCATGTTATCACAATATTGTATTTTCCACAAGAAGACATGTAAAAATAACACATTATAATTTTCATTTCAATTCCAGTTTAAACACTTTACCAGTTACTGTAGAATGAAATCAATGAAAAAACTTTTTTTCAATATATAACATGGCTTCTATTTTTTTTTTTATATATAAGACCAGCAGCTGTGAGCACATTTGATAGCTTTTTTTTATGATTTTCTTATTAGGCCTCACAGTCCAGTAATTTTCTGTACTCTCATACACAAACTGATCATTTGGTACCAGCAGGATGGATCATGTTTTATTATATTTGATGCACTTCATCCTTGACAGACTGTAGCAAATTTGGTCAAATGACTAACAATTATTACTACCTTTAAAACATTGTGTGTATTAAAATTATGTTTTAACTGTGGTAAGTAAAATAAATTAAAGTGTAGAGGTGATTAGATTCTACTTGGAACACTTCATATTGTGTTAATGCGTCACTTTTTTTTATTAATCTTTGAATGTTCATACAGTGTTTAAAACGAATTGTAAAAATGTGGCTGAGCTTCATAAACAATTTCTGTTAAATAAGTAAAATGTCAAGAATTACACTAAAGGGATGGTCCATTAACCTTTGTTTACAGACACATTTATCATGATCAATGTCAGCATTAATAAGTATTACACATTATATAAAAGGGATGATTTATTAAAAGGAGAATATGTTACCATGGTTCGTTGAAGCTGTATTTGATTTAAACATCCAAACATATAAAGGAGACCTCTAGTCAACATAAAAATTGCCAGTAAACATATATTATCAGTTCATGTGTATCTGCATTCTTTTTTGTAATTTTGTAATTTAGGTGTAAATTGCAGAATTCTTAGTTTTTTGAAGAGTATCAAACCAGGCTGGATTTTTAGGGAAGCAGTGTTTAACAGATAAAGCAATAGACTAGCACTGGCAAAACCAATTTTAAACATAATATGTTCTTGTTCGTTTGGTCTTATTTAGCAGGTTGTTCAATATCATATGTAGATAAGGTTTTAGGAGACGTCTGCATGATTATTTATGAAATGTATACCCCCCCCCCCCCCCCCCACACACACACACACACACACACACACCACACACGCAACACTTAACACATTACTTACAGTGATATTAAAGGCTTTTTTCTTTTTCTTTTTTTATTACACACATGTTATACTTACCTGCTTTGTACAGTGGTTTTGCATAGAGCAGCCTGGATCCTTCTCTTCTCAGGTCCAATGCTGGTGCTTGTGGCCCCTCCCTCCTTCCTAGTGCCCCCACAGCAAACAGCTTGTTGTGGGGGCACCCAAGCTGGCTCGCTCCCCAGCCACTGCTCTGCGTGTCCTTTTACACACTGAGCTACAGCTCACAGCCTCCCCTTTTCTCCTCCTCATTGGCTCAATGGATGTGATTGACAGCAGAGGGAACCAATGTCTTAGACAATGAGGAGTGGGAGTTTCTGGAGAGCCAAGAGTTCTTGTAATCATTGCTGGATCGAGATGGAGCTTAGGTAAGTATGGGGGGGGGGGCTTCTGCACAGGGACGTTTTTTTTTTACCTTGATGCATAGAGTGCATCAAGGTAAAAAAAAAAACTTTGAGCCTTTACAACCACTTAACAAATACTTTTCAGACCCTACCCCCTAACCAAACCCTTAAAGTTAACCACACACTAGTAGATTTCTGAATGAACATTCATACAAACATTATGTATTAAAATTCTGATCAGTACCTTTGATGACCTGACAAATGTCATTCAAAAGTGCTTCAAAATTTAATTCCTGAGGAGTGACGGCGGAGGGAGCGGGAGACGGAGGAGTCCGGGTAGAAAAAAAAAAAAAAAAAAATTAATTCCTGAATGAAAACCAGGTTCACTGAAATGTGTTCATTTGAGAACATTTTTCCATTCTGCTCCTTTGAATTTTCTTGTCACTGTGGTCAAAAACAAACTCCAATAACGATTAGAATATCGAACAAATTGTTCTGAAAAGGAACATTTTCAAATAAACTTCTTTTGGTGTATGACCAGTTTAAAGCCCTTAAAGTAGATGTAAACCCTAACAGAATGAAATTTCGTTTACCACAGCATTAGTATTATCATTTTAAAGAGTAAAAAAAAAAAAGATAAACCCATTTGGGAGACATGGAAAGAGCATTGTCACCCTATATCAGGAAGTGCCCATATAAGGACATTTCAAAAATATTGAACATGGCTTTTGAAATAAAAATGAACACGTTGAAGCTTTTATGAGATTTTAATGATTGAGCTTACATAAACTTTAATATTTAACCCTAAATTATATTGACACCAATTTTGTAACCAATAAACCTAATACTAACCTAACCCAAAGCTAAGCCCTAATATTATTTAAAGCTGTTCTGCACACATATTAATAACATTTTCCCCTTCTGTTCCCTCTAGACTGTACATTTGATAATGCCACAGTTTTATTTTTTTTGATTAATCTACCTTATGTAATTAGTAGTATTTGATTTTCATCCCCTGCGGCGATGGGCGGTCTCTTGCGGGGATCAGCATCACTTCCTGCTGAACCCCGCACTGTCTCCTGGGATCTCGTCCAAGTAATCCCAGGAGACATTGCGGCTAATACAGCCGAAATCTCGCAAGATTTCAGCTAATACAGCCGAAATCTCGCGAGATTTCGGCTGTATTAGCCACAATGTCTCCTGGGATTACTTGGACGAGATCCCAGGAGACAGTGCGGGGTTCAGTAGGAAGTGATGCTGATCCCCGCAAGAGACCGCCCATCGCCGCAGGGGATGAAAATCAAATAATACTAATTACATAAGGTAGATTATTAAAAAAAAAAAAAACTGTGGCATTATCAAATGTACGGTCTAGAGGGAACAGAATGGGAAAATGTTATTAATATGTGTGCAGAACCGCTTTAACTCCCATTTTGCATGCACACCTCCTCCTGTGTTTGCATATCTTACAATGATAGCATGAAGTGCCATGCTGAAATCAGACAGCTATGATATCTTGTTAACGAAATAAACTGCTTTGTAAAATAAATTAGGATTTTAACAGTATAGAGTACTTACATTTTACCTTAAATGAGAAGTCTGGACAAAATGTAACAAAGTTATGATTACAATGTATGCATGCATATAACAAGCATGCGTGCTTCCTGTTTTTGACTACATTTATTTGCAATACAAGTCCTGTTGCATCCTGAAAAATGTTGTGCATCCCTATATCTTCTAATCAGACTCCCTAAAAACAACCCCTGGTTTATAATAGGCTCTAAGACCCTGTCAAGCTGACAGCTGTCTTATTGGTATGGGGCTAGAGACAGGAAAGAAGCTGTGTTATGCCACCCAGCTTGGAAATAAAATTATATCACAATGTTACATGCTGTACTGCTTCTGTGCACTTTCTTGATAGGGGTGAGCTTTTTCTCCCATTGGGCAGAGAAAATCCAACCAATGAACATGTTGTCTATGCTTTAGTAATTGCTTCTGATTAGAAATGTGTTCAGCTTTAAAACTTAAATGTATTGTATTTGTCAGATGTTGATACTCAGAGTGCAGGACTCAGCACAAGGGTGTGCTAGATATATTAGAGTATCACATTTTAGGCAGTCCATATATGGATAATTTAAATGGTCCAATTCCCCTATTCATACATTCAGCATGGATGGGGGAATCCCTCCGGCTGTTGCATTGTATTCAGACAGCAAGTAGCCTTCCCTGTCATCAAAACACACCCACAAGAGACACCTTTTGAACTTGAAAAAACTCATCAAGCTCTGGGACCATTGGGTAGTGATGGTGATCCTCCCCATGACAAAGTCAGCTATTTTATAGGCTTCCATCCTAAAGAAGAAATACTACAGAGAATGAGGGAGCAAGAAGTCTTCACCTTCAATGGTTCCCATGTGCAGGTGTTCCAGGAACTTTTACCCATCACACTGCCACATAACTTTGCAAACTCGATGATTTGAGCAGATTTTTTTGATCAGCTCAACTGCCTCCAATATCAGTCCCTGAATTGTATCAGGAATCCCTACACAGTGCCAGGGGCTGAAGCACAATTGGACTAGCATGCTTAGCAACCTGTGAGACACAGAAACTTCTCTTACAAACCATATGCGTGGCATGTGGACACTGTGGACTCACAAGCAGGCTTGACTGGGTATTAGCACAGTGTAGCATTGGATGCTCTTTTCATGTGCTGAGTGTATGGATCATCTCTTAAACATGTTGTTTGCGACTTATGACTTGCTGTTGGGGCGTGGTGATGTATGCCCTGGCTTTGCCCCACATGTTTCTTCTGATCTGACATCATCAGGGGTTTTACACCATGAGAGGCGTGTTTACTCTTTCCACATCTGATGTGGATGCTTGACCATTGTGAACCTGTGGTGGATGTTAAAAATCAAGGAGACACCTACCATGGCATGCTATGAAATTTAAGGAATGTGGAAACCAGAAGGATTTTCATAATAAAGCTGTTTTTGACCACTCTTTTAGTTGAGGGTCAAATGAATTCTTGTAAACCTCCTTTGTGCGCCATTTGTGGTGATGCACCTATGTGAGTTTAATTATATAAATCCCTGTGGGTATGATCTAAAAAGGTTTAAGCTGGTGTGCTCTATACAGTACCTGTCATTTATATCTGTCTGGGGATGAATCACAAACACTTTATCACAAATGTTATTTATGTTATATAGGTACAGTAGGTAATATCTGGGATTGCAAAACTGGATAGGGCACTCTTTGAAAGTATGATTTTGCCATATAGTTTTTTTCACTCTATAAGCACTGCACAAGTTCAAATATATGTCTGTATATCTTGTGTCAAGATATTGTGACAGCTGCTATATCTTTCTTTGCACATTTAGTTTTTGAATATTTTAACACAGATTTCTCCTTATTTAAACAATTGATAGTAGCCATTTTTCTTGTTATCATCATTGTTATATTGCAAAGTTGCCTTGATGAACATTCTTCTCTAAGGATGTTAGCTCAAGAGATTTTTTTTGGGGGGGGGGGGGGGGGGTTTGTCAATTAGTGATCTTCATTTTTTTGATTCCAATATTTTTGATACAGTATTATTGTGGAACATTCTTTAAGAATGACTGTCTTGAGTTTGATACCCACAAGTTTTCAGTCTGAACATCGTGACATAATTTACTGAAAGCAGAGAGAGAGAGATAAGACTACAGAAATCAGGGGATCATGGGACATAAAGGCCGGAGAGGCAGGATTTCCATGGAGCCAGTGCTACTGCAAACTATAAGTTCAAACCCGCCTGGAGAGAGAGGAATGCTGAGTGAGGATATAAATAGCCTGGTCCAGGGAGGAGCTCCTTCTCTTGGGACCATGGGCTTCAGCTGAGAGCAGGTACTTGGCTGCTCTGGGGAATGCGAGCAGGCACCACAGCCTGGATGGTGTGGTGAGTCTTAAGCGAGTGAGCAATCACCTGCAGGCAGATCGATCATTGCCAGCTCCCTGTCGGCCAAGTGACTGTTGGGGGTCACTTGAGTGCCCCCATTACACACCCCAGCTGAATCCAAGAACAGCTAGGCTCCCTTCCCCGGGTGCAGATTCTTCAAGAGCCTGTTCCAGGACATCCTATTCCCTTGATCATTGGTATCAACAGTATTGGGGAACGGACAGAAGCCCCCCTGTGTACACCCTACAAAAAACACTGCATACAGACACCTTTATCCTATCTCTTTACACAAAATCTTCTAACAGGAATCACTTTGCATATGCTATCTGCTACAGTCTGGTGTCTTTGCAATTGCATTCTTTCTTTGAATGATGTCCGAACCCAGGGTGTCAGAGGTGTAGTGAGGCTTGCAAGGTCAGGGCAAACTTTGGGGTCAGTTATCCTCCAGCGGCCCTTATGGGGGTGGTGCTACACCAATAATATGCTAATTGGATACTAGATGCTCCTCTTCTCCCTGCGTTTTCTTTTTTGTGGAGGACCTCTACCTATTTCTGCTACACAATTTGTGACTTTGGTTCCCCTTTGCCATGAGTAGTAATGTATTCTTTGATTTTTACTTATATCCCCAACGTGGCACAGGCAGCTCCCTTGGTACTACAGTCTCTCCTCACTACCTTCACACAGCCAGGCACCCTGCCTTGTGGATAACTTTTTTTGTTATACCTGTGGATAACAGACAAATATCTTTCACCGTTCTGAAATTTATCTTGTCTTTTGACTTCATATTCTTTTTCTCTCTTTTTCTCGTTCTTCTCTTTTCTGTTTCCCCTGACCATACCTTGTCTGCATTTTCTTCCCTTTCCTTCTCTTGGTTCACCCCTTATTTTCTTTCTCTCCAGTTTGTGGTTCCCTGTCCTTTCCTAGCCCCTCTCTATTCCTCCCTGTGATTATCCTCAGATCTAATATCTCTTTGTTTTACTGGTCAGGGGCTACTGTATGTAGCATAGTTTATTTAGAAATAAATGAATCACAGATTCATTCTTTGACTTGCTGTTATGGTCTAGTGATTATTACAGATGCTCAGCATTCACTACGATCAAAAACGTTGAAAATTCTTTCAACCCAATGAGAAAGGGCTCAACATCCCCAAACAAATGGAAAGTGCTGCTCCAAGAAATTCATAAACCTTGAACACACATATTATTATATTATACAGGAGACACATTTCAAGCACTCCTTCAAGTATCTGATCACCTCTGCAGTTTTTATTTTTTGCTAAACAAATAAAAAAAGACAATTTTGAAAAAAATAAAAGTTTTGCTTTTGTTTCTGTTATAAAATTTTGTAAATAAGTAAGTTTTCTCCTTCACTGATGGGCACTGATAAGGTAGCACTGATGGGCACTGATAAGGTGGCACTGATGAGGGGGCACCAATGAGTGGGCACTGACGGGCCTATGACAGGCACCGACAATGGGCACTGATATGCAGCACTGATAGGCACTGGTAGGCGACACTGATGAGTGTCACTGATATGCAGCACTAATGGGCATTGATAGGGGGCACTGATAAGCACTCATGGGTGCCACTGGTGGGCACTGATAGGCAACACTTATGGGAACCAAAAGGCTGCAAAGATGGGTATTTATGGGTGGCACTGATAGGCGGCACTGCTGGGCACTTATGGGCATTGATATTTGGCACTGATGGCCACTGATACACGGCACTGATATGCGGCACTGATACGCATCCCTGGTGGCACTGGCAGTGGTAGGCATTGTGAGTGGGCACTGATGGGCAGCTGCCTGGGCATTCATTGACAGCTGCCTTGGCACATATTTGCATTTCCCTGGTGGTCTAGGGGGGCATACCTGGTGGTCCAGTGTGGATGGCCATGCTGTTGGTTCTGGGCAGCATACTGGTGGTCCTGGGCGTGATCCGAGGGGGGCTGCACTGATAAACAATCAGCACAGACCCCCCCTGTTCAGGAGAGCCACCTGTCGGCTCTCATCTACTCGCGTCTGTCAGATGCGAGTGAGGAAAAGCCGATCAATGACTCTTCCTGTATACATCGTGATCAGCCGTGATTGGACACGGCTGATCCGTCTGAGGCACTTTGCTGAGATCGGTGTAGCGGTGTGTCAGACTGACTGTTATCCTGAAGGACGTCATATGTCGCTCAGTCAGGATAAAGAAACCACCGCCCGGCCGTCATTCTGCTATAGGCTGGGCGGGAAGTGGTTAAAGTTTAGACCAAGCATGCCATCTGGTCACTTTTGTTGCCAGTGGTTTAGACAATAATGGCCACATGTTGAGTTATTTTGAGGGGACTGTTATACAAGCTGTACACTCACTACTTTACAGTAGAAAATGTCATGTATTCAGTGTTGTAGCATGAAAAAAATATAATAAAATGTTTACAAAAATGTGAGGGGTGTACTCACTTTTGTGAGATACATTACATTAAATATATATTACAGTATATACACAGTACACAGTATATATTTATTTATTTATAAATCTGAATATGAATCTAAATCTGAATAAATCTGAATATCCTGCAGCCAGGAACATTTTATCACAAGCTTGCAAAGTTACGAATAGCTCCACTTAAACACAGTGCAAACTCATGTTACTTTTATGATTGCAGAAAATGTAGTGGCCTGCAATTACAAATGGAGGCAATGGCTTAGTACTAAGGGCAAGAGGTAATGTTTATTTTCTTGCATTAAGTGATACTAAGGATTGAGGATACAGAGTAAAAACATATATGCCTTTGTTTGTTAATTGACATATTTTGACCACTTCTTTTTGTCCTATGTGGATTTCATTTGGTGTCGGAGATCTCTTTTATGTGATAAAGTCCAAAGTAAGTTAGGAATCAGAGAAGGGCAAGTTCTGTGGCCTGACTGATCGATTTGTGAGCTGGGAGCCTGTTCCTTATAACCAGAGTGATAAGCACGTATGACCCCTTGAATATATGTTCATTCGGGTCAATAGTATCCGGTAAGCCTATATCTGTTGAGGCGGTGGCATCAGCACTTGGGTGACGGTTCTGGAGAATCACTCTTGGAATGTCTCTTCAATATCTTCATCTTATATTTGGGATTTTACTCTCATATATGGACTTTTTATGTTTAGATTTTTTCAGTGTTTTTTCTTTATTTTTTCACAAATAGTGTTAACTTGTGAAGAATGCAGACCAATAAGTATTAATACACAGTATCATTGGTGGGCACCCCACTGTGGCATTATAATATTGCAATTGCCTGTACAGATTCACATAGAATTATACAGCGCTACACTTTATATATCAATTTTATTACGGTTGTGCTAAAATATTCACGTTTAGCGTGTTAGCTGCTCTATTTTGACAGCGCAGTGTCACATTTGTTGTACATTTTTTTGGAAAGTGATCCTAGCCTCAAATCAGACACAGAGTGGTACAGGTTTTGCTCAAGAATATCCCTGTATTTAGCACCATTCATCTTTCCCTTAACCCTGACCATTTTCCCAATCCCCAATGCTGGAAAACATCCCCACAGCATGATGCTGCCACCACCATGTTTCACTGTGGGGATGGTGTTCTTTAAGCGATGTGATGTGTTGGGTCTGTGCCAAAAAAAGCATTTTCTTTGATGGCCAAAAAGTTCAATTGTAGTTTAATCAGACCAGAGCACCTTCTTCCATACATTTTGGGAGTCTCCCACATGCCTTTTTGCAAACGCAAAATGTGCCATTTTGTTTTTTGCTGAAAGTAATGGCTTTCTTCTGGCCAGTCTGCCATAAAGCCAGTCTGCCATTGTCGTCCTATGTACAGATACTCCAATCTCTGCTGTAGAACTCTGCAGCTCCTCCAGGGTTACCTTAGGTCTTTGTGCTGCCTCTCTGATTAATGCCCCGCTTGCCTGGTCCATGAGTTTTGGTTTGTGGCTGTCTCTTGGCAGGATTGCTGCTGTGCCATGTTCTTTCCATTTGGTTATGATAGATTTGATGGTGCTCCTAGGGATCATGAAATATTTGGATATTTTTTTATAACCTGACCCTGACTTGTACTTCTCAACAACATTGTCCCTTACTTGTTTGGAAAGTTCCTTGGTCTTCATGGTCTTCAGTGTTTGATTAGTGGTGCCTCTTGCTTAGGCGGTGCAGCCTCTGGGGCATTTCTTATCTATGGGCCATTCTGGAAAAATTTGAGCTTGGTTCTAATTTTTGTGAAATGTTAGATGTCAGGCTGTTGGCGGTAAATCTGACCGTGTGTATGCTCCATAAGACAATTGTTGCCAGACTTTCCACCAACAAATGTTGGCTAGCAGATTTTCACATTTTCCTGGCTGTTGGTTGTCGGGGTCTGCGGGCAGGGGGCTTATCAGAATCTGGGAGCCCCCTTTAATAAGGGGGCCTCCAGATTACGGCCCCCTACCCTATGTGAATGAGTATGGGGTACGTGGTACCCCTACCCATTCGCCTGGGGAAAAAAGTGTACATAAAAAAACACAACACAGGTTTTTAAAATATTTTATTAGACAGCTCCGGGGGTCTTCTCTTCTTCCATCTTCGGGGGTCTTCTCGCCGGACTCCTCCACTGTCTTCTGCTAGCTCTTTTACTAGCGGAGGAGCCCGGCTTTCTCCTTCCTCACCACCGCCATCCGGGGGTCTTTTTCCGACTTCGTTAAGTCGCCGCACAACGCATCCCTGCCATTAAGGCTGAAGAGAGAGTCGTGTCAACATCGGAAGAAGGAAGAAGAAGAAGAAGAAACAGAAGGCGGCGGCCAACTCTAGTAAAAGAGCTGGAAGAGGAAAGCGGAGGCCTGGCAAGAAGAACCGAAGAGCGGGACAAGACCCCCGAAGAGCAGGACAAGAACCCCAAAGTCGGATAAAGACCCCCGGATGGCGGCGGTGAAAGCTGGGCTACTCCTCTAGTAAAAGAGCTAGCAGAAGATAGCGGAGGAGTCCGGCGAGAAGACCCCCGAAGACAGAAGAAGAGAAGACCTCCGGAGCTGTCTAACAAAGTATTTTAAAAACCTGTGTTTTTTTTATGTACACTTTTTTCCCCAGGTGAATGGGTAGGGGTACGACGTACCCCATACTCATTCACATAGGGTAGGGGGGCGTAATCTGGGGGCCCCCTTATTTAAGGGGCTTTAAGGGGCTCCCAGATTCTGATAAGCCCCAGGCCGCAGACCCTGACAAACAACGACCAGGGTTGTCGAGGAAGAGGCCCTTGTCCTCATCAACATGGGGACAAGGTGCTTTGGCTTGGCGGGGGCACAGGGACCCCCTTCCCCAAAGCACCCCCCCATGTTGAGGGTACGTGGCCTGGTACGGCTCAGGAGGGGGGCACTCGATTGTCCCCACCCCCTTTCCTGACCAGCCGGGCTGCATGCATGGAAAAGGGTTTGCTATGAACTTTGGGGGGCCCCCACACCATTTTTTCAGCGTAGGGCTTCCCCTTTAAATCCATACCAGGTGACGGGGCTCGCGAGGTGTCAATCTCACTGATGGAAGCGGCGACATTCACTTCCTTCACTAGTTCCATCTACCTGGAGCCACCTTCAAAATGAACAAACTTTTCTCCGTGTGTGGACAAGTCCGTTCATTTCAAAAGTCCGGCGTACTAGCACACAGACGGCGGATTGTCAGTTCGGCGCACAATTTTGAGTCAAAACTTCTTTCTAAGTCCGCCAGACTTTTGGTAACAAAAAGTCCCCCGGAGCCCACACACGCCGGATTGTCTGGCAGACCAAGTCCGCCGGATAATCCAATCGTGTGTATGCGGCATTAGCACAACATTATTTTTATATATATTTATTTACTATTATATAATAAAATATATGTCATTTTTTTCTCACAAATACAGATTTCTTTTGGTGGTATTTGATTACTTCTGGTTCCTATTTTTTGTGCTATAAACAGAAGAGACAGACAATTTTGAAAAAAAAAGAAAAACAATATATATATATATATTTTTTATGATTAAAGTCAAAGTTTATTGCAAAATAAGATACATAACAACATGAAAATTAATCCAAAGACATACAGACAATGCCGAGAGGCAAGTAGTCTGAAAATATAATAAAAATAAAGAAAATTGTCCGTTATAACAAAAGGTGGTATATAATTATAGTATAAGCAGGAGTCTAGACCAGATCTAATTCCTTTGAAATGTATATCAGGGCCTACCACCTAAATATTGGAATTTCCCATTCATTCCATTTATAGAGGAGAGAAAATAAAGTTTAGATAGAAAGATAAGGAAAAGGGGAAGAGTGGGGAGAAGAGTAGGGGTGCCATAGCCTCATAGGGGTATGACGAAGATTCTGGACATGTGTTCTGGATTTCCTAAAGGCCTGCTACCTTGGATCTGAGTCTATTAGCTCCAGTGTATGTCTCGTGCCTCTGTGGCAAACTGTTGAGTTCAAGTTTGTTACAGCAGGTCCGCATATGCCTGGGAGTATCTATAGGCAAACCAGGGAGACCAAGTCCTGTGATAGCGCTCTACCAACTCATTAGATTGGGCCGCCATATCTTCCATCCCACAGATGAAAGAAACTTTATGTAGCCTGTCCCTCATTGTGGGGGTATTTTTTGATTTCCAGAAAAGCGGGATAAGGGAATTGGAAGCATTTATCATATGTCTTGAGAGCGAGTTTTTATACTTTGAAATGTGTACCAGGCAGCAAGCTGCGTCTAACCTGAGCCTGGTCTCCATGATTTGGGTGATCGTAATAAAAATATTTTTTACTTTCTGCTATAAAACATATCCAATAAAAAAATGTACAAAATCAAATTTCTTCATCAGTTTAGGTTAACATGTATTCTGCTACGTATATTTGGTAACAAAAATCACAATAAGCGTATATTGATTGGTTTGCACAAAAGTTATAGCGTCTACAAACTATGGGATTTTTAAAATATTTATTGATTTATTTATTTACTAGTAATGGCGGTGATTAGCAACTAATACCAGGAATGCAATATTGGGGAGGCCAAATCGGACACTAACTGATACTTTTGACACTTTCTGGGGACCAGGGACACTAATACAGTGATCATTGCTAAAAAATATGTACTGTCACTGTACTGATGACACTGGGTGGGAAGGGGTTAACATCGGGGTGATCAAAGGGTCAACTGTGTGCCTGGCCTCTGCTTTCTCACTGTGTGGGAGGTTCTTTGACTAGAGGAAGGCATTGATCCATGTTCCTGCTTTGCAGGAACACAGGGTCAATACTTTCCCTACTGACAGAACCACTTATGTACTGTGTACTGCATAATCGGCGAGTGATGATGGACATCCAGTCTGCGGTACCCTCTCCAGACCTGGAAGTGTCAGATCATGTACTAGGTACGTGATCTGTCACAGAGCATCCGCCCTGCTGCAGTATAAGTACGGTGGGCGGTCCGTAAGTGATTAAATAAACATACCATACAACATTTTCAATATACTTTAGCAATAGATAAATGTTATTGAAAATATGAATGCCATTTACTTTTCTTTTCACGTTTGTCTTTTTGCATTATAGTTTGTTTACTGAAATATTACGATTGTAGCATGGCTTCAAAGCCTTAATTGGACATTAGTGTCACAAACTAGTTGAGTTACTATAGACAACGTTCATTCAATTACAGTTCACAATTAACTGTTAAATTATTTCTTGTTTCTAATTTAAATCTTAATTACTATCTTTTTTGAATATAATTAAAAATGTAATTAGGCGATAACTGTGCCATTTTTGTGGTTTTATTCTGCAAAAAAGCACAAAAAAAATACTTTATTTGTAAAAATGCCTTTTGTGGGAAGGTGGCAGTGTCAATGGGTATTTTTTTTGTTTTTTTTTAGATCCACTGCTAAATATTTTAAGAAATAATCTTATTGGGTTTTGAGAAATTTTCTTATTCCATTATGACCATTTTTTTGATGTAACATAACATGTAATATTTGCTCCATATGAGTTGATATAAAACGTATTATATTCTCACTAACTTGGTTTTCTTTTTTTTATCAAATATGATATGCATACAATAACTAACTTTAGCTGCAATAATAATTTCTGCAAAGTAGCCTAATCTATTTTTGACTGAGAATAGATTAAGGATTACAAATGGTTCTAAGGAGGCTAGGTGTTATGCCCTGTACACACGGTCGGACATTCCGAAAACAAAATTTTTTCCGATGGATTTTGTCCTAAACTGGTGTTGCACAGGGGCGGACTGACCAGTCGGTCACTCATGCAGCGCCCGAGGCCATTAGGGTCCCCGACTCGGCCACATGAGAGGCCACTTGAAGCGGCTGTATCACATGCCGTGATCATGCCGATAATAATACTGCTAACGGCGCACTGCTCCCTGCCAGCCCCTCCTTCCCTCCCGTCCGCCCCAGGTACTTGTGCTGTATGCGTCGTGACATCACATGGAATGGAAGAAAAGAGTGGAGGGGTCGGTGGGGCGCAACACACCAATAGCAGTATTATTATCGGCACTCGGTGAGTGAAGCTGAGACACCAGGGCCACCACGCCACGAGTGATGGTGGGAGTACAGAAGTATGCGCCCCGGGTCCCCCCACCCCACAGTGTCCCCCAGTGTGTGAGTGTCCCCCTGTGTGTGAGTGTCCCCCTGTTTGTGTATGTCCCCCTGTGTGTGTCCCCCTTGTGTGAGTGTCCCCCTGTGTGTGTTTGCCCCCCTGTGTGAGTGTCCCCCTGTGTGTAAGTGTCCCCCTGTGTGTTCTCCCTCCAATGTCCCCCTGTGTGTGTTCTCCCTCCAGTGTCCCCCTGTGTGTGCGTGTGTGTTATCTGTCCAGTGTCCCCCGTGTGTGTATGTGTATGTCCTCCTGTGTGAGTGTGCCCCTGTGTGTATGTGTCCCCCTGTGCGTGTGTCCCCTTGTGTGTGCATTCTCCCTCCAGTGTCCCCCTGTGTGTGTGTTCTCCCTCCAGTGTCAGCCTGTGTGTGTATGTGTGTGTCCTCCTGTGTGAGTGTCCCCCTGTGTGTGAGTGTCCCCCTGTGTGTGTGTCCCTCTGTGTGTGCGTTCTCCCTCCAGTGTCCCCCTGTGCGTGTGCATTCTCCCTCCAGTGTCCCCCTGTGTGTGTGTGTGTGTGTACATTCTCCCTCCAGTGTCCCCCTGTGTGTATGTGTCCCCCTGTGTGTGTGTGTGCGTTCTCCCTCCAGTGTCCCCCTGTGTGTGTTCTCCCTCCAGCATCCCCCTGTGTGTGTATGTGTGTGTCCTCCTGTGTGAGTGTCCCCCTGTGTGTATGTGTCTCCCTGTGTGTGTGCGCGTTCTCCCTCCAGTGTCCCCCTGTGTGTGTGTGTTCTCCCTCCAGTGTCCCCCTGTGTGTGTGTGCATTCTCCCTCCAGTGTCTCCCTGTGTGTGCATTCTCCCTCCAGTGTCCCCCTGTGTGTGTGCGTTCTCCCTCCAGTATCGCCCTGTGTGTGTGCTTTCTCCCTCCAGTGTCCCCCTGTGTGTGTTCTCCCTCCAGTGTCCCCCTGTGTGTGTGCATTCTCCCTCCAGTGTCCCCCTGTGTGTGTGCATTCTCCCTCCAGTGTTCCCCATGTGTATGTGTGCTCTCCCTCCAGTTTCCCCCTGTGTGTGTGTGCATTCTCCCTCCAGTGTCGCCCTGTGTGTGCGTTCTCCAGTGTCACCCTGTGTGTGCGTGCCTTCTCCCTCCAGTGTCCCCCTGTGTGTGTACGTTCTCCCTCCAGTATCCCCTGTGTGTGTGTTCTCCCTCCAGTGCCCCCCTGTGTGTGTGTCCCCCTGTGTGTGTGTTCTCCTTCCAGTGTCCCCCTATATGTGTGTGTTCTCCCTCCAGTGTCCCCCACTGTGTGCTTTCTCCCTCCAGTGTCCCCCACTGTGTGTGCATTCTCCCTCCAGCGTCCCCCTGTGTGTGTGTATGCGTGTGTCCTCCTGTGTGAGTTTCCCCCTGTGTGGGAGTGTGCCCCTGTGTGTATGTGTCCCCCTGTGTGTGTCTCCCCTTGTGTGTGCGTTCTCCCTCCAGTGTCCCCATGTGTGTGTGTGTTCTCCCTCCAGTGTCACCATGTGTGTGTATGTGTGTGTCCTCCTGTGTGAGTGTCCCCCTGTGTGTGAGTGTCCCCCTGTGTGTATGTGTCCCCCTGTGTGTGTGTCCCCCTGTGTGTGTTCTCTCTCTAGTGTCCCCCTGTGTGTTTGTGCATTCTCCCTCCAGCATCCCCCTGTGTGTGTGTGTGCTCTCCCTCCATTGTTCCCCTGTGTGCATTCTCCCTCCAGTGTCCCCCTGTGTGTGTTCTCCCTCCAGTGTCCCCCTGTGTGTGTGTGTGCGTTCTCCCTCCAGTTTCCCCCTGTGTGGGCGCGTTCTCCCTCCAGTGTCCCCCTGTGTGTGTGCATTCTCCCTCCAGTGCCCCTTTGTGTGTGTGCGCATTCTCCCTCCAGTGTCCTCTGTGTGTGTGCATTCTCCCTCCAGTGTCCCCCTGTGTGTGCGTTCTGCCTCCAGTGTCCCCCTGTGTGTGTGCGTTCTCCCTCCAGTGTCCCCCTGTGCATGTGTGTTCTCCCTCCAGTGTCCCCCTGTGCGTTCTCCCTCCAGTGTCCTCCAGTGTCCCCCTGTGTGTGTGCGTTCTCCCTCCAGTGTCCTCCTGTGTATGTGCGTTCTCCCTCCAGTGTCCCCCTGTGTGTGTGCGCATTCTCCCTCCAGTGTCCCCCTGTGTGTGTGTGTTTGTGCGTTCTCCCTCCAGTGTCCCCCTTTGTGTGTGCTCTCTCCCTCCAGTGTCACCCTGTGTGTGTGCGTTCTCCCTCCAGTGCCCCCCTGTGTGTGTGCGTGTTCTCCCTCCAGTGTCCCCCTGTGTGTGTGTGTGCTCTCCAGACAGTGTCCCCCTGTGTGTGTGCGTTCTCCCTCCAGTGTCCCCCTGTGTGTGTGCATTCTCCCTCCAGTGTCCCCCTGTGCGTTCTCCCTCCAGTATCCCCCTGTGTGTGTGAGTTCTCCCTCCAGTGTCCCCCTGTGTGTGCGTTCTCCCTCCAGTGTCCCCCTGTGTGTGTTCTCCCTCTAGTGTCCCCCTGTGTGTGCGTTCTCCCTCCAGTGCCCCCCTGTGTGTGCATTCTCCAGTGTCCCCCTGTGTGTGCGTTCTCCCTCCAGAATCCCCCTGTGTGTGCGTTTTCCCTCCAGTGTCCCCCTGTGTGTGTTCTCTCTCCAGTGTCCTCCTGTTTGTGCTCTCCCCCCCACAGTGTCCCCCTGTGTTCTCCCCCCCACAGTGTCCCCCATTGTGCTCTCCCTCTACAGTGTCCCACTGTGTGTGTGCTTCCCCCCTCCAGTGTCCCCCTGTGTGCTGTGCCCCCCTGTGCCCCCGTGTCCCTCTGTGTGCTCCCCCCACCAGTGTCCCCATGTGCTTTCTCCCCCCGCACACAGTGTCCCCCTGTGTGCTCTCCCTCCCCCCATGTCTCATTGTGCAGGTGTGGCTTGCATGTTGGGACCAAGGGGGCCCCATGATCTTCTATTGCCTGGGGGACCCATGAGTTGTCAGACTGCCCCTGGTGCTGCATACACATGGTGGGTAAAGTTGACGGAAAATCCGATCGTTCGGAACGTGATGACGTTCGTTCATTACGACGGGACTACGTTGAGGATACTAGCCAATAGCTTTGGTCTCGTAAATTTGATCTGAGCATGCGTGACACTTTTTCCGATCGGAATTCTCTACAAACGACCGGAAAAAGTCCGATCGGATTATTTTTTGAAAAGTTGAGATCCTGCTCTCAAATCTTTTCCGTCTTAATTTCCGATGGAAAAAGTCCAATAGAGCCCACAAACGATCGGATTTTCCGACAATATAATCCAATCCTTTTCCGTCTGAATTTCCAACCGTGTGTACAGGGCATTAGAATTAAAGTTCCACTTGGGCTGCTAAACTTAAAGCAGTTGTAAACAGCTGGCCAAGTTTTTTTTTTCTTACCAGCAAGGTAAAGGCATAATGTGCTGGTATGCATTGCAAACTAGCACATTATGTGTTAACTTACCTGATAACAAAGCATTCCAGCGATGCACTGCTTACACCTTCACCGCCTTCCTTCCTCCCGCAGACTCTGGCTGTGTGACTAGCTGGAAACGCAATGATGTCACTCTCGCGCATGTGGGTTTCAGTGTTATACTTGTAAGTTCAATCTTTTTTACTAATAAATGAGTTTACATACGGAGATCACTATATACTGCTGTTTTCATTTCATGCTCCTGTGAACCGGAGTTCTTGTGCAGAGCGCAGAGCAAGTGACCCATTCAGATCAGTGAATGTTCTTTTCCAGCGGTCATAACATCTATTGATCCAGTGTTATTACCCTTGTGAACTATCTGATTTATCAGGGGTCCGTACATTGAGGTGAGCTGCTAGTATCTTCACTGGTGGAGGTTATCACTAGGGATGGGCTTTATGTTCGGGTCAAACATGAGTTCGACTCGAACATTGGCTATTTGCCTGTTCACTGAACATCGAAGAATTTGGGGTGGAAAACCCTTTAAAAATCTATGGGAGAAATCAAAAGTGCTCATTTTAAAGGCTTATATGCAAGTTATTGTCATAAAAAGTGTTTGGGGACCTGGGTCCTGCCCCAGGGGACATGTATCAATGCAAAAAAAAGTTTTAAAAACTGCAGTTTTTTCGGGAGCAGTGATTTTAACCTCTTGCCGACCGCCTCACGCGATATACATTGGCAGAAGGGCTCATACAAGCAAACTAACGTACCTGTACGTTGCCCTCTAAGTGGTGGTCAGCAGGCGCGCCCGCGGCAAGCTCTGTGAGTCGGGCCTCACGGACTTGATCGCCATGGGGATAACCATGATTGCCTCACGTAGAGGAAGAATGGGGAGATGCTAATGTAAACAAGCATCTCCCCGTTTTGCTTAGTGAGTGTCACTGATCTCTGCTCCCTGTGATCGGGAGTAGAGATCAGTCATGCCCCCCACCATTAGAAACACTACCCAGGACAAACTTAACCCCTACACTGCCCCCTAGTGGTTAACCCCTTCACTGCCAGTGCCATTTACACAGTAATCAGTGCATTTGTATAGCACTGATTGCTGTATAAATGACAATGGTCCCAAAAATGTGTAAAAAATGTCTGATATGTCAGCCATAATGTCGCAGTCATGATAAAAATCATTGATTGTTGCCATTACTAGTAAAAAAAAGATTAATAATAAAAATGTCATAAAACTATCCCCTATTTTGTAAACGCTATAACTTTTGCGCAACTGAGGAAATTTTTTTTTATATATATATTTTTGGGGGATATTTATTATAGCAAAATGTAAAAAATAATGCTCTTTTTTTGATATAGCGCAAAAAAATAAAAACTGCAGGGGTGATAAAATACCACCAAAAGAATGCTCTATTTGTGGGAAAAAGGATGTCAATTTTGTTTGGGAGCCAAGTCCGTGCAATTGTCAGTTAGAACGATACAGTGCCGAATCGCAAAAAGTGCTCTGGTCAGGAAGGGGGTAAATTCTTCCAGGGCTGAAGTGGTTAATAATGCTTAAAGTGAAACAATAAACGTGTAATATTCCTTTACATTTCGTACCTGGGGGGTGTTTATAGTATGTCTGTAAAGTGCATTGCGTAAACGGATGACCCGGCCCATCTGACACCACGGGGAAAGCCATAGGGAAGTCCCCGTGTGTCAGAGGGGAGCAGGGTCACTGGGTGGTCCGCCCTCCATAATATAAGAACTGTCACCTGAACAGAAGAGTCACACAGTGGAAGACTCCCATTGAGGCGTATTGTGCGGAGGACGAAGCGGAGAAGAAGGAGCCAGAGGAAGATGTTGGGACTAGAAGACCGGAGGAAGATAGAGGAAGAAGCGGGGGAAGAAGAAGATGGAGGAAGATGAAGAACACTGAATAAAGACTAGAAGAAAGAAGATGGAAGAAAAAGCGGGGGAAAGGAATTGTCAAAAACCGTCTCTTGCCTTTTTTAAAATTTTTGACACTTTTTTGTAAAATGGTACCAATTCACACAAGTGGTTGGGATCTGGGGGTCCACTTGTTAAAGGGGGCTTCCAGATTCTGATAAGACCCCCGCCCGCAGACCCCCACAACCACCGGGCAAGGGTTGTGGGGATGAGGCCCTTCTTCCCATCAAGATGGGGACAAGGTGCTTTGGGTCACTACCCCAAAGCACCCTCCCAATGTTGAGGGCATGTGGCCTGGTACAGTTCAGGAGGGGGGCGCTCTCTCATCCCCCCTTTTTTCCTGAGGCCTGCCAGGATGCGTGCTCGGATAAGGGTCCGGTATGGATTTTTGGGGGTGTCCCAGGTGATTTTTTTTTAATTTTGGCATGGGGTTCCCCTTAAAATCCATACCAGACCTGAAGTGTCTGGTATGGATTTTGAGGGGGACCCCCACGCCATTTTTTTAAAAATTTTGCCACGGGGTTCCCCTTAATATCCATACCAGACCTGAAGGGCCTGGTATGGAATTTGGGGGGCCCCCATGCATTTTTTTTTTTTTTACATTTTGGTTCTGGGTTCCCCTGTGGGGAAATCCCATACCATTTTTATCAATGAACTTTTATGTGTATTGCCGCACCAAAAATTCATTATAGCCGCTAGTACTTTTAAATTACTTTTTTTCCTTTAAAAATTTAATTTTGCATTTGGACTGTTCTAAACACGGGAAACATGCACCACTTTACAGGCATACTATAGACATCCCCCCAGGTATGTAATTTAAAGGTATATTACACTTTTATTGTTTCTCTTTAACCACTTCAGCCCCGGACCAATTAACAGCCTAAGGACCAGAGGTCTTTTTACAATTTCGCACTGCACTGCTTTAACTGGTAATTGCGCGGTCATGCAATGTTGTACCAAAACAAAATTTGCGTCCTTTTCTTCCCACAAATAAAGCTTTCTTTTGATGGTATTTGATTGCCTCTGCGATTTTTATTTTTTGCGATATAAATGGAAAAAGACCGAAAATTTGGAGAAAAAATTATATTTTCTTCTTTTTGTTATAAGAAAAATCGAATAAACTCAATTTTAGTCATACATTTAGGGCAAGATTTATTCAGCCACATGTCCTTAGTAAAAAAAATGTCAATAAGCGTATATTTATTGGTTTGCGCAAAAGTTATAGCGTCTACAATCTAGAGTACATTTTCTGGAATTTACACAGCTTTTAATTTACGACTGCCTATCTCATTTCTTGAGGTGCTAAAATGGCAGGGCAGTACAAACCCCCCCCAAATGACCCCATTTTGGAAAGTAGACACCCCAAGGAAGTTGTGGAGAGGCATGTTGAGCCCATTGAATATTTTTTTTTTTGTCCCAAGTGATTAAATAATGACACAAAAAAAAAAAAGTTTACAAAAAGTTGTCACTAAATGATATATTGCTTACACATGCCATAGTTATATGTGGAATTGCATGCCAAAATATATTCTGCTGCTTCTCCTGAGTACGGGGATACCACATATGTGGGACTTTTTGGGAGTCTAGCCGCGTACGGCACCCGGAAAACCAATCACTGCCTTCAGGATTTCTAAGGGTGCAAATTTTTGATTTCACTCCTCACTACCTATCACAGTTTCGAAGGCCATAAAATGCCAAAATAACACAAAACCCCCCAAATGACCCCATTTTGGAAAGTAGACACCCCAAGGAAGTTGTGGAGAGGCATGTTGAGCCCATTGAATATTTTTTTTTGTCCCAAGTGATTGAATAATGACACAAAAAAAAAAAAAAGTTTACAAAAAGTTGTCACTAAATGATATATTGCTCACACATGCCATAGTTATATGTGGAATTGCCCCCCAAAGTATATTCTGCTGCTTCTCCTGAGTACGAGGATACCACATATGTGGGACTTTTTGGGAGTCTAGCTGCGTTCGGCACCCCGAAAACCAATCACTGCCTTCAAGGTTTCTAAGGGTGCAAATTTTTGATTCCACTCCTCACTACCTATCACAGTTTCGAAGGCCATAAAATGCCAAAATAGCACAACCCCCCCCCCCCAAATGACCCCATTTTGGAAAGTAGACACCCCAAGCTATTTACTGAGAGGCATGTTGAGTCCATGAAATATTTTATATTTTGCCACAAGTTGCAGGAATTTTAAATTTTTTATTTTTTTTGCACAAAGTTGTCACTAAGTGATATATTGCTCACACATGCTATGGGCAAAAGTCAAATTACACCCCAAAATAAATTCTGCTGCTTCTCCCGAGTACGGGGATACCCCATTTGGGGGACTTTTTGGGAGCCTAGCCACGTACGGGACCCCGAAAACCAAGCACTGCCTTCCGGATTTAAATATAAAATGCTAGCAAAAAAACTGTTAGCAATCGCAGGGATCAGGCCTGACTCTGCCATAGTTGCAGTTATGTGTTTAGTGTTTTGTAAGTGACAGTGATCGATCGATACTGCACTTGGGTGGGCTGGGCAGAGGGGCAAAACGCAGGTGCCAGCAGGTATCTGGGCTGATCCCGCTAACAATGCGTTTTTTTGGAACCCTAAACTGCTGGGGATGCTAGTATAGATCTGATCAGATCAGATATTGATCCAATACTCTGCAATACCCGCCAATACTCTGCAATACCAGCCAATACTCTTCAATACCCGCCAATACTTTGAAATACCCACTAATACTCTGCGATACTAGCCAATACTCTGCAATACCCGCCAATACTCTGCAATACTAGCCAATACCTGCCAATACTCTGCAATACCAGCCAATACCCGCCAATACTCTGCAATATCCTGCCAATACTCTGCAATACCCCTGCAATACCCTGCCATAAATTGCCATACCCAGCCATACTTGGAGATACCCTGCAATACCCAGCCATACACAGAGATACCCAGCCATACTCGGAGATACCCAGCCATACTTGGTGATACCCTGCAATACCCAGCCATAGACGCCCCCCCTCGCCGCCCTCCGGTGCTTCTACCAACTCACCAATACGATCAAAGCCAGAGTCTTTTTTTATTTTTATTTTTATTTTTTATTTCAGGCTTCCCAGCCTAGAGGTGATTGACCCCATATCTCACTATAAAGAGGACCTGTCATCCCATATTCCTATTACAAGGGATGTTTACATTCCTTGTAATAGGAATAAAAGTGATAAAAAAATTATTTTTGGGGAAAAAAATGTCAAACTAAAATAAATAAAGTAAAATGAACAATAAAAAAATAAAAATAAAATTAAGCGTCCCTGTCCCCATGTGCTCGCATGCAGAAGCGAACGCATACATAAGCCCCGCCCACATATGAAAACGGTGTTCAAACCACACATATGCGGTATCACCGTGAACGTTAGAGCGAGAGCAATAATTCTAGCCCTAGACCTCCTCTGTAACTCAAAACATGTAACCAGTAAAAAAAATGTAATGCCCCGTACACACGAGAGGGATTAAGTCTGACAGACCTCCAAAGGAGTTCCGCCGGAGTTCCGCCGGAGTTCCGACGGAGTTCTGGCGGACTTTTCGACCGAACGGACTTGACCACACACCATCACACCAAACTCCGACGGAGTCGAACGTGATGACGTACGACTGGATTCGACGTAGGAAGTTCCTAGACAGTAGCCAATAGCTGCCCTAGCGTCGGTTTTAGTCCGTCGGAGTAGCACACACACGAGCGGATTTTTCAAAGGGGACCGGGTCCGGCGGAGTTCCGTCGGGAAAATTTAAAGCATGCTTCATTTCTAAAGTCCGTCAGACTTTAGCTTCGCTAAAGTCCGTTGCAGCCCACACACGATCGGATAGTCCGCCGGACTCAGTCCGTCGGAGTTTGGATGTCGAAAAGTCCGCTCGTGTGTACGGGGCATAATGCGTCGCCTATGGGGATTTTTAAGTAGTGATGTTTGGCGCCATTCTACGGGCATGTGCAATTTTGAAGAGTGACATGTTAGGTATCTATTTACTCAGCATAACTTCATCTTTCACTTTATGCAAAAATTGGGCTAACTTTACTGTTTTTTTTTTTTTAAGCACAAAACTGTTTTTTTCCCAAAAAAACGCGTTCTAAAAATTGATGCGCAAATACCGTGTGAGATAAAAATTTGCAACAACCACCATTGTATTCTCTAGGGTCTTTGCTAAAAAAATATATATAATGTTTTGGGGTTCTATGTAATTTTCTAGCAAATAAATGATGATTTTTACATGTAGGAGAGAAATGTCAGAATTGTCCTGGGTGCTCCAGAACGCCTGATGGTGCTCCCTGCATTTTGGGCCTCTGTATGTGGCCACGCTGTGTAAAACTCTCACACATGTGGTATCGCCGTACTCAGGAGTAATAGCAGAATGTGTTTTGGGGTGTAATTTGTGGTATGCATATGCTGTGTGTGAGAAATAAACTGATAATATGACAATTTTGTGGAAAAAAAAAGGAAATAAAATCTTGATTTTGCAAAGAATTGTGGGAAAAAAATGACAACTTCAAAAAACTCAGCATGCCTCTTACTAAATCCCTTGGAATGTGTCTTTCCAAAAAGGGGTCATTTGGGGGATATTTGTAATTTTATGGCATGTTAGGGTCTCAAGAATTGAAATAGGCCATCAGTACTTCAGGTGTGATCAATTTTCAGATATTGGCACCATAGCTTGTGGACTCTATAACTTTCACAAAGACCAAATAATATCCACCAATTTGTACTTATTTTTAACAAAGATATGTAGTGGTATAAATTTTGGCCAAATTTTATGAAGAAAAATTACTAATCTGCTAAATTTTATAACAGAAACAAAGAAAAATTCATTTTTTTACAGAATTTCGGTATTTTTCTTTTATAGCACAAAAAATAAAAAACCGAGAGGTGATTAAATACCACCAAAAGAAAGCTCTATTTGTGTGAAAAAAAGGACAAGAATTTCATATGGGTACAGTGTTGCATGACTGAGTAATTGTCATTCAAAATGTGAGAGCACCAAAAGCTGAAAATTGGTCTGGTTATTAAGGGTGTTTAAGTGCCCGGTGGTCAAGTGATTAATCAATTAATTATTTAATCGATTTCTTCAAACGTCATAAAATTATCATCATCCACTATTAATCAGAAAGCTTTTTACTCATATTTACATTCACTTCGGTCTCCAACCGTCTACCTCTTTAAATCTGTATATTTGATTGACGGGCTGGCCAGCCCATCAGATCTCTCTGTTTCTATTTCCTCTGTATTTAAGACTGCCAGGTTTGCCAGCCAATCATGGTCTGATGAAGAAGCTGTAGCTTCAAAATGCATTACCATTCCTTACCACTGTGAATAATCACATTTCCTGTTTCTGTGAAGTCACGACCAGCCGCTTCTTGTTTCCTGCCTCCTGGTTCCCAGCATTCTCTGGATCCCTGTAATATCACACCAGTGCCCCAGGCTGCAAAGGGAAAACATTTATGAGACTCCAGGACTGGCAATTTTCACCACATACTAAACTCATCTAATTTAACCTGTGAGTTACTACTTGTTTTTATTAAATATATCATTTATACTGCGCTCAGTCTGGTGCCCCTCTGTTCCCATATAGTTCAGACCAAAATGAGGGACAAATGAGGAAGAATGAGGGACAGAGGGACATTACTCGAAATCATGGACAGTCCCTTGAAATCAGGGACAGTTGGAGGATATGCAAAGAAATAATCTAACCCAGAGTACATGTGATGCACAGGTGAATAGAAAGAATATTGTTTACATAGCGACTCTTTATGTAGAATCCAAGAATCAAAGAGACAGTGTTCTTTTAAGTTTTAAACTGTAGTAAGTGGGCAAGAGGACTGGCATAAAAACTGGGTTTGCCCAGTGTTGGAACTATATACATATTCAAGAAAAATGTATGTCCCTTGAGGATCCAGAATAGATGAAGTAACTTTTAAGGGGGACATATATTTCTAACTAGGATTGCAACCCCAGCTTTACCCGAAGGATTTAAGCCCTGGAAGGAGGTGGAGAAGTGAAAACTGAAGAGAACCCCCTTTTTCGAAAATGTGTTTTTTGTATAAAGATCATACCAGCCTTAGAGGTATTAAATTGTTTTAGCACTAACCATCTCTTTCTGACAATTTAAGTCTTTGACATTACAAGACATTAATTTCAAAGTAATTGCAGAAGAAAACAATACAGTGCCATTGTAAACGAAATGCATCATGAGAAACATTCTGGCGTGTAAGACTGAAAGTGAAAAAAACAAACAAACAAAACAAACAAGTAGAACATGAAAACTATGAAAACTAAAAGAATCATGAGCAAAAATATGGTGTATGACCAGTAATAGTAAATCAGGTTTGTATTACTTGAGATGGCGGTAACTACACCTAGACGGAGGCTGTTATCTATTTTCTGTAGTGACTACTAGGGATGAGCTTCGTGTTCGAGTCGAACCCATGTTTGACTCAAGCATCGTCTGTTTGCCTGTTCGGCGAATTCCAAACATTATGGGCCATTCGCGCCAAATTAGAGTGGCGCGTCACGGCCCATAATGCACTGCGGGCATCCCTAGCCCCACCATGTCCTCCTGAGGAGTACCCGAACTGTTTGAGCACAGTGTTGGGTACATTCTCCATGAGAATGCCCAGCGTTTTGAAGGCTCTGATGATGATACCCAGATAGAGGAAGGCAGTATTGTGAGCCCAGAGAGAGGGGATGCCCAAGAAGGACAGTAATCTGGCAGTCATGTTCCCACAGCTGCAGCATACTGCCAGGTTTGCTCCAGTGATGCGGAGGGAGGGGATGTTGAGGTCCACGTGGGTGCCTGATAGGAAAGAGGAGGAGGAGGCACATCTCCAACGAAGCAGGATGCCCTCCAGGGGCCAGCTTAAGGGCAGCACACTGACTGCATCACAACGCAGAGCTCCACATGTGCAGGGCGCTGCCTCTGCGCGTTATTACAAGCGTTCTTTGGTGTGGGCTGTTTTGAGATGAGTGCATCAGATTGAACCACTGCTATTTGCAACATATGTGTCAAGTGTATCTCGCGTGGCCAAAAAATCAGCCGCTTGGGCACCACATGCTTGACCAGACATATGTCAACCTGCCATGCAGTTCGTTGGCAAGCGTACCTAAAAGATCCACACCAAAGAACAAAGCGGACTTCTCCTTGCTCCTCATCAGCTGGGATCTCCAACCCCACTATGCTTTTAGTCCTCTCTGAAACCTGCACTGAGAGGAATGAAGGTGTAGAATTAGGTGTGTCACAGCCAAGTACTTGCGGGCAATCTGCTATCAGTAAACTGACGTCCAATTGTACTAGGCAAATTTCCCTGCCCCAGCTGCTGCACCGTGGAAAGAAGTTACCTCCCAGCCATCCACATGCCCAGCGGTTGAATGCTAGCTTGGCTAAATTGCTAGCACTTCAACTCCTGCCTTTTCAGTTGGTAGACTCTCCCCCTTCAGTGAGTTTGTGCAATGTGCGGTTCCTCAGTGGCAGGTTCCCAAACTCCACTTTTTCTCATGGAAGGGGATTCCAGCTCTCTACCGGCATGTAGAAGGCAATGTCCATGCCTCGCTGGACAGGGCACTCAGCGGTAAGGTGCATATTACTGCTGACTCATGGTCCAGCAGGCATGGACAGGGACGTTACCTATCTTTCACGGCGCATTGGGTGACTCTTCTGGCAGCTGGGAAGGATGCAGGACAAGGTGCAGTAGTGTTGGAGGTTGTACAGCCACCACACCTCCAAAATGCTACTACTTGTGATTCTGACACACCTCTCTCCTCCACCCTCTCCTCTTCTTCTTCCTCCATGGTCTCTTTCTGTGCTTTGTTCTCGGAACCAGCGGTGCTCCATAGGCGTTCAAGGGGCTACGCAAATATGCAGGCAAAAAGATGCCGTGCGGTGCTTGCACTGGTGTGCTTGGGGGACAGGAGCAACACTGGGGCAGATATTCTGTCAGCTCTGCAGGGGAAGGCTGAGAGGTGGTTGATGCCATGTCAGCTTAAGTCAGGAATGGTGGTTTGCGAAAATGGCACCAACCTCCTCTCCGCCCTCTGACAGGGACAACTGACCCATGTGCCCTGTGTGGCTCATTAACTTGGTGGTGCAGCGGTTCTTGTGCAGGTACCCTGGCTTACAGGATGTCCTGAGGCAGGCCAGGAAGGTCTGTGTGCATTTCCGCCGGTCATATAATGCCAGTGCTCGGCTGACTGAGCTCCAAAATAAATTGAACCTGTCCAAGAACGGCCTAATCTGTGACATGCCCACCAGGTGGAACTCAACCTTGGCCATGCTGCAGTGGCTGCACATGCAGCAGAGGGTCATCAATGAGTACCTGTGCGACTACGGCACCAGGACAGGGTCAGGGAAGCTTTTTTTTTTCCCCACGCCAGTGGACCATGATTAGGGATGCATACACTCTCCTGTCACCATTTGAGGAGGCCACAAGGATGGTGAGCAGTGACAGTGCATGCATCAGTGATACTGTCCCTCTTGTCCACCTGTTGGAGCACACACTGCATGGAATAATGGACAGGGCACTTGAGGCAGAACAGAGGCAGGAAGAGGAGGACTTCCTTGCCTCTCAAGGCCCCCTTTATACAGTTAGTGTTCCTGCTGGCCCATCAATCACACAGTAAGAGGACGAGGAGGAGGAGGATTGTGTCAGCATGGAGGTGGAGCCTGGCACTCAGCATCAGCAGCAGTCTTCTGTATTTACAGTCCCAAGAAACATGTGGACTTATACGTGGCTGGGAGGAGGTGGCTGCGGATCATGTCATCCTTAGTGACCCAGAGGACACCGGACCGAATGCCTCAGCTAACCTACAGTGGTGTGAAAAAGTGTTTGCCCCCTTCCTCATTTCCTATTCCTTTGCATGTTTGTCACACTTAAGTGTTTCGGAACATCAAACCAATTTAAACAATAGTCAAGGACAACACAAGTAAACACAAAATGCAATTTGTAAATGAAGGTGTTTATTATTAAAGGTGAAAAAAAATCCAAACCATCATGGCCCTGTGTGAAAAAGTGATTGCCCCCTAAACCTAATAACTGGTTGGGCCACAATTAGCAGCAACAACTGCAACCAAGCGTTTGCGATAACGTGCAATGAGGCTTTTACAGCGTCCTGGAGGAATTTTGGCCCACTCATCTTTGCAGAATTGTCCTAATTCAGTTACATTAGAGGGTTTTCGAGCATGAACGGCCTTTTTAAGGTCATACCACAACATCTCAATAGGATTCAGGTCAGGACTTTGGCTAGGCCACTCCAAAGTCTTCATTTTGTTTTTCTTCAGCCATTCGGTGGTGGACTTGCTGGTGTGTTTAGGATCATTGTCCTGCTGCAGAACCCAAGTTCGTTTCAGCTTGAGTACGCGAACAGATGGTCGGACATTCTCCTTCAGGATCTCTTGGTAGACAGCAGAATTCATAGTTCCTTTTATCACGGCAAGTCTTCCAGGTCCTGAAGCAGCAAAACAGCCCCAGACCATCACACTACCACCACCATATTTTACTGTTGGTATAATGTTCTTTTTATGAAATGCAGTGTTCCTTCTACGCCAGATATACTTGGACACACACCTTCCAAAGAGTTCCACTTTTGTCTCAGCGGTCCACAGAATGTTGTCCCAAAAGTCTTGGGGATCATCAAGATGTGTTGTGGAGAAATTGAGACGAGCTTTGATGTTCTTTTTGCTCAGCAGTGGTTTTCTCCTTGGAACTCTGCCATGCAGGCCATTTTTGCCCAGTCTTTTCCTGATGGTGGAGGCATGAACGCTGACCTTAACTGAGGCAAGTGAGGCCTGCAGTTCCTTGGACATTGTTGTGGGGTATTTTGTGACCTCTTGGATGAGTCGTCGCTGCGCTCTTGGGGTAATTTTGGGCGGCCGGCCACTCCTGGGAAGGTTCACCACTGTTCCATGTCTTCGCCATTTGTGGATAATGGCTCTCACTGTGGTTCGCTGGATTCCCAAAGCTTTGGAAATGGCTTTATAACCCTTTCCAGACTGATAGATCTCAATTACTTTCTTTCTCAATTCTTCCTGAATTTCTTTGGGTCTCGGCATGATGTGTAGCTTTTAAGGATCTTCTGGTGGACCTTACTGTGTCAAGCAGCTCCTATTTAAGTGATGCCTTGATTGTGAACAGGTGTGGCAATAATCAGGCCTGGGTGTGGCTAGAGAAATTGAACTCAGGTGTGGACAACCACAGTTATAGTATGTTTTAACAAGGGGGGCAATCACTTTTTCACACAGGGCCATGATGGTTTGGATTTTTTTTCACCTTTAATAATAAACAAATTGCATTTTGTGTTTACTTGTGTTGTCCTTGACTATTGTTTAAATTGGTTTGATGTTCCGAAACACTTAAGTGTGACAAACATGCAAAGGAACAGGAAATGAGGAAGGGGGCAAACACTTTTTCACACCACTGTATGCTGCATGGCCTCCCTCATCCTGCAAAGCCTGTGGAAGGATATTCGTATTCATCGGATCAAGGAGAGGGATCATTACTGGCTGACAACCTTCCTTGATTCAGGTTACAAGGGTAAGGTTATGGACCTTATCTTGCCATTGCAGAGGGAGCAGAGGATGAAACATCTTCAGGAGGCCTTGCATAAAGGTCTATGCAACGTGTCCCCAGAGACTGGGAGGTTACAAATTCCTGGTCCTGGACAACGTGTTGCTGAGGCTTCGGTCAGTCACAGAAGGAGCGGTGGAGAAGGTGTCAGACAATTTTTTAGTCTGCAGCCCAAAGGTATGATTGGTTCCAGCAACCATTGCCAGCGTCTGATTTACATGGTGCAGGAATACCTAGGGGCAATATCAGACTTGGACACCTTTTCCATCGAAAATCCTCTGGGTTACTGGGTCTTGAGGATGGATCACTGGCCAGAGCTTGCACAGTATGCAATTGAGCTACTGGCCTGTCCTGCATCCAGTGTTCTTTCAGAATGCACATTCAGTGCTGCTGGAGGCTTTGTAACCCGATCACAGAGTGCGCCTGTCCACCAACAGGTGCATGTAATTACAATTCTTGATATAATATTTCACAGCAGGGCTCGTTCCAGCGCCCACTAAGAGTAATTGTGAGGACTTACAGTGTTTTGGCACTAGCCCCACCACCAAAGGCCCAGTTTTTCTACCACTGTTCAACAATGGCATATATAATTACAATTCTTGATATAATAGTTCACAACAGGGCACTCTAGCGCCCACCAAGAGTCACTTTGAGGACTTACAGTGTTGTGGCAACACCAACACCTTAGGCCCAAATTTCTGCAGAGCATATAAGGCAAGCCCTTACTTTCAAACATTCAACTTACAAACGTCTCCTACTTGCAAATGGAAGGAGACAACATAAAGTGAGATGAAATATACCCCTAGGAAGGGAAATTCTTTCCTGTAAGAGTTGATATGGGAAAAACGTGTCTCCTCTCCAGTGATGCTTTATCCCAATCCTTGTTTTACTAAAAACCGCAAATTTTCAAAAAACATTTATCATTGGGACAGAAAGTGATGTGAAATCTTGTGACGAGGTGCACAGACAGCAAAAAAAAAATGTTACACGGGTGATAACCCTTCCCTATGTTTTCCAAAAAGCTTAAAAATAGATTCTTTGACTGTAGCTACACTTTAAAAATTTACAACTTCAAAATTACAAACAGATTCTACTTAACAACAAACCTACACAGTCCCTGTCTTATTTACACCGCTTTATACCGCTGCTCTGAGTATATAGGGCCTGGGGGCCCCATACCTTTCCTTTTTTTAATTTGGGTACGGGGTTCCTCTTAATATCCGTACAAGACCCAGAGAGGCTGGTAATGGACGGGCGGGTACCCATGCCATTTTTCTCAATGATTTTCATCCATATTGCCAGGTCCATACATTACATTAAAACTGCAATCAGTTTTAAATTCGTTTTTTTCTGTTAAAAATGTCATTTTGTGCAGGGAGTGTTCTAAACACGGGAAACACGTGCCACTTCTCAGGCATACTATAGACACCCCCCAGGCACGATATTTAAAGGAATATTTCACTTTTTTTCACTTTAAGCATCATTAAAATAGGTGCTCCCGAAACAGCAGTTTTTAAACTTTTTTTTGCATTGATACATGTCCCCTGGGGCAGGACTCGGGTCCCCAAACCCTTTTTATGACAATAACTTACATATTAGCCTTTAAAATTAGAACTTTTGATTTTGAACGTTCCAGTCCCATAAACTTTAACGGGTTTCTAAAGTTCACGCAAATTTTTGGTCCGTTCGCAGGTTCTGGTGTGAATCGAACTGGGGGGGGGGGTGTTCAGCTCATCCCTAATGACTACTAGGGATGAGCCGAACACCCCCCGGTTCGGTTCGCATCAGAACTTTCGAACGGACCCCAAATTCGAACGAACTTTAGAACCCCATTGAAGTCTATGGGACTCGAACGTTTGAAATTAAAAGTGCTAATTTTAACGGCTAATATGCAAGATACTGTCCTAAAAAGGGTTTGGGGACCTGGCTCCTGCCCCAGGGGACATGGGTCAATGCATAAAATGTTTTTAAAAATGGCCATTTTGGTGGGAGCACTGATTTTAATGACGATTAAAGTGAAAAAAAAAGTGAAATATTCCTTTAAATATGGTGCCTGGGGGGTGTCTGTAGTATGCCTGTGAAGTGCCACGTGTTTCCCGTGTTTAGAACAGTCCCTGCACAAAATGACATTAAACGGAAATAACACCATTTAAAACTGCTTGCGGTTTTAATGTTATATCTGGTTCCTGCAATATGGTTGAAAATCATTCAGAAAAATGGCATGGGTAGCCCTCCCTGCCCATTACCAGCCTATTTGGGTCTTGTACGCATATTAAGGGGAACCCTGTACCCATATTAAAAAAAGAAAATGTGTGTGGCCCCCAGGCCCTATATACTCAGAACAGCAGTATACAGGCGGTGCAAACAATACAGGGACTATGTAGGTTTGTTGTGTTAAGTTGAATCTGTTTGTAATTTTCAACTGGTACATTTTTAAAGTGTAGCTCCAGTCAAAAAAACTATTTTTAAGCTTTTTGGAAAACATAGAGAAGGGTTATCACCCCTGTATAATTTGTTTTGTCGTCCATCTTTTTTCATCTCACTTGCTGTTATCTCCTTCCGTTTGCAAGTAGGAGATGTTTGTAAATTGGATGTTTGAAAGTAGGGGCCTGCCCTATATGCTCTGCAGAAATGGCGGAACAAGGTGTTGGTTTTGCCACAACATTGTAAGCCCTCAAAGTGACTCTTGGTGGGCGCTGGAGCGCCCTGCTGTGAACGATTATATCAAGAATTGTAATTACATGCCATTGTTGAACAGTGGTAGAAAAATTGACCTTTGGTGGTTGTGGTGCTGGTGCCACAACACTATAAGTCCTCACCGTTACTCTGTGTGGGCACAGGAAGGGGCCCTCCTGTGAAATATTATATCAAGAATTGTAATTACATGTCCCTGTTAAACAGGGGCAGAACAATTTGGCCTTATGCACTGCTGCTGGTGCCACCACACTGCAACCTCTCCCATATACTCTAGTTTTATTGCAGGAATTAGCCCTGCTGCAAAGCATTCCATCAAAAATTGTACTTAAACGCCCCTGTTAAACAGGGGCAGAAAAATTGGGCCTTAGGCACTGGTGCTGGTGCCACCACACTGCAACCTCTGCCTTATACTCTAGTTTTATTGCAGGAATTAGCCCTGCTGCAAAGCATTGCATCAAAAATTTTAATTAAACGCCCTGTTAAACAGGGGCAGAAAAATTGGGCCTTAGGCACTGGTGCTGGTGCCACCACACTGCAACCTCTGCCATATACTCTAGTTTTATTGCAGGAATTAGCCCTGCTGCAAAGCATTGCATCAAAAATTGTAATTAAACGCCCCTGTTAAACAGGGGCATAAAAATTGGGCCTTAGGCACTGGTGCTGGTGCCACCACACTGCAACCTCTTCCATATACTCTAGTTTTATTGCAGGAATTAGCCCTGCTGCAAAGCATTGCATCAAAAATTGTACTTAAACGCCCCTGTTAAACAGGGGCAGAAAAATTGGGCCTTAGGCATCACCCAGAACCAGAAATGTTCTTCCAACATATCAGCGGAGGAGGAAGAGGATAGACAATCAACATAACAGGACAGTCACTCAGCATCAGCATAGGCAGTCTTGAAGGGATGTGATATTTCAAAAAAAAATATTCTGTTACATCAGCTTCAGGTGCTTGGTAGCTGTGGGTGATCCAAGACTGATTCATCTTGATGAAGATCAGTCGATCAACTGATTCGGTGGACAGGTCGCACCCTGTGATCGGTAACAAAGCCACCAGCAGCACTCAAGGTGCGTTCCGAAAGAACGCTGGATGCAGGACAGGCCAGTAGCTCAATTGCATACTGTACAAGCTCTGGCCAGTGATCCATCCTCAAGACCCAGTAAGCCAGAGGATTTTCGGTGGGAAAGGTGTCCAAGTCTGACCTTGCCCCTAGGTATTCCTGCACCATGTAAATCAGACGCTGGCGATGGGTGCTGGAACCGATCATACCTTGGGGCTGCGGACTAAAAAATTGTCTGAAAGCATCAGTCAGGCGGCCACCTTCTCCACCGCTCCTTCTGATCGATGCCTCAGCAACACGTTGTCCAGGACCAGGAGTTTGTGACCTCCCAGTCTCTGGGAACGCGTTGCACAGACCTTTCTGCAAGGCCTCCCGGAGATGTCTCATCCTCTGCTCCCTCTGCGATGGCAAGATAAGGTCGGCAACCTTACCCTTGTACCGTGGATCAAGGAGAGTGGCCAGCCAGTAATGGTCCCTCTCCTTGATCCGAAGAATACGAGGATCCTTCCGCAGGCTTTGCAGGATCAGGGAGGCCATGCAGCGTAGGTTAGCTGAGGCATTCGGTCCGGAGTCCTCTGGGTCACTAAGGACAACATGATCCGCAGCTACCTCCTCCCAGCCACGTACAAGTCCACGTGTTTCTTGGGACTGTAAATCATCCCTACAAGACTGCTGCTGCTGCTGCTGCTGCTGCTGCTGCTGCTGATGCTGAGTGCCAGCCTCCACCTCCATGCTAACACAATCATCCTCCTCCTCCTCTTCCTCCTCCTCATCCTCTTCCTGTGTGATGGGTGGCACAGCAGGAACACTGTCTGGATAAAGGGGGCCTTGAGAGGCAAGGAAGTCCTCCTCTTCCTGCCTCTGTTCTGCCTCAAGTGCCCTGTCCATTATTCCACGCAGCGTATGCTCCAAGAGGTGGACAAGAGGTACAGTGTCACTGATGCATGCACTGTCACTGCTCACCATCCTTGTGGCCTCCTCAAACGGTGACAGGACAGTGCATGCATCCCTGATCATGCCCCACTGGCGTGGTGAGAAAAAACCAAGCTCCCCTGACCCTGTCCTGGTGCCGTAGTCGCACAGGTACTCATTGATGGCCCTCTGCTGCGTGTGCAGCCGCTGCAGCATGGCCAACGTTGAGTTCCACCTGGTGGGCATGTCACATATAAGGTGGTTCTTGGGCAGGTTCAACTCCTTTTGGAGCTCAGCCAGCCGAGCACAGGCATTAAATGATCGGCGGAAATGCACACAGACTTTCCTGGCCTGCTTCAGGACATCCTGTAAGCCGGGGTACCTGCCCAAGAACCGCTGCACCACCAGGTTAAGGACGTGAGCTACACAGGGCACATGGGTCAGTTGTCCCTGTCGGAGGGCGGAGAGGAGGTTGGTGCCATTGTCACAAACCACCATTCCTGGCTTAAGCTGGCGTGGCGTCAGCCACCTCTCGGCCTGCCCCTGCAGAGCTGACAAAACATCCGCCCCAGTGTGGCTCCTGTTCCCCAAACAAACCAGCGCAAGCACGGCATGGCATCGTTTTGCCTGCGTACTTGCGTAGCCCCTGGAACGCCTACGGAGCACCGCTGGTTCTGAGGACAGAGCACTGGAAGAGGCCATGGAGGAAGAAGAAGAGGAGGGGGTGGAGGAGAGAGGTGTGTCACAACCAATAGTAGCATTTTGGAGGCGTGGTGGCGGAACAACCTCCAACACTACTGCACCTTGTCCTGCATCCTTCCCAGCTGCCAGAAGAGTGACCCAATGGGCCGTGAAAGACAGGTAACGTCCCTGTCCATGCCTGCTGGACCATGAGTCAGCGGTAATATCCACCTTACCGCTGACCGCCCTGTCCAGCGAGGCAAGGACATTGCCTTCCACATGCCGGTAGAGAGCCGGAATCGTCTTCCGTGAGAAAAAGTGGCGTTTGGGGACCTGCCACTGAGGAACCGCACATTGTACAAACTCACGGAAGGGGGCCGAGTCTACCAACTGAAAAGGCAGCAGTTGAAGTGCTAGCAATTTAGCCAAGCTAGCATTCAACCGCTGGGCATGTGGATGGCTGGGAGTGAACTTCTTTCGCCGGTCCAGCAGCTGGGGCAGGGACATTTGCCTGCTATAATCGGACGTGGGTGTACCGCTAGCAGAGTTCCCGGAAGCACTTGGCTGTGACACACCTAATTCTACACCTTCATTCCTCTCAGAGCAGGTTTCAGAGAGGACTGAAGGTCTAGTGGGGTTGGAGATGCCAGCTGATGAGGAGCAAGGAGAGGTCCGCTTTGTTCTTTGGTGTGGGTCTTTGAGGTACGCTTGCCAACGAGCTGCATGGCAGGTCAACATATGTCTGGTCAAGCATGTGGTGCCCAAGCGGCTGATGTTTTGGCCACGCGAGATACGCTTGAGACATATGTTGCAAATAGCAGCGGTGCGATCTGATGCACTCGTCTCAAAAAAGGCCCACACCAAAGAACTTTTAGAATAACGCGCAGAGGCAGCGCCCTGCACAGGCGGAGCTCTGCGGTGTGATTCAGTCGGTGTGCTGCCCCTAAGCTGGCCCCCGGAGGGCATCCTGCCTCGTTGAACATGTGCCTCCTCCTCCTCCTCCTCCTCTCTCCTTCCAGGCACCCACGTGGAGTCAGTGCCCTCATCATCCCCTCCCTCTTCATCGCTGTAGAAAACCTGGCAGTATGCTGCAGCTTGTGGAACATGACTGCCAGATTGCTGTCCTTCTTGAGCATCCCCTCTCTCTGCGCTCACGCTACTGCCTTCCTCTAGCTGAGTGTCATCATCAGAGCCCACAAAACACTGGGCATTCTCCTTGAGCATGTACCCAACACTGTGCTCAAAGAGTTCAGGAGACTCCTCAGGAGGACGTGGTGGGTCTAGGGAAGGAGTCACTGATGATGACATTGAGAGGAGGGAAGACGATGCGTTGGCAGCTGCTTTGCTAGTACCCTGAGACTGGGTGAGAGAGGATGAGGAGGATGAAGAGGGCTTGGTCATTCACTCTACCAAGTCGTTGGCATGTTGCGGTTCAACATGTCCAGCTGCCGAAAAGAAGGACAAGCGTGTCCCATGGCCACGTGCTGATGACAATGCACCGCGTCCACAACCAGCACTGTTGTCTCTAGACACAGAGCCTGCTTGCCCTCTTTTATCGGCCCGCGCCTGTCTGCCTCTCCTTGCTGGCCTTCCAGACATGGTAATGGCCTGAAGGGAGTTGGGTAAAACAGCAGCGTAATGGAGTCACACAACACCCACTAAGCCCTGCAGATGGCTCTATTAGAGAACAGCAATAAACGGTAGATACAGGTGTATATTGTGCTGGAGTCACACAACACCCACTAACTCCTGCAGATGCCTTTATTATAGAACACCAGAGATAAAGGGGTATACTGTAATTGAGTCACACAACACCCACTAAGCCCTGCAGATGGCTCTATTAGAGAACAGCAATAAAGGGTAGATACAGGTGTATATTGTGCTGGAGGCACAAAAAACCCACTAACTCCTGCAGATGCCTTTTTTATAGAACACCAGAGATAAAGGGGTATATACAGATGTATACTGTGCTGTGCTGGAGGCACACACAACTTGCAATAACTCCTGCAGATGGCAAGTGGGCTCAAATAGAGAAGAGCTATGTAGGTGGATATAGCGGTGTGTACTGGGTACAGAGCACACAGACAGCACGCACAGAGCAAGCAGACAGCACTACTGACTGCAAGCTCTATTATAAAAGATAGATCACTAGCTATATAGGTGAGGTGAATATAGCGGTGTATACTGTGGTCAGGGCACACAGACAACAACCACTACACAACAGCAAGATCGAAAATCGGCCGAAAACGATTGGTGTGTACTGTGTTGAAGGTACACAGAACACCCACTAACTGCTTCAGACGCCAACACACTACACTAGGCCGCCGCGCTGGCGGCCTTATATAGTGTGGGGCGTGTACTACACAGCCTGAGCTATGATTGGCCACAGGCATCCTGCCTGTGGCCAATCATGGCTCTCCTCGCTGCTGGCACTGTGATTGGCCAAGCATGCGGGGTCACAGTGCATGCTTGGCCAATCATGATCCAGCAATGCACTGCGATGACGCAGTGTATTGTGGGCCGTGAGCGCCACACGAATTTGGCGCGAACAGCCCATAACGTTTGGAATTCGCCGAACGGGCGAACAGTCGATGTTCGAGTCGAACGTATGTTCGACTCGAACACGAAGCTCATCCCTAATGACTACTAATATAAGTGTACAAGAAAAAAGAAACAACATTGGTTCCCATGGGGAGACATAGGTATCCATGAAGGAATAAGGGGATATAAGCAGAATATCTTTATAGACTTTTATCAGAATACTTTTTTAAAGAGGATGGGGAGTGACAATGAATTAATGCCTAACTGAAATAAAAGGCACTGGATAGAATAATGTTTATTAACCACTTCCAGCCCAAGGACATCATATGACGTCCTTGAATTTAAGTGGGAATATCTGAATGAGGCTGATGGCTCCGGTAAGTGGCAAAGGGAACTGGATCGCGGTGGGAGGGGGGCCCCTCTCCCGCCACCGATAAAAGTGACCTTGCGGTGAATCCGCCACAGAGATCACTTTTATCTTGTAGCAGACCGCCCACTGAAGAAGGGGATACCGGGGTTATGGCAGCTAGCTGTCTCCTGTCATTTTTACTATTTTGACACTTTTTCTTGTGAATGTGTAGGGGTACAATGTACCCAATACCCATTCATGTAGGGGGGGCGGGATCTGGGGGTCGCGTTTTTAAAAGGAGCTTCCAGATTCCGATAAGCCCCCAACCCGCAGACCCCCACAACCACTGGGCAAGGGTTGTGCGGATGAGGCCCTTGTCCCCATCAACACCTTCCCCATATTGAGGACATGTAAGCTGGTATGGTTCGGGGGGCACTGTCTCGTCTCCTCCCTTTTCCTGCGGCCTGCCAGGTTACGTGCTCAGATAAGGGTCTGGCATGGATTTTGGGGGGACCCCCATGCCATTTTTCTTTTAAATTTTGGCACGGGTTTCCCCTTAAAACCCATACCAGACCTGAAGGGCCTGGTATGTATTTTGGGGGGATTCCCACGCAATTCTTTTTTACATTTTGGCACAGGGTTCCCCTTAATATCTATACCAGACCCAAAGGGTCTGGATATGGACTGTGGGGGGGGGACCCATGCAATTTTTTTCAATGATTTTTATGTATATTGCCGGGGTTCGGCAATACATTACAGTCGCGAGCAGTTTTAAATGACATTTTTTCCTCTACAAATGTGATTTTTCTGCTCTCATTCATAAAACGATGTAAGGCTGCCATGTAAGCAACCTTACATAGTGTGCGGTGTGAACTCAGCCCCCTGAGCCATGATTGGCCAAAGGCACCCTGCCTTTGGCCAATCATGGCTCTCACAGCAGAGCATTCTGTGACTGGGCAAAGCATGCAGGTCAGGTGCCCTTCATGGACCCTTCATGGACCCTTCATGCTATGCGACCCCTATGCGACCCCTGTCACAATGGCATCCTCTACCAGTGTGAGACTGCCACAACGAGGATATCCGATTCAGTCTACAGCAGAGGAGACACAGGTCACACCATGCAGCAAGGCAGAACTCCAGGAGCAAGTGGCTGTGCAGGTTCCAACTGTGATCGCCCACAGGCCAGCTCAGCCTCTGCAAATGACCAGTTCGGCCAGGCCAATCACAGGAGGCCCAAGTTCACCCTACATGACCCTGTTCGGCTAATCACAGGGCGCATACCACCCTTTGCTCAGCGTGTGGTGGTTGGACTCAGAGGGCACCACAATGAGAGTGAGACAGTGTAAATGACAGTGCAAATAATTAAGTATGCGAGGGGATGACATTGTGGATGATAGGCATGGGATGTGTCCCTCTAGATGTTGCCCTGGGGCCATGCCCCCCCCACTACGCCACTGTATAGTAGTATTCATTAGCAAGATTCTGAAAAATGAATACCGTATGTGCACTCTGTATTCCATTTTGAATCAGAGTGAGGGTCAGGTATCATGTGTCATGGGATGGTGACATATGCACTTTTTAATGGGTTAGCTGTAGACAGTGAATTTAAATTGGAAAGCTGACAAATCTAATATTTTTTTTTTATGCAAATATAATACAATTGTCTGTATTTCACTGGGCCCAAATAATCATTGATGCAAATGCCTAATGTAAAAATAAACAGAAACTGTAATTTTGCAAATAATTATAATTATTTAAAAGTATCATGTGCTCATGCACAAAATATGCATTTGATAAATTCAGCACGCTCCAGACATCTGGAGAAAATGGAATATTGATGTATTTTAATAAAAGCAACATCTGTCTTTGAATGTGTACATGTATTTACAGAATAGGGTGAACAGATTGGTACTCAGAAGGCTTCACACAGTGAAAACAAGATTTATTGATTACATGTAGCATCAATATTTCAGAGTCATCGGGGTCCTTTCTCAAGACAATTCAACATTTACACAGAATGACTACAAATGTACACATAGATTACAAATAACAGTGAATTTAAAATACTGTATTTTTATTTCCCTTTTAAAGCAAGTTATGAAATTGTGATTTATGCTTTTAACCTAATCTAGAAAGTGGATCATTTCCTAGATTATGTGTTGGCCTATAGTAAGTCAATTTTAGGACACCCCTGGCATATGACATTTTCTCTCCTTCAGTCATGAAATAAATGTAAAAATCAGGATCAGAAGAAGGAAGAAAATAGTCCATGGCTGATCAGTAGCTTACAGCTGAACTGCTGAAAAGACACCAAATAGTGTAGTTGTTTAATTATTAGAATATTATTAAAATATTAATTGACATTAGCTTCCTGTACTCCTATGTATAGCATAACTTCAATAGGAAGGGACAAAACTAGGAGCCAATATCTGCACATTTGTGGCATGAACATAGGAACAAGTGGAGAAATCAGAGTGATTACCTCATCAGTGTTATGCTGCTTCTGCACCTTCCATTTAAAGGCTGTGGGCTGGAGAATGACTAAGCTACATTGCTTGACCACAGTAGAGAAAACATGTCTCTACTATCTGAAAAAAAATGTGTAAATCTCAGGATGATTTGCAGAAATAAAATGTCTTTTGGCAGTTATAACTGTTACCATATACAGTATGTATTTGAACTGTGTATATAACTGTTTACCTGAAATTCAGTTTTGAAATTTGCTGCTGTAACAAGGGGACATTGCTAAAGGGGTGATGGAGCTATAGGAAGGTCTGAATTACATCATTGCCACCTGACATGATTATAATCCCAATTAGCTATGATGGTAAATTACAATAAAGGTGGTTGTACAAGAGATGTCCTAATGGTGCACTAAGGTATCCCCTTATAGAACAGACCCGCTTTGAAACATTCATTGCACACCTCTCTGTTATAAATTATCATCATGTCAGCTGAGGTTCTGGATTAATTGTTTTCGTGGAAAGGGGTAGGCTTGAAGTATATTACAAAGTTGCTTTTCCTCCTCTTCAATGTGTGGGAGCAATTGATTTCCTTTCTATGCTCCTTAGCATTCTGCTAAGAAGTGAGCATGATTTTGGCTGAGAAATATTTTACATTACTCTAGGAAGGACTCATCCCTGCTGGTAAATTGTAATCATCACTGTTTGTCATTCGCTGTATTTAGAATTCCATTGAATATAGAGTTAGCTCCACATTCAGCAAATGCTGCCCAAGAGAGTCACCTGAAAAAACCGTAAAAAGATTTGATTTCACATTTAGAATCATTTCCAGTATAGAGGAAGATACAACATCTTCTCCAATGCTTGTTTCAGCTGAGTGTTAGTCAATGGACAGCCAGTGATGATGCAACTCTCTTGCATTCATGCATGCTATTTACATATCATCACTTTCAGTACAAATCCAAAGAAGGGTATTAGTTATAACTATATTAACATCTTTATTTGACTAGGTTTCCTTACCTTAAAAAGAAGAACTATACATTTAAGTTGATTATTTTATGGGAAAACCCAGGCTTATTGTGAAAGAGCAGAGTTTGTATGTTTCCATCTCAGGTTCAAGGCCATTCATATAGTGGGGATGCTGGCATCCGTGAGCATGTCACATGGCAAATAGCCAGTTGCACAAGTTAAATACTAGAATGAAAATTAGAGTAATTTGAGAAGCAACTGTTATTTATCTTAAAAAAACAGCAAACAGCTCTTTGTAGCTTATCTCAAGAAAGATGCGTACTGTATTTATTGGTATATAACACACACTTTTTCCCCCTGAAAATAGAGGGCATCTCACGGGTGTGAGTTATACGCCAATAGTGTACCTCCGAGGAGAAGGAGAGGGGTGAATGCCACCGGAATTCTCCGACCCGTCCTCTCCTGTTTACTCAGCTCTCACTCGGCTCTCACATCACACACACACACACACACACACACACAGTGGCATAGGACCAGTGTTCTTTCTACCACAGGAGCTGGCCCAATGCAGATGGCAGAGGCAGGACTGTGTGTGTGACTGCCGAGTGAAAACCGAGTGAGAGCCGAGTAAACAGCAGATGCCATTTTGATGATTTCCTGCACTGTTCTGACTGCATTGATGAGAAATGGTGAGGCTGCAGATGAGCATTGAGGCTGGAAATGGGCATTAATCAGGCTGCATTGAGGCTGAAAATGGGCATTGATCAGGCTGCATTGAGGCTGCAGATGGTCATTGATCAGGCTGCACTGAAGCTGTAGATGGGCATTGATCAGGCTACATTGAGGCTGCAAATGGGCGGCTGCATTGATGGGAGATGGGGAGGCTGCAAGCAGCATTTATGGGCACTGATCCTTATTTTGCTTTAAAGTTGTTTATTTAAAAAATATGTTGTTTTTTTCCTGAAACTTCCCTCTTAAAATGAAGGTGTGTGTTATATGCCTGTGTGTGTTATTTGCCGATAAATACGGTACTTAAAAAATAATAAAATGATATGTAGTTTTAAGGCATTAAATTTATTTTAAATGCAACTAGTGTCAGGTTCTACTATATGCACATGTGGTGACAAGAAACTTGCTGACAGAAGGAAAGAGGAGAGGGATGACCTCATCAGCTCCTTTATTGTCCAGTCACAGGCTGTCGGCAGGGTGGTGTCCAAGCTGTACTACTTAACTAGAGAAAATAATTCAGGTCCTAGACCACTGTGCTGTCCTCGGATTTGTTAAGCAGAATTACCAATCCTTTGTTAGATAAAACAGCTCCCATATATGCATTTCAATAATATATTCAGCTGTTCAGTTAAATTGATAATATGGTACAAAGAGCCATAGTTTTCAGACCTGTATTACAATTATTACATTAAACTTCTAAAAGCTATAATTTAGAATCATTTTCTAAAAATGGCAGCACAGTATTGTGCTTTGTATTCTATTATCTAAGCCACAATAACTTCATTTATCGAACAGAACATTCCGTTTTTTTCCAGTATATTTTAGTGTGATTTTTTGACCACTGTCCATATCTGGCAAAGGTTTCCAAAAGTGCAAAACTTGCATGTACATACACCATGGAACACTGAGTCAGATTTAATTTCCTATGAGCCCTAGTGCTGTTCCAAATGGCACTCAGTTCACTAGCTTCTAAAGGATCTGGGCTCCCAGTAATTACTCAGACTACCCCAGTGATAATAGGTGTCTGCTCTAGTTTTCTTGCTGTTCAATGTCATAGAGATAATAATGAATCTTCCCGCCTACTATGACAGTTACTTATATTTAATGGAATTTGAAATGCTAATTAAATGCTGATATATGGAGGAAGAGGAATCGGAAAGCATGAGCCGCTGCACTCCATTACCTAATTTAACCAGTGAAGGCCAAGTCTTTCTAGTTATGCAAGGAATTTCTTTACTTAAGAGGGAGTTTTGTATTCTGTAAGTAAGCAGTCGATAATGACTAATGTGCAGAAAAGAGGAACACTGAAAAGAAAGGACGTGATTTTAAATATAAGCTGGGAAGGAAAGAAAGCAGAAAAGCCAGTATAGCTAAAGCAATAAAATAAATGAATATTTAAGAACTGTGATTTATGGAATGAGTAACCTTTTTTTTTTTATAGAGCAATTACATAAAGGAGTCATCAAAGCTGGCAGCCCTTTTATTCACTCTGAGCTTTTATTAAAGTAAAGTGGTCAGATCTAGACATCATCTCTACAGAGAAACAATTTCTAGAAAAAAGCTGCCACCCAAAATGAGATAAAGGGGTTGATTTACTAAAGGCAAATAGACAGTTGCACTCTGCCACTGCTGTGGCTCCAGAGTTTAGTAAATGAGGTAAAGCTTCACTTTGCAAAGAATACCCAATCACATGCAAGGAAAATTGAAAAAACTGAATGTTTGCTTGCACGTGATTGGATGATGGATGTCATAAGAGATTCTGCTCATGGAAGCCCTTTTGCCCTTAGTAAATCAACCACAAAGTCTTCTATTTTGTTGAGTACAGTAGAGCATATTGAACATACACTAGGTACTGTGCAACATCAAAAAAATTGTGTTGCCATTTCCTTCTGCTATAGAATTATTCCTCCTCTCTTTCCCCACTTTCTATCTCCTCTCTCCAGAGTTCAATTTCTTTATTGTGCCTCCCCTCTACCTCAGTGATGCTCACCTCTTTTATCCATCCATATTGACTCTCTTCTCCATACCATATTCATTGATAGCTCCTCCTCACCTCTTTCCTTTTCCTGTGCACCTGCTGTTTTGTGCAGTGATATTTATTGTAGATCTTTTTAGCCCCAGCAATGGTGTAAATTATGCTCATTTAAATATATTTATGTTTCTTGCATATTTGTTCATGCTACATTTAAAAACGTTTGACTGCATCTGGTGTACATGAGCCCTTTGGTTCACACTTGCACTTGCACGTTATTTTATTTCAAGCAATGCAAAAATAAAAGGAAAATAATTTGAAAAGTGTTGACAGTTAAAGAGCTTCAGTTGTTGCAGACATATTGGATAATGTTTTGTTTTTTCAATTGGAGTGTACAGGTCTATGAACAAAGACATAGCACATAAGACCACAGAACTCAAAGAACTCAAGCATAGTTTATTAAAGTAGATGCAAACCCAACCACTAAAATCTTATATAAGCTTTAACATTGTAAAAGTTTGTAGATGCAAACCCAACCACTAAAATCCTTATATAAGCTTTAACATTGTAAAATTCCTTAGTGAGTCTATTTTATTTTAATTCAATCTCCTACCTGTAAATCATACTCTCCCAAAGGAAACTTTGTGCTTCTGCACAGACACTATTGGCAATATTTAAAAAAAAAAGCCTGTTGCTGCCTCTTTGCCCGATGCACCTCGCTCCAGATTGCCGAGGGAAGAGCCAGGCCATTGCTTTTCCTCTCGCCGAACAGGAAGTGGGTCGTAAAACCCGATTTGCTGGGAGTATTAGGACCCCCTGGCCAATCGGGTCTCAGGACCCATATTCTGAGGAGAAGCAGGAAGACATTAGAAAATATTACCGTAATTAACTAATGTCAAACAACTGGGTGGGCTCGGGGGACACAGTGATCTGCACCCCAAGCCCTCCCTTTTTTGAAGACAATTAGAGCATCAGGCTCTAATCACATGCTTCTAAAAAAAAGAACATTGAAATCCATGTGTCCGGCACCCTGCATGGAGATTAGGGGCTGAACGCATTGATTAGGTGAGCGGCGCACCTAATGGAGCTGCCGCCACTGGTACATGTACAAGGACAGGCTATGAAAAAAATCTGCTGCAGCCAGAAACAGTTACAGTATATGCCCTGTGAAAAATGTAAAAGCCAGCACTCACAAGTCCTACAAAAATCTATCACTTTGAACTTTATCATCAGTACTTCCTATGTTTTCCCTTTCACAGCTAAGCCCACATTGTCAATATGGGTGCTGGAAACCCAAAATTTTATATGGGGGGCGGGGGCTGGCTTGTTTGAACTCCCCCTTATTGGCTCTTCTAACCCATCAGATCTAAGTTTAAAAGCCAGGTATTATGGATACATGGTTGCTGTTGAAGCAAAATTGCACATTATTTCACTGGGTCAATGAATGAGCTGTGTTTACCTCTAATCCATGTAAGGTCCAAATCTGAATCTCATTCCTAGCTATGGTGCATTCTAAGCCCTGATTGGGCAAAGCTTTGCCCAATCAGAGCATAGTGAATAGCTGGTTGTTGAGGAGCAGGCCAGGAAGTCGGCTGCTGAGTCCTTAACAACAGATGAGTCATCAGATCTGTTGATAAAGGAGTGTGACTTTCTAACACCGTCAAGTGCGCACGCTCTCCAAATGCATCCAGCTTTGATGACGTCAGCCGACAGGCAGCCAGCTGTTCTTTGCTTTCCATGCCTTGTTCTGAGGCCGCTTTCCGGAACTCAGAAACACGTCAGTGTGATACCAATACCATGCTTGTTTTACCTCTACTAAATGTGAGTTGATCTATATATATTGTTAAAGCATTTTTTTCAAAACTACTGCACCCAGAGGTGCCTATCTACTTGTGTTCTGTTGCGTGCTCAGATAAGGGTCTGTATGGATTTTGGGGGGACTCCACACCTTTTTTTTTATTTTGGCATAGGGTTCCCCTTAAAATCCATACCAGACACGACAGACCTGGTATGGATTAAGAGGGGACCCCCATCATTTTTTAAAAACATTTTTGTTTTGCCAGCAACGGCATTGTATTGCTGGAAATTTAAATATGATTTTTTTTCTTTATAAATGTCAGTTTTGCTGCAGCAGGTTCTAGACACAGCAGGCAGATAGACTAAGGGGACCCCCCAGGCACTATATTTAAAGGAATTTTTCATTTGTATTGTTTCACTTTAAGCATCATTAAAATCACTGCTCCTGTAAAAACAATCTTGTTTAAAAAATGTTTCCATTGATACATGTCTCCCAGGGCAATACCCGCACCCCATACCCTTTTTATGGCCAATAACTTGCATATAAGCCTTCAAAATTTGAACTTTTAATGTTTTGAATTCTGGCCCCGTAGACTTCAATGGGGTTCAGGGTTCAAGTCCGAACTTTTGCGATATTTGAGAGTTCTGGTAGAAACCAAATTGGAGGATGTTCGGCCCAACTCTAGAGGAGGAGATGATTGATGCTATGGAGATAAAGTAGATATGAAGGTCATTATAGGCATGTCATTTTTGTTCCTCTTTTGAAACCCTTAAGAGGATGACCAGGGGAAAGTATTTATTTTCTTTTTTTAACCACTTGCCGCCCGCCCTATAGCAAAATGACGGCGGCAACGTGGTTTCAAAATCCTGACCGGGTGTCATACGACGTCCTCAGGATTTCGAGCCGCTGCACGCCCCCGGGGTGTGCATCGCGCCGATCGTTGTTGTGGGGTGTCAGTCTGACACACCGCAACTACTATCTCAGTAAAGAGTCTCCAACGGAAACTCTTTACCCCATGATCAGCCATGTCCAATCACAGCTGATCCCAGTGTAAATAGGAAGAGCCGGTGATCGGCTTTTCCTCACTCGCGTCTGTCAGGCACGAGTAGAGGAGAGCCGATCGGCTGCTCCTCTGACAGGGGGGGTCTGTGCTGATCGATTATCAGTGAAGCTCCCCCAAGGATGCCCACACTGGACCACCAGGGACACCACCTTACCACCAGGGATGCCCAGCACCAGGTATGCCACCCTAGAGCACCAGGGATGCCACTCAATGCCCACAATGGATGCTAATCAGTGCCCACAATGGGCATCACTGATTGGCATGCATTATTGTTTGGCACTGATTGCCATCCATCAGTATAATATAATACAATACAATGCCGCCCATCCATGCCGCCTATCAGTGCCCATCCGTGCCACCTATCAGTGCCCATCCATGCCGCCTATCAGTGCCCATCCATGCTCATCTGTGCCGCTTATCCATGCTCGTCCATGCCGCCTATCCATGCCAATCTGTGCCAGCTATCAGTTCCAATTTGTGCCACCTATCAGTGCCCATCCGTGTCACCCATCAGTGCCACCTATCAGTGCCCATCAGTGCCACCTATCAGTGCCACATATCAGTGCCCATCAATGCCACCTCATCAGTGCCACTTCATTGGTGCCACCTCATCAGTGCCCATCAGTGCAGCCTTATCAGTGCCCGTCAGTGCAGCCCCATCAGTGCCCATCAGTGAAGGAGAAAAACGTATTTATTTACAAAGTTTTTAAACTGAAACAAAAAAACACATTTTTTTCAAAATTTTCAGCCTTTTTTTTTTTATTTTTTTTTTTTTTTTTTTTTTTTGTTTAAAGACATTTTATTGAAGTTTAGTGCATAACAAAAACAGAAGAGTCAAACGGTAGGGTACAGAGCAAAAAGGAGAACAAAAAAAATGTTACAATGCTCCAAATAGTAAATGCAACAGTTAACATAAGAAGAATCGAAGAGTAAACATTTGTATGCTAATAATGATGTAGGGTGGGGATATCTGATAGGTACAGTGTTGTATTTTTAAGTACAGTGCCTAACTGTGGTTTAGAAGATGTTAAGTGAGCAGAACAGGCACTGTGTTCGTTTAAAAGAAGCGAAATCTAATACAGAATCAATATCCTTTAGTAGATAAATGTAATTGTTGTCAGTAATATGTTAGTGCGACACTGGTATGTGTAGGTAAATTCAAAGAGATGTAGTAGGTAGCAGTCTTCAGCATAGAGATCTAATGCATAATGCAATAAGGGATTTTCATTAAAGAAAGGGGAACTGGTCCAGCCAGTCATTTTCTCAGGACATTAATATAACTAGTTCTTTAGGAGAGCAATGAAAGATATTCTGGGGATGTAGTGAAAAGCAACCAACTCGACCATATACATGTGAAGGTAGAAGGGGTATCATTGGCTTGATGTATCAGGTTTTCCATCTCAGCTGTTTTGTTAATACGATTGAACCACTCCAGTAAAGAAGGGGGATGTTTGGATTTCCAGTTGGCTGGGATGCACATATTCGCCGCCATGATCATATGCATAGTTAGGGACCCCATGTAGGCTTTTTTGGATTGTTTGGAGACATGAAAAAGAAGTTGAGCAGGGGAAAACTGTATTGATCGGGTAGAGAATCTTTGGATGATTCTATGGACTTCTTGCCAAAATGGTTGGACGATGGGGCAGGACCACCAAATATGTTCCAGGGTGCCAAGACTAGCCTGACATCTCCAACATTGTGGGGAGACAGAAGGGAAGATACGATGCAATTTTAGAGGTGTGTTGTACCACCTGGAGGATAATTTAAATGCATTCTCTTGAACACAGACATTTCGGGAGCCTTTATGTATGACAGAATATGTACTTTCCCAATCTTTGGGAGTTAAGGGTGATGGCAGGTCTCTATTCCAGGCTTTGGTAGACCAATCTGCATTGTTGGTCTGTTGTGGGAAAAGTATATTATACGAAAAGGAGATGAGGTGTCTTTGAGGTTCGATCAGTGTACATGTTTGTTCAAAAGAGGTTAAGGTTCGAGCTCCAGCTAGGGAGTGGGGTCTGGAAGTCAGAAAATGGTGTATCTGATGATATGTCCATTGGGAGAACCCACGTTTGAGCATATTTCTCGACAGATTTGTATAGGATAGAAGATGATTACGGTCATAGAAATCTTTAGACAGGACTTTAGGATGAGGCCACAATCCGTGGAGAAAGGAGGGGTGCATACCCGGTGGGAACGCTGGATTGAGTTTTAGTGGTGTTAGTGGGCCCGTGACTGAGGAGACCTGGTAAGTTTTACAAGCATATCGAAATGCGTTGAGCGACGCGGCGATTAACGGGTGCGCAGAGTAGCTACGTGGGACATGTGTGGGGAGTAACCATGGTGTTTGAGCCACAGGTATTTGATCAAGGGATGATTCAAGTTGAACCCAATCTTTCGTGCTGGAATGGACGTTCCAGTCGATTATTCTGGCAAGGTGACATGCTAAGTAGTACCTATAGATGTCTGGCAAACCAATACCTCCTTGTGATTTTGGTGCAACGAGTCTTGAATAGCTCAGTCTGGGTCTTATGGCACCCCAGACAAACGTCGAACTGAGTTTGCGGAAGGAGGCAAAGAACGTTTGGGGAAGTGAGATAGGTATAGTCTGGAGGAGATACAAGAGCCTTGGTAAAATATTCATTTTTATGATGGCTGCTCTGCCAAACCAGGAGAATATGCCTTTTGACCACCTCTGAAGATCAGTGGACATAGTGCGTAATAAAGGTAGGAAGTTAAGATCATATAAATTATCTAGGGATCGTGGAAGTTGAATACCTAAGTAGGGTATACTATCAGGGCTCCATTTAAAGGGGAAATTCGCCCGGCATTGGGCGCACATTTTTTCGGTCAGCGATATATTTAGTGCAAGGGATTTCGTAAAGTTAATTCGTAGGTTAGAGATGATATGGAATTGGTTGAATACTTTGAGTAAGGTGGGGATAGTTGTTAAAGGTTCTGTGAGGAATAAAAGAATGTCGTCTGCAAATGCAGCCGTTTTGAATGTTCTTTTGCCTATATCCACACCCTTAATGTCTGGGTTTTCTCTAATTTGTCTCAGTAATGGTTCAAGGGTAAGGATAAAAATTATCGGGGATAACGGGCACCCTTGACGTGTGCCATTGGAGATAGAGAAGGCATTCGACAGGTGGCCATTGACTTTCACTCTCGCCGTTGGTCCCGAGTAAAGCAGATTGATATAATTGAGCATTCTATTAGGTAGACCAAGAGCTTTTAGAGTCGCTGACATGTAATCCCAGGCCACCCTGTCGAATGCCTTCTCCGCATCCAGGGAAAGGAAGAATCCAGCTTGTTTTCGGGAAGATAGCCAATGGTGGACATTAAGAGCTTTGAGAGTGTTATCTCTCGCTTCTCGTCCAGGCGTGAAGCCCACCTGGTCCGGATGTATAAGGTCAGGGAGTAAAGGCAAAAGTCTGTTAGATAAAATCTTAGCGTACCATTTAAGGTCAACATTCAGGAGCGAGATAGGCCTATAGTTGGTAACCTGCGTGGCATCTTTATTTGGTTTTGGGATTACGGCTACATGTGCAGACAACATATCTCGTGGGGCAGAACACGGGGATGAACATGTGTTAAAGGAGGATAGAAAGTGGGGTAGTAAAATATGTTCATAGGTTCTATAGTAACCAACGGGCAGTCCATCAGGGCCCGGGCTTTTACCAGCATGCATGGCTTTGAGAGCCATTTGAGCTTCTTCTGAGGTCAATGGAGTATCGAGCATCTGGCATGTGGAGGTGGAGATAGGAGTTGGGCTATATTTATTTAAAAAGTCCGATATAAGTTGAGTCCGCCGCTGGTTAGAGATTGTTGGTGTAGTAGACGAAGAGTTAAGGTTGTATAGATTCGAATAATATTGTACAAATTGCGTGGCAATGTCAGGTGTTGTGGATAATTTTTTGCCTGTAGGATCTGTGATATTGTGAACAGTGAGTGATGCTTTCTTGGATTGAAGGGCTTTAGCTAATATTTTTCCAGATTTATTACCATATTCATAAAACGTTTTCTGAGATAGTATATATTTGCGCTTAGTCTGTTTTCCCAGTAATTCTAACATTTCTTTCCTGGATTGGATAAGGGCAGCATGCAGTGTGGTGGTGCTCTTTAGACTATGTGCACGTTCCAAACGTCTAATTTTAGTGGCCAAATCATTGAAGTGTTTTTTGTACTCTTTTCTCTTTTTTGCCGCCGCTGCTATGAGGGTTCCTCTTACTACACATTTGTGTGCATCCCAGTGAATGAGGGGAGAGGTATCTGTGGCTTTGTTTTCTAAGAAATAATGTTTCATTGTTTGCTCCACTTCTGCAGCTATAATCGGATCAGTTAACAAGGATTGATCTAGTCTCCATGAGTGGGCGCGTGGGGTGGAAGATGGGATGGATAGTGTGATTGAAACCGGATTGTGGTCCGAGAGAAACATAGGGTTGATGGATGCGTGTGTAAGATAAGGTAAAGCTTCTTGAGAGAGAAAGAGAAAATCAATTCTGGAATATTTTCCATGAGGTGCCGAGTAGAACGTAAAGTCCTTTGTATCTGGATAGAGGGTTCTCCAGGCATCATGTAAAAGCAGAGTTTGCATCTGGGTTTTTATTGATCGAAGGGCAGCATAGGTAAGGGAGGAGTGTCCATTAGAGGTGTCAAGAATAGGGTTCAAAGGAACATTGAAGTCCCCCCCCATAATAAGTGTGCCTTCTTGAAATGAGACCAATTTGGACACAATTCCCTTGAAAAACGGTACTTGGAGTGTGTTGGGCGCATATATGTTTGCAAGTGTAAATGGTTTGTTTTGGAGGAGCCCTTTAAGGAATAGAAACCTGCCATCATCATCAGCTAGAGTATCAGTGATCTGGAGGGGGCAATGTCGCGCTAGTAAGATGGAAACACCTTTTTGTTTCGCTAGTGTGTTGGTGGAGTGGTATACCGTGGGGTAGTGTTTGCACTGGAGTTTCGGTATATTGTCTGATCTGAAGTGTGTTTCTTGTAAGAATAGTATGTCTGCTCCACTTTTTTGCATGGCTAATAATAGTTGTGAGCGTTTTTCCGGGACATTTAAACCCTTAGCGTTCAAGGATATAAGTTTGAGATGGAGTATATTGCTTGCGTCCCCAGAGGTAGCCATGGTGGCGAGATCGGGATGTGAATGTAGATGCGTCCGGGGAAAAGGGTAGTAGAGAGAGGAAGCAAAAAAAAAAAAAAAAAAAAAAAAAAAAAAAAAAAAACCCAAATTGGGGGAAGGAGTAAACGGTAATCCGGCAACAGGCAAGAACCTGCTTACCTGTGTCAAAGGGAAGGGGGTATAGGCCGGAATGTGGTAGAGGCTTGTAGGATATGTCCCGTACAAATGCACTGGACAGTCCAACAAGCCACTAGGGGGGAGGTGATTGTCGAAAGACAAAGATATAGAGTGCGAGAACCATCACACCACAGCTTTAAGTTGCAAATATAGAGAGTTTGTCAGCATATTGCCAATTGTCACCCTTTTGCAGTTTGCTCGGAAGAAAAAAGAAAAAAAAAAAAAAGAAAAAATCGTGGGTAGGAGCGTTGAAACATTGTCGGTGGGGGAGGTACCCGTTAGTATTATAGATAGTGAACTTAAATACCCTGTATAAAATATGAAATATGTAGGGGTGGAGCTACCTTATTGGGTAGGTGTTTTCAAGTAACATTGACGTAACCTAAATGTCTACAAGTCCTCCTTTGTAAAACAGGAACCGGAGGAACAAACCTATAAGCGAACTCAATAACAGAGATACTTATCATGTTAAGAGGTAGCCGAGGGCTGGAGGAGGATGGGATTACCACATCAAAGCCGTGGCTGCACAAGTCATATAAAAAGGGTTCTTTCCAGTAGGTGTTGGTTAGAGGACCAAATTAATTTTTGATGTAAATAATTAGGCTAGGCCATAGGTTTAGGTATGGCTTTACCGGATTGATGTGGGAGATCTCATCCTCTCGTCCTCAGTGCAATAAAAGAATCAAATGTCAACAGGTTAGACGTGAAAAGCGTTTGAACAATTATACGCCATCTCTTCAACAAGGTTAAAACAATAAAGTTAGTAAACATATTAATGAGAAAGAAAGCACATACTATAGGTACGCTTATTGGAGTCATGTTGCGAGTCATGAAACATCTTCTGGAACACACTACATTGGTGTTTGTGAGCCAGTGAGGAAACCCTTGCGTGCAGAAGGCAAGGGAGGCATTGTCCCAGAGATCAGGGCAAAATAGAAGGGTGTAGACTATAGGGGGGATAGGTTAAGGGGAGGACAATAGGTAGTGATCCCATAGGTTGTGTGACATGCCTGGAGCAAAATGGTAGTGGGTAGAAGGTCCTGTCTATTGATAGGAAAGAACGTGATCAGTAAGTCACCAGTAAGGACAAAGGCTGCGTCCGTCCGTATAAACGATAGAGAGATCCCGAACGGATTGGGCAGCAAAGATAGACTGGAACTTGGGGTCTACTAGGAGAGTAGACGGTCGTTATGGAGAGTCCTGAAGAAAGTTCCACGAGTAAGGTCGGTCAAGTGATGAGGCGAAGGGGGAGAGGAAAAAGTTACCTCATCGTGAGCTGAGTTCCAAGTTTAGGAATGATCCGACCGGTGGGTTCGACACAGCCACTTCTTTAACGGTCACGACGTGCTCTGCGGGACGTTGGCGCAGCAGTAGGACTGCGCAGATGATCGTATGCTTCCGTCGGAGAAAGTCGTCGGATCGATGGAGAGCGACGTCTTCGGTACGGCGACGGCTGGGTGTCCATCCGATCGGTAGACCTGTGGTCTGAGCGGGGCGAAGATCCTTTGAATTCCGCATACCAGTCAGGGAGCGAAACCAGAGGTATGTCTAATGTGCGACAGAAGGCGTGCAGTTCCTCGGGAACCCTCAGGATGGCCGAGCGACCCTGATGGGTAGCAGAAAGACCGAATGGGAAGCGCCAACGATAGGGGATGCCATTATTTCTTAGGACATCTAATAGGGGGCGCAGGTCTCTCCTATTACGAAGTGTAATGGCGGAGAGGTCTTGATAGATAGAGATTCGTTGGCCCTCATATTGTAGATCTTGTTTCATTCTGGCCTGCTTTAGGATCATTTCCTTGGTTTGAAAGTCGCAGATGCAGCAAACCACATCTCTGGGAGGATCTGTGTCACGTCCGCGGGGTCGGAGAGCACGATGGATGCGCTCCATTGCTATGGGTGAGTGGCTGGGTTGTTCGAGAAGCTGGTTGAAGATGGCAGTGACCACCGGGGTGAGGTGATCGATGTCCACACTTTCGGAGAGGCCTCTCACCCGGAGGTTATGCCTCCGACCCCTGTTGTCCAGGTCTTCAACGTGCCGCTGGACGTCCCGCAGTTGTGCAGTGTGTGTGTCTATGGAGCGGTGCATCGTGGAGATTGCCGCTTGATGGACGGCGGTGATTTTCTCTACTTCCTGCACCCTTCCCGCAATGGCTTGTATTTCGTGCTTAAGGTCCGTTATGGCAGCAAAAAGTGTGTCTTTGATGTCAGCTGCTACCGTGCGTAGATCTAGCAGGCTTGGAGATTGCAAGGATTCCGGCTGGGCCGCAGCAGTTGTGTGAGGAGAGGGGTTGGGAGTTAGTAGTATCCCATCTCGTGAGGGAGCTGAGGTGCTCGTCGCCATGTTGGATCCCTGTGATCTGAACAGATCGGCGATATTCCGTGTTCCTCGGCTGGGATGCTCTCTCGGGGATCTCGATCTAGAGGTAGAAGAGTTCCTGGATGCAGTACCCATCGTCTGGGGTAATAGTGAGGGGGTATTTCTTCCTCTCAGGGCTAATAATGAGCTGTGGTGTGAAGGAGCTCAGGAGTTATGCTGCCATCTTCCCTCACGGCAAGCCACGCCCCTTTCAGCCTTTTTTTATTTGTTTAGCAAAAAATAAAAACTGTAGAGGTAATCAAATACCACCAAAAGAAAGCTCTATTTGTGGGAACAAAATTATAAAAATTTAATTTGGGTACAGTGTAGCATGACCGTGCAATTGTCATTCAAAGTGCGATAGCACTGAAAGCTCAAAATTGGTCTGGGCAGGAAGGTGTTTAAGTGCCTGGTTTTGAAGTGGTTAAAGCTAAAACCACACCTATATTTCACAAGTGGATTCTGGGCACACTACAAATTGAATGGTTGGTTCCACATTTTATACTTTACACTTTACATTTTACACCTGGCACACAGTCCTGTACTATAGCACACACATCAACTAAAGCACTGTAGAATTCAGACTTCTATATGCACACATACTCCTGCACTATGTATACAATCATGCATACAACCCTGCATTATACATACAAAAATACGCACACTCCATTATATACTAAACAAACATACACACAGACTGCACATTACACACAAACATGCATACAGCACCGGACTGTATACTGTACATAATCAAACACACAAATACATGTCCCAGCTTTACACACAGGTAGAAGTCAGCCCATTCCTCTTATGCCGCGTACACACGACCAGACTTTTCTAGGGATTAAGTCCGACAGACTTTCGAAGGAGTTCTGCCGGAGTTCTGACAGAGTTCTGACGGACTTTCCGAATGAGCGGACTTGGCCACACACAATCACACCAAACTCCGACGGATTCGAACGTGATGACGTACGACTGGACTCCAATAAGGAAGTTCATAGCCAGTAGCCAATAGCTGCCCTAGCGTCGGTTTTAGTCCGTCGGAATAGCATACACACGAGCAAATTTTTCGGTAGGAACTGGGTCCGGCAGAGTTCTGGTGGAAAAATGTGAAGCATGTTCCATTTCTAAAGTCTGTCAGACTTTTGCGAATCAAAAGTCTGTTGCAGCCCACACACGATCGAATAGTCTGCCGGAATCATTCCGTCAGACTTTGGATGTTGAAAAGTCCGCTCGTGTGTACGGGGCTTTAGGTTTCTGCCCCACTATAAAAACTATTCCTGTTCTGCAGCATGTCGTTTCTCTCATTTTTCTGAGATGAATGTGAGCACAGCCTGGTGTTGTGTCCTTGTTGGCCCTCTTTATGTACAGGTGCAACTGCAGGTGGAAGGGAAATTCTTAAAGGCCCAGTTTACCTCTCTAAATGCTATACCTCTGTGTCTCTAGTGGGAAGATATTCCTAATTTTCTGCTCCAGAGGCAATGGCTACCAGAGAGGTTAGTAAAAAAAGAATCTCCCCAAAACAAAGCTTGAAATAAAAACAGTATCTGACAGAAGTTCTAACCCTGTCCTAACCTATTCAAAACAAAAATGGCTGGAGTTTTTCAATATACAAATTGATACACATAGTTTAAGAAAAAAATTATACTGCAAATATCATAATAGATAAAACATTCTCTAGGGTAAAACAATCTCCTAGGAAATAATTAATGGGTCCCTCATCCCCTAACTGATAATTACAAAGTTATTTTTTTTCTTTTTATATGTTCACTATAATATGTTATAGAGGTGATGTATAAGAAGAAAGTGCATTTTTGGACAAGGCTTAATGATCAGTCTCAATTCATTGTTGCTCATTGCTGAGTAACAGATATTAAATTCAGAACAAGAAAGTCTGCTGATAGAGGGTAATATATCAGTACAGCAGTAAAAATCTGATCCATGGAAACTAAGTTGTTATTCTGAATTAGATGCAGCAAATATTTTTCAAGATGAATTTGCATTTATAGAACTCCGCATCTGCTGGAAAGATACAGTTTTTAAAAGTACTGTATATTTTAACACCAACAGAAATCCCACCTCTGACATTTCTATTATCTACCTAAAATTAGCTACAAGTTCATGTTAAACTTATAATATTTGAAATTTTAATATTTAAAATTCCTTTCCTAACAAACACATTTTTTGATCTATGCCCAAATTAAAAGGAATTTCCCTCATCAGACCATAAATCTATTTTTTAATGTTCAGTTGTGATTTATTGAGATTAAGACTGGTGCATCCAAGCATATACTTAAGAAAGATTGACAGTGGTGCAGTATGTAGGTTGACGATAATATCAGGAAATTTGTATCTTACATTTAAGACATATTTCAGCTGTACCAGTTTATATAGTATTCTGAGATAATGTAATATATATATATATATATATATATATATATATATATATATATACAGTATATCCAAAGAACCTTGGAAAAAGAAGTAAAACAACATAACAAAACTGAAAAAAAAACACTTACAGCTAAGTCACACAAAACATTACCCAAATGTACCATCTGCCATTTTAGTATTAGAAGAAGAGTATTAGTAGAATTCGTACGATATAACCATAAGTACCAAGTCTAATTTAATTAATGGTATGTTCTATTTTTCTATGCTACTATTCTGTCCAATGCATATTGTTTATTAAGATGTCTCACCACAAAGGATACAAAATATACAACGGATCATCTTGGGATTTACATTTGCAGGTTATATTGGTTTCAGGGGATAGAAGAAAATGCATTACTATTGTAGCACCGGCTCCTGAAGAGTATGCACTATGTTTTTTGAAATTTAATGTTACACCTGAACTGAAGTTTGGGTTGGGTATAATTATTCCAAATTTGAACCTCAGCATCAGTTTGACTGGACTATAGGGTGTTCAGACTGGCCATAAGGGGCACTGTCTCTTCTGGCAGGCAAGGAACCACAGTCTGGTTGGGTGCTTTAAGGTTACTTTCTCTCTGAGACAGCCCAGTGGGAGTGTCACTCTTGCTGTGCTTTCTGGGAGAGGGTACTTAAGATGAGGATGTCACGTGGTTCGGGGTTCCAGTCCAGAAGTATGTTCTGACTCCATGGTCCTGGTCCTCCTGACCAGCCCCCAGGAAGGCTTTGGCCTGGGGTGCGGATCCACCTGACTTTATGTCTCGGGGCTGGCTAGCCGGAGGCAAGGAAATTAAAGAAAGGATTCCTAGGTGGTCCGGTGCCGTCTCTGGTTGTGGAGAGGCCCAGCAACTTCGTAGCTATCCAGGCGGGGACTCTTCAGAAGAAGGCCACGTACTGGTTGGCTTCTTAGCAAGAGCCTGGTGAGCCTGCTGAGGGGCCTAAGTGAATTCAATCTCGTGGGTATCTCCAAACCGGCTGAAAGATACTGGTACCACACGAATGTTCTACAAGTTCTAGCTTCCTACGTTCTACAACAACGTCTGTGGCAGAGACTTATTCCTACATGTTCTACAACAACGTCTGTGGCAGAGGCTTGTTCCTGATTTAAGCACCTTGTTGGCTGCTAGGCCTTGTGATAGAGGGACTATTCAACTTAAGTGAACGTCCAGCTGTGAATGGCTATTCTATGGATTTAGTCAAAGTAAGCAAGTCCTTTATTATTGACTTTGACACTAAGAGTACCTGGACTTTGCTCCTAACCCTCTGATCCTATACTAAGAGACTGTTCGTTAACTAAGTTTTTGCAAATAAAAATCTCTTTAAGCAGATCTGTCGTCAGTCTCTAAAGTTTCTGAGCCATCTACCACGGGAAACCCCTAGACGCAAATCGAGGTGAAGAAGGTAATGGTAAGCCCAATCAAACCAGCAGCTCCTTCGGGGGTCAGTGCTATACTATAGTTTGGTGAAAAGGGTAAAACCCATGTAGGCCTATATGTACGATAACCATTTTAGGGAAAGGTGGAATGTATGTCCTAATTAGAAAGAACATCTTATTCCATAGTTACGTAAGCTCTTGAAGCGCAAAAATATGTGCACATCCACATAATCACCAGCAATTTTGGGAGGTGGACAAGAATAATTTTGCTAATTTTAACAGCATGAGGTACCACCTGTGTACAATTCTGTGCGCAGTGGATAAGTTCAGTAACAGATAGACTTTTCTCAGCTTATAGGGGGGACTGAGGTACCAAGGTCTTCTTCCCATTTTTTAGAAACTATTTTATAGAAACCTAATCTGTTGGTCTAGCCACAGGGGTATGCCATAGCAGTTTCTATGAACTTCAATAAGGTGCATCATCACTTGGTTATGTAAATAAATATCAGTGCAGGGGTTCAAAAATAAATAATGTTCTACCCTCAGGTATTGATTAATCTCTGAGGCAGGGAGTTGGTAGGTATCCCTGGAGGGAAATTTTAGAAAGCCTCTTATAAAAAGGAGATACAAAGAATAAATAGATAATAGATGATAAATAGTTTTGGATTCATCCCTTGTAAATTAAGATTGGAAATTGTACATCCCAGAAGCTATATGGGGACAGGTATGGGTTGGAGTTCAACATTATCTAGTGCTGCTCCTTTTAGTGAAAATAAATAAAATATAGTTACATAGTTGGTAAGGTTGAATAAAGACACTTGTCCATCCAGTTCAACCTGTGTGGGTGTGTGTTTATGTAAAAAAACAATTACCTTTTTCAGTGTATACTGTGTTTGTTAAGATACCCATCCAAGAGCTTTTTAAAATCATCAATACTTCTCACAGACATCATCAATTGTGGTGGTATGATTATGTCCGATTTTTGCTTCTCAAAGCGGTACATTGTTTTGCATATAAATTTTCAGTTTTATATTTTAGGCCTGTAATTCTTAGTAAAACCACAATTAAATCTGTCCAGACAAGATCCTAGTAGACATCCCTTGGTATGATAAAGTTTTAAACATGAAATCATAAATTATAATATTATAAATAATTATAAAAAGTGTACTAATTTACTATTGCTGTTTTCTAGCTGGTCTAAAATCACTTTTGACATAAAGGGAGGTGTTTTCCATGGACAATTTCAAGTTTCCAGGCATGCAGGGCATTGGATAAAGCACTAGGGACAAAAAGAATGTGAAATGATTTGATACAGTAACATAATCCGTAAGATTACAGTATACTGTACGTGTTATGTTTTGTGTACTTTTTGAATTTGCTGCCAGGTACCGCCCTCATGCATTGCAATGCTCGCAGGGAACAGAGCCCGTCACACAGAGCATCAGGCAAAGGACACAGCCTGCAGACACAGCAGGGGGAATCACTAATGGTACTGAGATTTAATAATAATAATAATAATAAATTTTATTTATAATGCACTTTCCATCAAAAGACCTCAAAGTGCTACATAATTACAATAAAAACAAACAAACCGCTTAATTTACAAAACATTTGCTAAAAAGAAAAGTCTTCAACCCCTTTTTAAAATTTTCAGTAGACTGAGAAACCCTCAGACTATCAGGCAAAGCATTCCACAGACGTGGGGCAGCAGCACAAAAGGCCCTATCTCCCATGGTTTTCAACCTCGTTTTTGGAACCTCTAAACAATTCAAATTAGTTGAGCGAAGAGAACGCGGTAGATTTTGCAATCTAAGAAGTTCCTTAAGATAAGGTGGAGCTTGTCCATGTATGCATTGATGCACAAGAAGAGAGACCTTATACTCAATCCTTGTAGAGACCGGCAGCCAATGAAGAGATTTTAAAATTGGAGTGATATGCTCATGCTTCCGCACTCTCATTAGGATCCTCGCTGCAGAGTTTTGAACGTATTGCAACCTCTGCATGCTCTTTCTCGGAATCCCAATGAGAAGTGCGTTGCAATAATCCAGCCTGGAGGAGACAAAGGCATGAATCAATCTTTCAGCATCGGAAAAAGAAAGGATAGGACGAAGTTTAGAGATATTACGAAGGTGGTAGAAAGAAGTCTTGCATACTTGATTTATATGAGCTTCAAAAGTGAGTTGGGAATCCATTTTTACACCAAGATTAGTGACAACAGACGAAACTGGAATTTTAGAGCCTGAAAAGGCAATACTTGTTATCAGCGATGATTTAATCTGGTGAGATGTTCCAATCATAATAAACTCAGTTTTGGAGCTATTTAGTTGCAAGAAATGTTGTTCCATCCACTCCTTTATCTCCTCCAGACAGGCGGTAAGGACTGATAGGGGTGACTGCACTGAAGGAGTTTCAGCTGCAGCTTTTACATAAAGCTGTGTATCATCAGCATAACAATGGAAAGAAATATTATAACGATTTATAATATGGCCCAAGGGAGTAAGATATAGAATAAATAAAATCGGGCCAAGCACTGACCCTTGGGGAACTCCGCAGGTAACCATATGCGGTTTAGATTTAAAATGACCCAATGTAGTTTGTTCAATCCTATCTGTAAGATATGACTCGAACCAACTGAAGGCTAAATTTTTTAGTCCAACATTATAACGAAGACTATCTAAAAGAATGCCATGATCGACAGTGTCGAACGCAGCTGACAAATCCAACATAATAAGTAAAGACGGAGAACCGGCATCAGATGACATAAGAAGATCATTTGTAACCCGAACAAGAGCGGTCTCCGTACTATGAGCAAAACGAAAGCCTGATTGAAATTTTTCAAAAAGGCTGTTATGCTTGAGATGATCCTGAAGATGACTTGCAACTGCTTTCTCAAGTACCTTAGATAAAAAGGGAAGATTAGAAATAGGCCTATAATTAGAAAGGACTTCCGGATCAAAAGTGGATTTTTTAAGCAGTGGTCTAATAACAGCACTTTTTAAAATGGAAGGAACATGGCCAGTTCGAAAAGAGTAATTAACAACAGCAGTAATCAATGGACTTAAAACTGAAACATACGTTTTTACCAGTGGAGTTGGAAAAGGATCCAAGGAACAGGTTGTGGGCTTCATTTGCTTAACAATACCCTGTACCTCTTCCAACGACACCTCTGGTAAATGATCCATTTGTCGGGGCACAAAACAGTTTAAATGGACAGTTTGAGCCAAAGGACCAGACAGAGAGGAACGGATATGATCAATCTTGGATCTAAAAAAATCCATAAATTCATTACACCGCTCTTCCGAAATAGCAGTAGTCGATGGCGAATTTGGCTTAAGCAATTGATTTATAGTTGAAAAGAGCTGCTTAGAATTTCCTGAACTATTTCGTATAACTTTAGAATAGAACTGCGACCTAGCCTCCTTAAGGGACTGTGCATATAGATGTTGATGCTCCCGGTAAATTTGTTTATGGACAGTGAGGCCAGAGGCTCGAAAACGCCGTTCAAGAACCCGCCCCACTGCCTTCATCTTACGAAGCTCATCTGTATACCACGGGGCTGAGTGAGTAAAAGTAACAGCTCTCGTTTTAAGTGGGGCATAAAAGTCCAACAGACTGCTAAGCTGGCTATTATAATAAGCCACCGCATCATCAACAGAGCAAAATTGTGTAGATAGATGCTGAAAATCCATTGCCAAAAGTTCAGGATTTATATTTTTTAAGTTTCTAAAACAAATGTCCCGCTTGGGCTTATAACAACTGGATGATGATATCAAATCCATTGAAATAGCCATATGGTCTGACACACCTAGGTCATACACCTGCAAATTAGTCAAAGGAGCAAAATTCGTAATGACCAGATCCAAGGTATGCCCCCTAGTATGTGTGGGGACATCAACGAGTTGTTTTAAATTAAAACAATCCAGCAGCTGAAGAAATTCCGCTGCGGGATGGCACGAAGGGGTATCAACATGAATATTTAAATCTCCTAAAATAATAACATTTACATTTGATATACAAAAGGTTGTTAAAAGATTTGACAACTCAGCAATAAATGATGAGCTAATTTTCGGTGGCCTATAAACAAGAATGAACAACACAGGGAAAGGAATTTTACATTTAAAAGCAAGACATTCAAATGACACTAAATCTGGTACTAATTGCAAAGATAGCTCCAAATGGCTGCGGTAGATAACTAACAGACCCCCACCTCGCCCTGTGCTACGGGCTATTTCAAGATAACTATACCCTTTAGGACAGCTCTCGTTTAAAGAAGAAAAAATATTTGGCTGATGCCAAGTCTCTGTAATGAACATAAAATCCAAACATTTATCCAGAATATGATCATGAATAAAACACGATTTGTTTGTAATAGATTGTGCATTTAAAAGTTCAATTTTGCTACTTGAAAACGCAACACATCTTCGCACTGGTCGCAACAGACTAAAATCCACCCCACGTTTCTCCTTCAACTCAGCAAGCGATGTTGCCATAGAAATGTTTAAACCACATAACTGATGATCACCAGCGCGCCGCTGACGCATGCGTGAAGTAACAGTTCGTATTGCTGACCAAAGAGTCGGGATGGTATGATTAGTCTGTGAACAGACAAACTTTCGCCGAGAGCTTCTATGGATATAACGTGGGCGGCGGAGTAGTCCCAGCTTTTTAATCACCGCAATACATGGTGGAGCCAAAAAACTGGTATAATTCTTCAGCTGTTTAACTGAATAACTCAGACGTAATAATGGTACCAATGGCAGCATTTTAAAAGCACAAAATAAATATCCGTAGCACTAAAGTGCAATGCACGAAATGTCTGCTTACCAGCTTCCAAGTTCAAACAAGAGCAACAAAACTGTGTAGCTTAAGGGAGAGGACCTGCTCAGCCATTCAAACACTCTGCTACTCAGTTTCTCTGCCAGTGATAGTATTCAGCTGTTCCTCGTCACTCCATTTTCCTTCCAAATCTCCAGATAGCTGATTTCAGCCGCTCGGCTGTTTGAATACTCGGCCGCTAAGCTGTTTGGGCACTCGGCCGTTCGGCTGCCCGCCTGATCGATGGCTCTGGAATCGACTGGCCGGCCGCTCCGCTGGCAACAGATGTCATAGGGCTCCTCCTTCCTCGTCCTCCCCTCGTCCCCTCCTCGTCTCCAGCCCGACACAGGACACACAAGTGGAACACACAAGCGCCGGCTGGAACCCGCCCACCAAAGCGGAGAAACAACAGGGAGCGGACACTCGGGATTACCGATAGGGAGGTTAAGCTTCTTCTCCTTCATTGAGTGGCCCTCTCTGAGACTGAATAGTTTATTCCCTATGCTAAAAAATAAAAACAATAAACATGCTAGAAAATAAATATATAAATACAAAAGCAATGCGCCTTAGAATGCATAAATACCCAAATGTAGTGCTTGTAAGGTGCTACCTAAATAGCATAAACATAAGAACAGATGAAAAACATAAATATATAATAGTGAATATATAATATAATCCACAGTAGCGCTCTTAAATGTGTCCAAACACACTCTTGTGTGTGGCAAACAAGCTCAAAGATTATATTGAACAGCTGTTGTAGACCGCCACACTAACATGCCCGGGTTTGACTACACGTGTAGCAAATAGAGGGAGAAACGGAGCCTCCAACAGCGTAAAATCATTTGAGATATTGATCCATTTAAAATATATATATAGCACGTACATCAAATACAGTTATAACCAGCCTTTTTGTAACATAGTACAAGACATGCCAAGGAGCTCCGTGTTGCGCTCTCACCACTGCTTCATCCACTAGACATCGGAACACAATCCCAACTTCAGCATACAGTCGCCATGTAGCCACGCACTAATGCGTTTTGTCACTTCTGACTTCGTCACAGGGGGTGGACTCCAGGGCTGCAAGGTATAAGTGCTCACTACTAACTCACAATGCCTCTCACACAGAAGTACAGAGTACAAAAATGTAACACCATAATGAATCACTATTAAGGGTAGTCCATTAAAAATGCTTGCCTTTGGCTAGTACTATTCTTGTAATGAAGACCTCCTAACCAGATGGGATTTCTTTTTTCTTTTCAGATGAGCATTAAATATGGCATGCAATTTTAAAGTCATTACCAACATTCAAATTCGAAAAGATAATGTTGCACATATTTGCATTAACTAATAAAGAATTGTTTTTCATTCAATAAATGACTAAATTTTAATAAGGACATATGTCAGTCTGTAAAATAAGAAATAGATTGAATTCAATACTTAAAGCAACACTAAACCAAAAGCAAAATCTTATATTTATTACAGCTTGCCAGTTCTTAGATAGGATGGCTTCATTTGTTAACTTTTTTAAGCTTTTCTTTTATTTTTACCTGTTGGTCCAATCAGTAAGTTTTAATTTTTAAATATGTTCAAAAGACCAAGCTGCCTAGCAACATTGATGGCAAATGAATACAGATCATTTAACACAGGATTGCTTACATTGGTCAGCTGTTATTCATTTACCTTTACTCAAAAGGGGAAAAAAAAATTGCTGTAATTGTTATCTCGAGTCCAGCTTTAACTTGGTGGTCAAGCCAATCTAAACTTCATCAACACTACCCTCCCCACAGGTTAATAATGCTCCTGCCCAAGGGTGAATCTATTAATCCTACATACAATGAAGCCACCCTAAAACAGGAAGTGTGTTATCAGCCCTGATTATAAGGGAAAATAAAAGGATAAAAAGCAAATTTAAGGTTTGGTAAGCTGTAATATATAATTTGTTTGCTTTTGTGTTTAGTACTAGTTTAATCATATACTTTATATTTTGCATTCCCTGCATAACTCAATAAATGTACAGTGTAAAACAAACAAGTATAGTACGTTTAGGTAATGGCGCCTGTAAAAGATTGTTGAAGTTATTCAATTTCTTTGCATGCTAAGTTGTACTTCAAACATATTGATTTGTGTTCTTTGTAAGATGGAAAGAAGCAGATTGCTTTTAAATATTAAATATTGTGTTGAAGCTAAAACATGACTTGTGGTTTTTCAAGATATGTTGACCCTTGGGCTTTCATAAAGACAACATTAAATTTTTTTAACACAGCTGATACAGCTTTCAACATTTGTTTTATCCCATGCTCTGAGTTCCGGTTCACACATATGCAATCACACATTGCATGTGATTCGCACCGCACTTCTGTGCAGATCGTTTTGGATAGCTTGATTCCCCAACTTTACCGACATTGCTGCGATTTTTTGGTACTGGTTATGACTTTATTATATGGACAACAGTCCAGTCTGACATAAGTACCCTACTATATCCAAATATAATTTCATGGAATTCTAACTTGTCTGTATATTTTCTTCCAGACAAGTTCAACAATATGGTGAGAATAACAAAATATTTACAAACTGCTGTCAGTTAAATAGATTTAATGTTTTATACTTTTTTTTCACTTATTACTTTTCTGTAATAAAATTTTTATGTTGCAATAATGTAATATGCAGTGTCTAAGCTATGTGGCATCTATGCAGAAAGTGGAGTGTAGGAGGAAACTCCCAGGGGCGGGCACGCGCCTCTCCAGCGGCCCTGGATGGCTCCAAATTGTGGGAGGTACCGGGTCCGTTCAGCAATGAGTCACGTAATGGTTTCCATGGTGACTCAAAGCTGATGCGCGCCGCCATGGTTTGGCGCATGCACCTTAGGAGCGGCGGACCCGGCGACGTCATAGCTCGGCGCCCGCGCCGAGTTTTTGACGCCGCCGGGTTGGAGGTTAAAGGTGCGCCATTATGGCGTCCCTTCGTAGCGGCAGAACGGACGACTGACGGTCTCTGTGCCAGAACCGTCGTTTAAATAAACGATTCGGAACGAAGAGGGATCCCGCCTATTGGTAAGGAGCTTTTTCCCATATATCCCTTCGTTTTGGCCATTCAATGAGTGCCAGATTTAACAATATATTAATTCGACTAATTTATACAGATCCTTATCAGGACCAATATTGCTGACACTAATATAATATCTGTGGTGAGCTGGGCAAACGACAGGATCCCCCACCGTACTTGATACCAACATAGCACCTATTGCAAACCAGATGAAGGACAAGATCTTCCTCTGTATTTGACTATTTTTATTTCGTCCCTACCTCCGCCAATCCGATGCATCTTCACCTATGTTGCATTGTTTGAAAGCACTAGGATGTACTGGTATGTGGACTCTTTGTTCGTACTAGGACACAAATGTTATATTTCTGTATCCACAATTAACTTTTTGGTAAAATATTTCTTTACTTCTGATTATTGTTTTGTAGCTGATTTTTATAACCTCCCGTGTCCGCCCCAAAGGGTGGTCAAAGCCTGGTTGGCAGGGACTGCCCTAACTCCAAGTGTTCTGCGATTTGATGTTTCCATGGTGGTGAGCTGCCTATTCTTTAATCTTTTTTGTAAAACAATACACCAAATGTTTTGAATTATGCTAATTTTGTTAACTTTGTTAAAGTTGGCTACGATAACTTTTTGACATGGTATGTTCAATTCCAGACAAACAAGGTCTCCTGAAGAAGCGACAGAAAAGTCGCGAAACTAGTAGAAAACAAAGACCGAATTGGACACTAAATATCGTCGTAACACATTGTTTTGTCTATGTTATAACTGTATTATGTATTTAGTATAACTTTATGTATTTTCTTTTTCTTTAAAAAATCTTTTATAAAAAATCTTTTATATTTATATTCAATAATAAACATTTATATTTTTATATAATTTGGTATCAAGACAGTCCGTCACTTTACTGGGCGATATTAAGGTAAATCATGGTTATGGTGTTCCATGTATGGACCCTTTTTCTTCCCATAATTCCCTTTTTCTGTAGCTAATATATAAGGATGAGGATACCATATACCCTTTCGTAATTTAGGCACAACAATATAACTACAGCTGATACAGCTTTCAACATTTGTTTTATCCCATGCTCTGAGTTTCGGTTCACACATATGCAATCACACATTGCATGTGATTCGCACCGCACTTCTGTGCAGATCACATGTCTGTTTGATGCAAATTTAGCCATACAGATTGTATGGCTGAATTTGCATCGCATTTGGACCAAAATCGTGCAGGGCCCTTTTTTTTGTCTGCACCAGAATCGGATTCCTGTCCAAATTCACAGTTCACACTGCAATATGTGAACCGATCTGGGGGTATCATTAACTTTGTATTAACACCCGCAGAAGTTCGCACAGGGCAGTGTGAACTGCCTGGGAGTTGTGTGCGATGTGCAAACCGGCACTGGAATCACACTAGTTCCCGCATTGCAGAGGTGTGGACCGGCACTCAGTGATTTAAGTGATATGTTTTTCTGTTTATATTTATGCCACTTTCTTTATTTTCTATAATATTTCATCATAACCACTTAAATTGTGCAAGAGATTGGGACCTGTTCTCTCTACTTGTACATGAATTTTGCTGTTAACGTGCTGTAGCTTAGAGTTGAGATTAATGCCGCTCACACACGATCAAAAAGTCCGGTGGACTCATGTCCACCGGACAATCCCCCCATGTGTGGGCTCCGGCTGACTTTTTTTACCCAAAAGTCCGGCGGACTAAGAAAGTAGTTTTGCACCAAAATATGTCCGCCGGACTCGCATTTCGGCGGACAATACAGCCGTGTGTGTGCTAGTCCGGCGGACAATATGGCCGTGTGTGTGCTAGTCCGCCATACTTTTGAAATTAACAGACTTTTCCCGCTCCAGGTAGCCAGGGCTAGCGAAGGAAGCGTCGCTGGCTCTGTCACCTGGTATGGAGTTGAAGGGGAAGCCTTACGCCGCAACCCGGCCGGTCAGGAAAGGGGGTGGGGATGATTGAGCGCCCCCCCTCCTGAGCCGTACCAGGACGTGTGCCCTCAACATGGGGGGTGCTTTGGGGAAGGGGGGGCCGTGCAGCCCCCCCACCCCAAAGCACCTTGCCCCCATGTTGATGAGGACAAGGGCCTCTTCCCAACAACCCTGGCCGTTGGTTGTCGGGGTCTGCAGGCGGGGGGCTTATCAGAATTTGTGAGCCCCCTTTAATAAGGGGGGCCCAGATCCCAGCCCCCCACCCTATGTGAATGAGTATGGGGTACAATGTACCCTTACCCATTCACCTGTGAAAAAAATGTGAAAAAAACACAACACACAAGGGATAAAATAGTTAACACACAATAGTTAACACACAACACACAAGGGTTAAAATAGTTTATTTCGTCTTCTCGCTGGACTCCTCCGCTATCTTCTGCTAGCTTTTTTACTAGCGGAGGAGCCCGGCTTTCTTCTTCTTCGCTGCCGCCCGCTTCTTCTGACTTCGGGGGTCTTGTCCCCCTCTTCGGGGGGCTTGTCCCCCTTTTCGGTTCTTCTTTCTGGCCCTGTCTTCTGTCACCGCCTTCTGCTCTTCTTTTCTTCTCTTCTGTTCTTCTCTTCTTCTTGAGCTGTTGCCTCGTCACTGTCTCTGGCCACATTGACAGGCACGCAGCTGGTCAATTCACAGCACAGCTCTGCAAGTCTCTGCCTATCTGGAGAGGGGGTGTGTGCCTTTCCTCCAATCAGCTGTCTCACAGTGTATGGCACACACCCACAGGTGAATCAGTAAGAGAAAATTCTAACAGTATATGTACTGTCTAGACCAGTGATGGCGAACCTTGGCACTCCAGATGTTTTGGAACTACATTTCCCATGATGCTCCACTACACTGCAGTGTGCATGAGCATCATGGGAAATGTAGTTCCAAAACATCTGGGGTGCCAAGGTTCGCCATCACTGGTCTAGACAGTATATAAAGCTGAATACAGCACATATACATGTAAAACTTATGTAGGAGGATTTGATCCATCATCTGAGGCTGTTCACTTCACTTTGTATATGTGAGGGTTTACATCCACTTTAATCCTCAAAGCTGGTAAATTGAGAGTGGGTAAGGCCCCTTGGCATTATAGGCTGTTCAGCACTCAGAATGTGTTTGTATAATTGCCCAAAATAGGGAACTAGGTTCCTCCACACCAGAACGATGTCTCAAAAAAAGGATTTTGTAACTAGAGTTAAGGTATTTAATTTAAACAGTGGGCTGCAGGGAGATACATGAGGAATTATGAGGGTTACATCAATGTAACCCCAAAAGACACACAGAATTTTTAGTAATAATTAGAATAATAATTTATCCAAGTATTCAGCTGCAAAAATATTTAACAAAGCTTACTGCGAGAGTTTACATTAAAATTAATTATGGATGGATGGATAGATAGATACAGTGCCTTGCGAAAGTATTCGGCCCCCTTGAACTTTTCAACCTTTTGCCACATTTCAGGCTTCAAACATAAAGATATAAAATTTTAATTTTTTGTGAAGAATCACCAACTTTATTTGGCCCCCTTGCGTTAATACTTTGTAGAGCCACCTTTTGCTGCGATTACAGCTGTAAGTCGCTTGGGGTATGTCTCTATCAGTTTTGCACTTTGAGAGACTGAAATTCTTGCCCATTCTTCCTTGCAAAACAGCTCGAGCTCAGTGAGGTTGGATGGAGAGCGTTTGTGAACAGCAGTTTTCAGCTCTTTCCACAGATTCTCGATTGGAATCAGGTCTGTACTTTGACTTGGCCATTCTAACACCTGGATACATTTATTTGTGAACCATTCCTTTGTAGATGTTGCTGTATGTTTGGGATCATTGTCTTGTTGGAAGATAAATCTCCGTCCCAGTTTCAGGTCTTTTGCAGACTCCAACAGGTTTTCATCCAGAATGGTCCTGTATTTGGCTGCATCCATCTTCCCTTCAATTTTAACCATTTTCCCTGTCCCTGCTGAAGAAAAGCAGGCCCAAACCATGATGCTGCCACCACCATGTTTGACAGTGGGGATGGTGTGTTGAGGGTGATGAGCTGTGTTGCTTTTACGCCAAAAATATCGTTTTGCATTGTGTGCAAAAAGTTCCATTTTGGTTTCATCTGACCAGAGCACCTTCTTCCACATGTTTGGTGTGTCTCCCAGGTGGCTTGTGGCAAACTTTAGATGAGACTTTTTATGGATATCTTTGAGAAATGGCTTTCTTCTTGCCACTCTTCCATAAAGGCCAGATTTGTGCAGTGTACAACTGATTGTTGTCCTATGGACAGACTCTCCCACCTCAGCTGTAGTTCTCTGCAGTTCATCCAGAGTGATCATGGGCCTCTTGGCTGCATCTATGATCAGTCTTCTCCTTTTCTGAGCTGAAAGTTTAGAGAGACGGCCAGGTCTTGGTAGATCTGCAGTGGTCTGATACTCCTTCCATTTCAAAATGATCGCTTGCACAGTGCTCCTTGGGATGTTTAAAGCTTGGGAAATCTTTTTTTATCCAAATCCGGCTTTAAACTTCTCCACAACAGTATTACGGACCTGTCTAGTGTGTTCCTTGGTCTTCATGATGCTCTCTGCGCTTTCAACAGAACCCTGAGACTATCACAGAGCAGGTGCATTTATACAGAGACTTGATTACACACAGGTGGATTCTATTTATCACCATCAGTCATTTAGGACAACATTGGATCATTCAGAGATCCTCGCTGAACTTCTGGAGTGATCCAATAGATTTTGTTCCACTTCACAATTGTGTCCCACTTGTTGGTGATTCTTCACAAAAAATTAAAATGTTATATCTTTATGTTTGAAGCCTGAAATGTGGCAAAAGTTTGAAAAGTTCAAGGGGGCCGAATACTTTCGCAAGGCACTGTATATGGATGGATGAGTGGCTGAATGACCTGACAGACAGAAATATAAATAGATGATATTTTGTTATTTTCAATAAAAAATATTTTTGAATATTTTTAAAATGTGATTTTATTGTTACTTTATGTAGTATTAAAGCATACATTTTTAATGCATGTTCAAATGCATTAGATTTGAAATGACTGCAGTAGAAAGTAAATATTAGTCTGTTTGCAGAGTGAACTAATAATGTCATATAGTACAGGAACAATGCACCAGGTTAATTTGAAACTCTGTGTATTTCAGAATATTTTATTGTGTTCAGCAGGAAAACATTTTTAATATAATTTGTCAGGAAATATTATCAGAAAAGTCCCATCATAAACATGACAGCTTAACTACTGCATACCAAAACATTGCTGTCATTGACTAAACAAAGCATCTACAGACTGTGCTCTTTTAGGAGTAATGTATTGTTAATAAATTCTTTGTGCAATGCAGTTTTTTTTCAAGCCAGCATCTGGAGATAACATTTTCAATTTTGTGAGTGGTGAAAGATTGGAAGATATTGCAAATAATTTAGAATCAAGCACAAAGAATAATCCCTTAGTGACAAGATCCAGTCAAAAGGAATATTAAATTGTATAGGAGAAAATAAAAAAAATATGACTCTACAACAATAAAAAAAAAAAAAAAAAAAAAAAAAAAAAATATATATATATATATATATATATATATATATATATATATATATATATATATATATATATATATATATATATATATATATATATATATATATAGCTGTGCTGTAAACCCATAACGTGTGTAAAATCCTCATAGTCGATAAAATATAATTTATTAATGTATACATGCATTATTGTATTTCATGACCAAGTTAATAATTACAGTATTTGTTATTGGTATTATTAGTACTCTATCCAGTGAGCATATATAATAGACCAAATTGTTACCAATTGCTGTAATAAAACTATGCATGCTCCACTACAAAACGTCCACAAGGAGAGTGGATAGAGGAGTGGGTTACAGTGGACCAAAGAGGGGAACACCTCCCTCAAGCTTCTAGACCTGGACAGAACAGGGATGAACTACAACTCCCAAAATAAAAATGTATTATTCAACGCAAATCTCCATCCGAAAAAAAAAAAAAAACCCTGCAGCAATTTTATTATATATTGACAAGCTCTGCCTTGCATAAAACATTTGACAATGGACTAAAACAAATAATTCCCAGAGAACTATTAGTTAGCTAATGAGACTACTCAACAGCTTGTTTATAGGGACACAATAGGATAAAGGTATTAAAAGCAAAAAAGAGTTTTTTCACTTTGCAAAGGAATTTTCACTTAGCTTAGCAAATGCAGTGAGAATTCCATTTGCAGAGAATTCCCAGTCCTGTCTAAAGAAAATGTAAAGAAAAAAAAAATTACTTGCACGTCATTGGATATAAGAGCATGATGAGAGCAGCAAAAATAGACCACCAGAGGCACAAAGCAGAGGAGAATAAAAAGAATCCCAAAAACTTGTAAACATATATTCATGGTAAAAAGGCAAAGCCAGAACAAATTGGTCCCATAAAGGATAATCACGGGAGGCTAGTTACAAGTGTCAGGGAGAAGGAAACTGTGTTAAATTAATTCTTCTCCGTAGTTTTAATTACGTAGGAGGAGGGGTATAATAGACAAGATGGTATTGAGAGTCCTCAAAGAACTTAGCCAGGTCTTTGCTGGACTGTTATTCCTTATCTTTAAGAACAGCTTACTGAATAGTAACAGCAGATTGGCAAAAAGCGAACAGCGTACCAATATTCAAAAAACAACTGAGATGTATACCTAGATACTACAGGCCAGTCAGCCTAACATTAATATTTAAACTATTGGAGAGGGTGATAAGGGACCATATCCAATAATTTTCTGTGGAAAATAGTATCAATAATAGTAACCATTGATCCAGTAACCATAGATTTCTGAAGGATCATTCTTGGTAGACCAACCTATTAACATTTTATGTGAAAGTAAGCTGTTATCTGGATAGAGGATAGAGGAAGGCCTGTGAATGTAGTATATCTAGATTTCATCAAAGCATTTGACACTGTACCCTATAAAAGCTTAATTTACACATTGACCTCTGTTGGCATTGATGATAATGTATGTACCCGGATAGAGTCCAAAGGTTGGTGATAAATAGCATATAGTTTGAATGGTCTGGAGTTGTAAGTGGGGTACCCAGAGCTCTGTCCTGGAACAGATTATGTTTAACTTGTTCATAAATAAAATTTAAAATAAAAAAATAAGCAGGGTAATAATCTCACATTAGAATATAGCATCTTTTAGACATGTGCACACTGAAATATTTTGTTTTCAGAATTTCGGCTTCGTCCAAAAAATAAATGTATTTAGTTACTCCGAAATTCGTTTTTATTTATTTTGTTTCTTATGAAAATCCGATTTAATTAGGGTTCAATCTGTCAATTGAAGGCTTATGGTGTCTGTTGGATGTTCTAAGAAAATTTGACGAAGCATATATCAAACTGTTGTTGCAATGATACGAAAATATAATAGATGTGAAAATAAAGCATATTTTTATCTCGGACCTTTCGGATTTCGGATTCTGCGCAGTCGTTATCGTTTTGTTAAAACAAACATGAATATCCCCAAAATTCGGACAAAATTTATTCGGATGATAGCGAATGCACATGTCTAGCATCTTTACAAAAAGACCTTGATATCATAGAGGGGTGGGCAACTACATGGCAAATTAAGTCCAATGTGGGAAAATGTGAACTAATGTACTTTAGGTCTAAAAATATGCATACAAGTTGCACGCAGGGGGGAACCACTGACAGAATTGGGGATGGAAAAGGATCTGGGGGTCCTAATAGATGACAGGCTCAATAAAAAGCATGAAATTCCAAACTGCAGAAGGTAAGCCCAGCAAACAATTAGCATGCATTAAAAATGGTATTTACAGAAGGGATAAAGCAATAATTCTACCACTTTACAAAAGTCTCTACATTGTAGAGTCGCTCTGGATAGATCGAAGAGATCTTAACGGAGGCGCCTTTAAAATCCACTGCACCATGTTCCTATGTCTTGGTGATGATGTGTTCCTTTTGAGAGCAGCAGTGCAGCCGGCATATAACGTTAGGGGGTCTGCTGGGGTTGGGTTCTAATTTCAGTCCAGTTCTAAAGAAATTGGAGGGGAGTCTAAGACCTTATGAAAGATGGAGTGATGGTCTCCACCAGTTCTTCTGTGCCAGTGGCCTCCGGGAGGCCCCGGAGCAGCAAGTTGTTTCGGCAGCTCTGATCTCCCAGGTGGAGTTGTAGGGCCATGGCTGTGTCTATCTGCGATACTTGGGAGCACTCCAGGGCCATGACGCAGAGCTCCAGAATGGACAGCGAGGCCCTCCCTGAGTCCACCCTTTCTGATAGCAAATTTACGTCTGCTCTGACCGCCTGGATGTTTTCGGCGGTGCACCTCTTCCAAACAGAGGATAAGGCCCTCAATGTCTGTCTTGGTAGGACGGGCCTGCAGCAATGTGTGGATGTCTACATCCAGACGAATCGCCACTAAGTGGTACGGGGAATCAGCCATGTCTGGTCAGAAGACTGCTGGAATCTCTGATAAACAGTCCGAGGCTGTAGATGGACTAGGAAAGGTAGGTGGATCCTGCATGTTCTGAGCCCCCAGAGGGGAGCCACGTGGAGCTGCCACCTTGGTGCCCAGAGAGATGCGTTGCGAGCTCTGTAAAATAACAAAACACTGAATTTCTCCCTTAGGAGCGTGAGAACGGGCCACCTGGGCTGACGATCTTGTCTTGTATCATTTAACCAATAGCATGCCGGTGAAAAGAAAGCTAGTTCTGTTGTTATGTCAGGATAAGCAGGGGGAGGCCAGGAGCTCACATGAAACACATCTTCACACAGCCATGTCCAGACCACGTCCCCCCAGTAGTGCTATTTCTACTGCTACTAAACATGAAGTGTGGGTTGAACCTTCCAGTGTCTTCTGACTTGGCATTATTGGGTACACAGAATAATGTTCAGAGGCCTCACCATACAAAATTGTTGATCTCTTATCTTTTTTATTATGCTGTGCAAAAAACATCCTGAAAAGGATTCACCCTCTTCCTGACCGGCCCATTTTTTGCGATATGGCGCTGTGGCGCATTAACTGACAATTGCGCGGTAGTGTGACGTTGTACCCAAACAAAATTTATGTCCTTTTTTCCCCACAAATAGAGCTTTATTTTGGTAATATTTTATCATCTCTGCGGTTTTATTTTTTGCTCTATAAACAAAATATATTGATAATTTTGAAAAAAAAACACAATATTTTTACTTTTTGCTATAATAAATATCCCCAAATGAAAAAAAATATATATTTCCTCAATTTAGGCCCATATGTAATCTTCTACATATTTTTGGTAAAAAAAATCGCAATAAGCGTATATTGATTGATTTGCGCAAAAGTTATAGCAACTACAAAATAGGGGATAAATTTATGGCATTTTTATTATGAGTTTTTTTTTAACTGGTAATGGCAGCAATCTGCAATTTTCATTGGGACTGTGATAATGTGGTAGACAAATTGGACACTTTTGACACTTTTTTGGGACCACTGACATTTATACAGCGATCAGAGCTAAAAATAGCCACTGATTACTGTATACATGTCATTGGCAGGGAAGGGGTTAACACTAGGGGGTGACCAAGGGGTTAACTGTGTGCCCTCAGTGTGTTCAAACTGTGGGGGGATGGGACTGCCTAGGGGAGGAGACTGATCAGTGTTCCTATGTACTAGGAACACATGATCTGTCTCCCCTCCCCTGACAGGACGTGGATCTGTGTGTTTACACACACACAGATCCTCATTTTGGCTCTGTCAGGAGTAATATAGGGGGCGCCCAGCAGAGGCGCACGTCCCCTATACCCTTTAAAGTGGCCACCATACAGCTACAGGTGCAGGGGAGCCATTCTGCTGCCGTCAAATGATGGCGGGCGATCGGCAAATGGTTAAATCACTGTTCCTTGTCAAACAGAGTATTTATTTGTTTGCTTCGGTACATATTCTCCATGGCAGGCCCAGTCCACCATGCCATGTATTTGACAATCCCTTGCCTATTAACCTAAAAAATGGCCATGACTGCTTTATTGATATTTGGCTCCCTTTGACATCAATGGAATTTGGATTTGGTAGCACTACAATTATTGCCCTGACACTGCATGATTTATCCTCTGAAATTAGTCATGTAACCTGTCAATTTCTAAAATACATGAGCATAAGCACATCAGTCACAAAAGAGCTTCCTTCTCAGCTGCAGGAATTAGAGAAGGGGGGTTACGAAGGAGAGCTCTGGTCCAAAACATGAAGTAGGGACCTTTGATTTTTTCTTTTTCTGGACACTTAACCGTGACCAAACACACTGCAGTCCACTGTCAGCAGACCCACTAAATGGGCATGTCTCCTCCAGAGCACTACATTTGAATAAGGAGCTGCAATCACCCAGTATGGGTTTGCTGAGTCAGAAGTCATGCTGTATCCAAAGAGAAATTCCAGGCACAGTAAACAGTACCCAAATCACATATATATAGTAAACAGCATAACAGTTTGACAGCCAATTAAAATGGACCTATGGGTTACTGGTCAGATAGGTCCCACTGAGCTCCTATAGACTTATACACACACAGACATATACACTTGAAACTGAATTCTAGGCAAAAAGCTAAATATACAAATAAAACACATATTGTATAATGGAGCTGTTTATCTTCCAAAGGATATGCATTTCTGCCCATCCAGCCCTGGGATATACACCGCTCTAACACACAGCACAGTCCTGTCCAGAAGCAACAAGACATAACATTTCTCTGCTGCAGTTAGTAAATGCTTAGCCAAAAACTAACTGACTCTATTCTACTGGCAGCCACATTCTAAGATTGATCTATCTAACCCTGTAAAGGAAAAATCACTATACATACTTTTTCTGCAGCCGTTTCTGTCCGTTCACACGTTGAGCTGTGGGTGACAACACTTCCCATGCATTTCACAGTCATGGTCATGGTCAGCTGTCTCTTCTACACAGCATCCACCACTGGAGACCAGACCAGACCAGTTTGGCTGCAAAAAAGGTATAGTGATTTTTGCTTCACAGGGTTAGATATATTAGTCTTAGAATGTAGATTTGAATGTAGATTTTATACAATCCAGCTTGCCTCCGAACAGTGCCTTCCCATCAAATGGGATTTTGCACCAGTTCTGCTTCAAAGCTAGGTCAGCCACCCAGGGCTTTAGCCACAAGGCCCTCTTTGCCATAACTGAATGCAGCATGGTTTTTGCTGAACACCGAATTGTGTCAATGGCTGTCTCCCCGACAAAGTCTGCCGTCAATTTAAGTCCTTCCAAAGCCTTAATTATTTTGTCTTTGGGGACATCCTGGCGTAAGGCAATTTCAATATTTTCCATCCACGCTCTGATGGCATTTGAAGTGAGGGCAATAGCTGGTTTGCAAGCTGCTCCTGTGGCTAAGTAGCTTATTTTTAAATCTAGGTCAATTTGCCTGTCAAGCGGGTCTTTGAAGGATGCAGAGTCCTCCATCGGGAAAGTAATATTTTTTGCAAGGCTTACTACCACCGCATCTACTACCGGCATGGAGTTCAGCAACTGTGTTTCTGTCTCTGCCAGTGGATAACTTGTTAAGCTGGCCCAAGGAAAACGTCTTATCCATCTTTGTCCATTTGTTTTCTATGATTTCTCAGATCACGCCCTTCAAAGGAAAGAGCATACAGAGCATACAGCACCAGAGCATACAGTAACTGAAGGATTTTATTCCTCTGAAGATTCCTCCAAGAGATCTTCAGACAATGAATCTGTAGCTGGTCGGTCTAACGGCGGCAGAGGAGTGCTCACTGCTGATGGACCTGGAGTATTGGGCTCCACATCCTGCTCCTGGGATGCTTGAGGGATCTGCTGAGCTGGAACTAGGGTCGCTAACTCCAAAAAGGAGTCCTTCATTGTCCGCATAAGCAGATCAATGACCTGCGGACTCTCCAGCTCACGGTTGGCCACATAGTCCCTGAAACAGACCAGCTTTTCCGGTAGTGGTGTAGCTCCACACACCCAGCATTTCTTCCTTGCATACGTTTTTGGACGGAGACCGATATCGTCTTCTGGATCTTGACCTCTCTGACCTATGATGTGAAGAACGGGACCTATGGTGTGATGAATGGGACCTGTGGTCTGGGCTGTCATCATCCTGGTGTCTTGAGGACTTTCTGGACCTATTGTATTGGGCAGGGCTGCAAAGATTTTTTTTTTAGACTCACGTACAGTTGGTCTCATACCTATTGGAAGTGGGAGGATCTTGGTTATGAGATGATTGACTCCTGGCGGATTTGGGCAGGAGAAGCAGCTACAGAAATATAGTAAGATAGAGAAAAGGCTACAATATTTTAATAAAAGTTGAACTATATATACACATTGCATATATATATATATATATATATATATATATATATATATATATATATACATATTCCTTCTCTTCAATTTTTTTTAATCCTTGCACCTACTACAGAGCAGTGTCAGGAAAGAATGTTCCGGGATAGGCAAAACTGGAAATTTTTCCAGAAACAAAGATGGCTGCCAACTGGCCAAGAACAGCGCATGTGCCCGTGCATGCACATTGGCTACCGGTGCAGAGGGCTCTACTCAGCAGTTCCCTCACCAGCCAGCAATCGCGTACCTTGCCCTGGACCGCTCATGCTACAATAAAAAAACGAGGCTGCCGACCGGCAATGCTACACAGAGCATGACAGTTGGGAGGTGCCAAAAGAGCACACCAGCCTCCACCTGCTACACACTGGATGAACTGAGCACCCTGAAGCGGCGGTGTACAAGCGATGCGCCAGAGGAAGCACCAGCTCCCCAAAACTAACATCTAGCCCCAAAGAGGCATAAACCAACAAGCTTACCCTGAACTCTTAAAGGGAAGTAACAGGGAAGTAACAAAAAGGACAAGTGGAAAAGAAAGAGAGAGAGAGATAGAGAAAACAAAAGAACACAGGAAGCCTGGGTTACAAGAGCTGATCCTTCTGTGAATCTGCCTGTATTCATCATAATATGAAATGGCAGACTGCGATCCTGTGAGGAAACTCTGTGAGAAGATCCCAAAAGATCAACAGAAGGGGTTCCCAGTCTTATTAGCGCTGTGAGGAGTCCAAGAACAGGGATTGTGCACGGGAAAGTCTAAACCCGGAGGAAGCTGCCAAGGCAGACATATGGTCATACTGCTACTCTTCGCCAGCACAAGAGGTATGAGGAAGAAAAGGAGAATGTTTCGGCAGAAAGGACTGTGTCTTTAATTTATGCTATTCGCTAGTCCTGGAGGAGGAGTAGAGGTGGGGCATTATCATCTGTATGCTGCCATGGAGGCACCAGGAAAACATTTTACCTACACTAACAAAAAAATAATTTTTTATAACCACCTACTGCATATCAAATTAACTTCACTTGAATATAGATCCTCTGTCTGCAAAACTTTTTTGAACATTTCTGCTGTTTCCAGAAATGCATGCAAATATGAACACATGCAAACACATACAGTATCATAGTACCAGCAAATCTGTGTTGAAATTCTAGCTCATTTTATAGTATATCTATAGTTTGCTCCAGTTATCACACAGGGAATAGGATGACAGCCTCTTTGAAGTTGTGACTGTCAAGGAATGCATTCAAGGTTGATCTTCTGCTATAAACCCCTGCTGATAACCTTTTCATTCTTTTTTTCTGTGGTTATACTGAATGTTATTCTTGTTTTCTGTTGATGCACATATGGAAGTACAGTAATTATAAGATTCTCTAATATTTCTATTTTAGTCCCAGCAAATACTAAACCCTTTAAATTTTGAATATTGCATTAAATTGCAATGAATATTAGACATTTGCACACTGAAATATTTTGTTTCGGAATTTTGTTTTTGACTGAAAAATACATTTATTTAGTTACTCCCAAAATTAGTTTTTATTTATTTTGTTTCATTAAAAAATGCATTCGTCCGAAAATCCAAAATAATTAAGGTCAAATCTGTCATTGAAGGCTTATGGTGTCTGTCGAATGTGATAAGAAGATTCGACGGAGCAGCTAAACTGTACGACGCCGCATTTCCGGTCAAATGTTCTGCCTACAAGCTATAGTAGTATTCTAATGTTGGATGACTCTAGTAATAATTATATTTATTCATTATTATTACTAGTCAACCCACATTAGAATTCTTCTATAGCCTATGAGCAGAGCATTGGCCATAAATGTCCGCTCGCGCCGACTGCTTCAGCGAATCTTCATGTGGAATCTTTTTTCTCTATGTCGAATATTCTTTGACTAATAGTTAGGTCAGGCACATTCAACCTTTTTTGCTATTGTCTCTATAATGTTGAATCTTTTCTCTCTATGTCGAATAATCTTGGACTAATAGAGCTAAGGTTAGGCACATTCGACCGGTTTGATGGACACAGATCGCACAGGTTTGATGGACACAGATCGCTATCGTGAGCGTCATGTCGAATCTCCTATCTATATCGAACTGTTGTCACAATGAAGATGAAAATAAAGCATTTGTTTATGTCGGATCTTTCAGTTTTCAGATACTGCACTTTTGTTATCGTTTGTTAAAACGATAACGAAAATACCTGAAATTCTGACAAAAACGAATGCCCATGTCTAATGAATATTATTACTTGTATGTTTTAAGGGAAAAACTGGACAGACCAAACACTGTAGCAAGGCCATGTAAACTAGAGTATAGGCAAAAAAGTTTAGAGGTGGGCAACTGATGCATTTTCTTCAACATATACCATTTGCTTCTTTTATTCCTTTGTAGAGGTTTAGAGAAACATTAGGGAAATTAATATGCAAAGTGTTACTGCACATTGTGTTCTGCAAATGATATTTAACCACTTCAGCCCTGGAAGGATTTACCCCCTTCCTGACCAGAGCATTTTTTGTGATTCGGCACTGCGTCACTTTAACTTACAATTGCACAGTCATGCAACATGGCTCCCAAAAAAAATTGACGTCTTTTTTCCCCCACAAATAGAGCTTTCTTTTGGTGGTATTTGGTCACCTCTGCGATTTTTATTTTTTGTGCTATAAACAAAAAAAGAGCGAAAATTTTGAAAAAAAAAGCATTATTTTTTACTTTTTGCTATAATAAATATCCCCCAAAAATATATTTATTTTTTTCCCTCAGTTTAGGCCGATCTGTAGTCTCCTACAAATTTTTGGTAATAAAAATCTCAATAAGCATTTATTGATTGGTTTGCGCAAAAGTTATAACGTTTACATTTTTTTTTTTTTACTAGTAATGGTGGCAAACAGTGATTTTTATTGTGACTGTGACATTTTGGCTGGCACATCAGACAACTTTGACACATTTTTGGGACCATTGGCATTAATACAGCGATCAATGCTATAAAATTGCATTGATTACTGTAAAAATGTCACTGGCAGTGAAGGGGTTAACTACTAGGTGGCAGTGTAGGAGTTAAGTGTTCCTAGGGACATGTTTCTAACTGGCTGTGTGTGACACCACACTGATCGCTGCTCCCGATGACAGGGAGCAGACGATCAGTGTGCTGTCACTAGGCAGAACGGGGAGATGCTGTTTACATCGGCATCTCCCCATTCTTGAGCTCTGTGACAGGATAGCAGGTATTCCTGTGGCGATCGAGTCCGCAGGACTTGCTGCCACGGTCACAGAGCTCTCGGCAGGTGTGGGCATGCCTGGCGGGCAATTCAAAGTAATGTACAGGTACGTTACTTTGCCCAGCCGTGCCATTCTGCTGATGTATATATTTACAGGAGCCGGCCGGTTAAATAAGCGATACATTGGTTACTTATGTTCTTTATTTGTTTGTTAAAATCTCTCTCTATTTTTTTTCTCTCTCTCTTCTCTCTATCTAATATATATCTAAATATGTTTTATTTATTAAGGCAAAAAAGCTGTCCAAACCTGCCGGGCATTATGTGAAAAAGTAATTGCCCCATAAACCTAATAATTGGTTGTGCCACCCTTGGCAATCAAGCATTTGCAATAACTGGCAATGATTCTTTCACATTGCCGTGGAGCAATTTTCGCCCTCTCTTCTTTGCAGTCCAGGCTTTGACTAGGCCACTCCAAAACCTAACTTTTGCTGTGTTTGAACCATGTGTTGGTGGACTTGCTGTTGTGCTTCGGATCATTGTCCTGCTGCATAACCCAAGTGCACTTGAGGTCACAAACTGATGTCCGGAAATTCTCCTTTAGGATTTTCTTGTAGAGCTCAGAATTCGTGGTTCCATCAATTGTGGTAAATTGTACAGGTCCTGAAGCTGCAAAGCAACCACAGACCATCACGCTACCACCACCATGTCTGAGTGTTGGTATGATGTTCTTTCTATGAATTGCTGTATTCATTGTAGGCCAGATGTAACGACACACACACCTTCCAATAAGTAAAATTTTCGTCTGATCAGTCCACAGAATATTTGCCTAAAGTCTTGGGGATAATCAAGATGTTTTTTGATAAATATGAGATGAGCCTTTGTGTTCTTTTTGGTCAGCAATGGCTTTGGCCTTGAAACTTTTTTGCCCAGTCTCTTTCTTATTGTTGAATCATGAACACTTATCTTACCTATGGCGAGTCAACCCTGCAGTTCTATAGATGTTCTTGGTTCTTTTATGACCTCTTGGATGAGTCGTCGTTGTGCTTTTGGAGTAATTTCAGCTGGCCAGCCACTCCTGGTAAGGTTCCCTACTGTTGCAAGTTTTCTCCATTTGTGAGTAATGCCTCTCACTGTGGTTTTCAGGTGTCCTAAAGCCTTAGAAATGGGTTTGTAATCCTTTCCAGACTGATACATGTCAATGACTTTGTTTCTCATCTGTTCTTGAATTTCTTTAGATCACGGCATGATCTTTTAGCGTGCTTCGCTTTGTCAGACAGCTTCTATTTAAGTGTTTTTTTGATTCAACAGGTCTGGCAGGCCTGGGTAGGGCAAGTGCAATTTAACTCAACTTTCCAAAAAATTGTGGGTTAATCACAGTTCATACATGATTCAGCATGAGAGGGGGCAATAACTTTTACACATAGGGCCAGGCAGGTTTGAACAGCTTTTTTCCCTTAATAAATGAAATAATAATTTAAAAACTGCATCTTGGATTTACTTGGGTTATCTTTGTGTAATATTAAAATTTGTTTGATGATCTGAATCCCTTAACTGTGAGAAATATGCAAAAATCAGGGCGGGGGCAAATACTTTTTAACAGCACTGTATATATATATATATATATATATATATATATATATATATATATATATATATATATATATATATATATAGTCTTTTGTAATAGTTGTGTATGAGGCCCCGAATTCTTGCAGGTGGTATAGCTGTTCATTCATCTTGGCAAAATGCCTCCAGGTAGTGCAAAGTCTTTGGTTGTTTTGCATTAACCACACATTTGCGAGCTCCCCTGAGTGGCTTAATGATATAAAGGTCAAAAGACTGTGATGGCCACTCAAGAACCTTCACCTTTTTCTGCTGTAACCACTGGAAGGTCAACTTCGCCCTGTGCTTATGGTCACTGTCATGCTGGAAAGTCCAAGAGAGTCCCATGCACAACTTTCATGCAGAAGAATGCAAATTGTCTGCCAGTATTTTCTGATAACACAGTGCTTTCATCTTGCCATCAATTTTCACAAGATTCCCTGTGCCTTTAGAGATCCCAAAACATCAGTGAGCCAGCACCTTGCTTTACAGTAGGGATGGTATTCTTGCCCCTTTAGGCCTTGTTGGCCATTCTCAAAAACATAGCTTTGCCCATACACTTTTATTTTTTTCTCATCACTTCAGATTACAGCATGCCAGAAACTGTGTGTTGTGTCAAGGTGTTGTTGGACATTTTGTAACCAGGTTTTTTTGTGGCATTGGCAAAGTAAAGGCTTCTTTCTGACAACTCGATCATACAGTTCATTTTTGTTCAAGTATTGTTGTATTGTGCTCCTTGAAACAAATACACACCCTTTTTTCAGAGCAGCCTGTAATTTTTTGAGGTTACTAGTGGGTTTTTCTTTGTATCTCAAACAATTATTCTGGCACCCGTGGCTGCAATCTTTTTTGGTCTACCTGACCTTGACTTGGTATCCCAGAATTTTCCACTTCTTAATACGTGATTGAACAGTACTGACTGGCATATTTAAGATTTTGGATCACTTTTTATATCCTTTTCCATCTTTATAAAGTTTCAATACCTTGTTATGCAGGTCTTTTGACAATTCTTATTAGCTCCCAATGGCTCAGTATCTAGTCTGTTCAGAGAGTCCATGTGAGATCTAACAAATGTATTTACTATTTATACACAGACACATGTGATTCCCCCCAAAATCAACACTAGACCCTTTAGATCTTGCATGGATTTGAAGAGGGAACCTTGTAAAAAAATGACTTGAGGTTCCCCTACATAAGCTTTAACTGAGCATTCAGCCAGGCAGGCCACAGACCATACCAGGCCACATGTCCTCAACATAAGAAGGGGCCCTATGTTGATGAGGAGGGCTTCTTCCCCACAAATCTGTCCCGTCAGACTTTTTGAAATCTGATAACCCCCTTTAAGACAAGAAAGCCCCAGATATCCACTATCCACATGAATGAGTAAGGGGTATATAGTGCCCCTTTTCAATCACCAAAAAATTCCTTTATTAAAAAAATTTCCCCAAAAAATCCAGTCTTTTAATCCAGTTCCAATCATGATCAACATTACTCTCTGATCATTGAAATAAAAAACTAATCAAAACACCATTCTATCCACTTGCACCACATTATCACTGTTAGGTTGCTCGGCTTCTGTAAGTAACCCCTGGTAGCCTAGGCTAGGATTGAAGAGCGGAGGTCCCTTTCACCGGTGGACAAAACATTACACATACACGCTATTGTACGTGAATAATGAATGTGCCTATTGAAGCACACACAACAATTTTATTTAGTTTGAACAGAAGGACAGCCCTGTGGTTTAACCAATCAGGGACTGCCACATAAAATATGCAAGATAGTATATTTTACTACGTCATCATGGTTTTTTGTACAAACAATTTCTGCCTAGAAACAAAAAGCTAAATATATATATTCACAGTTTAGAATGTTTCTTAGATGTAATCCAAGATAGGCCTGTGGTCTAACGCCATAAAGTTACTTCTGCTCTTAAAAGGAAGTAGCTTAACCACATCCAACTGTTCTGAACAGATAACTAACCTTGTGATAAAATACATTGTACAAGTAAAAAACACATATGACCTTAAGCAATAGATTTCTATGTCATGCTAACAGTAATTTTCCAATACCCAAAATGGATGTCTTCTAACAAGATGGTTCCCTCATTTACCTTATAATCCTTCCTTTGATCATTCTGTGATTTACATAATGATCATTCCTTTTCTAATTTAAAAGCACAGGCTTCATACTCCGAACCCTTATGCTCTTGGTTTTTATACCATACCGTTGGATCCTTAACAATGGAAGTGAGTTTCAGATCCTTCGGAGCGACCGTGTTTCCCTTTTTACATAAACATTTGATTATCTTATAACAGGCATATAAAAATAGAATGAAGAGAATCACAGTGACAATTGTCATGGCAGCATTTCGGAGCCAAGATATTAATCCCCCAAAACTAAAACTGCTCGAGAAGGGATCCCAGTTTTTTCCTATGTTCCTTGCCTCTTTCTGTAGTTTATTTACCTCTTCCCTGTGTTGAGCAATAACGTCATAGTAGTCTGGGACTTCGATGCTGGTATTATGAATCCAGGTACAGCACTCATAATCCTCAGTAGTCTCACAGAGGCCAGTAAGGGCTGCACTCATACTTTCTATAGCCAACTCATGTAGTTCTAGTTGCTTCCTAATTGCCCTAGTTTCTAGATTTAGTTTGGTTATGTCATCAGAATTTTCCTCCAGAATCTCATCAATTATGCCAGTGTAATTATTTAATCTTTTCATTAGGTCAATTCCCCACCCTGTCCAGGAAGGGAACCATGCCCAGGCCATATCTTTTCCTAAAAACAATTCTCGTTTATTACGGTGTCTAAGGGGATATCTAGGATGCATGCTGGCTTCAAGGAGGTGACTTCCCTTGTTATCCCCTAATACCCCCATGATAGGAACCAGGGCTGCAAGGTAACACCACCCCTGGGGTTTGGTTGGGATCCAGGGGTGACAGAGTTTGCCGCAGCATATATATATGGTATTTCCTAGAGCTAGGGGTCGTTTATGGAACACGTTCCTAAGAGTATCAGAAAGGCCAGAGAGCACCAGTATTGACATTAATTGGTGTATTGTAGTCTTGGTACTGGAGCTAAGAAAGTCTAAAAAGGTGGCATTTAGGGTGGGATCTGAAGTATGGAAGAAAGAAGGACTGTTAAATGATGTCATTGAAATGTTAAGTTTTGCTTGTTTGCAAACCTCGGCTCCATCTGTGGTGTTTCCCAGTCGGAAACACCAGTCTGGGAAGTGGCTTCTACCTATAATTTGGAAAGTGAGGGTTTTATTTGGACGGGTCCTAGTAACATTCGTTAGGACGATAGGGGGTGTTCCATTAAGGAGGGGGGTAAAATTCAAGGGGACTGCCATGAGAGGGATTCTAGCTGTACTGGGATGTAGCTTGCTGCAAATCCAGCATTTCTCAAAACCAGATTTTTGAGCATAGCTATATTTGAATTTTAGTAGTAACATCTTGTTAGTCAGTCCCTTAGGTGACTCATTAACGGGTACAATACTTCTACTATGTCTTTGGCCGGGGGTATTATTCATCTTAGGTGGTCCACATATCCCTTTTAATAGACCTAAATCTTCTGGATGATATATACAGTTGGCTATAAACCATGTGGGCAGGAATACAAATAGTACCAGACTACCCCAAAGGCATACAGCCTTCCCTGACACTGATGGAGAAAGCATCTTTGTTTTTTTTTAAAGTTCTGATTATTTGTTATCTAAGAGTTCTGTTCTTCTTCTTCGTTTCTCATCCCGGCAGTTGTTGGCTCTGTTTTGTCCTTTTGAGGGGGTGTGGGATCTTCCAGGGAAATTTGTTCTATGCCTCTCTGAACTTCTTGTAGATCTTGTTCTTGGGAGTTGCTGCTCTGTCACTGCCAGGGGCTCTGGAGTCGAGGGAAGCTGGGGACACTTTTTAAGACGGCTGGCGTGGATCCAGGTGTTTCCTAGGTCTGTTAACACTGCGGTCCTGGATACCTTTTCCACCTTCCATGGTCCTGAGAAAGCCGGTCCGATACTCTTTCTTTGTGCTAATTGTTTGATCAGCACTTTATCCCCAGGGATGAAGGGATGCGTTGGTTCTGTGGGAAGAGGGAAAAAAGGTGACAGAAACTTGTTCGTTCATTTCATGAAGCATACTTACCAGGTTTTTCACGTACATTTCCTGTTGGGAATAAATGTCAATATCAGTGTCTTGGTCTAATGGGGGTAATTCTATGTTTGCGGGGATTCCCATGAGGACCTCAAAGGGTGATAGTTTTGTTCTTGCATGTGGATCTTCCCCTCTTTTGACCAAAGACCTTCAGGGTCTTTGGTCAATCCTTCCTTTGTCCAAAAATGGACATCATCTTCTGTGGCCATTGATTGCATCTGTGCTATGACAGTTTTAAAGTTAGGTGCTGCGAAGTGTTCCTTGAAAAACATTGTTGTGGGGGCAGGTGGGTTAGGGGAAAAGGCAGCAGCTCTTTTAGCTTCTCTGTCAGCAAGAGCATTCCCTTTTGAAACACGACTGCTGTCAGAGGAGTGTGCCTTTACTTTAATTATGGCTACCTTTTCTGGAAGAAGAATGGCTTGGAGGAGAGCACTAATCTGTGTGGAGTTGCCAATTATTTTGTTGTCTGCTGTTTTAAAACCTCTATTGGCCCATATCACACCAAAATCATGCACCACTCCAAAAGCATATCTACTGTCTGTGTAGACGTTCACCTCTTTACCGGTGAATAGAATGCAGGCCCTAGTGAGGGCTTCTAACTCTGCTACCTGGGCTGAAGAAGGAGGTAATGATTTTGCCTCCAGTACGATGTCTGGTAGTTGAACAACTGCATAACCGGTTAAAAAGGTGGAGTCAGAGGGACGTGAGCAGCTACCGTCAACGAAAACATCCTCTGCACCTGAGATAGGGGTGTCAGTGAGATCCGGTCTGGGACTGGTAATAGCAGCAACCTTTTCCGAACAGTCATGTATGTCTGGGTCATGTGGTAAACGCAACATGGAATGCAAAAGGCGCACAGCGGGGTTGCTGGCAGGCACATATTTGAGTGTGAGGTTATCAGTGTTCATCAGTGTTATCTCATAACCACTAAGTCTTTGCGAGGTCATATGTTGGGTATTCATGTTCTGAATAAGATGCGTGACTGAATGAGTGGTATAGAGAGTCAATGGGTGACCTAGCACTAATTTGTTTGCATCTTGTACAGCCATTGCACAGGCAGCAAGATTTTGGAGACAGAATGGCATTCCCTGTACTTGGATGGGGAGTTTTTTTTAGATAGGTAGGAGACAGGGCGGTAGCCTGTTCCATGCTGTTGTGTTAGCACGGCGGCAAAAGAGGTCCCCGAGACTACACAGTATAGTTGAAAAGCTTTACCATAGTCTACCAACCCTAGGGCGGGAGCATTTGACAGACTGTTTAATAGAGCTTGAAAAGCTTGTAGTCTGTCTTCAGTCCAATCTATTAATTTAGGGGCTGTCGAGCCAGTAGCCTCTCTTAGGATACTATCATAATGAGAACAGTCAGGGATCCATTGGCGGCAATATACAATTGCACCCAAAAATGAGAGTAGGGCGGCCTTGTCTTTTGGGGGACTGAGAGCTCGAAGGGCTGCGGCACGTTTGGGGGACACTATCCTTGTTCCTTCCTTTAGAATGCACCCTAGGTATTCTACCTGTGGCTGGCACCATTGTATTTTCTTCCTTGAGGCTAGATGCCCGGCGTGAGCTAGGTGTTGTAACAGTGATGCTGAATCGACCGCACATTCTTCAGCAGTTCGACTGCACAGGAGCAAGTCGTCCACATACTGTATCATTACCGACCCTCGCTCAGATGTCCAAGACTTGACAGTCTCGTTGAGTACCATAGAGAAGGCGGCTGGACTGTCTACATACCCTTGCCAGGTTAGTTGGCCCCCGGCCCAGGAGAAAGCAAACATAGGTTGGGCTTCCTCTGCAATGGGAATGCTAAAGAAAGCATTCGCTAAATCAATTACTGTGTAGCATAGAGAGTCTGCCGGTATGCATGAGAAAATAAAAGTGATGTCTGAGACTAGGGGTGGGAGGGGAATCACTTGTTTGTTTACTGCTCTGAGGTCTTGGACGAGTCTCCACTCGCCACTGGCCTTCTTTACAGGGTAAATGGGTGTGTTCCAGGGACTGATGATTGGTCTCAGGATACCTTTTGATATGTAATCATTAATTTGAGGGGAGATGCCTTTGACTTTCTCTGGGGGTAGGGGATACTGTTTTTGATATTGTATCCCTGCATCTGACCGCATTTGGGGTGCATATGGTGTGCAATTAATAAAGCCCACACTACCTTTGTTTTCTGCCCAAATTGAGTGATGGTCAAGGGAGGAAGGTATCATTAGAAAGAAACTCCTGTGTGCATGTCTTTTTGGGAACCCTCTGTGTGCATGTCGCTTAGGACCATGTAAGTCACATAATGGTGAACTAGCGGTAAGGGAACCTTCTCTATTAAACTTAATGGTAATACACAGTTGTGCCAAGAGGTCCCGTCCCATAAGGGGCACAGGGCATGAGGACAAGACGGCAAAAGTTTGGGTACATAATTTCTGTCCTTCTGGAGTGGCTACAGTCAGTGGTGGAGTGATGGGATGGGTGACAGGTGTCCCATTAATACCAACAGAGTTTCCCTCGGTGCATTATTTGTGGCTGTGTAGGATATTGGGGTAGTGGTTGACGAGGGTTCTGGTATGGCAGATAACGGGGATACTGTGGGCGGGTCTGGGGGTTAAATCCCCTGCCTCTGCCTCTTGCTCTAATCTGTCCAGTCCTATAAGGGCACTGGGATTTCCAATGTCCTTGCTGTCCACAATTGCCTATATTTTCCAAGGCATTTGTTCCATGCACAGAAACAATCCTTCATGTATTGTGGGTCAGCCCCTTTGCAGGGAGGATAAGAATGCTTATGTACCTGACAAATTTTACTGACTTCTTGCCAGTCTTCCTCTGAACAAGGACCTTGGGGTCCTGGGTCATGGATTCCCAATTGCTGACACCTTTCCCGGACTTGTGTCCAAAATGGTTCTACCTGGGGGCCAGGGATCATATTACTGACAAATTCATAGGGTGATGGGGTGGCCATGGCTTGGGTTGCTGCAGTATTCCCCATCTAGTAGTCTGGGCAGTGTGTGTCTAGTGGCAGGACACAGGTGATAACACCCGGTTTGTCCAACAATCCGGTCTCTGGTCTGGGAGTAGGATCCCTGATCTTTTTTGGGGCAGATGGACTTATATAAAACTATGAAGATTTACCCTTAATATACGATGAAGGGTAAATTTTTCCTGGTGGCGGTATTTACCCCTCTTACACCAAGTCTGCAAGAGAACCCCCCTGGTCTGGTGGTCAGTAAAATCCACTTGTCATCTATTCTTAGGAAGAGTAGACCTAACGTGCAATGGGGGCAGGCGGATACTATGTCACTACAAGAGGGCTCCTCATATTCTGCACTTATTTAAACAACAACAATTATTTTCCTTATACTCTATATTAAAACTTATACTCTATATACTTACACGTGTACCTAGAGAGAAACAGACATATTCTTAATATACTTTAAGACATGAAATAACCGTATTGCAATACATTTATCAATTTATAGTGCACTTTTTTTTTTTTTTTTTTTTTAAATTTTTCAAATGGGCGTCCACTCCACCAATCCCTTTGTCACGGGCGTAATCTACTACTTCCCGTGTTAAAAATACTATCACCAATAGTTTTAAGTCAGACCAACCTAGTCGGACTCCCCTAAACCTATAAATTCCTTGCGAGCCCTTTTAACCTCCCGAGGAACCAGCCTAGTTCATCGCGAAGGCACAGTTACTTCTTTTAATTTTAAACTAAGTTCGTAGCGGCCGCCCGGACAGAGTAAGTGTTTACACCATTCACCAATCAGGTAAAAAAGAGTAAAGTGACTTACCTGTCGCAAGACGAGACGAACCCCACTTTGCTGGTACCAAAACTGTTAGGTTGCTCGGCTTCTGTAAGTAACCCCTGGTAGCCTAGGCTAGGATTGAAGAGCGGAGGTCCCTTTCACCGGTGGACAAAACATTACACATACACGCTATTGTACGTGAATAATGAATGTGCCTATTGAAGCACACACAACAATTTTATTTAGTTTGAACAGAAGGACAGCCCTGTGGTTTAACCAATCAGGGACTGCCACATAAAATATGCAAGATAGTATATTTTACTACGTCATCATGGTTTTTTGTACAAACAATTTCTGCCTAGAAACAAAAAGCTAAATATATATATTCACAGTTTAGAATGTTTCTTAGATGTAATCCAAGATAGGCCTGTGGTCTAACGCCATAAAGTTACTTCTGCTCTTAAAAGGAAGTAGCTTAACCACATCCAACTGTTCTGAACAGATAACTAACCTTGTGATAAAATACATTGTACAAGTAAAAAACACATATGACCTTAAGCAATAGATTTCTATGTCATGCTAACAGTAATTTTCCAATACCCAAAATGGATGTCTTCTAACAAGATGGTTCCCTCATTTACCTTATAATCACCACTTTTGACAGTCCTAAGGAACTACACTGCCCCTACCCTACACTAGTACCTGCATTTGATAGGGTATCAGCCTCTTGCGATTTGTGTACAGCAGAGATGGAGAATAAGAGGAAGAAGCAGTACAAGGAGCCAATCAATTTGTGTATTGACAAAAAGCATGCTGATAAACAAGGAATGCAGATTAACAGAGAGACAAGCTTATGACTGTGCCACTCTTATTTCACTATTCAGTCACAGGCTGGGGCTGGTCCAGAATGATATGAGTTTAGAGGAAGTAGGTTGAATGATCATTAAACTGAATTATTTAAAAAAAAAAATGTATGTAATCTTTATAATTTACACAGACAAAAGAGAAAAACCAAAACACTATTACAAATCATAATTCTCTAGCCACTTAACCGGTTCCCGACCAGCGCACGACGATGTAGGTCGACAGAATGGCACGGGCAGGCATATTGGCGTACAGGTACGTCCAATCTTCAATGCCGCCCTGCCAACCCCCCCACAGTTAGTAACACACCCCTAGGAACACTTAACCCCTACACTGCCACCCACTGGTTAACCCCTTCACTGCCAGTGTCATTTACACAGGAATTACTGCATTTATATAGCAGTGATTAAAGTTAGCCCAATTTTTTTTATATTGTGAAAGATAAAGTTACACCAAGTAAATTGATACCCAACATGTCATGCTTCAAAATTGCGCCTGCTTGTGGAATGGCAACAAACATTTATGCTTAAAAATCTTCATGGGCAACGTTTAAAAAAATCTACAGGTTGCATGTATAAATGTTACTTTTATTTTATTTTTTCACGCTGTATTTTTAAAAAAAGGTATCAATTTTATTCCTATTACAAGGATCACAAGGAATGTAAACATCCCTTGTAATAGAAAAAAAGCATGACAGGACATATCCGGTAAGTGACGGAGGGCACGGAGAGCTGCAGGGGGGGGGGGGGGTGTCTCCCACCACTGATAAAAGCGATCTTGCTGCAAATCCGCCACAGAGACCAGGGTTATGGCATCTATCTGCTCCTTAACTCCTATTCAGAACTGAGGATTTATAGTGCTAGAAAAAAAATACATCAGGGGATATCTCTGGGTTAAAGCTGAATATTTCAGCAAAAGCTGGTTTTGTACAGCATACAGCGTGTGCTGGAAAAAACCTCCAGTAAATTGTTAAATTCTTGCCAATAGCATTTGTTTTAATTTTTGCATTTTATTACAGTTTGAATGGTTCTTTTGTGTTAATTTATTTTAACTTTGTCACATTGAAAGCTAAAAATTTCCATCTATAGTTCAACAGAACTATACAGAAATAGAATACATTAAAGCGGGATTCCGCTCTTTTTTTTTTTTTTTCTTACCTGTGTCACAGGTGGGCGACTGCTACCTTGGCTTAGCATCCACGTCCGGCGTTTTTTTGACCCCCGGCGCGACGATTCTTTTCCTCGGGATGACTTTTAAAAAAGTGCTCTGGCGTTTTCCATTTTAAGTGTGGGCGTCTGAAGCCCACAGGCATTTACTTCCTGTATATCGATGACGCTCGGCTCCCAGCATGCTCTGCTCCATCTCGCACATGCTCAGTGATAGCAGTGAGCAGCAATGAAAAAGTGCTGTTTCCTTTGTGTGCTTTGTTTTGCTTCCTCGTGTGCAATGGTGGTAATGGCAGATACAGCTGCCTGCCCACTTTAAAAATGGCAAATTCGGACAAGCCCTCGTCATGACTGGCCTCCTAATGAAATCTCGCGAAAAAGCTTAGAAATTTCCCAGGGACCATTGCGAGGATGATAGCCACGCCTACTCCCACGGGAGGACAACCCGGAAGTCAGCAGAAACATCTGAAATAAAAGCTAAGTAAAGAATTTTTTTTTTTTTCAGGGTTCATTTAGGTAAGTATTCTATCTGGGGATTTTAATAACATGAAGTTTCATTTTTAGGTACCAAACCGCTTTAACAGCTGTTGAACAAAATTCATGACTTAAAAATGTCACAAGTATTTTTGCCTTGCCAAGATAAATTTAAGAGGACTGGTGTCACTTAAAATTAGAACCTGTGTTGTATATTTTTTTAGGAATTTAACTAACCTAAAAATAATACATACATCCAAAATAAAGCACAAATATAAATAAAAAAAAAATGATATTGATTATTGTCCTTCACACAAGGTTATTGCCAGTTGCAGGTGAGTGTGCAATGGTTCATATGAATGAATGAATGAATGAATAACATATGCATGCAAACTAAATCACCTCAGGGCACTTTGCTGCCAGTGTCCATCTGGGTTTTCAGAAGAGATGGGTGTCAAGCTTCTTCCTGAAAGCCAGATAGTTTTCCTCCAAGCGGATGTCCACAGGTAGAGCATTCCATAGCCATGGTCTTGTACTGCGAACCTCCGTTCACCTTTTAATTTGTAACGGGTCTTGGGGATGTAGAGGAGGTTCTGCTTAGTTGGCCGGAGAGTGTGACCTGGGGTGTAGTGCTTTATTTTGTAGCAGAGGTATTGTGGAGCTTTTCCTTGTGCACATTTGTGAGTGAGGCAGAGGGTCTTGAATGTAACTCGATCCTTCATGGTTAGCCAATGGAGGGTCCTCAGGGATGGGGTGATTGATTCCCATGTTTATTTTTTACAGTTACCAGTCTGGCTGCTGTGTTCTGTATGGTTTGTAGATGTGAAATTTGGTATTTTGGAAGTCCTAGGTAGAGGGAATTTGTGTAGTCAAATTGGGAATTGATGATTGTTCCAACTACTGCTGTATCTCCTTCGGGGATTAAAGGGATGAGTCTACGCAGTAGGCGAAGAAGGTAGTGGGATCTGCTGACTACTGATCCTATTTGTGCATCCATCATTATGTTTGAGTCAAAGATGACTCTGAGGCTTTTGGCTTTAGTGCTGGGGGTGAAGGGTTGTTTGAGGATGGTGAGTGGTGTGGACATCGTGCCAGGGTTTTTGTTTCGGTTTGCGTGAAGGAAGAGGAGTTCTGTTTTGGATCCGTTGAGTTTAAGGGAGCTCTCTGTCATCCAATCGTCGATCAATGAGAGACAGTTTTCCAGTGCCTGGTGTTTTTTGTTGGTGAAAGAGGTAGAGTTGGATGTCATCCGGGTAGGAGTGATAAAGTAGATCCTGCTTGCTGATGATTTTGAAGAGTGGGCGGAGATAGATGTTAAAGAGCACGGGTGACAGGGTGATCCTTGAGGGACTCAGCATGTAATTTTTTGTGCTTCCGAAGTGAATGTTCCTAGTTTCACTTTCTGAGATTGGTTTTCTAGAAAGGATGCGAACCGGGGTAAGTCTGAGTCTGCAACTCCAGCTTCTTCTGTGAGACGAGTGAGCAGGGTTTGTGGTCTACTGTGTCAAACGCTGCAATCGTGTCTCCAGCAGCACCAGGAGACACGATTCTCCTTCATCTGCTGCTTCGAGGGTGTCATCCGAAATTTTGAAGAGTGCAGTTTCTGTCCAGGGCGTAAACCCAATTGTAGTGGGTCCAAGAGTTTATAGGTGTCCAGATGGAGTTGTAGCTGTTGTAGTACTGCTTTCTCGATAATTTTGGAGAAGGTGTTGAGGCTTGTGACATATCTGCGGTTATTTGGGTCTTTGGGATCGAGGTTAGGCTTCTTTGGGAGGGGTTTGATTGTGCCTTACTTGAGGGAGGTTGGGGTGATTCCTTCTTTAAATGACTGGTTTATGAGGTATGTTATGATAGGTGCCAGGATGTCGGTACATTCTTTCAGAAGTTTTGTGGGAATGATGTCGTTTGGCGATGTGCTGTCTCAGAGGTTTCTGATGATGGTTTTGGTGGTGTCAGTGGTGATTGGGACCAGAGTAAATCTCGGTGGTTGTAGAAAATTTGTGTGTGTTTTTTCTTCTTGTTCTGGCCGAGTGTAGTTCTGTTGAATTATTTCCCGAATGGTTGCGATTTTGTCAATGAAAACAATCAGATAACTTGTTGCAGAATTCTTGTGTTTCATTTGCTGGAGACTCTAAACAGGTTGGGTTCATAGTCTGGGCGACTAGTTTGAAGAGTGCTCGAGAGCGGTTTATGGCTTTTGAGATGGTTTTGGAGAATTGTTCTTTTTTTGCTATGAAGATGGCTTTGTGGTATCTTGTGGTGAGTGATTTGAAATTTGTGTGGTTCATATGTTCTCATCAACACTTCAAAGCTTGTGCAGGCATGCACACTGCTGGTATTGGTGCTGAACCAGATTAATCTGCATAGACTTGGTCTTCATCAGGACCCTGTGCTTCAAGAACCACATTCTGTAAATTTTCTCTTATGACTTGTTCTTCTTCTTCTTATTATTATTTAGGATTTTTATAGTGCCAACAGTTTGTGCAGCATTTTGTAACATGAGGGTATACAGTAGAGATACAATACAATTCAATACAAGAGGAATCAGAGGGCCTTGCTTTTTAGTGCTTACGATTTAAAAGGGAGGCTTAAGTAATCAAAAGGTAATAACTAGGAGAGGAGTTGATGGAGAAAATAAAAGTACAGTTGTTAGGTGGAAGTTGGATAGGCTTCACTAACAAGAAGGATTTTCAAGGAATCGAAAGTGGACAGAGTAGGAGATTGAAAAGATTGGGGGTGGGATTTTTACAGGATGGGGGAAGTTTTAGTAGCATGTGGGTTTATAATTAACAGGAGTTGGTGAGTACAGTAATAAGGAGAGGACAGAAGTGAGGGTGATATTTATAATCTGAGGGGTGGAGAGGAGGGAAGAGATTACAGAAAGAGGACACAACTGTGAGAGAAGAGGTAGAGACTGAGAGTGCATGTTACAGAGAGGAAGGAGAGCTGAATGGGGAAACAAGGTCACCTTCAGTCTGTTTGGTATTTTTATAGTTGTTTGCTATTGATTTTGTCCGCGTGCAATCACTGAGGTGCATAGTGCCAAGTATGCCCCCTTTATTAAAGAATCCACTTTATTGAGAGGACCCCAGCCATGTGCCCACCAGTCATGTGCTTCCCCCCTTAAAGTTGTCTAGATTTATACTATTATGGATGGGGGGTGTTATTTTGTCAATTAGTCAATCAGGCGTTAGGTGGGCCATACATGGTCAAATCTCGGCCTGTTCAGCAGGAACCAGCAGAGAGTCAAACCATTAATGGTCAAGCTGAGTGTACCAAGTTGATTGGTCTTTTAACTTTGGTACAAACAGCCTGTCGCGGTCTCTTGCAATTATAGCAGCCGCTAGTGCTAATCATTGTCTTCTCCTGGCTGGGACAGCTTCCCTGCCCCCGCCCCCGGGAGCAGACAATTGAAGGGCAGGAGTAATTTCCCTGTCAGCACTGTCTGCGAGGACACGTGGCTTGCAGAGAAGAGTTAAAAAGGTTAATATGAGCCCATAATTTAGACAAGAACAACATAAACATCACAATAATGTGGGCAGGGCTATAGATTGTGAAAAGCAACAGCGTACCTTAGACATGAAGACCACAGACACAATGAGAACAATAAGTCAGATTTTTGTTTTAGGTGGATATGAAAAGAAGAAGCATATCAGTGAAGGGACAGAAAAGAGATGTTCAGATGAGGTAGAGCGGAAGTTTGCCTACTTAATTAAAATAACAAGCTTTTCGGAAAGAATCTCAGACTCATGCCTTTAATTACACTTTTGTTTGCTAGTGCTCTGACTACGAGTTGCTGATCCTGGCTGAACCCTAAACAAAGCATCTGCCTGCTTATTTTATACTCTGCTGTTCACTGGGTGCTAACCTGGCTTGTTCTTGACATTCTGCTGTCAGTTACTGTACTTCCATCCTCACAAGTCCTCTCGAACGCAAGTAAATCGCAGTCACACTGAAGAGCACTCTGGTCTCTTCTGCTACTTCTAACCACTATCAATGACTAGAGGTGCAAGAGAGGCTATGCTTATCATTCCAGGGTCCTGATCAGGTATGTGACAACACTAGTGACCAGTGCTCAATCAATAGCTTGTAATGGAGTATGTAAACATATATTCCTATTCATTGAATATTGTTGTTCCTTGATACACCTCCAATTATGGATCCTTACAGAAGAAAACTGCATGTGCGAATGTGTCCCACTGAAGAATTGGCAGCCATGTCAGAAATGCAGAGACTGTACATGCAGGACATAGGAAATATGTTCATCTGGGTTGTAATTAACCTTAAATATAAACTTTGAGGCTAACTGAACACTGTGGCAAAAGACACCTTCTTAGCTGATATAGCTTTGATGGACTATAAATAACTATATAACTTAATATTATGCTCACAAATTAAGATAACATATGTCTTTCATAGCCCACCACTGCATGGAATCAGCGTGACCTTTTTTTTTTCTTTCCATGGCATACATATAGTAATGTTATCGAGCTTTCCAATGCCCACAGATTTATTTCCTGTTTTCCACAGAGCAAACCTTGATTTTATGAGAAACCTGGAGGGTACAAAATGAAATTAAATTTGGAAAGCATAACATTAGAATTCCACGTTACAAAGTGCTCCCTTGACATGTAGATGTAGTTTTAATGTTTGAACTTTATATTCAGCTGTTGTTACAGGCAATCTGACAGCATAATAATTTAGTACTGTACTTGACATTGTTCCAAACTACAAGTTAAACAGTCTGAACATCTATATTTTGTTTTGCCTTTTGGGTTTTGGAATAAATGTAGACATTGATTGAAAGAATAATTGTAATTTTTTTCAATTTTCTGACTTATTTTGATATTTTTTACCTGTAAGTACTTACTATAAACAACTGTCTGCTTGCCAGATTTCATCTTTTATACCAGCAGTCTCTTGGATATTTTAGAACACAAAATAACCAGCAGTCTCTTGGATATTTTAGAATACAAAATATTTATATATTTTTTAATTTAGATAAAGTTCCACAAAAAAGTCCAGCGTGAAAGCTTGTTTAAAGTCTGAAAATAACATATAGAGATATGTAAATAATGACACAGATTAATATTTTTTCTGGCGTGTAGGGAACTCAGCTCTGAGCACTTCCAGGATCAGATCTGTCAGTCTCAGGTCTCTGGTCTGTTCTCAGTCAACTTTAACAGAGTGCAATGATGACATTAGATCCACTATTCAATTGATATCTCCATAAAGAGAACATGTCACCTGCTTTAGGCTAGCACATAGGGGACTTATCAAATTCCTTGTGATAGCAATAAAGTTAAATTAAAAAAAAAAATGTGCCCAGCCATATATCTACAATGGCTGGGCAGGAAGTAGTTAAAGTCATTCTGGGAGGGTGTACCCATATGTCTATCAAGTCTAGCCACTCATACACTCCCTCAGGGGTATGCAGTGATGCGACCTGTGATTAGCCCCATATTATGTGTTGGTTGTGTCCAATCATAGTGATCACAAACATAAAGAGAAGCCGCATGTTGCAGCATCAGCTCTCCTTCCCCTCACACAGAGAGCAATCTGTGCTGGTCTGTTAGGTATCTTTGAGTTTGTGTGGTTTCAGTGGCAAAACACCCTGACTGCAGCCCTCTACAGAGCCTAATTGCTGCCACACCAGTATAACACACACCAGTGAACAATCAACACCTGGCAGTGTCCCCAGTGCACCATCAATATCTTTCATAGTGTCACCAGTGCAGCATCAACATCTGAACACTATGTATATCTACAATGGCTAGAAGGAAGTGGTTAAAGTCATTCTGGGAGGATGTACCCATATTTTCTTCCCATTCTAGCCACTCATTCACACCCTTGGAGTGCACAGCAGTGCGATCTGTGATAGTTTTGTGTCTTTTGCACTCAGTGCATCACCAATCGGGGCTCTGTGTCCAATCACAAAGATTTCAAATGTACAGTGCCTTGCGAAAGTATTCGGCCCCCTTGAACTTTTCAACCTTTTGCCACATTTCAGGCTTCAAACATAAAGATATAACATTTTTATATTTTGTGAAGAATCACCAACAAGTGGGACACAATTGTGAAGTGGAATGAAATATATTGGATTTTTGAAACTTTTTTAACTAATAAAAAAATGAAAAGTGGGGCGTGGTAAATTATTCGGCCCCCTTGCGTTAATACTTTGTAGAGCCACCTTTTGCTGCGATTACAGCTGCAAGTCGCTTGGGGTATGTCTCTACCAGTTTTGCACATCGAGAGACTGAAATTCTTGTCCATTCTTCCTTGCAAAACAGCTCGAGCTCAGTGAGGTTGGATTGAGAGCGTTTGTGAACAGCAGTTTTCAGCTCTTTCCACAGATTCTCGATTGGATTCAGGTCTGGACTTTGACTTGGCCATTCTAACACCTGGATACGTTTATTTGTGAACCATTCCTTTGTAGATTTTGCTGTATGTTTGGGATCATTGTCTTGTTGGAAGATAAATCTCCGTCCCAGTTTCAGGTCTTTTGCAGACTCCAACAGGCTTTCATCCAGAATGGTCCTGTATTTGGCTGCATCCATCTTCCCCTCAATTTTAACCATCTTCCCTGTCCCTGCTGAAGAAAAGCAGGCCCAAACCATGATGCTGCCACCACCATGTTTGGGGATGGTGTGTTGAGGGTGATGAGCTGTGTTGCTTTTACGCCAAACATATCGTTTTGCATTGTGGGCAAAAAGTTTGATTTTGGTTTCATCTGACCAGAGCACCTTCTTCCACATGTTTGGTGTGTCTCCCAGGTGGCTTGTGGCAAACTTTAGACAATACTTTTTATGGATATCTTTGAGAAATGGCTTTCTTCTTGCCACTCTTCCATAAAGGCCAGATTTGTGCAGTGTACAACTGATTGTTGTCCTATGGACAGACTCTCCCACCTCAGCTGTAGTTCTCTGCAGTTCATCCAGAGTGATCATGGGCCTCTTGGCTGCATCTCTGATCAGTCTTCTCCTTGTCTGAGCTGAAAGTTTAGAGGGACGGCCAGGTCTTGGTAGATTTGCAGTGGTCTGATACTTCCATTTCAAAATGATAGCTTGCACAGTGCTCCTTGGGATGTTTAAAGCTTGGGAAATCTTTTTGTATCCAAATCCGGCTGTAAACTTCTCCACAACAGTATTACGGACCTGCGTGGTGTGTTCCTTGGTCTTCATGATGCTCTCTGCGCTTTCAACAGAACCCTGAGACTATCACAGGTGCATTTATACAGAGACTTGATTACATACAGGTGGATTCTATTTATCACCATCAGTCATTTAGGACAACATTGGGTCATTCAGAGATCCTCGCTGAACTTCTGGAGTGAGTTTGCTGCACTGAAAGTAAAGGGGCCGAATAATTTTGCACGCACCACTTTTCAGTTTTTTATTTGCTAAAAAATATAAAATATCCAATAGATTTCGTTCCACTTCACAATTGTGTCCCACTTGTTGGTGATTCTTCACAAAAAATTAAAATTTTATATCTTTATGTTTGAAGCCTGAAATGTGGCAAAAGGTTGAAAAGTTCAAGGGGGCTGAATACTTTCGCAAGGCACTGTAAAGGGAACCCGCATGTTGTAAATTAAAATAAAATTAAAATTTTATATCTTTATGTTTGAAGCCTGAAATGTGGCAAAAGGTTGAAAAGTTCAAGGGGGCTGAATACTTTCGCAAGGCACTGTAAAGGGAACCCGCATGTTGTAGCATCAGCTCTCCTTCTCCTTATACAGAGATTATGTTTGTCAGGAATTAGAATTTAGAGTGATTTGTGTGATTTCAGTGTCAAAACAGACACACTGCAGCCATCTATAGAGCCAGATTGCAGCCACACCAGTGTAACACACACCAATGCACGATCAATATCTGTGAGGGCCCCCAGTGCACCATCAATATCTGTTGGTGTCCCCAGTGCTCCATCAACATATGTCAGTGCCTCCAGTGCACATCAACATCTGTCTTCAATTCTAATGATCCACAGATCCCATTCATCATATACCACCCTATTCCTCCATTTTGCCCAGGACACTCTATGAAATAATCATCAGTTTTATATACTTCAATAATAATTCTTTGTGCCTTTCCTGAAATCCTCCTACATATGACAAGCTGTACAAAATTAGGCCACTCATCAATTTTCTGAAATGTATACCCCGACAAAAGGGTCTGTGTTGAACCTTCATCTATTTTACCGGCAGGCTGGGCATCAAACAGTATATCGCAAGTGAACAGGCCAGACACAGGGGTTAAGTTATACAAACTTTGTATAAAAGTTCCAGGTTTATGAAGGAAAAGACAGCCAGCTGGAGCCTTGTGGATACTCAGCCTTAATGGGAAGCAGTGGAAGAATTGCATGGGACCTTGTATCACCCCCTATTCCATTAAAGGGTAACTCCACATTCATGGGGGAAAAAATAGCAAATAAAGAAAAAATAATATAGTGCATATAATTGCAACACTAATCATATTGCAATTGAATTTTATTAAAAATGACCATTCCTTTTATATTTTTGCAGCCAATGTAATTTTTTGAGAATACATTGCAATATGGCTACTTGGAGGTTTTCTGTACACAGAGTGCCATGATTTCCTGCTCGTGTGATTGGCTCACCAATTTCCCCAGAAGTCTGCCTAAGATACAAGTCAGATTTCAGACATCCCCTGCAACACAAAAAATATTTTTTCGAGACATACTTTTAATAGGAACACATCTAAAGGGATGCAGGCCCAGCAGATATGTTTCATTAGTGTTGTGCAGGTCCACACCTGACTGATAATTATGAGACCACTCCCATTAGACCTACTCAGAACAGAGACACAGACAAACACACATGGATTTCTTCAGAATAATAAAGGTAGGAATCTGCAACAAAGTGTGTTATAATCCTTGCAATGTACATAGATCACCCAGAGGGGAATGTTTTTTCCAGTTACACTTTCAGGATACCATCTCTATATGGACATTTTTACACCAGTCTGCCACTTTTCTACCACCTTTATCTGCAACAAATTATAGCTTGTGGCACAGTGTGGCCAAACAGCAAGAGCTTCCCATAAATGTTGGTTGCCGCAAACCTAAAAAAGGGGAAATCGACCAGTTTGCAGATTGTAACAGCCCTCATTTAGCAGGTAAGCCGTGCACCTGAAGTCCAACTTTGTTTTGATGCAGTGAAGAGGCTGCATGAAAGACACCTTCCCAAAACCATACCTCCTACTTAAACAAGACAAAAAAAAATTAAAAAAAATGCTGAATGTGCACCAGTAATAGAATAAGGAGTGCCACCCAATACTATTGTTTTCAGTGTCCCTCCCAGCCTGGCTTCTGTATAGGAGATTGCTTCCAAATCTACCATACCTCACTATGATATTAGTAAAGGTATGACAAAATACTGAACCTGCCATTTCCCTGTATCTGATTTTTTTTTTAATGTACAGACCATTTGTCTGAATGATTACCACGCCTCTGCCTGCCACCTGTACCAACCATTTGTCTGCATAATGACTATGTTTTTCCCCCCTCTTTTCCTGCGGCCTGCCAGGGTGCGTGCTTGGATAAGAGTATGGTTCCCCTTAAAATCCATACCTTTCAGGTCTGGTATGGATTTTGGAGGGGCCCCTACGTAATTTTTAAAAAAAAATTGGCCCAGGGTTCCCCTTAATTTCCATATCAGACTTAAAGAGCCTGGTGTGGATTTTAAGGGGATCACCACACATTTTTTTTTTATTTTGGTTTGAGGTTCCCCTTAATATTCATACCAGACCCAAAGGGCCTGACAGTGGACTGGGGGGGGGGGGGGGGATCCCATACTCTTTTTTCCAATGATTTTTACCTATATTGCCAAGACCTGACACTTCATCATACCCGGGACCAGTTTTAAATGACAATTTTTCCTTTAGAAATGTCATTTTGCTGTGGTACGGTTCAAAATAAGGAAAATGTGCCACTTTATAGGCATACTATAGACATCCCCCAGGCACATATTTAACCACTTGAGATCCGCGCTATTGCCAAATGACGGCATTAGCGTGGATCTACTTTTCCGGGACTACGTCTATTGACGTCGTCCCGGTTACGAGCGGCCTGCGCGCCCCCTGAGGGGCGCGCGCGGCACGCTCTGTGATCGGCGAGTCCACGAGACTCGCCTGATCACCGATCCGTGCAAGGGGTTGATCCCGACCCCTTATCACGTGATCAGCTGTCAGCCAATGACAGCTGATCATGTGACAGAACGGAGCCGGTAATCGGCTATTATTCCTCCTCGCGCTGACAGCGCGAGGAGAGAAAAAAAAAGCCGATCACCGGCGGCCGTGATCGGGACATCAGTCCCGATCATGGCCAGCAATACAGCTGACCACCTGCCTCCTGCCAGTGCCCACCTGCCCACCACAGTGCCATCCTGAATTAAAGTAAGTGCCCCCCATCAGTGCCACCCAGCAGTGCCCATAGTGCCCACAGCTACACCCACAGTGCCACCCACAGTGCCACCCACAATGCCACCCACAGTGCCATCCAGCAGTGCCACCCACAGTGCCCACAATCTTCCTTAAAGGTGCTGCACCCCAGTGCCGCCCATCAGTGCCCAGCAGTGCCGCCCATCAGTGCCCAGCAGTGCCGCCCATCAGTGCCCAGCAGTGCCACCTATCAGAGCCACCTATCAGTGCCACCTATCAGTGCCCATCAGTCCCATCTATCAGTGGTACCTATCAGTGCCCATCCGTGCCACCCATCCGTGCCACTTATCCGTGCCACCCATCCATGCCATCTTATCTGTGCCCATCTTTGCCCATCAGTGCCGCCTTATCTGTGCCGATCGGTGCCGCCTTATCTGTGCCTATTAGTGCCGCCTTAACTATGCCTATCAGTGCCCACCAGTGCAGCCTATCAGTGCCCACCAATGCAGCCTATCAGTGCCCACCAATGCAGCCCATCAGTGCCCACCAATGCAGCCATCAGTGCCGCCTAATCAGCGCACTTCAATGAAGGAGAAAAATGACCCGTTTGCAAAATTGTATAACAAACTATTAAAACATGATATTTTTTTTTTTTTTTTTGCATCTTTTTTTGTTTGTTTAGCAAAAAATAAAACTCCGAGCTGTAACTAAATACCACCAAAAGAAAGCTCTATTTGTGGGAAAAAAATGATAAAAATTTCATTTGGGTACAGTGTTGTATGACCGCGCAATTGTCATTCAAAGTGCATCAGCGCTGAAAGCTGAAAATTGGTCTGGGACTGAGGGGGGTTTAAGTGCCCACTAAGCAAGTGGTTAAAGGAATATTTAATCTTTATTGTTTCACTTTAAGCATTAAAAAAATCAATGCTACCGAAAAAACAGCCGTTTAAAAAAAAAAATTGCATTGATACATGTACCCTAGGGCAGGACCCGAGTCCCCAAACACTTTTTATGACAATAACTTGCATATAAGCCTTTAAAATTAGTACTTTTGATTTTTCATGTTAGTGTCCCATAGACTTTAACGGCTTTCAAATGTGTCCCGAACACTGCAACCAAAGTTCGGCCTGAAACTTATGCTTGGGCCGAACCGTTCGCCCATCCCTATTATGGACCATGTTCCTGCCTTCAGTCTGGCCTCACCTTTGCCTGTTTGCTGACCACATCTCTACCTGGCATCAGTATAGATCCATCTGCATGGCCCACTGGCTATGTTCCTGTAAGACATTAGTCCCATCTATCCTCTGTGGACAACTGCACTACTAGAACCACAGGTACACTTTTGTTTACCCTTTGTTCAGCATCCTGTACTTTCTGGACAGTAAATATAGCATTGTTCTATGGGGCAGCTACCTATCAAAAGTTTGGCCTGCTTGGCTTTTAGAAACAGGGATCGCTATAAATGAAGCTATACTATGCTAGTTTCACTGCCCACTCATACAGAGGCAACTATTACAGTACCTTGTTTTTTAACTTTTGTGATCCTTAGGTTGCAATTTCAGGTACATAATCTGTCTAAACATTGAAACGGTCTTACACATTTGGTATCCCCATACTGGGGAGGAGCAACAGAATGTGTTTGAAAGTGTAATTTTAAGTATGCCAATGCTGTGTGTTATAAATATCTTATAAATTGACAACTTTGTATTAAAAAAATACATTTTTCTTTTCTTTCCACATTTCCCAAGATGTGTTGGAAAAAAATTACATTTTCAAAATAAAATACTTAAGGGTGGTTGCTTTCCAAAATGTGGCCATTTTGTGGATTACATCAAGTAAGTTAAACCAAAAAAAGATAATTCTTGGAGTTTAGCTTTAAAGTGGTTGTAAATATCAGTCATGGAATCTGAGCAAAGCACATACTGTACATCTGTAGTGTTTACTTATCTCTCTGCAAAACTCTAACTGTTGTTTCTCTCTGGTGCTTCATTCCTCTGTTATCAGCATGAGTCACTTCTGACAAGTTCTTCGAACGATGGTGTGGGGCGGGGTTGGGGGGGGGGAAGCTCAGCAGACAGCCTGTCTATTCTGAATACAGTTCTTCTGCTGTGTGGAGGGGGGGGGTGTCTTTCCTCCAATCAGCTCTCACACATTGTTACTGCAGCCTCTCTGTCCCTTTTTTGTGCTTCTGACAGAAGAAGAAAGATTTTAACACTTTTCGGCCCTTTCGAAGGGGTGAGGAGAAGACTGCAGATAAACAAGTTAAACCTATATAGGGGGATTTGTTTCACTTCTGTGTATCATCTGAGGCTATTTACTTCACTGGGTATATGTGAGTGTTTACAACCACTTTAAATGCGCGAGTCGCGCTGCGCAATAAGGATGGTCCCCACTGTCTCTGGGATCCGTGTGTTTCCCAGCAGGCAGCGGGGGACCTTCGGAAAGGGGCGTAGATTCTGTGGAAAGGGGCGTACCTTCTGCAGAATCTACGCCGGAAGTGGGTGCAGATACCTGTACTGTACAGGTACCTGCACCCCCCTCCCCCCTGGAAGGTGCCAATTATGGCGCCGGAGGGGGGGAGGGTTCCAATGAGCGGAAGGTCCACTTTAGGGTGGACCTCTGCTTTAAGGAAAACAAGTATAAATAGTGCTGTGCCAAGGTTTTTGACACCCAAGCTTCCATGTATAGTGACGGCCTCCCTTCTTAATGATATCTTAATGATATCTAAGGTTGAAACATGTGGGGCGGGGCTAATGGACATGACATCATCACACACATGCCTACCAAAGTGGGGCCAAATGGAGGATTTATCAATCAGATGCATATACCTTTGACGCTGCTAGATGTGTGACTGTGCACTATTAAAATAAATAGATCAGTGTTTTAAACTATATTACCCTATGTGAGTTTCTTTTATTTTTATGTGATGTTTATACAAGGTAATTTGGAAGCATCTCCCAGGATGTGTGGAAACTGGCTCTTTTGACATCTGAAGGCTTTAACCCTGCATGCGCTGTTTGACTATCCGTTGCACAGTGGTCAAATCTATCTGGTAAAGAGCATGTGTTTGCACTGTGTGAAGCAAGGATTGTTGGATGTTTTTTTCTTCCCACTGCTACTATATCTGAGTTTTTTAAATCACTTTTTCAATATTTTTTCACAGTTCTTCTAGGGAAGGGGGTGGGGGTGAGTGGTATGTGGCAGTGGATATTGTCAGTCGTTTTTTTTTATTATTAATTGATTTTGTTACAATTTAATTTTTTTTTAATTGCTTTAAAAAATAAAAAAAAATAAAAAAAAATTCACAATGCTTTTTGGGGGGAAGGGGTTGGGGCAGTGGACAGTGTTGGTAGGGCAGGGGAGAGTGGTGTCAGTAGTTTTTTTTTTTTTTTACACTTTTTCATTCTTTCAACATTTTTACAATATTTTTTTTTTTATAGTTTTTTGGGGGGCTTTGGTGAGATGTCAAGGGTCTAAAAAGATCGATGTCAACTCCCCTTTGAGACAGACAAAGGGACTGAGGACACAGATTCCCCAGTTCCTTTCTCAGCACTAAAGATGAATGAACAGGAGACATGTTCATTCATTAAATAAGCAGACTAAACAGAGTTCACTCTGCTCAGTTTTTACAGGACACGAGCGATCTCACTCACTGTGTCCAATCCCTGACAGTCCCAACTGGCGGGAGAGGAGGGGAGAGGGTTGAGGGTGGCAGAGGAGGAGGACAGGTGAGACGGAGGAGAACACAGGGGCCAGAGGAGAATGGGTGGGCAGAGAAGGACATGGAGGGGGCCAGTGGTGGAGCACACAGAACAGCTGGCAATGATCAGTGGGACATGTTGTGATCACCAATCTCCCTGTATAGCTTTTTATCCGACAGCCGTGGGATGGAGAGAAGGAGAAGTGTCTGTCAGCTAAAAATCTTTACAAAGTAGATCGGTGTTCACAGCTGTCCCTCCTGCTGCACTGATCATTCCCGGGAGATCGCAAGGTGCTTGCGGGTGTGCAGAAATGCGGGAGACTCCCGCACCTCACAGGAGACTTGGGATGTCTGCTGTCTGATTTAATACAAATTGAATGGATTGTTCAGGTGTGTCCTCCTATACCATAGTTAAATCAAAAGGAAATTGTACGGAAATTGTACAATCAGATTGCATAGTGTTTGCCTATCTTTACACAAGTACAAGAGGGAGTGGACGGAGACACTCAGTTGTCTGGCCTTGTTCACATCTCCACATAGCGAAAAATCACATTCCAGAACGCATTTGTTTTGGATGTTTTCACTCATCACACAAAGGGCAGCCCATTTACTTGAATGTGTAACCCTACGTGCGACAATCGCTGCAGAGAAGCTGCAGGATTTTTGGACTGGAGCATGGTGTATTACCACAGTTTTTGGTGCGTTTGCCACACTCGGGTGGCTTTAACATGTAATGACAACACAAGCATGATTCAGTGTTTCTGAAATACATGGCAAAGTTTGTTATACATTTAGAAACACACAGGTGTGAATGGAGCCTCATTTTTCTTGTGTAAACATACCAATTTCACTTTGAGGCCCTATTCACACCTAGAGTAGTAGAAGTGCATGTTTTTTTGGCTATTTTTTTCTGTGACGCACGTAGAGAAGCCCGTTTATTTCAATGGGTTGCAGTACACATAGTAAAGTAGCTCATGGCACATTTTGGCTTGTTGTATGTTGCACGTTTTTTATTGTGTTTGTGACCATTTTTTGATGTGGAATTTGTGTGTTTGCTTCTGTGTTTGGTGTGCCATTAACAATTAATGACACTGAAAGCATAACTAGGTACATTTAGGTGTATAAATACACGATGCAATCTGATTGTACAATCTCCTTTATATTTACCAAAACTATATAATAGGAGGACACACCATCTATCCATTCATTCTGTATCAATTCAGGCAGGACCTTGCACTAGATCAGGGGTGTTTTGTAGGCAGCATGTGGCCCCATGTAGCTTAGCATGCAGCCTGAGCCTGTCTGAAGGGACACTGGGGAAGTTTTTATAAATCACTTTTTCAATATTTTTTCACAGTTCTTCTAGGGAAGGGGGTGGGGGGTGAGTGGTATGTGGCAGTGGACAGTGGCAGTAGTTTTTTTTATTATTAATAATTGATTTTGTTACAATTTAATTTGTTTTAAAAAAAAATCACAATGCTTTTTGGGGAGAAGGGGATGCTGTGAAAACTTAGCTGATGGGTGAAGGTGTGCTAATGAGTTTGGTTCGCACCAGAACCTGTGAACAGATCGAAAGTTCACGCAAACTTTAGAACCCCGTTAAAGTCTATGGGACTCGAGCGCTCGAAATCAAAAGTGCTAATTTTAAAGGCTAATATGCAAGTTATTGTCCTAAAAAGGGTTTGGGGACCCAGGTCCTGCCACAGGGGACATGCAAAAAAAAGGTTTAAAAACGACCATTTTTTTGGGAGTGGTGATTTTAACCGGCGCACGCCGATGTACATTGGCAGAATGGCACGGGCAGGCATATTGGCATAAAGGTACGTCCAATCTTTAATGCCGCCCTGCCATCGTGAGCGCGCCACCGCCGTGAGTCTGGTCGCGAGTCCCGCGGACTCAATCGCCGCGGGCATACCCGCGATCCTCTCACGGGGCGGCTAAACGGAGAAATGCCGTTGTATACAGCATTTCCCCATTCTGCCTAGCAACTAGTGACGCTGATCTCTGCTCCATGTGATTGCCATACCCAACCATACTTGGAGATACCCTGCAATACCCAGCCATACACGGAGATACCCAGCCATACCCAGCCATACACGGAGATACCCAGCCATACCCAGCCATACACGGAGATACCCAGCCATACTCGGAGATACCCAGCCATACTCGGTGATACCCTGCAATACCCAGCCATAGACGCCCCCCCTCACCGCCCTCCGGTGCTTCTACCAACTCGCCAATACGATCAAAGCCAGAATCTTTTTATTTTATTTTTAATTTTTATTTCAGGCTTCCCAGCCTAGAGGTGAGATGTGGGGTCTTATTGACCCCCAGATCTCACTGTAAAGAGGACCTGTCATCCCATATTCCTATTACAAGGGATGTTTACATTCCTTGTAATAGGAATAAAAGTGATAAAAAAATTATTTTTGAGGAAAAAAAGTCAAACTAAAATAAATAAAGTAAAATGAACAATAAAAAAAATAAAATAAAATTTAAAGCGCCCCTGTCCCCATGTGCTCGCACGCAGAAGCGAACGCATACGTAAGCCCCGCCCACATATGAAAACAGTGTTCAAACCACACATGTGATGTATCGCCGTGAACGTTAGAGCGAGAGCAATAATTCTAGCCCTAGACCTCCTCCGTAACTCAAAACATGGAACCAGTAAAAAAAATTTAAAGCGTCACCTATGGGGATTTTTAAGTAGCGACGTTTGGCGCTATTCCACGGGCATGTGCAATTTTGAAGAGTGACATGTTTGATATCTATTTACTCAGCATAACTTCATCTTTCACTTTATGCAAAAAATTGGGCTAACTTTACTTTTTTTTTTTTTTTTAAGCACAAAACTGTTTTTTCCCCTAAAAAAACGCGTTCGAAAAAAATTGCTGCGCAAATACCGTGTGAGATAAAAATTTGCAACAACCACCATTGTATTCTCTAGGGTCTTTGCTAAAAAAAAATATATAATGTTTTGGGGTTCTATGTAATTTTCTAGAAAATAAATGATGATTTTTACATGTAGGAGAGGAATGTCTGAATTGTCTTGGGTGCTCCAGAACGCCTGATGGCGCTCCCTGCATTTTGGGCCTCTGTATGTGGCCACGCTGTGTAAAAATCTGACACATGTGGTATCGCCGTACTCGGGAGTAATAGCAGAATGTGTTTTGGGGTGTAATTTGTGGTATGCATATGCTGTGTGTGAGAAATAAACTGATAATATGACAATTCTGTGGGAAAAAAAAAGGAAAAAAAATCTTGATTTTGCAAAGAATTGTGGGAAAAAATGACAACTTCAAAAAACTCATCATGCCTCTTACTAAATACCTTGGCATGTCTTCTTTCCAAAAAGGGGTCATTTGGGGGGTATTTGTAATTTTATGGCATGTTAGGGTCTCAAGAATTGAAAAAGGCCGTCAGTACTTCAGGTGTGATCAATTTTCAGATATTGGCACCATAGCTTGTGGACTCTATAACTTTCACAAAGACCAAATAATATCCACCAATTTGTACTTATTTTTACCAAAGATATGTAGTGGTATAAATTTTGGCCAAAATTTATGAAGAAAAATTACTAATCTGGTAAATTTTATAACAGAAACGAAGAAAAATTAATTTTTTTACAGAATTTTCGGTCTTTTTTCTTTTATAGCACAAAAACTAAAAAACCGAGAGGTGATTAAATACCACCAAAAGAAAGCTCTATTTGTGTGAAAAAAAGGACAAAATATGGGTTCAGTGTTGCATGACTGAGTAATTGTCATTCAAAATGTGAGAGCACCAAAAGCTGAAAATTGGTCTGTTATTAAGGGTGTTTAAGTGCCCAGTGGTCAAGTGGATACAGTTAAAAAAAAGAAAAGTGAAATATTCCTTTAAATATCGTACCTGGAGGGTGTCTATAGTATGCCTGTAAAGTGGTTCATGTTTCCTGTGCTTAGAACAGTCCCTGCACAAAATGACATTTTTAAAGGAATAAAAGTCATTTATTTATCACCATCTTGAACTTGTCATGTTTCTCAAACCATTCTTCTTCAGACCAGGCCACCTTCTTCACTTGCTCCATGGTCCAGTTCTGATGCTGATTTGCTCATTGTAGGCACTTTCAGCTGTGGACATGGGTCAGCTTAACCGCTTGTGGACCGCCTCACGCTGATATATGTCGGCAGAATCACAAAAAGTGCTCTGGTCAGGAAGGGAGTAAATTCTTCTGGGGCTGAAGTGGTTAAGCACCCTGCCCGGTTCAGCACCAACAAACTTTGATGCACTGTGTACTCTAATGCCGCGTACACACGGCCGGACTTTTCGAGGGACTAGGTCCGACAGACTTTCGACGGAGTTCTGACGGAGTTCTGACAGAGTTCTGATGGACTTTCCGAATGAACAGACTTGGCCACACACAATCACACCAAAGTCCGACGGATTTGAACGTGATGACGTACGACCAGACTAGAATAAGGAAGTTCATAGCCAGTAGCCAATAGCTGCCCTCGCGTCGGTTTTTGTCCGTCGGACTAGCATACACACGAGCGGATTTCTTGGTAGGAACTGGGTCCAGCGGAAAAATTTGAAACATGTTCCATTTCTAAAGTCTGTTGGATTTTTGCAAATCAAAAGTCTGCTGCAGCCCACACATGATCGAATGATCTGCCGGAATCGTTCCGTCGGACCTTTGATGTTGAAAAGTCCGGTCGTGTGTACGCGGCATAACACCTTTCTATTGGAACAAGCATTAACTTTTTCAGCCATTTGAGCTACAGTAGCTCTTCTATTGAATCAGAATTCATGGGCCAGTCTTTGCTCCTCATGTGCATCAATGAGCTCTGGACACCCATGACCCTGTCACAGGTTTGCTGATTTTACATCCTTGGAACACTTTGGTAGGTCCGGACCACTGCAGATAGGGAACATCCCAGAAGAACTGCAGTTTAGGAGATGCTCTTCAGAGTTGCTCAAATCCTTAATCCTTACACGTACATGCCCTTTTTTTCTGCTTTCAACACATCATATTCAGGACAACATGTTTTCTTTCTGCCTAATATATCCCACCCACTTTCAGGTGCCATTGTAACGAGACAATCAATGTTATTTACTTTAAGGCCCTCACAGAGGACAGGGGGGCACTCTTTACATCTGGAGGTAAAGAGATTTCATCTCCAAATATGGAAAGGTTTCTTCACAGTAAGAGCTGTGAAAATGTGGAATAGACTCCCTCCAGAGGTGGTTCTGTCCAGCTCAGTAGATTGCTTTAAGAAAGATCTGGATTCTTTCCTAAATCTACATAATTTAACTAGGTACTAACATTTATAGGTATAGTTGATCCAGGAAATATCCCATTGCCTCTCTTTCCCCTGCTGTAGCAAATTGGATCATGCTTTGCTGGGGTTGTTCACTTCCTCTGGATCAAATGTGGGTATAGGATTGTGTATATGGGATTGTATGATTTTTTTTTTTTATGGTTGAACTGGATGGACTTTTGGTCTTTTTTCAACCTTTTCAAATTAGGCTTTAAAGTGGTTGTAAACCCTTACAAACCACTTTGACCTACAGGTAAGCCTAGATTAAGGCTTACCTGTAGGTCCAAGAAATATCTCCTAAACCTACACGGTTTAGGAGATATTTGCTGAAAGACAGGCACTGCTGTCTATGGCGCATGCAGGCTCACTGAGCGCACCGCTGTCAACGCGATATGCCAAGAGTGACGACTCCCATGCGCATGCGTGGGAGTGATGTCATCGTGGCTTTGTCAAATGACAGCGGCGGAGCAGAGAGACTCACCGAGACTCACCGAGAAGATGGATGCTCCGGACTACAGGGGACAGCGGTGACTTTGCTGGCTCCTGTGTCAAGTAAGTGACACATAATGGACTACTATGCAATGCATAATAGCCCATTATGCTTTGCCTTTGCAGGGAATCAAAGAGGAAGTAAACTCATCAGTGTTTACTTCCTCTTTAAAGTGGAGCTTCAGGGGAAAATACATTTTTCCCATGCAGTGGAGCTGTACCAGCACTGTATATATCTGCTCTCTTCATCCCTAGACAAAAACAAGCAGTTAACCTTTGCATTGCAGGAACAGCCTTACTGCATTAGGGATTTTTTTTCCCTGGAATTCTTTTGTAAGTTACATGCACATGGGCCCATTTGCCCATGCAGCGTAAGGACACTGAAAATGTCTGCATACAGCTGCCTTCACCCATTTATGTCTATGAGGAACTGTACAAAGCTCTAGGACATTTGGCACACCAGAAATACGCAGTGTCTTTGTGCTGCATGGGAGAATGCATGTAGCCTTAAAGTTCATCAAACTTGCCATCTGAGTCGAGATTGTTCAACTCTCAGGTCTAGATTAAAAAAATGACTATTGCATTCTAAAAACTTTATACAACAATAAACAAAATAGTGTTTTTCTTCTAACTATTCTTGCCTCTATTTGTAGAATACTGCATACATACATTTTATAGATGCTTGGTTCCTACCTCCAATAAACAATATAATTGATACTGTTTTCACTAAGTTGTTCTGTCGCTTTTGTTAACGCATTGTAAGTAAAAGTGCTCATTGCAGCTAATTATTTACATTCAAATAATACTATTTATGTTTCATTTTTTGACAATTTAGCATCTGTTGGAACAACAGAATATTGCGCTTGATACAGTTTAGCATCTGTATTGAATTAATTTTTTGTCGCTTTTGGCAAGCAATTGAATAAAGCATGAGCTGGCAGTTGCAGCACATATCTCATACAGCAAGCAAAACAAAACCTTGCAAGGATGCTTGAATACACTAAATGAGATACAATGTTCTACTGTGTGTCATCTATCAGTCTAAAATAAAACACTTTTCTCTGATGGACATATACTGTATTTATCAGGGGTAGGCAACCCCCGGCACTCAAAGTCTCTTTTGCTGGCACTCGACACCCTCCCCATCAACAGAGAAGTGCAGGGAAGTGTCAGTGAGACACAATGCATTTCAATTTCAGAATTCCCCATGCCGCACCTGCACTGAGGGGGAGGCATTGTGCCCCCACACATTGTAAAAGATGGTAAACATTGTTTGGTTCTCTAGCTTTGCTGTAGCTGCAATTGTCAGCTTTTGCAATGGGAAGAGATTGGGTGCAGGTCTGCTGTGGGGGGGGGGGGGCAGTCCCTGTTTCCAGGAGGAGGAGGACTGCCATTGGCCACTGCTAAAGCCAATCACAGTCCTGCTAGCCCAGTCCACCATCTGGAGGAAGATAACTTGCTTGGTTGCCACTACCAATCACAGAAATAAGGGATTTCCATTGGCATGGAAACAACGCCAGGCATCGTCGTGTTTGCAAGGGGAGGTTGAAAGCATGGGGATATGGTGGGTAGTTTTAGCTGTAGAGTCCATTTTAGGATCTGGGGTGGCAATAAAATCTCCACCAAGTATAAGCGGACCTTTTTGATGCTTTTTGATTTTCTTCATTAATTTATTAAAGACGTTCACTTGGTGCTTGTTTGGGGGAGTAAGCGTTCACTAGGGTGTACATTGTAGAGTTCAGTGTGCATACCAGAATCAGGTATCTACCTAGTTGATCTTGAATTTCCTGATGTAGGATAAATGCTACAGAGTCTCATATAGCTATTAGAACGCCTTTGGTTTTAGAGTCAGCGTTGGTGGTGAAAACATATGGAAAATTTTTGTGGGTACATTTCTATAAGGGAATACTTATTAAGGTTACCAAAAGATATACTAAGTTAAAGGTCTAAGATAATATGCTTAGGCGTGCATTTCACTAAGTTCAGAATTAAGATGCAAGATGTTGACATATTAGGAAGCATCTGTCTGCGGTAAGAGGCACAAAGCTAAGATAGGACTGGTTACGCAAGAATATGGTCAGTCAGCAGATGTTGAAATGACGAAATAACTATCAGAAGATTGTATTTCACCTTTGACTTAGATAATGTCATGAGTTTAAAATTGTCGATGTATGCATGAATTACCTTATTAGCCCCCCCCACAGGGCTGTGCTTTAGCTCAAACTAAATAAAACTGCTGTGTGTGCTTCAATATACACAGTCATTATTCACGTACAAATCGTGTATGTGTGATGTCTGTCCACCGGTGATCAGGGACCTCCGCTCCTCCATCCTAGCCTAGGCTACCAGGGGTTACTTACAGAAGACGAGCAACCTAACAGTTTTGGTACCAGAAAAGTGGGGTTCGTCTTGCGACAGGTAAGTCACTTTACTCTTTTTACCTGATTGGTAAACACTTACTCTGTCCGGGCGGCCGCTACGAACTTAGTTTAAAATTAAAAGAAATAACTGTGCCTTCGCGGCGGACTAGGCTGGTCCCTCGGAAGGTTAAAAGGGCTCGCAAGGAATTTATAGGTTTAGGGGAGTCCGACTAGGTTGGTCTGACTTAAAACTATTGGTAATAGTATTTTTAACACGGGAAGTAGTAGATTACGCCCGTGACAAAGGGATTGGTGGAGTGGACGCCCATTTGAATTTTTTTTTTTTTTTTTTAAAAGTGCACTATAAATTGATAAATGTATTGCAATACGGTTATTTCATGTCTTAAAGTATATTAAGAATATGTCTGTTTCTCTCTAGGTACGTGTGTAAGTATATAGAGTATAAGTTTTAATATAGAGTATAAGTTTTAATATAGAGTATAAGGAAAATAATTGTTGTTGTTTAAATGAGTGCAGAATATGAGGAGCCCTCTTGTAGTGACATAGCATCCGCCTGCCCCCATTGCACGTTAGGTCTACTCTTCCTAAGAATAGATGACAAGTGGATTTTACTGACCACCAGACCAGGGGGGTTCTCTTGCAGACTTGGTGTAAGAGGGGTATATCCCGCCACCAGGAAAGATTTACCCTTTATCGTATATTAAGGGTGAATCTTCATAGTTTTATATAAGTCCATCTGCCCCAAAAAAGATCAGGGATCCTACTCCCAGACCAGAGACCGGATTGTTGGACAAACCGGGTGTTATCACCTGTGTCCTGCCACTAGACACACACTGCCCAGACTACTAGATGGGGAATTCTGCAGCAACCCAAGCCATGGCCACCCCATCACCCTATGAATTTGTCAGTAATATGATCCCTGGCCCCCAGGTAGAACCATTTTGGACACAAGTCCGAGAAAGGTGTCAGCAATTGGGGATACATGACCCAGGGCCATATGGTCCTTGTACTGAGGAAGACTGGCAGGAAGTAAGTAAAATATGCCAAATCCACAAAAATTCGTACCCTCCAGGGAAGTGGGAAAATATTCAATATATAAAAGATTGTTACCATGCATGGGATAAATGTCTACACAAATATAAAAAGAAGCATATTAATAAAACTACAAAGCTTACTTCAAATATAGGACCCAGTGCTGTGGCTGAAGCCCCTGCACCCCCCTCACCTCCCCCTCCCCCGCCTCAATGTCCACCCCCACCTTATGTTATGGTAAAAAACGAGGATGGGACGCCAGGTTCATACCTTCAATTATATCCTTCACTGGATCCTGTAGTCCTAGCCGCCATAACACACACCACAGCAACATCACAACAAGTGGCCCAATGGGAACAAATAAGTAGGGGCAGAGAGGAAGAGGGGAGACAGGAAGAAGTTGCAGGACAAGAAGAAGTGGGTAGTCCCGAAATGCAGGAATTAGAGGCAAAAATAAAAGAGTTTGAAGAGAAGAAAAAGGAGGAAGAAGAGAGAATAGGGAAAAGGAGAACTGAGTTAGAAACACTTATGGGAGACCTAAAACAAAAAGAAATAGTCCTCAATGAGGCAGAAAAGGTACAAGTGGATAGGAAAATAGAGTTAGAAATGTATCAGAAAAACTTGGAAGTAAGGGAGAAGGAATTTCAGGAGGGAAAAGAGAGAGAGGTACATAGGATGGAGGACTTACAAAAGGAACTAGAAAAGTTAAGAAAGCAATTAGGGAAGAAGGAGGAAATGTTGAAAGAAGCGCAGGATAGGATTATAGCACTGCCCCCCACCACTACAAGAAGCCATACAAAAGAGACACCTATTCCCAAAACTGAGGAGTCAGGTCCAATTAGTAAAACAGGGACATTATCCATAGAAGAGGAAACTGAGAGAGAAGCAGTAGGGGCTTCACTCAAAGCACCTTTGATGACCATGGGGAACACCGAGGTGCATATACCATTACCTTTGGGTACACTCTCCAAAATAAAAGAACTATGTCCCAATCCCAAGAAGTATCCACGAGATGCAGGTACCTTTCTGGCAAAATATAGTGCAGGCACAGGGCTTGACAAAGATGACATAAAAAGTATTCTTAGCATTGTAGACCCAGACAGCCCAGAAGTAGCCCCTGTAGACGACCTATGGACAACCCATATTCAGACCAATAAGGATTGGATATCCTTTTGGAAAGGCATGGGAGGTCATTGGTCCAAATTATACAAAGGATCATCTGCACTCCAAGAACTGATCCTAGCCAAGCAGGGACCTAAAGAGAAATTCTATGATTACTGTAACAGAGTATACTCCCTATGGAAAGCTGTAGATGGGGCCACACCACAATTATTTACTACTACCATCATGTCGGGAGGCGATCCCAAAGTGACGCACTTGCTCAAATTCACAAACCCCAAATGGGCAGAGCAAGCACCAGATGAATTCATGAAGGACGCTAGGTCCAGAGAGACTTCAGGAGTCTTTGAACTAAAAGGGGGAATTTTCCCCTCCTTGACACAAACACAAACCCTAGTCACACCTGAAACCTCATCCTCACCACCGCACCTCATGACCATGCAGCCCTACCCACCTGACCAAGGATGTTTTAATTGTGGGGAACAGGGACATTGGAAATCACAGTGCCCATATAGACAGAGGGCGAGCTATCCAAGGGGCAGGGAAAGGGGGTACAATGCTGCTAATCGCCCCCCCCCTCACACTACAAGGTACCCCCAATATCCGCCACCTCCCCAAACACCATCTCAAAACCATGCGCTTGCACAGCCACCCTACACCCCAACCTCTAACAGACCTCCCCCTCGAATCCCTATGCAGTGGCCGTCTACCCGACAAACACACCCCCAATAGAGATGCCTAGAGTATGTTCCTTCCCTCAGTCTGGTGTGCCACAACCTATCATGGAAGAGTCTACCACAAGTTATATTACGCGTAGACAACCACATAGTGTGTTTCCTGCTTGATTCAGGTGCCACTTTTAGCTCATTAAATGATGAGAGGTATGACACACCACTGTGTACTGAGGGACACTCTATTGGAATAAATGGCACATCGGTCACTCATTCCGTTACCCCGCCTTTACCAGTCTCTACCCCGGATGGACTAGAGCTATGTATGCAGAGTTTCGCTGTCCTGACTTCCTGTCCAGTGTCCCTCATGGGCAGAGATTTACTATCCCAGTTGAACATTACCATTAAGTTTGACAAAGACGGCTCCCTCACTGCAAGTTCCCCTCTTTGTGACTTACACAGCCCAAAAAGACATGCACACAGGAGTTTCTTTCTGATGATACCTTCCTCCCTTGACCATCACACAATTTGGGCAGAAAACAAAGGTAGTGTGGGCTTTATTAATTGCACACCATATGCACCCCAAATGCGATCAGATGCAGGGATACAATATCAAAAACAGTATCCCCTACCCCCAGAGAAAGTCAAAGGCATCTCCCCTCAAATTAATGATTACATATCAAAAGGTATCCTGAGACCAATCATCAGTCCCTGGAACACGCCCATTTACCCCGTAAAAAAAAAGGCCAGTGGGGAGTGGAGACTTAGACCTAAGGGCAGTAAACAAACAAGTGATTCCCCTCCCACCCCTAGTCTCAGACATCACTTTTATTTTCTCATGCATACCGGCAGACTCTCTATGCTACACAGTAATTGATTTAGCGAATGCTTTCTTTAGCATTCCCATTGCAGAGGAAGCCCAACCTATGTTTGCTTTCTCCTGGGCCGGGGGCCAACTAACCTGGCAAGGGTATGTAGACAGTCCAGCCGCCTTCTCTATGGTACTCAACGAGACTGTCAAGTCTTGGACTTCTGAGCGTAGGTCGGTACTAATACAGTATGTGGACGACCTGCTCCTGTGCAGTCGAACTGCTGAAGATTGTGCGGTCGATTCAACATCACTGTTACAACACCTAGCTCACGCCGGGCATCTAGCCTCAAGGAAGAAAATACAATGGTGCCAGCCACAGGTAGAATACCTAGGGTGCATTCTAAAGGAAGGGACAAGGCTAGTGTCCCCCAAACGTGCCGCAGCCCTTCGAGCTCTCAGTCCCCCAAAAGACAAAGCCGCCCTACTCTCGTTCTTGGGTGCAATGGTATATTGCCGCCAATAGGATTCCTGACTGTTCTCATTATGATAGTATCCTAAGAGAGGCTACTGGCTCGACAGCCCCTAAATTAATAGATTGGACTGAAGACAGACTACAAGCTTTTCAAGCTCTATTAAACAGTCTGTCATGTGCACCCGCCCTGGAATTGGTAGACTATGGTAAAGCTTTTCAGCTGTACTGTGTAGTTTCAGGGAAATCTTTTGCCGCGGTTTTGACACAACAGCATGGAACAGGCTACCGCCCTGTCTCCTACCTATCTAAAAAAACTCCCCCTTCAGGTTCAAGGCATGCCATCATGCCTTCAGAATTTAGCCGCCTGTGCTATGGCCGTACAAGATGCCAACAAGATGGTCTTGGGACACCCGATGACGCTTTACACCACACATTCTGTCACCCACCTCATACAGAACATGAACACCCAACACATGACCTCACAAAGACTCAGTGGATATGAGATTTCCCTCATGAACACAGACAATCTGTCTCTCAAATATGTTCCCGCTAGCAACCCTGCTGTCCGCCTCCTGCACTCCATGCTGCGTCTACCACAAGACCCAGACCAGCTTCATGACTGTGTGGAAAAAGTGGAATCCATCACATCCCCTAGACCTGATCTCACGGATACACCTATTATAGATGCGGAAGATGTTTTCGTTGACGGTAGTTGCTCCCGCCCCTCTGATTCCACTTTCCTAACAGGTTATGCGATAGTCCAATTACCAGACAAGGTGCTAGAAGCCAAGCCGCTACCTCCCTCTTCAGCCCAAGTAGCAGAATTGGAAGCTCTCACCAGAGCCTGCATTCTATTCACTGATAAAAAGGTGAACATTTACACTGACAGTAGATATGCTTTCGGATTGGTGCATGACTTTGGTGTGATATGGGCTAATAGAGGTTTCAAAACCGCAGACAATAGACTAATTGCCAATTCAACACATATTATGGCTCTTCTCCAGGCCATCCTTCTCCCAAAGGAAGTGGCTATTATCAAGGTAAAAGCCCATTCCTCGGATAACAGTAAAATATCCAAGGGTAACGCCCTAGCCGATAGGACTGCAAAGCAGGCTGCCGCCTCCTCCCCTAACCCCCCTGCCCCCACAACAGTTTTCTTTAAAGAGCATTTCACTTCATCTAACTTCAAAACAATTGTAGCACAAATACAAACAATGGCCACAGACCAGGACGTTCGTTTCTGGGTCGCTGCAGGATTGACCAAAGACCCCGAGGGTCTTTGGACAAAAGAGGGGAAGGTACTGGGAATACCTAAAGCAAGTTGCATTCTCATACTCTCATACCTCCATGGCCCAGGACACATAGGAGCTGCCCCTTTAACCAACCTGTATAATAAATCTTTTTGTACAAATAATTTGAATAAACAAATCCAACTTCTGACTATTACCCCCATTAGACCCTAACTCTGACATTAACATTTATTCCTAACAGGAAATGTACGTGAAAAAATCTGGTAAGTATGCTCCACGAAATAAACGAACAAGTTTCTGTCACCTTTTTCCCTCTTCCCACAGAACCAACGCATCCCTTCATCCCTGGGGATAAAGTGCTGATCAAACAATTAGCACAAAGAAAGAGTATCGGACCGGCTTTCTCAGGACCATGGAAGGTGGAAAAGGTATCCAGGACCGCAGTGTTAACAGACCTAGGAAACACCTGGATCCACGCCAGCCGTCTTAAAAAGTGTCCCCAGCTTCCCTCGACTCCAGAGCCCCTGGCAGTGACAGAGAGCAGCAACTCCCAAGAACAAGATCTACAAGAAGTTCAGAGAGGCATAGAACAAATTTCCCTGGAAGATCCCACACCCCCTCAAAAGGACAAAACAGAGCCAACAACTGCCGGGATGAGAAACGAAGAAGAAGAACAGAACTCTTAGATAACAAATAATCAGAACTTTAAAAAACAAAGATGTTTTTACCTTCAGTGTCAGGGAAGGCTGTATGCCTTTGGGGTAGTCTGGTACTATTTGTATTCCTGCCCACATGGTTTATAGCCAACTGTATATATCATCCAAAAGACTTAGGTCTATTAAAAGGGATATGTGGACCACCTAAGATGAATAAAACCCCCGGCCAAAGACATAGTAGAAGTATTGTACCCGTTAATGAGTCACCTAAGGGACTGACTAACAAGATGTTACTACTAAAATTCAAATATAGCTATGCTCAAAAATCCGGTTTTGAGAAATGCTGGATTTGCAGCAAGCTACATCCCAGTACAGCTAGAATCCCTCTCATGGCAGTCCCCTTGAATTTTACCCCCCTCCTTAATGGAACACCCCCTATCGTCCTAACGAATGTTACTAGGACCCTTCCAAATAAAACCCTCACTTTCCAAATTATAGGTAGAAGTCACTTCCCAGACTGGTGTTTCTGACTGGGAAACACCACAGATGGAGCCGAGGTTTGCAAACAAGCAAAACTTAACATTTCAATGACATCATTTAACAGTCCTTCTTTCTTCCATACTTCAGATCCCACCCTAAATGCCACCTTTTTAGACTTTCTTAGCTCCAGTACCAAGACTACAATACACCAATTAATGTCAATTCTGGTGCTCTCTGGCCTTTCTGATACTCTTAGGAACGTGTTCCATAAACGACCCCTAGCTCTAGGAAATACCATATATATATGCTGCGGCAAATTCTGTCACCCCTGGATCCCAACCAAACCCCAGGGGTGGTGTTACCTTGCAGCCCTGGTTCCTATTATGGGGGTATTAGGGGATAACAAGGGAAGTCACCTCCTTGAAGCCAGCATGCATCCTAGATATCCCCTTAGACACCGTAATAAACGAGAATTGTTTTTAGAAAAAGATATGGCCTGGGCATGGTTCCCTTCCTGGACAGGGTGGGGAATTGACCTAATGAAAAGATTAAATAATTACACTGGCATAATTGATGAGATTCTGGAGGAAAATTCTGATGACATAACCAAACTAAATCTAGAAACTAGGGCAATTAGGAAGCAACTAGAACTACATGAGTTGGCTATAGAAAGTATGAGTGCAGCCCTTACTGGCCTCTGTGAGACTACTGAGGATTATGAGTGCTGTACCTGGATTCATAATACCAGCATCGAAGTCCCAGACTACTATGACGTTATTGCCCAACACAGGGAAGAGGTAAATAAACTACAGAAAGAGGCAAGGAACATAGGAAAAAACTGGGATCCCTTCTCGAGCAGTTTTAGTTTTGGGGGATTAATATCTTGGCTCCGAAATGCTGCCATGACAATTGTGACTGTGATTCTCTTCATTCTATTTTTATATGCCTGTTATAAGATAATCAAATGTTTATGTAAAAAGGGAAACACGGTCGCTCCGAAGGATCTGAAACTCACTTCCATTGTTAAGGATCCAACGGTATGGTATAAAAAACCAAGAGCATAAGGGTTCGGAGTATGAAGCCTGTGCTATTAAATTAGAAAAGGAATGATCATTATGTAAATCACAGAATGATCAAAGGGAGGATTATAAGGGAATACTTATTAAGGTTACCAAAAGATATACTAAGTTAAAGGTCTAAGATAATATGCTTAGGCGTGCATTTCACTAAGTTCAGAATTAAGATGCAAGATGTTGACATATTAGGAAGCATCTGTCTGCGGTAAGAGGCACAAAGCTAAGATAGGACTGGTTACGCAAGAATATGGTCAGTCAGCAGATGTTGAAATGACGAAATAACTATCAGAAGATTGTATTTCACCTTTGACTTAGATAATGTCATGAGTTTAAAATTGTCGATGTATGCATGAATTACCTTATTAGCCCCCCCCACAGGGCTGTGCTTTAGCTCAAACTAAATAAAACTGCTGTGTGTGTGCTTCAATATACACAGTCATTATTCACGTACAAATCGTGTATGTGTGATGTCTGTCCACCGGTGATCAGGGACCTCCGCTCCTCCATCCTAGCCTAGGCTACCAGGGGTTACTTACAGAAGACGAGCAACCTAACAATTTCGGTGGTACTTGGCTGAAAAAGTGGGTCTCTGGAGCACAGAGAATATCGCCATGGTATGAAAGTGCTTCTTGCCAAAGTAATTTGCATTTCATTGGGTGATTAAGCCCTTTAGCGTTGATGGAGAGTATGTTACTATAAGAGGTAAGTTTTGAAATTGTAGATATTATCTCCATTTTAATACTTAGCCCACAGATAATTGGTACCATTGATGTGATGTAAATTAGAGTGGACTTACTTGAGTAGGTGTTGGTATGATGGTTCACACACCATGGAGGCCACGTTTTAAAGCTGAATCCCTTGGTGGGAGTTTTCGTTGTCTTCCCTGTAGGGTAGGTGAGGACCTGTGGATAGGTGTTGTCTACATCTCAAGAACAAAAAACGAGAACACAAAAAGAATATAGAAAAAAAACAAGAGAACAAACAATAAAGTAGTAATGTTTAACATGCTTACATCATATTTAATGTGACAGGTATGGGGGGTAAGAAACACCCAAAGACAGCATTGTGCTGCTACATGTAACTGGGCGATAAGTTCAATACTGGAGGCTTCATTAGTTAGGGACTAAAAGCAAATGTGGCCCATCCTTATTCGATCATGCATGAGAGGCGGCGTTCTTTGCTATAACTTTTTTCCATTCCTGTGTGAGTTGGCATGGGGTGCTGGTAGTATTACTTTCAGCCTGGGGGTCAGGCAGTATATCCCATTCTTTCAGGAGATTGATGCCTTTTTTCTAGGGATGTCACTGTGTAGGTATGGTTTTCCTTAGAGATAGCTATTTTTGTTGGGTAACCCCATCGGTACCCAATTTTATGTCTGTGTAGTACTTTCATCACAGAATTCAGGCTTTTACATTTTTGCAGGGTGTATTGTGATAAATCTGCGAAAAATTGTAGGCTTTGATACTGTGACGGAATTTGTTCTTGCTTTCTTATCGTGGTCATGAGTTGTTCCTTAACATGAAAGAAATACAGTCTGAGTATTGCGTCTCTAGGTACTTGGTCTGGCAAGTGGAATGGCTTAGGCAGTGGCTGGATCCTATCAATTGTTATGTCTAAGTCTGATATGAGGGACTTGAACAAGGTAGCAGTATAAAGGCTCAGATTCTGTTGCTGCACAGATTCAGGGATCACCCTAATTTTTAAGTTGTACCTTTGCTTTGATCCATTCATTGTCTGCTTCTTTTTCATCATGAGCATCAACCAAATCATTAATGGTGGAAGCATATTCCTCTATTTTTGTCTCTATATGATTCACTCTGTTTCTCACATCTTGTATGTCTCTGTTCACACGGTGCATGTATACAACCATGTCTGATTGCAATGTACTTCTTAAGGAGAGAAGCATCTCTTTTAATACCGTGTCTAACACTGGTTGGTTTTGTGTGGGGAAAGACTCAATCGATTCTTCCAAAATTGTATTTTTATTGGGTTTTAAAAGAACAGATACAAAGACATTATATAATGCACATTACACTGATAACGAAAACATAATGACAGCAGAGAATATTATAGAAATAGTAGGTACAGGTAAACAAGGCCCATAAATACAGAGCACAGGGGTGATCTGCACAATTTATCAAAATTATTTAAAGTAAACAACTCACAGGTAAATAATAAGTCAATCACAAAAATAAAGAGATAAAGGGTTTTGGGGAGGGTATATGGTAGATAACATAGAATCTAAGAAGGCACCAAGTAGCATACATAGATGTGGGAGAGGGAGGAAGGAAATACGATCAAACTTAATGTAATGTTAAGACATTCTCAGATGTGACCAATGGCATGGTAGTGCCATATTCCGATCAATCCCAAGGTTCCCAAACTTTAAAAAATTGGGAGATAGAATCATGTACAGAGGCCGTTAGATATTCCATCCTCCGAATCTCAGCTACCAGGTGGAGAAATCTGGACTACGGAGGAGGTGTGTTGGACAACCAGCACAGTGGAATAAGCCTTTTAGCAACTAGTAAAATGTAGAGATCAGCCGGTTGACTTTTTTGGATAAGCCTGAAAAAGGAAGCCCCAATAAATAATTTAAGGAATCTGGTGACACATCCACCACCTTCTGTATTAGTAGCCTCACATCATGCCAGAAGGGTTGGATCAGAGAACACAGCCAGAAAATATGAAATAAAGAACCTGTATCAGTTCCACAACTACAGCAGCAGCAAATCCTATCCCATACCTGGAACGTAATAGGTCTATCTAATAGATGAGACCATTTTCTCATGTAGTGGTGTGTGGTCTCAGTAAGAGGGGTTGACTCATGGAGGATACGGTGGATGGAGGATATTAAATGCAGCTGGTGAGGACCCTGGTAGCATAAATAGTCAAAGGCGGTAAGTTTGTCAAGGGTCAGGGATGAAGATTTGGAGTGAAAGAAATGTCTAACCTGTAAATAAAAATGAAAAAGGTGGGAGGGCATATCATATTTCTCACAGTATCAAAAGCATACATTTTCCATGTGATGGGATGAACCAAGTTCCGGAGTTGAAAAAGAGGGGCATTAAGTCATGGGAATACCCTGCCCAGAGACATACTGTGTGGTATGATTGGGTTAAACAACACATTCACAAGGGGAGGGCAAGGTGAGGCAAGAGGGTAGCTTTTGAGACATTTTCGCCAAACAGTCATGCTGCGTACACACGATTGGAATTCCGGCCAGAAAAAGACAGAGGAGAGCTTTTCATCGGAAAATGCGACCGTGTGTATGCTCTATCGGATTTTAGCTGTCCGAAATTTCCGCCAGCCAAAAATGTATAGCATGTTCTCAATTTTCCAGACGGAAAAACTTTCTATCGGTAATTTAGATTGTGTGTATGCAATTCCGACACGCCAAAAATCACGCATGCTCAGATTCAACTACGAGACAGAAGCTATTGGCTACTGGCTATTGAACTTCCTTTTTCTAGTTACGTCGTATGTGTTGTACGTCACCGCGTTATAAACTCGGAATCGGAATTTGATGTGACCGTGTATAGGCAAGACAGCTTGAGCCGAATTCCATTGGAATTCCATCGGGAAAACCATCAGAGCTTTTTTCGACAAGAATTCCGATCGTGTGTATGCGGCATAAAAGTAAAGGTCATTGGAGCAGTACACTGGCGTTTAAAAATGGGATCCAGGGATGGAAGGGTACCCCAAACTAAAGAGCATGTCTGGACCGGGTATAACACTCCCTTTTCAATGGCCGTCCATTGATTTGGTGTGCAGAGAGGACCATGAAACAATAGCCCTCAAATGTGAGGCGTAATAATATTTAATAATGTCCAGGGCTCCCAAACCCCCCCTGGATCTGGGTGCAAATACCACTGAACTCGCTATACGGTGAACCCTGTTGCCCCACATGAACTTCAGAAAGCTCCTCTGAAGTGCTTTTTGTTGAGAGAACGGCATGTCGACTAGCAATTTCTAAAATCGTAGAGTAATCTAGGTAAAATAATAATTTTTAGGATGTTAATCTTACCTAACCGGGACAGGGGATATTTTGTCCAGGTCAACAGGGATTTGTTTATGTCTAAAACCAGAGGGGGGAAATTAGCAGGATATAGGGAAAAATAAGAGTGAGAAGGACACCCACATATTTGAGGGAAGCATTGCACCATTTATAAGGGTATGATTCTTTAAGCTGAGATAATAGGGATTCCGGGATATGTATGGTAAAGGCTTCAGTTTTGGAAGTATTAACCTTATAGCCAGAAATGGCACTAAAAGAGAACAGTAATTTGTGCAATTAGGGAAGAGATATCAATTGGTTAGTAATAGTAAGCAGAATATAATTTGCAAAAAGCGACACTTTATATTCCCACTGCCACATCACCACCCCACGGATGTCTGGATGAGTGCAAATAGACTCGGCCAGGGGTTCTAGACATAAAATAAAAAGTAATGGCGATAAGGGACACCCCTGCCAAGTTCTGTTTGTCATGGGGAAGCCAGGCGACAGGAAGGATGACATCTATACTTGGGCTGTGACTGTCGAATAAAGGACCTCTAAAGCTTTTAGAAAGGGGCCATTAAAACCGGATATTTTTAAGGTGGCAAACATATAAGGCCAACTCAGCCTGTCAAAGGCCTTTTGTGCATCTAAACTTAGAATCAATGCCGAGAGAGTAGACTTGTCGAGGAGATCTATCAGGTCTATTGTACATCGGGAATTGTCCGCCACATGCCTACTGGGGACAAAACCCACCTGGTCTCTATGGATTCGTTTAGGAACAAGCCCGGACAGTCTGGAAGCAAGAATCTTGGTAAATATTTTATAATCTGAATTTAAAAGGGCTATGGGCCTGCAGTTAGGAACAGAGGGGTCCTTACCAGATTTGGAATAACTGAAATGTAGGAGTGGGAGAAATGTGGATGTGGGGATGATCCCTCAAGCAGGGAGCCATACAAGGTCAACATGTGCGGAGACAAAATGTCAAAGAAAGTTTTGTAATTGAAATATGGCAGGCCATCAGGGCCAGGTGATTTATGTAAGGGAAGGTACTTAACTATGGTCAAAAGTTCCTCAGCCGTTATTGCCCTATTCAAGCTAGCTAAATCCGCTCAAGATAACTTTGGAAGCTTTATGTTAGAGAAAAAAAGTCTCAAATTTTTCCTGGGTGAAATCAAAGTGATTCTCTGGGGTTAGACAGTTACCGTATTTATCGGCGTATAACACGCACCGGCGTATAACACGCACCCCAAGTTTAGGAGGGAAGTTTAAGGAAAAAAACTTTTAGGAGGCAAGTTTAAGGAAAAAAAACATTTAAATACCCATCAATGTAGCCTTCCACTGTCCCCCTGCAGCCCTACACTGTTCTCCTGCAGCCTTCCACTGTCCCCCTGCAGCCCTACACTGTTCTCCTGCAGCCTTCCACTGTCCCCCTGCAGCCCTACACTGTTCTCCTGCAGCCTTCCACTGTCCCCCTGCAGCCCTACACTGTTCTCCTCCAGCCCTACACTGTTCTCCTGCAGCCCTACACTGTTCTCCTGCAGCCCTGCACTGTCCCCCTGAAGCCCTACACTGTCCCCCTGCAGCCTTCCACAAAATTGCATTATGGTTAGTTTTAAATTTACCACCACCGCCGCCATCTTCGGCTCCTCCTGCCGCGATCTTCGGCTCCTCCTACCGCCGCCGCCGAGATCTTCGGCTCCTCCCGCCGCCGCCGTCAAGATCTTCGGCTCCTTTCACCGCCGACATAGACCGAGCCGAGGGTACTCGGCTACTCGGCTCTGCTCGCAGTAACGCCCCCGTCCCGCCCCTTGTCCTGGCTCCTGTGATGGACACAACACCGGGCCAATGGTGGGATGTAAAGGCTAGGAGGCGGGACTGGGCATGACTGAGAGTGGAGCCGAGTACACAGTACACTCGGCTCAGCTCGGTAAGTGTCGGCGGCGCTCCACAGAGCGCAGATCGGCAGGGGGATCAGCGTATAACACGCACCCATGATTTCCCCCCGATTTTAAGGGGAAAAAAAGTGCTTGTTATACGCCGATAAATACAGTATATAGTTTATGGTAAAATTTGCCAAAAATTCCTGACATCTCACGGGGGCAGTGCGTTTTAGATCCGTTTGCCTGTAAAAGGAAGTCAGGGAATGAATTGAATGAACGTGGATGTAATTTGTTGACTAACATTTTATGGGGTTTGTTTGAATATTAGTAAAATTTTTTTTTTGTCCAGAGCAGGGATCTGGCTGCCCTGCCAAGCTGTATCAATTTGCAGTGTAGAAAAATCGGAAACCGCCCCAGTGTTAAGCTGGAAAAAAACTATCAAACCTTTTGCTAGAATAGAACGTGAAACTTCAGACTGTAAGAGATGGTCATTAAGACGCCAGTGACAGGATCTGGTGGAAGCCTGAGAAAGCATAAGATCTAACATAATGGGAGCATGGTCAGACCATGTAATGGGTGATATATCAGACTCGACCACATAGGGGATAAGTGGGGCTGAAATAAAAAAATTATCAAGACGTGAGTACATTTTATGAGCTGGGGAATAAAACGTGAACTGTTTAGCAGAGGGATGTCTGATCCTCCATGAGTCAAAGAGTTGATGAGACCTAATACATTTACAGAAAGCATTGGCTTGGGACGTAATCTTTTTAGAAGGTATAGTAGTAAGGAGTGCTTGTCTATCTCTAGTGGGTGACATAACCAGATTAAAATCCCCACCAATAGTCATAAAAGGTCTCAATCGATTCTGGCAGTTCCCTAGTATCCTCCTCTGAATCTGAGGCCGGGCTCACTGTCATAGTTACATAGCAGGTGAGGTTGAAAAAAGACACAAATCCATCAAGTTCAACCTATGTGTTCATCAAGTCCTAACTTACATGTCAGTATTACATTGTATATCCCTGTATGTTGCGGTCGTTCAGGTTCTTATCTAATAGTATCTTGAAACTATAAATGCCCCCCCCTGAGACCACCGCCTATGGAAGGGAATTCCACATCCTTACCGCTCTTACAGTAAAGAACCCTCTACACAGTTTAAGGTTAAACCTCATTTCTTCTCATTTTAATTAATGGCCATGAGTCTTGTTAAACTCCCTTCTGCGAAAATGTTTTATCCCTATTGTGGGGTCACCAGTATGGTATTTGTATATTGAAATCATATCCCCTCTCAAGCGTCTCTTCTCCAGAGAGAATACGTTCAGTGCTCGCAACCTTTCCTCATAACTAATATCCTCCAGACCCTTTATTAGCTTTGTTGCCCTTCTTTGTACTTGCTCCATTTCCAGTACATCCTTCCTGAGGACTGGTGCCCAGAACTGGACAGCATACTCTAGGTGTGTCCGGACCAGAGTCTTGTAAAGCGGGAGAATTATCGTTTTATCTCTAGAGTTGATCCCCTTTTTAATGCCAATATTCTGTTTGCTTTGTTAGCAGCAGCTTGACATTGCATGCCATTGCTGAGCCTATGATCTACTAGGACCCCCAGATCCTTTTCCATCCTAGATTCCTCCAGAGGTTCTCCCCCCAGTGTATAGGTTTCATTCATATTTTTGCCACCCAAATGCATTTGTTTACATTTTTCTACACTGAACCTATTTTGCCATGTAGTTGCCCACCCTGTTAATTTGTTCAGATCTTTTTGCAAGGTTTCCGCATCCTGCGGAGAAGTTATTGCCCTGCTTAGCTTAGTATCATCCGCAAATACAGAGATTGAACTGAACCCCATCCTCCAGGTAGTTTATGAAAAAATTAAATAGGATCAGTCCCAGCACAGAACCCTGGGGGACCCTACTACCCATCCCTGCCCATCCCGAGTACTCCCCATTTATCACCACCGTCTGAACTCGCCCCTTGTAGCCAGTTTTCAATCCATGTACTCACTCTATGGTCCATGCCAACAAATCTTATTTTGTACAGTAAACATTTATGGGAAACTGTGTCAAATGCTTTTGCAAAATCTAGATATACCACATCTACGGGCCTTCCTTTATCTAGATAGCAACTCACCTCCTCATAAAAGCTTAATAGATTGATTTAGCAAGAACGTTTCTTCATGAATCCATGTTGATTACTACTAATGATTAGGGATGAGCTTGGTGTGCAAGTCGAACACATGTTCGACTCAAACACCGCCTGTTCACCAGTTCGGCGAAGCCAGAACTCTGTGGGTCATTTGCGCCATATTTGTGTGGCGCTCATGGCCCACAATGCAATGCGCCATCGCAGTGCATTTCTGGCTCATGATTGGCCAAGCATGCACTGTGACCCCGCATGCTTGGCCAATCACTGCGCCGGCAGCGAGGAGAGCCATAATTGGCCACATGCTGGATGCCTGTGGCCAATTATAGCTCATGGGGTTTAGTACACGCCTCACACTATATAAGGCCGCCAGCACGGTGGCCTTGTGTAGTGTGTTCCGGCATGTAGGGAGAGAGCAGGATAGGCAGGAACAGTGTGTTCTTTTCTTGTGAATCTGTAGCAGTTAAAGTGGGTGTTGTGTGCCTCCAGCACAGTATGCACCTGTATCTACCCTATTGCTGGTGTTCTCTAATACAGGCATCTGCAGGAGTTAAAGTGGGTGTTGTGTGCCTCCAGCACAATATACACCTGAAGATACCCCTTATTGCTGGTGTTCTGTAATACAGGCATCTACATGAGTTAAAGTGGGTGTTGTGTGCCTCCAGCACAGTATACACCTGAAGCTACCCTTTATTACTGGTGTTCTGTAATACAGGCATCTGCAGGAGTTAAATTGGGTGTTGTGTGCCTCCAGCACAATATACACCTGAAGCTACCCTTTATTACTGGTGTTCTGTAATACAGGCATCTGCAGCAAATAAATTGGGTGTTGTGTGCCTCCAGCACAATATACACCTGAAGCTACCCTTTATTACTGATGTTCTGTAATACAGGCATCTGCAGCAGTTAAATTGGGTGTTGTGTGCATCCAACACAGTATACACCTGAAGATACCCTTTATTACTGGTGTTCTGTAATACAGGCATCTGCAGCATTTACATTGGGTGTTGTGTGCCTCCAGCATAATATACACCTGAAGCTACCCTTTATTACTGGTGTTCTGTAATACAGGCATCTGCATCAAATAAATTGGGTGTTGTGTGCCTCCAGCACAATATACACCTGAAGCTACCCTTTATTACTGGTGTTCTGTAATATAGGCATCTGCAGCAATTACAGTGGGTGTCATGTGCCTCCAGCACAGTATACACCTGAAGCTACCCTTTATTACTGGTGTTCTTTAATACAGGCATCTGCAGGAGTTAAAGTGGGTGTTGTGTGCCTCCAGCACAATATACACCTGAAGATACCCCTTATTGCTGGTGTTCTGTAATACAGGCATCTACATGAGTTAAAGTGGGTGCTGTGTGCCTCCAGCAGAGTATACACCTGTAGTTACCCTTTATTGCTGGTGTTCTCTAGTACAGGCATCTGCAGCAGTTAAATTGGGTGTTGTGTGCCTCCAGCACAATATACACCTGAAGCTACCCTTTATTACTGGTGTTCTGTAATACAGGCATCTGCAGAAAATAAATTGGGTGTTGTGTGCCTCCAGCACAATATACACTTGAAGCTACCCTTTATTACTGATGTTCTGTAATACAGGCATCTGCAGTAGTTAAATTGGGTGTTGTGTGCCTCCAGCACAATATACACCTGAAGATACACCTTATTACTGCTGTTCTGTAATACAGGCATCTGCAGGAGTTAAAGTGGGTGTTGTGTGCCTCCAGCACAGTATACACCTGAAGCTACCCTTTATTACTGGTGTTCTGCAAAGCAGCTGCCAACGCGTCCTCTTCCCATGTCTCAATGCCATCAGTCACTCCTTCCCTAGACCCACCATTTCCTCCTGAGGAGTCCCCCATACTGTTTGAGCACAGTGTTGGGTACATGCTCCAGGAGGATGCCCAGCGTCTTGAAGGCTCTGATGATGATACCCAGCTAAAGGAAGGCAGTAGCTTGAGCGTAGAGAGTGGGGATGCTCAAGAAGGACAGCAATCTGGCAATCATGTCCAGCAGCTGCAGCATACTGCCAGGTTTGCTCCAGTGATGAAGAGGGAGGGGATGATGAGGTCACTGACTCCACGTGGGTGCCTGATAGGAGAGAGGAGGAGGAGGAGGCACATCACCAACAACGCAAGATGCCCTCCAGGGGCCAGTTTAGGGGCAGCCCATTGACTGAATCGCGCAGGACGCTGCCTCTGCGCATTATTCCATTTTTCGGATGAGTGCATCAGATCGCACTGCTGCTATTTGCAACATATGTCTCAAGCATATCTCGCATGGCCAAAACATCAGCTGCTTGGGCACCACATGCTTGACCAGACATATTTTGACCTGCCATGCAGCTCATTGGCAAGTGTACCTTAAAGACCCACACCAAAGAACAAAGTGAACCCCTCATGCTCCTCATCAGCTGGAATCTCCAACCCCACTAGACCTTCAGTGCTCTCTGAAACCTGCACTGAGAGGAATGAAGGTGTAGAATTAGGTGTGTCACAGCCAAGTACTTGCGGGCACTCTGCTAGCAGTACACTGACGTCCGATTGCAGCAGGCAAATTTCCCTGCCCCAGCTGCTGGACCGTCAAAAGAAGTTCACTCCCAGCCATCCACATGCCCAGCGGTTGAATGCTAGCTTGGCTAAATTGCTAGCACTTCAACTGCTACCTTTTCAGTTGGTAGACTCGGCCTCCTTCCGTGAGTTTGTGCAATGTGCGGTTCCTCAGTGGCAGATCCCCAAACGCCACTTTTTCTCACTGAAGGCGATTCCGGCTCTCTACCGGCATGTGGAAGGCAATGTCCATGCCTCGCTGGACAGGGTGGTCAGTGGTAAGGTGCATATTACTGCTGACTCATGGTCTAGCAGGCATGGACAGGGAGGTTACCTATTCTTCACGTCCCATTGGGTCACTCTTCTGACAGCTGGGAAAAATGCAGGACAAGGTGCAGTAGTGTTGGAGGTTGTTCCGCCACCACGCCTTGAAAATACTACTACTGGTTTTGACACACCTCTCTTCTCCACCCCTCCTCTTCTTCTTCCTCCATGGCCTCTTCCAGTGCTTTGTCCTTGGAACCAGCGGTTCTCCGTAGGCGTTCAAGGGGCTACGCAATTACGCAGGCAAAAATATGCCATGCCTTGCTTGCACTGGTTTGTTTGGGGGACAGGAGCCACACTGGGGCAGATATTTTGTTAGCTCTGCAGGGGCAGGTCGAGAGGTGGTTTGCGACAATGGCACCACCCTCCTCTCCGCCCTCTGACAGGGACAACTGACCCATGTGCCCTGTGTGGCTCTCATCCTTAACCTGGTGGTGCAGCGGTTCTTGGGCAGGTACCCGGGCTTACAGGATGTCCTGAGGCAGGCCAGGAAAGTCTGTGTGCATTTCCACCGATCATTTAATGCCAGTGCTCGCTGGCTGCTCTCCAAAAGGAGTTGAACCTGCCCAAGAACCGCCTCATATGTGGCATGCCCACCAGGTGGAACTCAACGTTTGCCATGCTGCAGCAGCTGCACACGCAGCAGAGGGCCATCAATGAGTACCTGTGTGATTACAGAACCAGGACAGGGTCAGGGGAGCTTGTTTTTTTTTTTCATCACGCTAGTGGAGCATGATCAGGGATGCATACACTGTCCTGTCACCATTTGAGGAGGCCGCAAGGATGGTGAGCAGTGACAGTGCATGCATCAATGACACTGTACCTCTTGTCCACCTGTTGGAGCATACGCTGCATGGAATAATGGACAGGGCACTTGAGGCAGAACAGAGGTAGGAAGAGGAGGACTTCCTTGCCTCTCAAGGCCCCCTTTATCCAGACAGTGTTCCTGCTGTCTCACCCATCCCAAAGGAAGAGGAGGAGGAGGAGGAGTAGGAGGCTTGTGTCAGCATGGAGGTGGAGCCTTGCACTCAGCATCAGCAGCAGCATTCTTTTAGGGATGATTTACAGTCCCAAGAAACCCGTGGACTTGTATGTGGCTGGGAGGAGGTGGCTGCGGATCATGTTGTCCATAGTGACCCAGAGGACTGCGGACCAAATGCCTCAGCTAACCTACGCTGCATGGCCTCCCTGATCCTGCAAAGCCTGTGGAAGGATCCACGTATTCTTCGGATCAAGGAGATGGACTATTGCTGGCTGGCCACTCTCCTTGATCCACAGTACAAGGGTAAGGTTGCGGACCTTATCTTGCCGTCGCAGAGGGAGCAGAGGATGAGACATCTCCGGGAGGCCTTGCAGAAAGGTCTGTGCAATGCGTTCCCAGAGACTGGGAGGTTACAAACTCCTGGTCCTGGACAACGTGTTGTTGAGGCTTTGGTCAGTCACAGAAGGAGCGGTGGAGAAGATGGCCGTCTGACCAATGCGTTCAGACAATTTTTTAGTCCACAGCCCCAAGGTATGATCGGTTCCAGCAACCATCACCAGCGTCTGATTTACATGGTGCAAGAATATCTAGAGGCAAGGTCAGACTTGGACAACTTTCCTACCAAAAATCCTCTGGCTTACTGGGTCATGAGGATGGATCACTGGCCAGAGCTTGCACAGTATGCAATTGAGCTTCAGAACGCACCTTCAGCGCTGCTGGAGGCTTTGTAACCGATCACAGGGTGTGCCTGTCCACCGACTCAGTTGATCGACTGACCTTCATAAAGATAAATCAGTCTTGGATCACCACCAGCTACCAAGCACCTGAAGCTGATGTAACAGAATATTTTTTTTTGAAATGTCACATCCCTTCAAGACTGCCTATGCTGATGCTTAGTAACTGTCCTGTTATGTTGACTGACTATCCTCTTCCTCCTCAATGATCCTGCTGATAGTTTGGAAGAACATTTTTGGTTCTGAGTGATGCCCCCAGCCCAATTTTTCAGCCCCTGTTTAACAGGGGCATGTAATTACAATTTTGGATGCAATGTTTTGCAGCAGGGCTCATTCCTGCACTCCAGCTAGAGTATATGGAAGAGCTTGCAGTGTCATGGCACCAGCACCAGTGCCTAAGGCCCAATTTTCCAGCCCCTGTTTAACAGGGGCATGTAATTACAATTTTTGATGCAATGCTTTGCAGCAGGGCTCATTCCTGCACTCCAACTACAGTATCTGGGAGAGGTTGCAGTGTCGTGGCACCAGCAAGCAGTGCCTAAGGCCCAATTTTTCAGCCCCTGTTTAACAGGGGCATGTAATTACAATTCTTGATATAATATTTCACAGCAGGGCCCGTTCCTGCACCCACCGAGAGTAACTGTGAGGACTTACAGTGTTGTGGCACCAGCACCACCACCGCAACCACCAAAGACCCAATTTTTCTACCACTGTTCAACAGTGGCATGTAATTACAATTCTTGATGTAATCGTTCACAGCAAGGCACTCCAGCACCCACCAAGAGTCACTTTGCGGGCTTAGAGTGTTGTGGCAACACCAACACCTTAGGCCCACATTTCTGCAGAGCATATAGGGCAGGCCTCTACTTTAAAACATCCAACTTACAAACGTCTCTTACTTGCAAATGGAAGGAGACAACAGGAAGTGAGATGAAAAAAGACTGACGGCAAAAAATAATTATACAGGGGTGATAACCCTTCCCTATGTTTTTCAAAAAGCTTAAAAATAGATTTTTTGACTGGAGCTACACTTTAAAAATGTACTAGTTAAAAATGACAAACAGATTTTAGTTAACACAACAAACCTACACAGTCCCTGTCTTGTTTGCACTGCCTGTATACTGCTGTTCTGAGTATATAGGGCCTGGGGGCCCCACGCCATTCCTTCCTTCCTAATTTGGGTAAGGGGCTGATTATGGGCAGGGTGGGCTACCCATGCCATTTTTTTCTCAATGATTTTCATCCGTATTGCCACAAACCAGACATGACATTAAAACCGCAAGCAGTTTTAAATGACTTTTTTTCCTTTAAATTTCATTTTGTGCAGGGACTGTTCTAAACACGGGAAACACGTGCCACTTCACAGGCATACTACAGACACCCCCAGGCACGATATTTAAAGGAATATTTCACTTTGTTTCACTTTAATCGTCATTAAAGGGGAGGGCCACCCTGAAAAACAAAAAAATGTTAAAAATTACAAAAAATCTAAAAAAAAAAAAATGAAAAAAATTTTTTTTTTTTACTTACCAGAAATGCCTGTTGCTAGGCACTTTATCCTAATCTTCCTCTTCCTCCTCCGCGGAGATCTTCTGTCTTCTCTCTTCGTCGCGGCGTCTTCTGGGTAATGAGTCGCGCTGTGTTCTGGGAACTGTGTGTTCCAGAACACAGCGCGTCCCATTCAGAAAGCGCTGCGGGACTCGCACATGCGCAGTAGCTGCGGGACTCGCGCATGCGCAGTAGGAAACGGGCAGTGAAGCCATAAGGCTCCGCTGCCTGTTTCCCTTACAAGGGATGGCGGCACCGGGACCCAAGAGCCGAGGGACGGGTCGGCCTCGGGCGGCCGACATCGCGGGCGCCCTGGACAGGTGAGTGTGTTTATTAAGTCAGCAGCTGCAGTGTTTGCAGCTGCTGACTTTTTTTTTTTTTTTTTATAACCGGCCCTCCGCTTTAAAATCAGTGCTCCCATAAAAACGGCAATTTTTTAAAAAAATTTTGCCATTGACCCATGTCCCCTGGGGCAGGAGGCGGGTCCCCAAACACTTTTTAGGACAATATCTTGCATATTAACCATTAAAATCAGCACTTTTTATTTTGAACGTTCGAGTCCCATAGACTTCAATAGGGTTCTAAAGTTCACACAAATTTTCAGTGCGTTCGAAAGTTCTGGTTCGAACCAAATCGGGGGGTGTTTGGCTCATCCCTACTAATGATACTGTTCTCATTATTAAAACCTTGTATATAGTTCCTTATCATCCCCTCCAAGAGTTTCCATGTTTACATGATGTTAGGCTAACTGGTCTGTAATCCTCAGGGATGTAAATTGGGCCCTTTTTAAATATTGGTACTGCATTGGCTTTTCTCCAATCAGCTGGTACCATTCCAAACAATAGTCTGTCAGTAAAAATTAGGAACAATGGTCTGGCAATTACTTGACTGAGTTCCCTAAGTACCCTTGAGTGCAAGCCATCTGGTCCCAGTGATTTATTAATGTTAAATTTCCCAAGTCTAATTTTAATTCTGTCCTCTGTTAACCATGGAGGTGCTTCCTGTGATGTGTCATGAGGATAAACACTGCAGTTTTGGTTACTGAAGCCCCCCGATTCCCTCGTGAAGACTGAGGAGAAGAATAAATTCAATACCTTTGCCATCTCCCCATCCTTTGCAACCATATGCCCTTCCTCATTCTTTATATGGCCAATATGGTTTGTCCTCCTTTTTTACTGTTTACATACTTAAAGAATTTCTTGGGATTTTTTTTGCTCTCCTCCACTATGTGTCTTTCTTGTTCTATCTTAGCCATCCTTATTGTACCCTTACATTTCTTGTTGCATTCTTTATAAAGTCTGAATGCTGATGATGATCCCTCAACCTTTTATTTTTAGAAGGCCTTCTCCTTTGCTTTTATATGCATTTTTACATTGGAGTTAAGCCATCAAGGACTTTTGTTCGCTCTTTTAAATGTATTACCCAATGGGATGCATTGGCTAAAGCCCTTATTTAATATGCTCTTAAAGCAAACCCATCTCTCCTCCGTGTTCTTTGTTCCTAAGATTTTATCCCAATTTATGCATTCTAGCAAGGTTCGTAGTTTAGGGAAGTTGGCTCTTTTGAAATTCATTGTCTTTGTATTCCCCTTGGGTTTCTTATTTGTGTGATTTTTGCTGAAGCCAATTGACCTGTGATCGCTGTTACCTAAATTGCCCTGTATTTCCACATCCATGATCAGGTCTGTACAGTTGGTAATCAGTAGATCCAGTAATGCTATATTTCTAGTTGGTGCATCTACCATCTGACCCATAAAATTGTCTTGCAAAACATTTAGGAAATGGCGAGCCTTAGATGAATGCGCAGTTCCTTCTGCCCAGTCTATGTCTGGATAGTTAAAATCCCCCATTATGAAAACACTTCCCATCCTTGCTGCTAATCCAAATTGTGAAAGGAGATCTGTCTCCCCTTCCTCCCCCGGGTTAGGGGGCCTACAGTATTCCTCCAGTATTATTTTCCCCCTAGCTTCATTTCTTTGGAGCTCTACCCATAAGGATTCCACCTCCTCCCTAGCTCCCTCAGTGATATCATCTCTCACATTCACATGTACATTATTCTTGATATATAGGCATACACCTCCCCCTTTTTTACCCTCTCTATCCTTGCAATAAAGGTGATACCCTTGAATGTTTGCCAGCCAATCATGAGAGCTGTTGAACCAGGTCTCTGAAATCCCCACAAAATCCAAATTCTCCTCGTACAACAGTATCTGTAGTTCACCCATCTTGTCCACCAGGCTCCTTACATTGGTGAACATGCCACGTAGTTTAGACCAGTCACATATTATCCTCTTATTGGGTGTTCCAATATTGCAATTATGACTTGCTACTATACTTACCTTGGGTTTATGTGCTTCGGTCAACCTACCACTAATGCCCCCAATACTACCCTCTGGAATATGTTCCATGCTGACTATCACTACCATTGGACCCTCCCCCATTTCCTAGTTTAAAAACCCCTGTCCTGTGCAATCCGTCAGCATCTAGCCTGGGTTTTGTGCTACGGGAGGATGGGGTAGATGGGTAGTGTGTTTTATCCTCTGGGGAACCCTTATTTTGGGAATGAGTACCTTTCTGCGATGGTTGCTGCTCTGATGAGGCCGCCAGAGACGGGTAGGCCACGGCGTCATCTTGCCCATCTGCTCTGCCGTTTGGAGGAAAAAAGTCCATCAAACGTTGGGGTTTTCCTTCCTTTCTCTGCTTCCCGGACATAATCGAGGGGTCCCCATGCAATGCCCACTGCCAAATCCAGTGGTTTTAGCTGTGGATGGGCCAATTTGTGCCGCTGCCATCCGTATTACACCGGAGCTCACACATGCATCCAGCTCGCTTGCTAGGCCAGGCCCTATAAAGAAGAACGCCCTATAAAGAAAAACCCCAATCAGGTGTGGAATTACTGTTGAGCTTCTGGGAACTTTGTTGAAATTATTCCTGAAAGGTTGCGTCACTTACTACTGAACCTCTGCACTCTGTGTCCCTTTAAACCACAGGCAGTATTCAGCGCAATGAAAATCTCACCCAAACCACTTTTTTCAGCTGCGGAGGCCCAACTTATGATTATGCACATAGACCCACAGTCTTTCAGAAAATGCCCCTGACCTGAGCTCATCATTGCACATCCATTTCATTCCATTGCTTGTATGTGACATCACATACATAACATATATCACATAAAAGCATGTGTGCTGGATGCAAGATCAGCAGGATAAGTGTGCCAGGACACATGTCATAAATGAGAAGAGGGTTCAGAGGTGGAACAGAAGAGCAGGAGGGTACAGTGGTGGGGCATATGTGCAGGGAGGTACAAGGGTGGAAGAGATGAGAAGGCGGTTCAGCAGTGGCACAGAAGAGCGGGGGGGTATAGTGATTGGACATATGAGCAGTGGGGTTCAGTGTTGGGCCAGATGAGCAGGGGGTTTCAGTGTTGAGGCAGAAAATCAGGGGAGTAGAGCAGTGGGGCAGATGTGAAAGGAGGTGTATTGGTGGGGCATAAAAGCAGGGGTTACAGTGGTGGGACAGGAGAGCAGGGGAATAGTGGTGGGGCAGGAGAGCGGGGGGAAAAGAGTTGGGCTAGAAGAGCAGAGGGGTACAGAGGTGAGACAGATGTGCAGGAGGTACATTGGTGGGCAGATGAGAAAGTGAGGTACAGTGGTGGGGTAGATGAGCAGATGGGTGAAGTGTTAGGACATATGAAAAGGTGATTCAGTAGTAAGACAGAAGAGCATGGAGATACGGGGGTGTAGCAGATGAGAAAAGGGGTACATTGATGGGGCAGATGAGCAGGGGGGTTATAGTGGTGGGACAGATGTTCAGGAGGTAAAGTAATTGTGTTATTGTGTTATGATTTCCAAATACACAGTGATATAATAGGATTCATAAACCTGAAGAGACAGCATATGTCTGGAATAATCTATGCAGAGTATGCAATTTTAGGTGGTCATGTCAACTGTGTTCTCTATTTATCATCCAGGGAATGCAGGTCTTAATAGACTCTCTGGAAGTCAGAAATGTGATATGCATTTCTGTGAAGCCTGTGGATCAACATGACAGAAGGCAAGTGGCATTTTCAAAGGAGAGTTCAGCTGTGACAACTTTTCTCAGTACAATTTATCTTTAAAGCCCAACTTTACCTTTAGTGCTATTGTCCTTTCAAATGTTCTTTCCAACCCCCTGTGTGGAAGTCACCCACCAAATTATTTACCTCTGTGTCTGTTCCAGGTAACTTCTCTGTAAGACTCTTCCCAGTGTCTCATAGTATTTGCAACTTTTCTATAAATTTCTATGACTCTCCCATATTCTTGGTGGACCCCAGCTGTCAGGAGCAGTACAGCTCTAGTAAATGGAACACATGGGGTGGGTGACATGCATTTGCAGTAGGAGCTCTACATGGCGTGGACTTTTTCTGAGAAAGCTGTGAGGTGCCAGGCAGGGTGGCACAGTGATGTTCAAACATACAATCCAATGAGAGCACAAAACAGGCACACAGAGCTTAAGGTAATTTAATGATAAAATTCATTCATAGCAGAATAGAACCAATGCATTTCAGGGGCAAAACATACTCCCTCTTCACCAGGGCCATTTGTACATAATAGTTGATTCCAGTAAAAAATCTTAAAAATAATATCTTGCATACAGACATTAATTAGAGGTCACAATGCCTCAAAACCTAAGAGCTCTGACTGTGCTTAAATGGACTCAGGTGAACAGATTTAAACAAATATTGCACCATGATTCACTGCTTGGAAAGTTTAACCCCTTCTCTAGCGCATATAGTAAAATGATGGTAGGTGGGAGCACTGTTGTTCTGGAACAACATCATATGATGTCTTCCTATAACAGTGATGACGAACCTTGGCACCCCAGAGGTTTTTGAACTGCATTTCCTATGATGTTCATGCACTCTGGAGTGTAGTTGAGCATCACGGGAAATGTAGTTCCAAAACATCTGGGGTGCCAAGGTTAGCCATCACTGTCCTAGAATGTGCCTCACACTTGGCTATGGTGCTGTGCAGCGGCACAATCTGTCACTGGCAGTGTCCACTGGGTACAGTCGATGACTGATCACTGCACTGGTCCACTTACAGTACCATATGATCACTGTGACCAATCACAGCAGATCACATGACAGTTGTGAAAAAAGGGATGCATATACCAGTGAAATTCACTGGTACAAACAACAATAATGTGTAAAAAAAAAAAAAAAAATGCTGATCACTTTCCCAGAGTAGTACAGTGGTACTATGGTAACACTGACTTGCTCTGGTCACAGTGTGTTAAAAAGAAATCATAAAAAAAGAAAAATCCCATTCCCCCACAGTTAGAAAGCACTCCCTAGGAGCACACATAACCTTTTGCTCTCCCCTGATGTTAACCCTTTCCTGCCAGTGTAATTTATACAGTGGCAGCATATATATATATATATATATATATATATATATATATATATATATATATATAATTTTTTTTTTAGCACTAATCACTGTATTGATGTCACTGGTCCCCAAAAAGTGTCACCCAAGGTGTGTCCGCTGCAATGTCACAGTCCCACTAAAAATCGCTGATCACTGCTGGTAAAAACAATAAAAAAACAAAAAGTCCATAAATCTATCCCATAGTTTGTAGATGCTATAACTTTTGTGCAAACAATCAATATATATGCTTATTGTGATTTTATTTTACCAAAAACATGTAGCAGAATACATATTGGCCTAAATTGATGAAGAAATTCGATTTTTATTTAAATTTTATTGGATGTGTTTTATAGAAAAATTTAAAAAATATTAATTTTTTTCAAAATTGTCAGTCTTTTTTTGTTTATAGTGCACAAACTGCAGAGGTGATCAAATACCACCAAAAGAAAGCTCTATTTTTGGGGAAAAAAGGACATCAATTGTATTTGGGTACAGTGTCGCACGATCGTGCAATTGTCAGTTAAAGCAACACAGTGTCGTATTGCAAAAAATGGCCTGGTCAAGAAGGGGGTGAAACCTTCCAGAGCTGAAGTGGTTAAAAAATATATATTATTATTATTCTTTTTTTGTTACATACTGTCACCAGTCAGTGTGCCTAATGAACGCCATGCCTGTTATATAATAACGCTGTACTGCACTGGTGACAGTATGTAAAAAAAAAATTAGATTTTTTGTTTTTTTACATTTCTTCATTTTCCCAAAAAAGGCAACTTAAAAAAACTTGCCATTCCTCCTAGTAAATACCTTGGACTGTGTACTTTCCAAAAAGGGGTAATTTGGGGTATTTGTATTGTTCTGGCATTTTCAGGCCTCAAGAAATGAGATGTCAGTACATCAGAACTGATCACTTTTCAGATATATACACCATAGTTTGGGGACTCATTTTGCTACAGACTAAATAAGATACGATGATTTGGGTTATTTTGTAGCAGAATACATATTGACCTAAATTTATGAAGAAAGGTTATTTATTTGCAAAATTTTATAACAGAAATGAAGAAAAACACACTTTTCAATTTCTTTTTTATTATTTAGCAAACAAAAAAAAACTGTCGTGATTAAATACCCTCAAAAGAAAGCCCTATTTGTGTGAAAAAAAAAATATATAAAACATTCATATGGGTTCAGTGTTGCATGACCATGCAATTGTCATTCAAAATGTGACAGCACTGACTGCTGAAAAATGGCCTGGGCAGAAAGGGGGTAAAAGAGACAGGTACTGATGCGGTTAAAGAGGGCAGGTTACACTAGTGTTAGTGGATGCAAGAAAACAGCAAAGGACAGTGAAGACTTTGGAAGCAAGGCTGAAGGGAATTATTTTGGTAGGTGGCTGCCACTTGGGAGAAAAAAGACATTACCAGGTCAAGTTCAATGAAATATTTGCAAAAACTCTTGGTGAGGTTTCCATTTTAATAATACACTATCCACACAAGGTGTCTAGCTATACTCCATGTTTAAAGTAGAAATCATTTACCTTTATCTTTTCAATGCTATTCAATTTTGGTAATATATTATTACAAGTGATAATGACTTCAATCAATTCTTTTGTATTCACTTTTCTCTCCACAAAAGTCTATAGTAAAGCAAAAAAACTACTATGATCTCTTGCCACCCATGTAACACATACAGGTATGTGCGGCAGCAAAGACGGTGCACTTCCACACCCACACATATGCGTCCATGGGTGGCCGAGGTTTATGTGCTGAAAGTACACTCACTGTGTGCTCCCAGCGCAGTGACTGTGCTGTCATAGTCAACTCCCAGTCTCTCGTAATAATTGAGAGCTGGCGGGAAAAGCTCCCAATCCTGTTACTACTGCTACAGTCAATCACAGTGGTTATGTGATCAGACAAACCCTCCTGCCTCCAAGGCATAGAGGCTTTGGGGCTGATTTACGAAAGTCATGAGCCATCAGTAGAGGCGCAATGTGAGGCGCAATGCATATTTTCATATTTACGAAATGGTGCGCCGGGAACAGAGCACGAATCCCCCATTTACTATAGTGATCTCGGCGCACGGGAGAATGCAATCAGTGCGCCACTATGGACATGGCACATGGCATCTTCAATTCATTATTAACAGAAGATGGAGGTGCCACGTTATTGGGTGATGCGGGGTGATGTGAGGAAGTTTAGTAACAACTGCCCAAGTAAAAAATATGCCCAAAATAGAATGAGAAAGTTACTTTTTCAGAGAAAGCCTGCTGTGCCTACAAGTACGTTTAGAACTGCATGAGATCAATGAAAGCACTTGCGCTCGTTCAAATGCGTTTGTTCACTGCACGGCCAAAATCTTAGTAAATGTCAAGCAACGTAAATGCCACTACTTGGGTTGAATTACGCTGGTTAACCTTTATGTATTTTTTTAAGGAGATTTGCACACAGGTCATGTTATCATGTTACGTTGTCAACATGTGACATGCACCTTGTTAAAATTATGTAAAAAAACTCTCGCTCCTCTAGCTCCTCCTAAAAGGGCATTTCACCTTCCCCCTCTAATGCACATGATTCCCTTGGGCTAGCTTTTGCTTTTAAAGGGGGACTCCACACTCCATTCTCCAATGCTCTTGTCTCTCCCCTCTAAACCCTTGGATTTCCATGGGCTGGCACTTGCTTTTAAAGGGGAACTCCACACTCCACTCCATTCTCAAAAGGCTGTGAGCTGCCCTCACCAATCCAAACCACATCCTTTTTCAGAGCATACAACAGGGCCAGTAATTAAGAAATGGTGTTGCGCTCCGGCTAAATAAATCTAATTAAACTAACATGTACTCAAGTACCAACCAAAACAGAAATAAAGTAAAATGTGAAACTGTATGTTTAAATAAGCTCAGACAATGTGCATAAATACTAAAGTGCAATACACCAGGTCAAATTGTGCACTTAACATAAAAAACTTGATATAAGAAATCTTCTATTAATGACAGTGAAATAGTATTGAGTGCACACAAATGTATAAATGATATGGCACGAAGAGAGAAAAAAAAAAAAAAAAAAAAAACTGAGTGTCGTTATAAAAGTGCAATACAAATCAAAAAATGCACAAAATGCTAATAATCCATGTGCAGTGTATCACGTGTATGAACAAAATGCTAATAGCCCATAAACAGTGAGATATGTGTTTGAACAAAAGCTCCAAAAACAAGAATGAGGTGAACTACAGTTATATAAAAAGCATGTCCATTTAGTGGTAAAATACGTCCATTTAGTGATCAACAAAGCAGTATCCTGCGTGCTCCAAAAACAGGAGGTGGATTCCACCAGTGCTCCTATGCGTATTATATCCTCACACTAGGTGCAGTAATTACCTTACCTTACTGCTGTAAGGTAAACAGCATTTCCAAAGTAACGCTTGTTGTCCAATAATGTAGGTTCAGTAGGTGATGTGATCCTAGACTCTCATTCACCGTGGGCACGTTGTAACATGCAGAGAAAGCAAGGGAAACACTCCAATGGTGAAGTACCTACCGTATATACTCGAGTATAAGCCGAGATTTTCAGCCTCTTTTTTGAGGCTGAAAGTGCCCCCCTCGGCTTATACTCGAGTCATCGCTGTCTGCCCGCTCGATCAGCGTGTCGAGCAGACAGACAGCGGCCATTCTGATTCAAAAGCCGCGCCTCCGGCTCCGCCTTCGCCTGTGATAGGCGGAACACTGAATTTCCCAGCAGCCTGTGTTCCGCCTATCACGGGCATCCGCTCATCCTCGTACTACGGACGAGGATGATACGACGTCCGTGATAGGCGGAACACAGGCTGCTGGGAAATTCAGTGTTCCGCCTATCACAGGCGAAGGAGGAGGCGCGGCTTTTGAATTTTACAATGGCCGCCGACGAAGAGGGCACGGGACGGAGGCAAGGCAACGCACGGCACGGGACGGGACGGGACGGGACGGGACGGGACGAAGGCAAGGCACGACACGGGACGGAGGCTCGGGACAAAGGCTCGGGACAAAGGTAGGCTGGACACACACACACACACACACACACACACACACACACACACACACACACACACACACACACACACACACACACACACACGGATGGAGACACACACACACGGATGGATGGATGGATGGATGGAGACACACACACACACAGGGATGGATGGATGGATGGATACACACACACACAGGGATGGATGGATGGATGGAGACACACACACACAGGGATGGATGGATGGATGGATGGAGACACACACACACAGGGATGGATGGATGGATGGATGGAGACACACACACACAGGGATGGATGGATGGATGGACACACACACACACAGGGATGGATGGACGGACACACAGGGATGGACGGACACACAGGGATGGACGGACACACAGGGATGGACGGACACACACACAGGGATGGACAGGCATGTCTCACCCTCGGCTTATACACGAGTCAATAAGTTTGCCAGTTTTTTTGGGGGTAAATTGGGGGCCTCGGCTTATATTCGGGTCGGCCTATACTCGAGTATATACGGTATTCACAATTTATTGGATATAAAACGAAGATATAGGTACTCACATTTAAAACAGTAATAAACAAGCACAACTAAACGAACGCATGTCACGTTCGCGCTTCCGGACGTCACTTCCGGTGTCCTTACTGGCCAATTGTGTTCCTACGCGTATCGTCAAATGACTTCATCAGGGAATTGGCCAGTAAGGACACCGGAAGTGACGTCCGGAAGCGCGAACGTGACACGCGTTCGTTTAGTTGTGCTTGTTTATTACTGTTTTAAATGTGAGTACCTATATCTTCGTTTTATATCCAATAAATTGTGAATACGTACTTCACCATTGGAGTGTTTCCCTTGCTTTCTCTGCATGTTACAACGTGCCCACGGTGAATGAGAGTCTAGGATCACATCACCTACTGAACCTACATTATTGGACAACAAGCGTTACTTTGGAAATGCTGTTTACCTTACAGCGGTAAGGTAATTACTGCACCTAGTGTGAGGATATAATACGCATAGGAGCACTGGTGGAATCCACCTCCTGTTTTTGGAGCACGCAGGATACTGCTTTGTTGATCACTAAATGGACGTATTTTACCACTAAATGGACATGCTTTTTATATAACTGTAGTTCACCTCATTCTTGTTTTTGGAGCTTTTGTTCAAACACATATCTCACTGTTTATGGACTATTAGCATTTTGTTCATACACGTGATACACTGCACATGGATTATTAGCATTTTGTGCATTTTTTGATTTGTATTGCACTTTTATAACGACACTCAGTTTTTTTTTTTTTTTTTTCTCTTCGTGCCATATCATTTATACATTTGTGTGCACTCAATACTATTTCACTGTCATTAATAGAAGATTTCTTATATCAAGTTTTTTATGTTAAGTGCACAATTTGACCTGGTGTATTGCACTTTAGTATTTATGCACATTGTCTGAGCTTATTTAAACATACAGTTTCACATTTTACTTTATTTCTGTTTTGGTTGGTACTTGAGTAGTGATGGACGAACGTTTCGCCCGGCGGTCGTTTCGCGGCGAATTTCCGACATTCGCGGTCCGCACGTTCGAACGCCTTTTTCCGTCGTTCGCCGCGGCGGACTTACGTGTTTAATGTATACAAGAACTTTAACCTTTGGTGACACGTTTATCATGTGATACAGGACAGCCAATTGAGACATGACAGCACATGGACACTTGGACATTCCCCCTAACCTATAAATACACCCGATCCGGTGGCCATTTTACATTCTTTCTTCTGTTACGATAGGGACAGGTTCCTGTGTGGAGTAGGGAGAGATAAACCACTAGCTATTTGGTACACAAAAGTTCTTTTCAGGACTGGTATAGGTGTTAGGTGTTGATAGGTTTGCTGTGCTGCTGATTCTTGCAGCAGCCTGAGTGTCTTTTGTTAGTTTAGAGAAAGGGAAAGGACGGTGTATGCTACAGGGACAGCCAGATTAGTCTTTCATCATCATCATCATCATCATCATCATTAGCTGTTACTATCAAGGTCCACAAAAGAGCTGTTCCAGTAACCACTAATCGTTCTCTTTTTTTGCCAATTTGTATAGGGACAGGAAGGAAGCAGTGTTGTCAGGCAGTGAGGGTAATTTTAAAGACTTGCTGTTATTATTAGTTCCACAAAGGTTCTTTTCAGGACTGGTATCAGTGGTACAGTAATAGGCTTGTACATGTATAATATTCTTTCTTCCAAATATAGAAAGGATATTATACTTGACTGCTGCCCTTCTGCTGCAGTCTGCTAAACATTCACAACTCACTTGTTCCACAAAAGTTCTTATAAGGACTGGTAACTTGGTATAGGGTGCTACGGTACATAGGCTTGAGTGCGGTACAGTCTGCTGTTCTGTAAGGACCGCTATCGGTCCACAATAGATAGGGTTGACGTGCACCACTGCTGACCGCTGCCCTATACTGCAGCAGTCCTTCAGCGGTATAGGGACTGACGTACAGTCTGCTAAACACTAATACACAACCTGCTTGGTCCACAAAAGTTCTTATAAGGACTGGTAACTTGGTATAGGGTGCTACGGTACATAGGCTTGAGTGCGGTACAGTCTGCTGTTCTGTAAGGACCGCTATCGGTCCACAATAGATAGGGTTGACGTGCACCACTGCTGACCGCTGCCCTATACTGCAGCAGTCCTTCAGCGGTATAGGGACTGACGTACAGTCTGCTAATCACTAACACACAACCTGCTTGTTCCACAAAAGTTCTTATAAGGACTGGTAACTTGGTATAGGGTGCTACGGTACATAGGCTTGAGTGCGGTACAGTCTGCTGTTCTGTAAGGACCGCTATCGGTCCACAATAGATAGGGTTGACGTGCACCACTGCTGACCGCTGCCCTATACTGCAGCAGTCCTTCAGCGGTATAGGGACTGACGTACAGTCTGCTAAACACTAATACACAACCTGCTTGGTCCACAAAAGTTCTTATAAGGACTGGTAACTTGGTATAGGGTGCTACGGTACATAGGCTTGAGTGCGGTACAGTCTGCTGTTCTGTAAGGACCGCTATCGGTCCACAATAGATAGGGTTGACGTGCACCACTGCTGACCGCTGCCCTATACTGCAGCAGTCCTTCAGCGGTATAGGGACTGACGTACAGTCTGCTAAACACTAATACACAACCTGCTTGGTCCACAAAAGTTCTTATAAGGACTGGTAACTTGGTATAGGGTGCTACGGTACATAGGCTTGAGTGCGGTACAGTCTGCTGTTCTGTAAGGACCGCTATCGGTCCACAATAGATAGGGTTGACGTGCACCACTGCTGACCGCTGCCCTATACTGCAGCAGTCCTTCAGCGGTATAGGGACTGACGTACAGTCTGCTAATCACTAACACACAACCTGCTTGTTCCACAAAAGTTCTTATAAGGACTGGTAACTTGGTATAGGGTGCTACGGTACATAGGCTTGAGTGCGGTACAGTCTGCTGTTCTGTAAGGACCGCTATCGGTCCACAATAGATAGGGTTGACGTGCACCACTGCTGACCGCTGCCCTATACTGCAGCAGTCCTTCAGCGGTATAGGGACTGACGTACAGTCTGCTAAACACTAATACACAACCTGCTTGGTCCACAAAAGTTCTTATAAGGACTGGTAACTTGGTATAGGGTGCTACGGTACATAGGCTTGAGTGCGGTACAGTCTGCTGTTCTGTAAGGACCGCTATCGGTCCACAATAGATAGGGTTGACGTGCACCACTGCTGACCGCTGCCCTATACTGCAGCAGTCCTTCAGCGGTATAGGGACTGACGTACAGTCTGCTAAACACTAATACACAACCTGCTTGGTCCACAAAAGTTCTTATAAGGACTGGTAACTTGGTATAGGGTGCTACGGTACATAGGCTTGAGTGCGGTACAGTCTGCTGTTCTGTAAGGACCGCTATCGGTCCACAATAGATAGGGTTGACGTGCACCACTGCTGACCGCTGCCCTATACTGCAGCAGTCCTTCATCGGTATAGGGACTAAGAGTTTTGTCACAGGGTCATTTAAAAAATGACAGGCAGAGGAAGAGGCAGGCCCTTCCGCAGGGGTGGTAGGGGTAGGGCAGGAGCAACAGGCTTGAGCCAAAGTGGGAAGTTGCAGAAGGTGCGTTCAATTACTTTAAAGGATGCACCAGACTTGGTTGAGTGGCTCGCTCAGCCTTACTCTTCTGCACCCTCCTCATCCTCTCGATCTGCACCCTCTTCTTCACTCTCTGCTATGTGCACCCCCAAAGACACTACCACCAACAACACGACCACCACCACCACATACCTTCCGCTTGAGTCACTGGAATTATTTTCCGATCCATATCAAGAGGACATTTCTGATGCGCAGCCACTCTTGGTATTGGATCAGGAAGAGGAGGTAGCAACAAGCGCTACTCAGCAGTCTGACGCCAGTACCCAGATCAGCCCAAGGAGGAGGTTGGTCCCCGGTGTTGCTGCCTACTCCGAGATCTCTACTTATAGCGGTGGGGAAGGTGACGTTGATGATGACGTGTCTAGTGATGTCACGTGGGTGCCCACAAGAGAGGAAGAGGAGGGGAGTTCAGAGGGAGATATGGACCAGCAGATAGGGAGGAGAAGCAGCAATGACTTACATTGCACAGCAGGGACAAAGCAGACTGCAAATGTATCAGGAGCGAGTCATCGACCATGTACGGTCACATCTGGCGCTCCCAGGACACCGGCACATGGCTCCGCAGTGTGGGCTTTTTTTAACGTGTCCGCTGCTGACAATAGCGTTGCCATCTGCAATCTTTGCAGTCAACGCGTTAGTCGCGGTAAGCCCAATACTCACCTAGGGACGACCGCCTTAAGAAGGCACATGAGCAGCCATCACCGAGCCCAGTGGGAGCAACGGAACACACAAAGCCACACTGCAGGCTCTCACCGTCCAGCCTCGTCTTCTACTTCTCCTTCTCCTCTCTCCTCACAATTGTCCTCCACTCCACCTTCCATCACGCCAAGCTCACATTTTTCTGCAAAAAGGCAGGCTTCCGTGGGCCTAATGTTTGAGCGTAAAAAAATGATGACGCCGGATAACCCTCTTGCCCAACGGTTGGCGGCTGGCTTGTCAGAACTCATAGCCCGCCAACTACTGCCATATAAACTGGTGGACTCGGAGGCCTTTCGCAAATTTGTGGCCATTGGAACACCACAATGGAAGGTCCCAGGAAGGAAGTATTTCTCAGAGAAGGGCATCCCAGAGCTATATGGCCATGTTCAGCGGCAAGTGAATGTATCTCTGGCACACAGTGTCGGTGCCAAGATACATCTGACCACAGACACGTGGTCTAGCAAACACGGGCAGGGAAGGTATATCAGTTTTACTGCCCACTGGGTGAACCTTCTGACGGCCGTCAAGCATGTAACCCGTGGCACCCGTGTAGATTTGGTTTTACCGCCACGGATTGCATGCAGGCCTGACTCTTCTTCTCCTCCTCCTACTCCATCCTCCTCCCTCTCCTCCTCAGCTGCCTCCTCCTTTTCCGCTGCTAGCGTCTCTTCCACTGCACCGCCCAAGCTCCCCAGAACCTATTCCACATGCCAGGTGAGACGTTGCCATGCCGTGCTGCGTCTGTTGTGCCTGGAAGCAAAGAGCCACACTGGCCCGGCACTCCTTTCAGCTTTGCGTTCACAGGCAGATGAGTGGCTAACACCGCTCAATTTGACAGTTGGTAAAGTGGTGTGTGACAACGGTGCCAATCTGCTTAGCGCATTGAAACAGGGCAAAATCACGCACGTGCCGTGCATGGCACACGTCTTAAACTTGGTCGTGCAGCGATTCCTTGTCAAATACCCTGGGGTCCAGGACATCTTGCGGCAGGCAAGGAAAATCTCGGCCCATTTCAGAAGATCTTACACGGCCATGGCTCGCCTTGCTGACATTCAGCGGCGACACCATCTGCCGGTCAGACGTCTTATTTGCGATTGCCCGACGCGATGGAACTCAACCTTCTATATGCTTGATAGGCTGCTCCAGCAGAAACGTGCAGTTAACGTCTACCTGTATGAACTCTGCGAAAGAAACGGTTCTGGGGAGCTGGGTTTTTTTTCACCGCGCCAGTGGCTGCTCATGCGCGACACATGCAGACTTCTGCGGCCATTTGAGGAGATCACCAAACTGGTCAGTCGCAGCCATGGCGCCATCAGTGACATGGTACCTTATGCCTTCTTTCTGGAGCGTGCATTGCGTCGTGTCATTGATCAGGCTGTGGAGGAGCAGGAGCGGGAAGATGAGGAAGTCGCAATGCTGGATGAATTCCCAGGGGGGGCTACTCTATCTGAGACAAGTCAACAACAGGAGTCTGATGAGGAGTCAGAGGAGGATGGTGCCGGGGCGGATGAGCAGGAGCAAGAAGAGCATGCTTTAAACCTTTCTGGGATCCCTGTTGTGCGAGGATGGGGAGAGGAGAATGAAGAGGACGACATTATCCTGGATGATGAGCAGGAGCCAGGCCACCACACCGCTTCCACTTTAGTGCAAATGGGGGCCTTCATGCTCCAGTGTTTTAATAGGGACCCCCGTATAAAAAGCATGAGGGTCAAGGACCAGTACTGGGTGGCAACGTACTTAGACCCCCGGTACAAACACAAAATGGCGGAAATGTTACCGCCGTCGCAGAGGGCTGTCAGAATGCAGCACTTCCAGGCCTTGCTTCGAGAAATGCTGCATTCTGCTTTTGCGTGCGCTGGCAGAGGAGCAATTCCCACTCCCAGAGAAGGATTTGCGGGTACCAATCCAACAGCGCCTGCAAGAAGAGGCCGGTTTGAAGATGTGTTGGTGACTTCGGATATGAGGTCATTCTTTCAGCCGACCCATCGACAGGTGTCATCCGGATCCAGCATCAGGGAACGCCTAGACCGTCAGGTGTCCGACTACATTGGGTTAACGGCCGATGTGGACGCTCTGAGGAGTGATGAACCCCTAGACTACTGGGTGGGCAGGCTTGACCTCTGGCCAGAGCTTGCCCAATTTGCAATCGAACTGTTGGCTTGCCCCTCATCCAGTGTCCTGTCCGAAAGGACGTTCAGCGCAGCAGGGGGGATTGTGACCGATAAGCGTACTCGCCTAGCTCACCACAGTGTTAACTACCTCACATTTCTAAAAATGAATGAGGCATGGATCTCGGAGGAATTCAACACATGTGACCAGTAGACCATGTATATGTCTATAAACTATTTTTTTAATCAAGCACACAGACCTTCTTAATTCATTTGGCTCACTTCCTTGACCCAAAAAAGCACACCGTACTATATGCCCCTACCCTCCTCTTTGAAGAGGTTGAGCGGTGTCATATTTCTACTGGGGCTGCTTATGATATCCCTGTGCTGTGCTGACTTCCTCCTGGGGGTTCTTATTATGAAGGGATCACACTATCCCTGTGCTGTGCTGACTTCCTCCTGGGGGTTCTTATTATGAGGGGATCACACCATCCCTGTGCTGTGCTGACTTCCTCCTGGGGCTGCTTACGGTGCTGCTGTCAGTGCTGTATGTCACGGTGCTGCTGTCAGCGCTGTATGTCACGGTGCTGCTGTCAGCGCTGTATGTCACGGTGCTGCTGTCAGCGCTGTATGTCACGGTGCTGCTGTCAGCGCTGTATGTCACGGTGCTGCTGTCAGCGCTGTATGTCACGGTGCTGCTGTCAGCGCTGTATGTCACGGTGCTGCTGTCAGCGCTGTATGTCACGGTGCTGCTGTCAGCGCTGTATGTCACGGTGCTGCTGTCAGCGCTGTATGTCACGGTGCTGCTGTCAGCGCTGTATGTCACGGTGCTGCTGTCAGCGCTGTATGTCACGGTGCTGCTGTCAGCGCTGTATGTCACGGTGCTGCTGTCAGTGCTCTGTATTACGGTGCTGCTGTCAGATGCCTCTATCACGGTGCATGTGTCATTCCGGTATGTCACGCTGCTGGTGATCATCTCCTGCACCCTCTTCTTTGCCTACCCTGGTCCCTGACCTTCCCTCTCCTCCATTGCCTTCATTAGCTCCATAGTCCTGAATTGTTAGAACAATTTCCCAAATAAAATAAAAATGCTTGTAGTTATCGATCCCAAATTCACCTCATACATGTATTATGTCATTGTCCAGATGGTGGGACTACGTTTTACCCCCTAATAATTACCACGTGGCCGCAAATTCGACATGAAGGTTTGCAAAGTTCGCCTCCCATTGAAGTCAATGGGGCCCGCGGCGAACGTTCGGTTTCGCGAACGTTTGGGTCCGTTCGCATTTCGCTTTCGCGAAACGTCCCGTCGGAAGTTCGTCCATCACTATACTTGAGTACATGTTAGTTTAATTAGATTTATTTAGCCGGAGCGCAACACCATTTCTTAATTACTATCACTTAATCTGGGGAGGGTTTACACCCCTGCCGGTGTTTTGCTGCAACCACACTAGTTCTAGGACACATTGTTAGGCGCGAGAATACTTTTACTCTCATACAACAGGGCCAGGTAGGAAAGGGTGAGAACAGCGATCACCCAACCCCCTCCTGAACCATACAAGGCCACATGCACTCAACATAGCTGGCTGCCTTTGGGGCATGTCAGGCTCAGCCCAATACCAACAACTAAGCACCTTGTACCCATTAGTTTAAAGGGGATTTCCACATTCCGTAAAGCACCCTGTCTGCTGCCCCCCACAACCCCCAGCCTAAGGTTGTGTGGAAGAGGCCCTAGTCCCCCTGAATATGGGAACAAGGTGGTTGACTTTTGGGGTGCCCAAGCCCCTCCTGCCCCCTAGCATCCACCCCTCTTTCACGGGCTGGCTGTCTGTGTGTTTGTTAGTGTGTGGGAAGGGCACAACATTTTTTGAGTTTGAGGTGGGATTTTTTAACGTGCGGGGATCTCATTTTAAGTCTTAATAGACCCAAATGACCTTGTATGTATTGGGGGGGGGGGGGGGCAGGCTATTTTTTATTTATCGATTTGTAACTTTTCTCTAAAGCCTTACATATTTGAAGCAGCATGTTGGATACATGCTACATATGCACCACTTTACAGGCAGAGTAAGCCCCCCCCCCCCAAGTTACTAGATTTTAAGCAATTTTGCATTTATTGGTGACATTGATATATGTCCCTTTGGGTGGGACCTGTGCCCCCATACCCATTTTAAGGCCAATAACTAGAAGACAAGCCAGCCTAGCAAAATGAACAAGTCAGTTCCCATAGACTGCAATGGTATTTGTTGTATCACTTTTTCCCATGTTAGGCTCTTTGCTTGCCCCCCTGAAATATTTTTGATGTTGTCAGTGTGTGTCGTTTGTAGGTTGTTTCACTATGATTTACTTGTCTGTGTTGCATTATTTTGCAAAATCTTCCTCAAGATGTTATGACTAATTCATGTTTAAATCCTTAATTGATTGCAAATTGATCAGACCTCAAAACCATATTCTGTTGGTGTCTCAAATTAACATGTGTTTTTGTTTTCTTTGCTCTTTCCAGGTCTTGTTTTGTTGACCAATAAAATTGGTAGCACATTTTTATGTTTTTATGTGTTTTGTTAATTTTCATGCAACAGATTTCCCAGCTGCAGCTTAACTAGGATGATTGGCATGGCAAAACAAAAAAATAGTGATTTGTCTAAAAGCTATTTTCCTGGTGCCTTCATGGTAGCATATGCATGGATTGTGTGTATGGTGCCATGGATAGGCACCAGAAAAGGAAAATTAAAGAGAGGTAAGTATTCAATTTTCCATTTTAGCGCAGTGGTTCTCAGCCTCAGTCCTTAACTACCCCCAACAGGACATGTTTTGGGAATTTATCTTAGCTAAAATAGCTTTCCAAAATACCAAGCCATTGACTGTGATTTAAAGCACCCTTGCAAGAGGAAGGAAAACCTACAAACATGGTCTGTTGGGGGTACTTGAGGACAGGGTTGAGAAGCACTTATTTAGAGCACTGAGCTAAAATCCAGCTTAAGACAATCCTATTATAATTGTGGACATTTGAGTGAAACCAAGTGAGTGTTAGAACCCCTGCTTGTCTTTTTTAGGTTGGGCTTTGTGCACCTTTTCTGAAAATTGGCTTCACTTCCTGTCACAGCCAAGCAGGAAGTGAGGGTAAAACCCTATCAATGTCTTTCTTTGGGGACACACGGGTAAATCTAACTAGTGTCCCCATTAGGCAAATTGCACTCTAGAACTTTGTTGTGTACACCCTAAATTCAGTATTTTGGGGTTTATTAAACGCAAATCCACTCTGCAATACAAATGCACTCAGTGCAAATCTGAGGGAAAACACTGGTAATTTTATCATCCAATCATGAAGAAGCAAAGATGTTTTTTTTTTTATCTTCCTTGCATGCCCCCCTTGGATCAGATAACATTGTTAGGGTTTTACTCTCACTTCCTGTTTGGCTAGGTGACAGGAAGTGAATAAATTTGAAGGAGAAAGTGGCAAAATTTGGGAGGTGTTTTCACCCTATCAGTGGTGCAGACATCATCAAAACGGAAAAGACTTCTAATCCCTCTGCACTCTATCCCCAAACAAAAATAATTAAGGATTTCATTTAGTTAACTTTGCAAATACACATTTCTAAGTTCAGCTGTGATGCGTGTCAATGGCCCATTTGTTTAATGCTTAATGTTTAATAGAAAACACCAGTTACCTTTCACTAGAAACATTTGTTAGTCCAGTCCTGAAAAATCTGCATCTGCTTTACTTTTAATTTCCCCCCAAAAAATGGGTTCCTGTGTGTGCAGAAGTATGTATTTGTCTTGGCACCTAAAATGGGCATGCACTATGCAATTGGATTGGCCAATCCCTGTGCAACTCGACATTTTGGCAAAATAGGTAATAGAAAGATGTACTTGAACAATGAATTCAAATTATAGGAAATCAAACAGGCTCTTGGACTAAATCAAAATTTTTTTTTAAGATCTAACTGATTGCAGTGTATGGTCACCTTTAAAGATCAAGATCTGAAAATATAAATGTATTGGGTTTAGAAACACTTCTCTGTTCTTTGCAATGTATTAAAATATTTGGGTAAAAATAGAAAAAAACACATTTCAAAGATATATTAGAAGTAATAGGAATGAGATTAGCATCAAAAGGGTTAATTAACCGAGAACACCTACTAATTGCCTAACAAGACACATCCAATGAGATGAAATTAACTAATTGTATTGGGCGTGCTCTATTATCAATGAGAAAACCGCAGTTACCCTAGCACCAGTTGCAGTTTACATATTTATTATCGTAAGTGCACCGGTTTGCACGCTAGGTTAATGACTTTTCCAATACACCAATTAAGAAATGAACTGGCGCAACGCATTCTTCTTAGTAAATCAGCCCCTTTGTTTAAAGGGATGCCAAGACAGGTCAAATCTACGTCTGAAGGAGGTCAACTGCAGTTCAAATTCATCAGTGATTTTTAAATGATCTCAAACCGATGTCAAACTGCAACTATCAAACACAAACCCAAAACCTGGGTCAGTATAGGGCCTTAGAGTCACATACACAAGATTACTGTGAAAAATAAAAATAGCATAATACAAGGTTGAGATCAACATATTAGGTTCTTGATTATCTCAGAAGTTACCAACAATGTTAATAAGTATGAAGATCTATCACCTACCTCAAATCTAGTGGCAAATCTGAATGCATGCTCACTGGTTAACTTATTTCTAGCTGCCAAGCAAATTAGGTATGCAAGAATAAAATATTACAGGGTATGTGTCTATTTTTTTTTTCTATGCTGCTTTCCTTAAATTACTGGATTTTATATCATACTTGGAATAAGCTATGGTTTAAAATCTGGAGAATATGTTCCTCAACTGCTGTAGACATCTCCACCTGTGCTGATGGATATAGCATCTGACAGCATCCAGTGAAGTACATCATCCTGCCTGGTGCCTTTTTCAGAGAGCAGAAGATCTGAACTTCTGAAATTCACCAGATGGCTGTTTTTGGTGATTTACATTAAAAATCCAGTCTTTCCTTACTTGACATCACGGAGATATGTGTTGCAGACAGATGAATGTAGATGCATAAATTCAATTCAGTCTAACTACTGCTACATTTTCATTTATTAGCTGAGCAGAGGTATGTTTAATGTTATGCAAACAATGACATTTACTCTATCATGATCTGATCTTAGAGTCACTTATTTACTGGAAATATCAGTATAACTATAAAGTACAAATTTGCTTATTTACTGGGTCATTTCAATTTTACTGGGACACATTTAAATTTTAGAACACAAGTTTAATACTACATTTAACTTTACAACATGTGAAAGTTAGCAGTTGTAATAGATGATGCGAACAGTATTAAGAATTGAGGCAGTTGGAGAAAACTAGATATGTGCTTGTTTTATATTCTGTATATACAGTACATTTAACTTACACTTATGTGTACACAATACAAAATAGACAAATAATGCACATTTGTGGAACTTCCAAACTGGCCCACCATAAATCAAATGAAAGCATAACATGCACATACTGTATCAATGAGATCCTGCAAATCGCCATGTATACCATAAAATGTTGTATGTCTGCATTGATCACTTACAATGTTATTTAATATCTCAGTACAAAGAGTAATACTTTGTATTAGTAACTAAAAAAACCATGTCTCTTCACTTCAGCTCCCAAAAGTAAAAATCTAAAGTCAAAGTCCATGTATTTCAATGGTCCCAGTTCTAATTGGTGTGACTCAAGTCACAATGACTCCAGAAAAGGTTCCTGCACTACTTTGTGGTGACTTCAGTGCAACTTTTGTCCCCCAACTGAAGTTGCATCTATATGTAAATCATCACAACTTGGTTCAACTTTGCAGGATATGCAGTTAATTTTTTTTCTGCTCTGTACTGACAAGCCCATCCCTGCTCCTCCCAAAGTCCTCACTTCCCAAGGTCCAGTATACAGTTATGTGCAGACAGCAGGAATTATGTGGATCAGCAAAAGAAAGTGAGATCTTCATGATAATGAAGAAATTATCCAGCTTGTCCTTGATTGTCTGGCAATATATGACACCAGAGATCTGTCATACAAAGCAGGACAGAGCATGAAAGTAGCATGCCTATATCATGAAACCTGGAACTGTTTATCGACCACGAAATAGTCAGCAAAAACTACATTCTCTAATATGGTTTGATATATATGCTGCTTTGCACTGTGCTCCTATTTATTCCTTATCACATTGTCTCCCGCTTCATGCGTGGTAATTGCAGCAAAACCACACTGAGTTGTAGGTGCTATTGGCACCTGAACGTTCATTTTGGGTTTTGCCATTATTGCAGTTAGATTTGAGATCAAGGGCAGATTCTGCCAGATATCCCAAAGCGCCAAATGTTAACGGGGCCTCAGGCAATAATGGGCAAATGCATAAAAATATGTTTGGGTGCCACCAATGGCAGCTACAATGCGAATCGCTTTTGCCACATTTATCACACAAACATTGTGCAGCAATTGTGGCAAATGGTAACATGCAAAACCTGTTTTGGGTGAAAATCTTTACATGCTGCAGTTTGCTGCAGTTGCCCCACAATTTGTCACTAGCTACTGTCTTGATGATCCATCACTTGGGGAAATTGAAGCACTCCCAGAAACTTGGGCTATTTTTGAACAATAATCAGTGGGTTTCTTCATGACCACATCCTTCAGCACATCTCAGATAATTCTGCTGGTGTCATGAATAATATAGCTTGCTGTCGATTTCCTCACCATAAACTCATTATTGAGCCTAGCATATGAATCCCCTGTGGCCAGGTATCTAAAATGAAAAATTATTAAATCTTGTATTGTATTTATATTGGACAGTGAAATCATTACAAAGAAGATGAAGAAGTCTCAAAGACTGTTACAACAGATACCTCTGTAAACTGTGAAAGGGAAAGAGTGGGTTGGTTCTAGAAGGCTAGCCCCATATGTCTATGGAACTTGAGTTTTTAAGACTGGTGTTGGAAATGAGAGAGTAAGCTATCAGCAGGTATAGGAGTTGCGTGGCAAGGAGTCAATTATAGATACTGCACCTCATCCCCAAATACATAACAAAAAAAGCAACAAAGGGAAAAAATGGGATTATCACAGTGCATAAATACAAATAAACAAAAATAAAGAAACAAATTTATAATATCAAATTTTAATAAATATCACAGAATAATAAGAAAACCAAAAAAACAAAAAACAAAAAAAGGAAAAAAATATAATAATACAATTGAATAGTTGAGCATAAAATAGATATATTCTATCCAATTTTCAGACAGCCAAAAATTTACAGCGTGTTGGGCCAGGGTGGCATTGGCCTTAAGATGCTGTCTGGTCAGTCCTTCCCTACATGTTTCGCCATAAAAAAACAGGTATATTTGCAGTCTTTCCATATAAAACAGCATAATAATGCTTATTTTAAACAATACATTATTTGTATTTCAGAACACAAGCTAGCTGGGACGGCATTTCACAGGATTTTTCAAAGGAAGAGGAGCCAGAGGAGGAATTAAAATACACTATTGTCCAGAAACGGCTGTCAGGGGATACAGGGTCAACATGAACTTCAAGGACCGTTACCCCAATTAATTAGGAGAAGGCTGAACCTGGGCCTAGCCATGTCTCTAGGCCTTTCAGAAGATCTACAAGGGGGCATGTTAGGGGTGGGAAACCCATTGATAAAGTGTTAATGGTGGTTAGTGAGATGTCCACCAAAATACCTAAACACCAGTGTGAAGACACTACATTTGCCACTGTGCACTTGGGCATTTGTAAGAAGGTCCCCCCTAGGAAGAAACTTTTGCTGAGAATGGTTTTGAAGTCTACTACTCAATAATTTGTGGATGAAGAGTCAGCCACATCCTCAGCATGTATGCAACCCCCCCCCCCCCCCAACATATTCCCCTTATCACCAGTACCCACCCTCTCCAAGTACACCATATGTACCGTCAATACTCCCCCCATACTATGACAAGTATGGAAATATGCTGAATCCACCCCCATGGCGCTGCATGTTACATCCAATTCCTTCCTCAATTCCCTCCACCCTTGGCCCCCCTCAACCACTTACTAACTTATGCTGCCTACACCCACTCAGGTTCCCCATTTCCAAGAAAAGTAATACTATCCTGGAGAGTCAAATGAGTACCGTGGACCATCCACTAGTACTAGGTCAGGGTCCAATGACCTCAAAACATACCAGCAGTTGTTTTTTGTTGTTGTTGTTGTTGTTACAAATAAGCCTAATTGGCACCTGTTAATTTATGTTTAAAAAAGTTTAAATATATTTTTTTTATTTCCAAGGTGTTGTTCCCAGAAAAGAGAGTTTATTTTTGTGCAACATGGTACCTGTGTCATTGTCAGAGTGCCATCACATATCTGGTTTATTTGGGTACCATGTATGCAACTTGGCCGGGGTAAAATACCAGTTAGTCATGAGTTTGTATGGATTTTCTTGAATGCTGTAACTGATAGAATATTTGTGGGCTATAATGAAGGCATTAAGCCATTGATCATCTGCAAATGGGGTTTTGAGAGCTAACTCCCAATCTTCTCTGTGTTTGCTACTGGAATCCCCTAGATTAGATTACAACCTATTCATTAACATTTAATGGAACAGTCCAAAGAGGTTTGTGCAATTTTTAGTTGCTAGAAACTTTGTTCTTTTCTGCCTCTTTTCTCCCAATCATTAGACACAAACTCCATATAAAAGCATTGATGCAGCACAGCTGTCACTATTTCCTGAGTACTTTGAAGCTGGATTTTTTTCCTCTGCCCTGCTCCATACATTTAGCAAACACAGAACATCACATCACCATTGTACTCGGCTCTGGTGACTGATTGCTTTCACTCATCATCATCCTTACATCAGTCTCAAACTCACAGTTCTTTTTATTAAACTGCAGGGTTCTCCGCAGCAAGCTGTCAATAATTCTAGTCACTTCATCCTCAGTGACATAAACAGTCACAGTGGGTTTGCTGCTTAGCATTGTTCACTTCAAGCTGTCTCTAATTCTTCTTTGTGACTCAGGGTTTATGCCAATATCATACGCGCAAGTTCTACTGTATATACTGTATATGCATACTGGAAATACCAAATGAAAAATGAATTACATTTTGGAATAACCTAATCAAACTACCTATTTAGCAGAAAAACATTTTGTCAAAATGTTTGTTAATCTATATAATCTGTTATCTATAAAGGAAGTAGCTTAAAAAAAAAGTGGTTGTTTTTAAAGAAACATGAGGTAACGAACTGGAGGCCACACAGTGACCAAATTACAGGTAAACCAGTTATATAAAAATTAAGGTTTTTGTACTCATATAGTTGCATTTAGTGCAGGGGTGCCCAACATTTTTAAGAGCGAGGGCCACTTAAGCAATTTGGTATCCAGTCGAGGGCCACAATGAGCGGAGCGGGCGGATGACAGGTCACGGCTACACTATAGTCCCTCCGATCCGATCCAGATGGAAGGGGGCAAACTCCCTTCTATTTTTTAATCAGATTTTTAGGACCGGATTGGAGGCAGGTGGGAGTAAACGGACAAAAGTCTGTTTACATCTACCGCTCTGTAAAGGTGAATTGAGGGTCCGATTGGGTAGGAAAAGGGCCTAAACTGCTTTCACACTGATGATTACCCACACCGCGGGTGCAGGGTAGTGCTATGGGTTAACTGAACTCTGCCATAGACTCTGCCTGTGGCAAAAGCCGGCGCTGTACAGGAAGCATCGGCTTATGGGCTCTGCAGCCGTTTCCTTCCTCTACCACCAGCTTCATTCACAACACCGATGCTGTGGTACGACGGGTCGGCAACCTGCGATCTGGGCTTGTTAACCCACCACTCCAGAGCAGGAGGTAGCGGGCCACATCAAAGGCCTCCGCAGGCCACATGTGGCCCCCGTCACTGGTTGGCCACCCCTGATTTAGTGTATTGGTTTGGTAATACCTAAACACAAAATATGAGACTGCAAGCTGAGACTTATAATATACAGGTGGGGTATTTTCTTTTAGTGTAATATTGCACTACATTTTCTACAAAGTTTAATAAAAAAAGCTGCATTTTTGCTTTCTATGAGTTATAAAGCAGAAATTTAGATATGAGAATGTATATCTATTAAGAGAAACCTTAAGAAAGACAATTCTAGAGCACTTCATGCTTCTCTCTGCTGATCAGCTTTATGGAGATGCTGATTTCATTTTCCAGCAGGACTTGGCACCTGCCCACACTGTCAAAAGTACCAATACCTGGTTTTATGATCATGGTATCACTGTGCTTCATTGGCCAGCAAAATAATCTGACCCAAACCCCATAGAGAATCTGTGGGGTATTTTTAAGAGGAAAATGAGAAACACCAGACCCAACACTGCAGATGAGCCAAAGAAATGAGAAACACCAGACCCAACACTGCAGATGAGCCAAAGGCCGCTATCAAAGCAACCTGGGCTTCCATAACACCTCAACAATGCCACAGGCTGATTGCCTCCACGTCACGACGCACTGATGTAGTAATTCATGCAAAAGGAGTCCCGACTGAGTATTGAGTGCATACTATAATGTGCATGGACATACTTTTCAGTAAGCTAACATTTCTGTATTAAAAATGCATTTTTTATTGGTCTTATTTAATATTCGGATTTTCTGAGATACAGAATTTTGGGTTTTCACTAGCTGTAAGACATAATCATCAAAATTAGTAGAAAGAAATGCTTGAAATATATCACTCATTGGGTGTGTAACACATCTATATAAAATATATGAGTTTCACTTTTTGAATTGAATTACTGAAATAAACTTTTGGATGAAATTCTAATTTTATGAGATACACCTGTATATATACATACATATGCAAGTCAGGATCTCCCAGGCCTGGCATTTCAAATATTATGTCTAATCTGATTGCAGTTTTTTCATTGAAGAGTATTCATTGCATGTGATTGTGGGACATTCCCATAAATGGGTCACATTCAGCTGGTGGTACTGCCCACTGAACAAGACAGCATGGAGCATGGACAGCATGGAAAATTTGTGCCATGCCGTGATTGTATTTTCCCCTTCACTGCCTTTGCAACTTAGGGTTGAGCGGTTGGCAGGGAAGTGGTAAAAATGCATCTGAGCTATGTGTTTTTTTACTGCCCCCACACACAAGTGTAAATGAGGCCTTAAGGCCCCATGAATACTGAGCATTTAGCCCTGGTGCATGGGACTCTGATGTTCATCTTTAGGCGGAGGAAACAGTTGTTCCATTCAGCCCTGTTTCCGCCAGCCTGGTAAACTCTATTAAAAGCTGAAAGCCTTTGCAACTAGAGGGATGGAATTATGTATCTAGTTTACAGAGATAAGGCAAACCATTTAACATAGTTACATAGTTTCATAGTTACATAGTAGGTGAGATTGAAAAAAGACACAAGTCCATCAAGTCCAACCTATGTGTGTGATTATATGTCAGTATTACCTTGTATATCCCTGTATGTTGTGGTCATTCTGCTTACAATATAATTTTTTCGTTATTCAGGTAAATCCTTTATCCTAAAAGGAAAAACAACGTTTGCTGTAACTGATTATAAAGTGTGAGTTGGAATTTGTCCTCAATTTGTTAGTGTATTAAATCTGTTAGTCCATTTATCACTACCCTCTCCCCCAGACTGACAATTCTGCTGTCTGCTGTGCCCCCCTGTGCTCATTTATACAGAGTTGGAGCACTCTAATACTGGAATCGTGTTACTGGCCAGATCACCAGGTGAAAACAGAGGGAAAGCAAGCTTAAAAAAGAAGACTAATACAGCCACTAGAGTGGGGGGGGGGGGGGGGGGGTGAAGGTGAGGCCACTCTACATTTAAAATAAGAAAAGCATAGGGTAATTGATGCCTCATCCAAACAAGCAAAAAAATAAAAACAATAGGAAATTATCTGGAAAACGGGTTTCCAGTACCTGCAATGGCGGACTATAGCGGCAGCATGATGGAGACAAGGATATCATAAAAAGTCCATTTTATTTTACAAAGGTAAAATATATAGTTACATAAAATTAGACATGGTAAACCCATATTCCAAGGGGTACCAACGTATAATCCAAAACAGAATACATACATGGTCATAGTGTGAACATGATCATCAACATACAATGTGCATAATACATGGAAAACGTTTGTGAGGTCAACACTTCACCAAACACCTGGCTTCCTCGACATCCAGACATTAAGATGAGAAAGTTTTACCTAGGATTATATAACCATTAACCACTTAACAACCGGCCCATAGCCGAATGACGGCTACAGGGCGGTTGTTTAACTCTGGGAGGCCGTCATTTGACATCCGCCCAGAATTCCGCTCTCGAGAGCATCCGTGACCGCCGGGTCCACAGGACCCGGCGCATCACTGATCACGGTAAACGGCCGCTCATCACGGTCGTTTACCACGTGATCGCTCCGTCAAATGACGGAGTGATCACTTGTAAACAAACCGGCGTCATAACATGACGCCGGTTCCTCCCTCCCCCTCTCTGTACCAATCAGAAACAGCGGAGGGGGAAGAGATCGGTGTCAGCAGCGATGTGGGCTGCATCGGCAGTGCCCACATCGCTGCTCACTGAAATTTAACCCCTCAATTCCCTGCCAATACTCTGCATTACTCTGCAATACTCGTGGCTAAACAACGTGCACTTCTCATATGAACGGCAAAATGGCCGGCTGGATTTTTAACTCTGTTTCCACAACAATGCGATTGATCACCGAACGTTTGTGAGTAATTTCATTTGTTTTTCGAACAAAACTCCTTTCCATACATACTATACCATGGATATGCCTCTTCCTTGTTACATATAACGTGGCACGCTACACCAACGGAGGAACGGAGGTCTCCCAGGACAACAGCTGATTAAAGCCAGAGAGCAACACAGTGGCTTATACTATGGAGGCTGATCCACCCCGGATGGGGTAAAACCTCTGGTGAGAGCAATCACATTAGTATTCACTGTGCACTGGGACAAGCAGTAGCAGACACAGTTTTGAAGACACTCATGGTAGATTTTTCACTGTTCATCATATTATTATTTTTCACTTGTTATTATTCACATGCTATTTAGGATGTGGCACTCAGTACACTGCTTATGAAAAAGTGGAATTTTCACTAATTAACATTTTATGAATTTGATATTAGTTTGACATAAATTAATTTTTAGGAATACCTTTTTAATTGCTTTTGATATTTTATGCTCAAATTTCACTTGGGTTTTTGCATGGTTGTCACTTGCATTTTATTACCAATCATAGTAATTGTATGTTTATTTATGGTTTATTTCGCATAATAAGGTTAGCACTTTCACGGTACTAACACAGGTGCATGTGGTTTTCTTTTTTTTTTAAATCATTAGAGTTTAAAAAATCACTAAAGATAAGTGGTTGTTATAAATAGAATTGTTTGTGGTTTTTATCACTTACCAGCACGCTGGAAAATTTATATAAATTATAGTTTTTAAATTTAAATTTTGCTTTTCACCATTTAATATTGCAACTTAAAGGTATAGCGCCAAGTCTATTTCCCCTTATTTCAACACTCTGCAATACCCTGCAACACTCTGCAATGCTCTGCAACACCCGCCAATACCCTGCAACACCCGCCAATACCCTGCAACACTCTGCAACACCCGCCAATACCCTGCAACACTCTGCAACACCCGCCAATACCCTGCAACACTCTGCAACACCCGCCAATACCCTGCAACACTCTGCAATGCTCTGCAACACCCGCCAATGCCCTGCAACACTCTGCAATGCTCTGCAACACCCACCAATACCCTGCAACACTCTGCAATGCTCTGCAACACCCGCCAATATCCTGCAATGCTCTGCAACGCAATACTCTGCAACGCCATACTCTGAGATACCCAGCCATACCCAGCCATAGTCGGTGATACCCTGCAATACCCAGCCATAGACACCCCCCTCCCGCCGCCCTCCGGTGCTTCTAACGACTCGCCAATATGATCAAAGACAGAATCTTTTTTTTTTTTTATTTTTTTTTTTATTATTATTTTTTTTTTTTCAGGCTTCCCAGCTTAGAGGTGAGATGCGGGGTCTTATTGACCCCATATCTCACTGTAAAGAGGACCTGTCATGCCATATTCCTATTACAAGGGATGTTTACATTCCTTGTAATAGGAATAAAAGTGATTAAAAAATTTATTTTTGGGGAACAAAATGTCAAACTAAAATAAATAAAGTAAAATGAACAATACATTTTTTTTATTTTTTTAAAGCGCCCCTGTTCCCATGTGCTCGCATGCAGAAGCGAACGCATCCGTAAGTCCCGCCCACATATGAAAACGGTGTTCAAACCACACATGTGAGGTATCACTGCGAACGTTAGAGCGAGAGCAATAATTCTAGCCCTAGACCTCCTCTGTAACTCAAAACATATAACCAGTAAAAAAAAATTTAATCGTCGCCTATGGGGATTTTGAAGTAGCGACGTTTTTGGCGCCATTCCACGAGCGTGTGCAATTTTGAAGAGTGACATGTTAGGTATCTATTTACTCAGTGTAACTTCATCTTTCACATTATACAAAAAATTGGGCTAGCTTTACTGTGTTTTTTTTTTAAGCACAAAACTGTTTTTTTTCCCAAAAAAAGCATTTGAAAAATTGCTGCGCAAATACCGTGGTGCAACGACCACCATTGTATTCTCCAGGGTGTTTGCTAAAAAAAATATATAATGTTTTGGGATTCTATGTAATTTTCTAGCAAATAAATGATGATTTTTACATGTAGGAGAGAAATGTCAGAATTGTCCTGGGTGCTCCAGAACGCCTGATGGCGCTCCCTGCATGTTGGGGCTCTGTATGTGGCCACACTGTGTAAAAATCTCACACGTGTGGTATCGCCGTACTCGGGAGTAATAGCAGAATGTGTTTTGGGGTGTAATTTGTGGTATGCATATGCTGTGTGTGAGAAATAAACTGATAATATGACAATTTTGTGAAAATAAAAAAAAAAAGTAAAAAAAATCTTGATTTTGCAAAGAATTGTGGGAAAAAATGACAACTTCAAAAAACTCATCATGCCTCTTACTAAATACCTTGGAATGTCTTCTTTCCAAAAAGGGGTCATTTGGGGGGTATTTGTACTTTTCTGGCATGTTAGGGTCTCAAGAATTGAAATAGGCCGTCAGTACTTCAGGTGTGATCAATTTTCAGATATTGGCACCATAGCTTTTGGACTCTATAACTTTCACAAAGACCAAATAATATCCATCAATTTGTACTTATTTTTTACCAAAGATATGTAGTAGTATACATTTTGGCCAAAGTTTATGAAGAAAAAATTACTAATCTGCTAAATTTTATAACAGAAACAAAGAAAAATTCATTTTTTTACAGAATTTTCTGTATTTTTTCTTTTATAGCACAAAAAATAAAAAAACAAGCGGTGATTAAATACCACCAAAAGAAAGCTCCATTTGTGTGAAAAAAAGGACAAAAATTTCATATAGGTCCAGTGTTGCATGACTGAGTAATTGTCATTCAAAATGTGAGAGCACCGAAAGCTGAAAATTGGTCTGGTTATTAAGGGTGTTTAAGTGCCCAGTGGTCAAGTGGTTAATCACATCTAATATTACTATATAATCATGTAAAGTATGAGTTTGAATATATATGTGTTATCCCTATTGGAAGATACACGTACCAGTGATCACGTATGGTCAGGGGGACCATCTATTAACTGCCCTGGGCGGGCTTAGGAGCAAACCCAACCAAGAATCCTCCCTCAAGTATACAAGGGGAGAAAGGCATCTGTACGGGTGAGGGACAACCATAAGAGCGGCTCAGAAATTGGAATAGAATGATTACAGAAGATGTTGTCAATGGAAAGTTCTGCTAAATTCAAGTGGGCATCCCATAATACCACTATCCCCATCCAAGTTCAGTACCCCTAATAAAAACACAAAAACAAAGCTGCAAGAACATTTTTTTGACTCCAGAGTGCTGTGGAAAACTCATTGTGCCTGGCTATGAAGGGTGAGATATACCTTATTCATCAGTGGCTCCTGTGGGTTAGTGCTACAATAGTCTGAAATAAAACAAATAAAATACTTTACTACAAATAACTTACAAATTACTACAAATAAAAAAATGTCTGATGTAATATGTACTCTATGGTTAGTGCTTAAAGTCAGTTTGTAAAAAAAACAACTCCTGATGTTGTATATATACCTAAATGCTTAGTGGCCCTGGTATATGTTGCAGTCAAATTGAAAAATATTATTAGAACAAGACTACATTTAGAACTGACAGCGATGTTGTAAAACGATTTTGTTTTGGTCATGACGATGAAAAGTTATCTAGCATAGTATTGCTATTATCGTCTTCTCTGCAGGTAAATATGAGAAAATGTGCTACAAATATCACAAACATCTCTTATACAAAAGAAAGAGACCTTCAGGTATCAGTGCTATCTATAAAACAAGCAATAAAGGGTTTAACAAAAAATTGTCCAAAATATGCTTTCTGCGTATCAATCTTCTCAAATGTCAAATGGAAGTAAAGGCAAAGTAATCTTCACAGCTTGCACAGCCATCACAGTCAGAAAATGCTTTTTATATGATACCGCTTACATGTAAATGCTAAATGGAAACCGTCTGGATGTTTTTCTTAATAAAAGGACATGTTGAGTCAAATAAATGGCCTGGAAAATACAGTATATGTAGGCTTTTTTCTAAAGGGTAATTTGTTACTTTAACCTATTTCCCCATTTATGTGTTTTCACAGCTTGTCATTTCAGGTTTTTCAGTATTTTTTTTTTATCTTACATTCACAGGCAATGTAATGTACCCTGTATAGTCTTCCCATGAAGCTCATATTGTTTATTTGGAATTGTTATGCTTAAGACTTTGATAATGCACAAAGTGCAGTTGGATTCGACAGTGTCCTTACATTCTTTTCGCAGTAGGCTCTACCTGTACTTCTGTTAGGAACTGCTTTACAGTGCATGTATTTATGTGCCTTGCATTATAATGATATTTCAAATGTCCAAAATTTGTTTCTAGGCAAGATTACTAACACTTTGTATTGTAAATGGAATTTATTTTTAATCAAGAGTTCTTGCGGAATGTTGCCTTTGGAATGTATTGCGTGACAAACATTTAAACTATTTCACTTATGAATGTACATCAGTAACTATTCACATACCAAGTAGACTAAACATGGTTTTACTATTCAATTTTGACATATAAAACTTAAAATTAAACTTTATTGTATTGCTAAGAAAACACAATTGCTTCCAGCTAGGTTTATTTACAAGGTTCGGAAAAGACACAGGCCCCTTAAGTTCAACATATTCAATGTGTGTGTGTGCATGTGTGATTTATTTTCTAACAATACCCTAGCCCTGTTCTGCTTTCCAAGGAATACATCTAAAAGTTTTTTGAAGTTTTTGACAATTTTAGCTAGCACCTCTTCTTGGAGGAGGGATTTTAGTTGCTCTAACATTAATGAACCTGTTCTTCAGTCTACGGTTAAACTGTAAATCATAGCCATGTGTCTAATGTCGCATACACACAAGCGGAATGTCCGACAGAAAAAGTCAGACGGGCGCTTTTCATCGTATATTCCGATCGCGTGTATCCCTCATCGGACTTTTTTTTTCAAAAATTCTGGATGAACCTAGATATATAACATGTTCTAAATATTTCAGAAGGAACCAATTCCTATCGGGAAAACTGCTCGTCTGTATGCTGTTCTGACGGACCAAAAAACGATGCACGCTCTGAAGCAAGTACAAGACGGAAGCTATTGGCTGCTGGCTATTGAACTTCCTTTTTCTAGTCCCTTCATACATGTTGTAAGTTCTTGACGATCGGACTTTGGTGTGATCGTGTGTACGCAAGACAGTTTCAGCAGAATTCCGTCAGAACGCCATCGGAAAAACCTTCAGAGTTTAGTGTTTACAGGGCATAAGGGTCCTTAGAGTAAACCGTTTTTTACAGTTACTGGAGTTACCATTGATATAAATTGTAGTTATATTCCCTCCTAAGCGCCTCTTGTCCATAATGCTGTGTACACATGACCAGACTTTCCGGCAGACTAGGTTCGAAGGGATTAGTCCGTTGGACAATATGATCGTGTGTGGGCTAGTCTGATCGCTTTTCAAAAAATAAATCCGACAGACCTAGAAATAGAACATGTTTCAAATCTAGCTGACGGACTCAATTCCGACAGACTAAAATCTGAAAACCGTTAGTCTGTGTGCTGGTCCGACAGACCAAATACAATGCAAAGGAAGCTATTGGCTACTGGCTATTGAACTTCCTTGTTTAGTCCCGTTTACATCACCACGTTTACAACGAATGGACTTTCGCATGGACTTAGTCCATTTGTGTGTGGCCAAGTCCGTTCGTTTGGAAACCCGTCAGAACTCTGCTGAAAATCCATCGGGAAGACCATTGGACCTAGTTTGCCGGAAAGTCCAGTCGTGTGTACGCGGCATTACTGCAATTGATACAAATACATGAGGTTCTCTATCTGCCTTATTAATTTTATTTCTTAATGTTCTTTTTGAGGATTGGTCACCAAAACTGAACTGTATGTTTAAGATGAACCAATGTTTTGTAAAGGGGTAGAATTATGTATTTATCTCTGGAATATATGCCTTTTTTAATACATGACAGTATTTTGCTAGCTTTTAATTTTGTATTAGTGTTTAATAATCTATTATTACCCATTTTTGAGCTATATCTTGATGATTACTAAAAGTGGAAAGCAGGGGTGGACTGAAAACTCATGGGGCCAATAGGAGATCCTGGGGCCCCCTGTTCCTGCCCATGTGTTCCCACCCACACTCATGCCACACCCACACAAATCCCCAACTACATATTGCACTGCCCACACTACATGTGTTTGTCACAGAATTTCTCTGCACTATGTTAAAAATAAATGTTTATTATAGAATATTAAGAAAAATAAGCTTACATTAAAGAAAGTACAATGGTACAGTTCCAAAATTAGTTATTGTAAAGGCTTTTTTTTTTTAAACAACAAACATGTCAGCTCGTTTTGCACAGTGTGGCCCCAATCCATGTTTTCTGGGGTCCCCTGGTGGCTCTTGCGTCTCCTCCCTGCATCAGACAGCCTCCTAGGAGAAGCTCTCTCCCAGGGGGGTTACCTTAAGGGCACGCTCCCGAGTCCAGAATTTGCATCTATAGACACATGTTTACATACATGTGCTCATCCTACATAAAGCTTTTCACATGTGTGCAGGGGTCATGGGTGTGCTTTACATTTTTTTTTTTAAATAATTTTTATTTACTTTATATAATTTTCACCGAACACCAATGTAAGGAGCATTCTTCCCACTGATCACCAATGTAAGGAACATTCTTCCCATTGACCTCCAATGTAAGGAACATTCTTCCCACTGATCACCAATGTAAGGAAAGTTCTTCCCACTGACCTCCAATGTAAGGGACATTCTTCCCACTGATCACCAATGTAAGGAACATTCTTCCCACTGACCTCCAATGTAAGGGACATTCTTCCCAATTTTTCTTTATTAAAAGTCTTGCAATCAATAAGCATAAAAACAATATATATAAAATATACATAAGTATATACATATTTACATAAAAATGAAAATAAATATAGCAATCTGCTCTCAAACAAAGAAAGACTTTACAAATAAAATGAGCAAAAAATCTCAAATAATCATGTCATTACTGGGGATTGGGGAAGATAAATCTTACTACAATTCACATCACTACACCAGAGAAACATGCAAGGTCAACAAACAAACCCACACCCATTATGCATGCAGCCATTCTTTAAAAAGAAGATACTAACCAATAAAAGCTAAGGGAGTGAAAGAAACAGAAAAAAAGAGCTCCTCACCCAGAGATGGGCAATTCATAAAAGGCAGGTCTGATATTCCTCCACACCCTTTTCCAGACCGCCCAAGGCTCCCTGCCCTTCTCAAGACCCCAAATTTTCCCAACCTCACCCAGAATATGGTGCACCACCACCCCAACAGAGAGGACTTTCTTCCGCAGGGTAATCTGACACTGTGCATTCCATGTGAAGTAACGGACAACTATACTAACTAGAAAAAGTGTATCGAAATCAAAATCCCAGCGAGTCGCGAATGCCCTGTACACCCATCTATGTTAAAGGGACACTGCAGCAAAAAGTGGTCCATAGACTCCACTTTACCAACATGCTCTAGGACAATCCCGATCATCCACAGGTCAATGCTTCAAGTTCCCTATCACATAGAGCCGTCCATGGAAAGTGAGCCAGGCTTGATTCCTAAACTTCAAAGGGATTCTTTCTAAAGCCGCGTACACACGGGCGGACTGTCTGGCCAACTAAGTCCATCAGACAATCCGACGGACAGTCCGTCCTACTTTCGAATGAACGGACTTGACCACACACGATGAACAAACAGTCCGTTGAAAGCTTGCGCGATGACGTGTACAGCACGTACGACGGGACTAGAAATAGGACGTCCAATACACAGCAATGCAACCTTCCGCCGTGTAAATCCTTTCTGAGCATGCGCCATACTTAGTCCGTCCAACTAGCCTACTCACGAGTGGACTGTCCGCTGAAACCAAAGTTGGACGGACAATATTACGGAAATTCCGAAAATACTTAGTCCGCCAGACTGCACGCTGAAAAAGTCCGCTGAAGCCCACACACGAGCGGACTGTCCGCTGAAATGTGTTTCGGCGGACTAAGTTGGACAGACAGTCCGCCCGTGTGTACGCGGCTTAAGTTGATTAAACACAACCCCTCCCTCATTACAGAGCCTGGGCAATCCCTTAAAGTCAGTGATACACTGAAAGCAGAGCTCAAAATCCTCTTCTCCAGAAGCTTCCTGGGGAGGGACTTGATATCCTCCACTGTTACTTGCCACTGCCAAAGTATTTTCAGACATGGGGCAATGCAAGCTGGGAGCTTGCCATGTCGGATTCTCAGACTTTTCACTGGCCCGCCATCTTCCCAGCATCGCAAAAAACGCCTAAAACAAAATTGAATAATATCCACCCATCCTGGCCGGTTCTCTGCCAGCATGTTACCAAGATTGTACGTTAAAAACAGCAGAGAAAATAAAACTATTGGGTTGACTATTCCTAGACCACCCTCTCACCTAGACAGGTAAGTTACATTTTGTTTGATCAGGTTCAGCGTATTTCCCCGTAACAGTTGGAAAAAACAGCTGTACACCCTTGCATAGAGAGATGCTGTCAAGATACAGACAAAGCTGACATGTAAAAAAATTGGGACCAGGTATGTTTTGATCAAGTCAAGCCTCTCCCTTAAGGAAAGCTTCCATTTCTTGCAGCTTGCTACTTTGGCATTGGCACACACCAACCTGCTTTCCCAATTTTGATGACCATAGTCACTAGGACCAAATTTGATTCCTAACACTTTAATTTCCTGCTGAGGCTCTGGGAAGGCATCCAGAAGTTCAAAGCTTTTCATGGTTGACTTTAGAACCAGAAGCATCCGTATACTGCTCTATCATAGAGACCACCTCCTGTGCCTCCTTCATCCCAAAGACAATAACAGGCACATCGGCATAGACCACAACCTTCAAAGGCGGCACGCCAGCAATGCCCAAATGCACCCTGCACAAAGATCCACTCTCTAGCCCTCTTATGAATGGGTCGATTTCAAATACATATAAAAGGGGGATCAGAGGACATCCCATGCATACACCAGAGCTAACCCTCTATAACCCCCTATAGCTCTCAGCCCCTCTATATAATGTATTTAGTCAATCTATAAACCACCCCTGCAGGCAGTATCTACCAAGTAGCAAATACAGGTACTCGTGATTGACTCTATCAAAAGCCTTCACCTGATCCAATGCTAGCAAATACTTGCTCCATCCAGCAGCCCTGCATTGTTCCAAAGCCTCCCGACAGCTAAAACCTCTGAAAAGGTACTTCTACCTTGGAGCGTGCAGTGCTGATGAGTGGACATCAAATCGTCTGCCACTGATGACAAGCGCCCAAAAAGAATCTTTGCCAAGATCTTTCTATCAACATTGAGAAGGCTGATGGGGCACCAGTTCTCAGTCATTGAGGGTTCTTTACCTTTTGACAGAAGAATCACAGCGAATTGCCTCATGGAGGGAGGAAGCGAATCCTCTTCTAGACAGCTGTTATAAACCTCTGCTAAAAAGGGAGCCAGAATAGACTTAAAACACTTGTAGAATTCAGCTGTCAACCTATCTGGCCCAGGCGATTTTTTGGTAGCCAGCTTCTCTATAGCATGAACTACCTCATCCACTGAAATTGATTCTGTCAAATCCAAGGAACGTACCATTTCCCAATCCTGGGGTAGAATCCAGAAAGCTTTCTATCCTGTCCCGACAAAGGTTCTTTCTTCCCAGAAGGTCTGTCTAATATGATCTTAAGATCTCCAGGATCCCTGATCTGGACTGATCTGGACTTCACCAGGGAACCCGTGCTATCCCTTAGGCCAATGCTATACCTGGCTTACAGTTCTGGTAAGGATCAGGGTGAGTGATATTTTCCATAATCCCTCTCCAGAACCAAGGAGACATGCTGGTCATATTGACACATCTTAAGAAGAAACTTCCCCTCAGAGATCTCCCCTGGATCTCCTCTATACGAGACAAGACGATCAAGCTTCCTTCACAAAGGCTTGTAGGCAATGTACATACCCAGCTGCTTCTTCTTAATTATGGCCTTAAAAGTCCAATTGCCCTTTGTTTCACAAGTTCCCACCACTCTAACTTACTGCTGCAAAAGTCCAGAGTAGAAACCTGCCCCTGAAAAAAATCCTCAAAGGATTGTCTTACCTCTATATCTTCCAGGAGAGCCAAATTCAGTTTCCAGGTACCTCTTGGCCTGTGTGTAGTGTCCAAGACATTCAGAGTCACAGACAGCATACAGTGGTCAGAGAACTCCATCGTCCTCAACTCAGGAGCTGAGAAAGCTGACCTTTAAAAAAAACTATCTATCCTACTCTGACTATTACCTCTCTGAAAAGTGAATCCCGTGCTGCCAGGGCAGTGCTTAATATGCACATCTACCAAGCCTGCTTGTCTCACCATATCTCTAAGAAAAACACTATCGTAACTCAGCCTGTCTATGGAGCCTCTCCTGTATTCAGGCCTAATTATGGTGTGAAAGTCACCTCCAAAGACAACCTGCTAGGACATAAAAAGGAAGGGCTTGATCTCTGTGAGGAGGCATTTCCTGCTCCATTTTGACTGCGGTCCATAGGTCCTGCCCCCTAACAGAGACATCCAAGACCATACATTTCTACCTCAATTACCCACCGGTACGTTACCATATCCGTTTTAAAAAAGACTGCAACTCCACAGCAGGGCTTAGCCGCAAGAGACCAAAAGGACGGACTGCATTTCCACTCCCTTTTTGCTAGATGGACATCGGCCAAAGTATTGAGCCAGGTCTCTTGCAATAAAAAAAATCTCAGCATCAAACTCGCTGAGAAAAAAATAAGGCAATATCACAAACTCTTGCAGATTTAATGGTGGTCGCTATCTTTATCGGAGTGGGAACTGCCATAGGGATGATTGGGGGAGTCGATTCTTAACCTTTACCACACTCTCATCACCAGAAACAGCTCTCTTCAAACTACGTGACTCCCTCTCATCCATGGATGATAAAGAGAAAGATATATCAGACATCTCATAACCTGACAAAACTGAAAAGGTGTTGCCAAGAGGAACCCCTCCTGGGTCCGACTCAGAAAGAGATTAGCACTTTACTTGTCTTCCTCTTCTTCTTTTTCTTCCTCCTAAACTTCTACCACCCCTCATCATCCGAATCCCCCTCAACAGAGGGTGAGACATGGGATATGGGCACCCTTCCATCAGCCCCATCCCCATCCATCACCCCCACATTCCCCTAACCACGTTTGCGCTGCTGAGGGACAGGGACTGGGGGCTGAGTGGGAAGATCCGCCAAACCTGCCCCCCAGCAGCTTCTGCTAGTCTGGAGGATCTACGTACAGCAGGACCAGGGACCACCACAGGAAGTACAGACTCAAGGACCACAACTTATCAAGCCTCTGCAACTCAGCCTCCAATCCCGGCAAGTTATGTAATGCCTCCAGGCACTGGCTATAACGATGACCGAGCTTTTGGCACAAATTACACCGAATTTCAGTACAGCCAAATGGTCCAGATCCTGGCATAGTGAGCATTTCTTAAGGGTATGGGTAGATGCAAAATATACAAACACCACTCCTAAAGGGCCCCTTTCCATTGAAATCAATGGGCAGCGCCTGCCAAGCGCCTCACCATCGGTGCTTTGTGGGTGTTTCTAATCCTTTAAATCAGCCACTAGCAGGGGCTAAAAGCACCTAGAAAACACTGGTAAAGTGCCGCTAGTTTTTCGGATACTGGCAGTGTGAAAGGGCTCTAACAGTAAGTCTACATGCAGTGTAAATATAGGCAGAAAACCTACCTGGCCAACCGGGCTCACCTCCTGCTCCCAGAGGACGGGGGGTGGAGCTTTTGGTGGTGGGGGCGTGGTTTTCGAGTTTTCAAAAATACAGGAGAGGCGATGTCAGTGCTCTAATCCCATACAGTCAGACTACATGGGGAGGGGCAGGGCAGGGTCAAAGCGTCAGTGAAGCTCTCTGTCCCGCCCCTCCCTGCTGACAGAGCCTCCCTCAGCCTAAGCTGATCCGGGTAGCGGCTATCTGATAGAACATTGGTGCCATGCTGCAGCAGGCTGCCCACGGTGCCAGAAGCTATATTAATCTGTGAGGATGGGGTTTTTCGTGCGTGTCAGCTTTTTTGCCGCTGCGGACTGAGCCCAGACAGTGGGCCCTCAGTCGGTCTCCAAGTGTCTGAATGGTCATTCCACCCCTGGTGGGAAGGTTTCATTGGTTGAGAGATAGTTCCATAACCTTTAATAGAGCAGATCGATAAGATAGCAGTGAGGCTGCTTACATTGGTTGAGAGATAGTTGCAATACCCTAAATATTGTTGGTGTCTGAGGGATGAAGAGTATCCCATCTTTGGTGTCAGTGGAAGGACTTAAAGGTAGGTTATGACATTTCTCTGCTGTTTGTGCCCCACTCCTCCCCACTATTCCCCCCCCCCCTTATATCCCATACCATATGGCATTTTTCTTTCTATTCCCTATCAACTTAGATACTAGTTTAGGAGTCTTACAGGATTCTAACATTTTTTTCCCCCACCAGAGCTGACTGAAAAGTTAGCCCAGTTCTCCAGGAGCCCAAAGCCTCCTTTTCACACTAGTTTCTCAGGTACTTGTTCAACTCCCTAAGCCCCTGTTGCCTCACTGATGTGGCTTGTAGCATAGATGATAATTCTGAAAATACTACCTTTTTTAGATTCTTTTGCTAATTTAGTACCTAAGCCTCTGAAATCTTTTTTTAGCATGCTCCATCTTCATCTAATTTTGTAATTTGTGCCAATGTGTACTATTACATCTGTGTATTCCCCTGTTCCACCCAATAATCAGAAAACTGGTGATCGTGGCTTTGTGACAGATTACCCTGTCTGCCCTTCTAATAATCGAGTCCCCTATGACTAGCATCTGCCTCTCATTTGCTGATACACCTGTAGCACTCCCTAGCATTGCTAGAGTGCTAGAGTAGGATGTTTTTGTGTTAGCGGAGGTACATTTTTAGGCTTGACTGGCAGCCAAGCCAGTGTGTTTTTTTTCTGGTGAGTGACTCAGGTAGGTTGGATGACTGAGCGGCAGCTTTTCTGGTAACACCTCTCTGCTTGCCAGATACTTGCAGAAGGTTCCAAAAGCAGTTAGGAGGAGTCTGGGAGGAGCTAGCTGGAGTATTCTGAGGGCCTTGACCAATCCCCATCAAAAGAATTGGCAGGGGGCAAATACTCAGGGTCAGCCCAGCAGGGGCAGGGTGGAGTTCAGGTGGAAGATGGAGATGGAGTGTTAGGCCCTTAAGATAAGCTCCCCAGTCTGGGGGTGAATTTAGGCCTGGGCTCAGGTGCGGTAGAGATCCCTCTTCATGACACACCAAGGTATCTTGACCAGGAGGCTCGGGAGCAAGGAGCGGACAGCAGGAGAACACTCCAGGGCAAATTTCCAGTGAGAAAGACAGCCACATGGGCTGGTGAGTGTTGAAGTCAGAGGACTGAGAGGCATGCCTGAAGGGACGGGGTGCAAGCAGCCTGCGATGGATACAGCGCCAGTCTGGGTGGACTGTGGAGAGATATCCAGGAGGGTTAGTGAAAGGGGTAGCTGCAGCCAGGTGGGTTGGCAGTGCCTAAAGGGGTGGTGCTGGGAGCAGTAGCCACAGGAGAGGACAGATAGCACCGAAGACCTCATTTTTTGCTACACCAAAAGTGGCCCATAGTCTCTGCCTGAAAAGGGCATTCAAAAGAATCTGACCGAGTCAGTGTCAGATCATAACATCAGTGCTAGCTGGTCCTGAGAGTTGTAGTTCTACAAGCAAGTCTGTGCTGGAGGTAGAAGAGAAGGCGTGTGTACAGTGGTGTGAAAAAGTGTTTGCCCCCTTCCTCATTTCCTGTTCCTTTGCATGTTTGTCACACTTAAGTGTTTCGGAACATCAAACCAATTTAAACAATAGTCAAGGACAACACAAATAAACACAAAATGCAAGTTGTAAATGTAGGTGTTTATTATTAAAGGTGAAAAAAAATCCAAACCATCATGGCCCTGTGTGAAAAAGTGATTGCTCCCCTTGTTAAAACATACTATAACTGTGGTTGTCCACACCTGAGTTCAATTTCTCTAGCCACACCCAGGCCTGATTATTGCCACACCTGTTCACAATCAAGGCATCACTTAAATAGGAGCTGCTTGACACAGTAAGGTCCACCAGAAGATCCTTAAAAGCTACACATCATGCCGAGACCCAAAGAAATTCAGGAACAATTGAGAAAGAAAGTAATTGAGATCTATCAGCCTGGAAAGGGTTATAAAGCCATTTCCAAAGCTTTGGGAATCCAGCAAACCACAGTGAGAGCCATTATCCACAAATGGCGAAGACATGAAACAGTGGTGAGCCTTCCCAGGAGTGGCCGGCCACCCAAAATTACCCCAAGAGCGCAGCGACGACTCATCCAAGAGGTCACAAAAGACCCCACAACAACGTCCAAGGAACTGCAGGCCTCACTTTCCTCAGTTAAGGTCAGCGTTCATGCCTCCACCATCAGGAAAAGACTGGGCAAAAATGGCCTGCATGGCAGAGTTCCAAGGAGAAAACCACTGCTGAGCAAAAAGAACATCAAAGCTCTTCTCAATTTCTCCACAACACATCTTGATGATCCCCAAGACTTTTGGGACAACATTCTGTGGACCGATGAGACAAAAGTGGAACTCTTTGGAAGGTGTGTGTCCAAGTATATCTGGTGTAGAAGGAACACTGCATTTCATAAAAAGAACATTATACCAACAGTAAAATATGGTGGTGGTGGTGTGATGGTCTGGGGCTGTTTTGCTGCTTCAGGACCTGGAAGACTTGCCGTGATAAAAGGAACTATGAATTCTGCTGTCTACCAAGAGATCCTGAAGGAGAATGTCCGACCATCTGTTCGTGTACTCAAGCTGAAACGAACTTGGGTTCTGCAGCAGGACAATGATCCTAAACACACCAGCAAGTCCACCACCGAATGGCTGAAGAAAAACAAAATGAAGACTTTGGAGTGGCCTAGCCAAAGTCCTGACCTGAATCCTATTGAGATGTTGTGGTATGACCTTAAAAAGGCCGTTCATGCTCGAAAACCCTCTAATGTAACTGAATTAGGACAATTCTGCAAAGATGAGTGGGCCAAAATTCCTCCAGGACGCTGTAAAAGCCTCATTGCACGTTATCGCAAACGCTTGGTTGCAGTTGTTGCTGCTAAGGGTGGCCCAACCAGTTATTAGGTTTAGGGGGCAATCACTTTTTCACACAGGGCCATGATGGTTTGGATTTTTTTTCACCTTTAATAATAAACACCTTCATTTACAAATTGCATTTTGTGTTTACTTGTGTTGTCCTTGACTATTGTTTAAATTGGTTTGATGTTCCGAAACACTTAAGTGTGACAAACATGCAAAGGAACAGGAAATGAGGAAGGGGGCAAACACTTTTTCACACCACTTTAACTCACCCAGGTGTGCATGGTAGGTGCTTGGGTTAAACTTATTCACTGTGTATCCCTTTCCCTTTACACTCTGCAGTTCTCTAGCCAGTTTATGTATAGTTTGACACAGGTAGCGCCACTGATCCCAACTTCTGCTATCTTTCTATATATCTACAGCTCTCCTAGGGGAGCTTTGTTAGGGGAGGCAGCCAACTATTAACCTTATCCTAAGCGTGGCACTTTTTAATTTTATATAGATAGTTACTGATATCACTCATCTCTGACCCTGGTTTGGGAAAGACGGGATGAAGGCTAAGTTTGATTCATTGACCAGTAGAGATCCCTCCCGAGCTATAAATGGGGCCAAAGAAGGACCAAATTTCTTATACTAACCAGCAGAGAAACCATCAGGCCCTGGGACAGAGTTTGATTTTGAAGACTTGATTGCTGTCACAATCTCATCCGATGAGATGGGTGCGTCAAGAAGTTCCCACTGCTTGTGTGATATTTTGGGTAGGTGTATATCATGAAGGAAGGATTTCAGTATACTAGGCTTGGTGGAGGGGGGATCAGTATAAATCTTGGAAAAAAAAAATCATGAAAGGTTTCTATGATCTTAATAGAGTTTTAGGTCAGATCACTGGATAAGATGTGTATTTTGGGGAAGGATAATGTGTGGATTTTAGGGCTAAGTTTAGTTGCTAATTTAGAGCCAATCTTTTTGTTAGTAGAGTTTTGCACTGGTCCATATTAAATGCTTTTCAGCCATGGTAGTTAGTGCTAGGTTAAGTTTTATTTGAGCAGTGTCCCTATGGGTCAGATTCTCAGGAGTGGGATTGCTTTTACTTGACTGGAGGAATTACCGGTCAGTTTCCTAGTTTCAGATCCGTGTTTACGTTTCAGCTGAACAGAGATCTGGATACATTTCCCTCTCATCACTGCCTTATGAGCTTCCCACAATGTTCCTGGAGACACCATGTCATTGTGCTTCTCTGGAAAATACTCTTTAAGAGAGTTTTCAAAAGTAGTGCAATGCACAAGATTGTAACAGAAGGGCCTCATTGAGGTGTCATTTAAGCGGGCCCCTAACTCCTGAGGGGCGTCTGGGGATAAGTCATAATTGAGTGGTCCGAAAGGGCGATGTCTCGGATTTTGGATGAGAGAACCAATGGAATTGTGGAAGATTGTAAAAAGATGTGTTCTATCCTGGCATGAGTGCTATGAGGAGCCGAGTAGTGTGTATAATCTTTGACATGCAGGTTCAATTCCCTCCATATATCTACCAATCCATTTGTGTGCAGCAATTGTGCTATTTTAAGGCTTTGTCTTGGGGGATGTTTGGGCTTTGGGCGTTGTCAAGTTTGATTTTTCTAAAGAGAGGTCAAAAGTAATAGTTGAATCCCTTCCCAGAATTACTGTTCCAGTAAAAAAAGGTTTTAAAGTGTGTAGAATTCTGTAAAAAAAATGTTCTCTGGCCCGGATTAGGAGTGTAGTATGATACAAATGTGTAGAAACCTGGATGACATACTACTACCCAAACGTAGAGATGGCAGAAACGGAAGTCCCACGATAAGTGTAGAAGTATGGCGCCGACGTACCCTGAAACCTCCCGGCTGCTGCTTGTCTTCCCTTCCATCAGCTGCGATGTACATATGGGGGAGTTCTCCCCTGCTGTCCCCCGCTCTTCATGATTCAGAGGGGCGGGGCCACCAATAACTCAGCGCCATGCTTCTACACCCATTGTGGGACTTCCATTTTTGGTGTCTCCACGTTTGGGACGTAACACATCATCCAGCTGGCTGGGGGAGTCAGCACATGCGTGCTCCCACACGGGGGGTGAGCATGATGCATGCTTGCATCACAGTCACCTGATGCATGGCATTATGGGCGGAGCCCACTGAACCCGCTCAGATATTTAGGCTGGAGAGCTGACATGCCGTTATCTTTATTTTCCATTTGTTTCTTTACCATGCAGTCGTGAGGTCACATCACCTCGGTAAGCACTATTTTATTCATTACATTGGGCACTGATGGCAAGACTCCTACAGTTCTCATTGACGCACATACATCGTGTAAACCAGACACCTATACTCTCCGCATCACTTAATCATGTATTTTTTTTCTCTTATATCCATTACTGATTTTCTTTTTTTGACCACTCCTTGATACTCTTTTCTACATTATTCCCTTTTTCATTTCTCCTTCCTCTGTGCATCCCTGTCCATATTACTGCTGACTTAGTACACTACATGGATACTTTTATACAATTTAAATCCTAGCTAACTTTTTAGCAGCTCTTAACGGACTCAGTATACTTATACATATTTGTGTTACTGTTGTTACGCTGCGTATAGCCAATTGGGGATTTCAAGGGACACTCTTTTTCCAATAATTTTTCAGTCATGTTCGCCCTCCGCCTTGTCTCTGTTTGGGTGTGCTGGGTCACTCTCCTTCAGCTCCCAGTTGGAATACCTTTCACTGCTGCTGTTTGGGGATTAGCCCTCAGATCCAATCTTCCGATGTAAGTATGGGATGTCCTATTAGGCCCCCTGTCTTTTTGTCTGACCACACCAAATACTGTATGTCCTATCTCATTGATTTTTACCTTTGAGACATTTTGCACAAGCAGATATCAAGTCCTGAAGAAGCGAAACGTGTTGAGTATACAGATGTACATGCATTCTATTGCATTACCACAATTGCATATTACCATGTGCATGGCTGTCTACAATTGGCACTATGCTGTTTCAATGGACTACTATTCATGTCTATGTTTAATTCTTCCACAAATACATTTTGAGATTTTACCTTCTAAATTTACTCCATTTACTGGTTTTGAACATTATGATGACCCCATTCAAAGTCCCATGGGCAAAGTTTTGTTTTATCATATGTTACTTTCTAATATAAAATATATCAAATAAAATGTCAAGACAGTTCAATAACCTTTTTTTGGTAATGAAAATAACACGAGTAACATGCCTTTATTGAGGTGAAATTTGTTGTTTATTAGTGGAAAAAAGTTCCCTGGAGGATGCAAAAGCTAGATGTTATTGATAAACCCAAAACACTTTAAAAACTAATTTCAAACCCTCAACTGCTTCCTTAATGGCCAGAGAAGATAGGTATTTTGAAAAATGTTCACTGTGGGAGAAAATTTTTAAAAAAAAGCTGACACCTGCAACCTTCAAACAGATGAAACTGCAGTGTCACAAAGGAAATCCATGCCCCATGTTTTCAGTACCCAGTACCCATGCACCCTGGAAACCTCAGGTTTGCCAGGGCTGTCTTGGGTGCTTAATTCCATCTGTATACCTGAATAAATGTACATATTTCCCAAAATGTACATAGTAGTAATGAGTTGAAGTGAAGTGAGGTGAAGTGTTGTGTTACAGCCAAAATGTCAAACTGTCCTGTTTCATCTTAAAGAAACAAAGAATATGTTTCTCTGAATACAAAACTTTTACCATCAGCAGGGCCACTGATATAGCAGTAAAACCAGCACAACCAGCCCTGTTGTACCAGGCCCATCCCCATTAGCTGCACAGAAGGGGTCTGGGCATCATTACAGTTCGTTACTGCATTTAAAAAACTTTTCTAAACTCCTCCCCCGCTCCTACTTACAGAGGGGAGTTATATCATTTTCCTTGGCCCTATCAGAGCAACATAGGGGCCCAGGAGGGGAGCGCAGCAAAGGGACTATTTCTTTTTTTGGGGGTGCATGTACATCATGCCACCCCACTAATCAATTAGTCCTGGCTGCCTGGAGTACTACTGTGATTCTCCATTCGGCTCCTGGCTGCAGTCCTCATGAGACGTGAAGAAGTCGAGCGGCTGACAGGGAAGAGCAGGAGGAGAGTGTGGCTGCACTGGACACAGTGAGTGGGGAATAGAGCATAGAATACTCAATGTATCCTTTTATATATCTCCCAGTACAGCAGGTTATCAGCATTTCAATGGTAGAGCACCTGCTTACTGTGCTGCCTGTGTGATTATTGTAATGTTGAGGATCATAAGAAATGGTGAGATGCTACTTTACACTTCATTTGGGGGAGCAGTGAACATGCAGCCGAGCTGCATTTTTACTGCCTCCCCAAACCAATCTCCTTTAACTGCTTCCAGTCCAGCGACGTACCAGTACATCACTGGATTGGAAGGATGATATCTCAGTCATCATGACAGCAATGAAGCTGATCAAGATATATTTTTAGATGTGACCAGTAGCATCTGGTTACTGGGACACAGTGAGATTGATGGATGTCGTTCCTCCCACCGTGTAACGTCAGAAACCAGAAGTTACAAGGATCTATTATTTCTGGTTTCGAGCTCATGTAAAGAAGCCATTACTAGCTTGAACAAGCATCTGATCAAACTGATCTCGGTTTGATCAAATGCTTTGGAGGCCAGATGACAGATATGGGGTCTAAAAGACCCCAGATCTCTCCATAAAGAGGACCTGTCATTTTGTTCATCCCTTGTGAAAGCAAAAAAGAAAAAGAAAGTAAAGAGTGAAAGTATAGTAAAGAGTAAAAGTAAAAGTTTTACTTTATTTGTAATAAAATAAATAAAATACATTTTTAAAATAAATTTAAACTGCCCCCGCTCCTTCATGCTTATTAATTGCAAATGCATGCATTGGCTCCACACGCATATGTAAATGGCAACAATCCTGCATTTCATTTCAAGTCGAGGTCAGGGGCGGGGCTAGGGGCAGGGTCAAGGGTGTGGTTGTAGGGGCCCCATCAGGTAGGCTGTACAGGGCCCATGATTACTCACAGCGCCCCTGATCATCAGCAGTATGCTTTACCTAAAATTAATAGATTTAGTGGGAGAATATTTTTGAATCAGAGTCAGGGAATCCATAGTCTTTCCTACACTTTTATTCCTGAAATCACAAGAGAGGCATGTCCTGCTATTCATTTAGAGCTGATCTTTATTGAGGAACACAATTTTAGGGCTTTAATGGAATATCTTTAATTTAGAACTATTTAGTCTCTGCATTACCAGCAGACAGCTACAGCAAATTGGACAACAATTTTCTGCTGGTTATGTGTCTTGTAATATAGATGTTTTTCTCATAAAGCTCATAAAGCTATTGTTTGCACTTCATTTATGATGACTTTCTTTTCCTGTATTCCTTCTTTTGTCCCTTCTGTTTGCATCGCCAAAGAAAGTCTGTTTTTCTACATTCGAACATGCTTCTTTGTCATGTTGCACAGTCACATCTTTAAAAATATAGCTGCTGATAATCTCTTGTAACTGTGTATTATGATACATTATAATACATTGTATGAGGTGAAAATCTCTCAAGATACAGACGTTGTTAAACAAAAAAAAAAGGTCTTTATGCTTAGATATCTACAATAATAGTTTGTAAATATAGAAAGTAAGAATCAATCAAGTGTATAAGACATAATATAACAAATAAAAATAATATATATATATATACAGTGGTGTGAAAAAGTGTTTGCCCCCTTCCTCATTTCCTGTTCCTTTGCATGTTTGTCACACTTAAGTGTTTCGGAACATCAAACCAATTTAAACAATAGTCAAGGACAACACAAGTAAACACAAAATGCAATTTGTAAATGAAGGTGTTTATTATTAAAGGTGAAAAAAAATCCAAACCATCATGGCCCTGTGTGAAAAAGTGATTGCCCCCTAAGCCTAATAACTGGTTGGGCCACCCTTAGCAGCAACAACTGCAACCAAGCGTTTACGATAACGTGTAATGAGGCTTTTACAGCGTCCTGGAGGAATTTTGGCCCACTCATCTTTGCAGAATTGTCCTAATTCAGTTACATTAGAGGGTTTTCGAGCATGAACGGCCTTTTTAAGGTCATACCACAACATCTCAATAGGATTCAGGTCAGGACTTTGGCTAGGCCACTCCAAAGTCTTCATTTTGTTTTTCTTCAGCCATTCGGTGGTGGACTTGCTGATGTGTTTAGGATCATTGTCCTGCTGCAGAACCCAAGTTCGTTTCAGCTTGAGTACACGAACAGATGGTCGGACATTCTCCTTCAGGATCTCTTGGTAGACAGCAGAATTCATAGTTCCTTTTATCACGGCAAGTCTTCCAGGTCCTGAAGCAGCAAAACAGCCCCAGACCATCACACTACCACCACCATATTTTACTGTTGGTATAATGTTCTTTTTATGAAATGCAGTGTTCCTTCTACGCCAGATATACTTGGACACACACCTTCCAAAGAGTTCCACTTTTGTCTCATCGGTCCACAGAATGTTGTCCCAAAAGTCTTGGGGATCATCAAGATGTGTTGTGGAGAAATTGAGACGAGCTTTGATGTTCTTTTTGCTCAGCAGTGGTTTTCTCCTTGGAACTCTGCCATGCAGGCCATTTTTGCCCAGTCTTTTCCTGATGGTGGAGGCATGAACGCTGACCTTAACTGAGGCAAGTGAGGCCTGCAGTTCCTTGGACGTTGTTGTGGGGTCTTTTGTGACCTCTTGGATGAGTCGTCGCTGCGCTCTTGGGGTAATTTTGGGCGGCTGGCCACTCCTGGGAAGGTTCACCACTGTTCCATGTCTTCGCCATTTGTGGATAATGGCTCTCACTGTGGTTTGCTGGATTCCCAAAGCTTTGGAAATGGCTTTATAACCCTTTCCAGACTGATAGATCTCAATTACTTTCTTTCTCAATTGTTCCTGAATTTCTTTGGGTCTCGGCATGATGTGTAGCTTTTAAGGATCTTCTGTTGGACCTTACTGTGTCAAGCAGCTCCTATTTAAGTGATGCCTTGATTGTGAACAGGTGTGGCAATAATCAGGCCTGGGTGTGGCTAGAGAAATTGAACTCAGGTGTGGACAACCACAGTTATAGTATGTTTTAACAAGGGGGGCAATCACTTTTTCACACAGGGCCATGATGGTTTGGATTTTTTTTCACCTTTAATAATAAACACCTTCATTTACAAATTGCATTTTGTGTTTACTTGTGTTGTCCTTGACTATTGTTTAAATTGGTTTGATGTTCCGAAACACTTAAGTGTGACAAACATGCAAAGGAACAGGAAATGAGGAAGGGGGCAAACACTTTTTCACACCACTGTATATGATACAAAAGACAGGGCTGATTTTAACATACCCTATATTGTTAACCTTTATTTGTTGAAATCCCTAGAAAAAAAAAATTTTGGTAATTTTTCTTTAATCATAGTCATTTTCATCAAACACTATACACAAAACAAAAAAAATAAATATAAGCATTATGTAGTGTAGGTCCTAGTAACACTCACAATTATATACATATAAATGATTATACCTGAACTTTAAATGATAGCTCAGGTATAAGAATCAAATAAATACTAATCATTGTCAGCTAGCAAATTATGTTTTTTCTATGGTGTTTTGGACAGCATTTTAGCTGTATCCTGGAATTTTTTCTCCTTGCTATCTGATATGTTCTAATCTCTTCAAACATATTCATGGTTTCTTTTCATTTGTGGATATTATTAAATATGCTTCAAAATATATGTTTAACATAGAGTGGGTATAAAAGTAAATAGGTTTTATGGCACATACAAGTATTTGACTGCAAATACCCTTTTGGACTCCCAGGTGTTAAGTTAAGGTAAATGGGTAACTCAACGGGAAAACTGGAATTATCACACAGGCAGCACAGTAATCAGATGCTCTATCATGGCTCTATGCCACACTGCATTTGGGTGCTGATTTTGTTATGGCTGTACTGTGTTACAGTCTGTTATATACAGCACAGCCATACGTTAACAAAGAGCCATGGTAGAGCACCTGCTTACTGTGCTACCTGTGTGATTCAAAAAATAAAAATATAATTGCGCTACCAGAATAACGTAAAAAGTCTAGCAGCCAGCAACAGCAATGATGAATTGTGAAAACATAAAAAACAAAAATTGCAGCACTAAATAATGTGATATACTAGTGACAATACACACCAGACAAATATCAAAAAAAATATTGTGATAAAAAATCTGTGAGAGTAAACTCACTGAAAACAGTGGGCCACAACAATAGTAGTGAAACTAATAAATATTAATAAAAAGCAAATGAATATCAAGTCCAAAATGCATAACATTAAATTATAAAAAATAATCTGTGCAGTTCATAAAAAAATTGCAGAGAATGGGAAAATGCTATGCACATAAAAAAATCCTCATGAGAAGTCAAGACTCTACAACATCAATGAATCAGTCCTTCATGTAACCCCATCCAATTCTTATAAGGGGGATTTCAAATATATACGGTAGTATGGAAATATGATACTTGACGTCCAAATTCCACCAATAGCAAACTTCTAAGCCCCTGTACACACGGTCGGAGATTTTGCCAACCAAATCCGTCGGATTTTGTCCGTCGGATTTAGTCCGACGGATTGTGTCCGAAACTGTTGCATACACACGGTCGGGCCAAGTTGGTAAAAAATCCGATCTTTCAGAACGTGATGACGTAATTTCGTTACGATGGGACTACATTCAGGCTATTAGCCAATAGCTTTGATGTAGGAATTTGATCTGAGCATGCGTGGCACTTGGTCCGATCAAAATTCTCTACACATGATCGGAATATGTCTGACCGGCCCAGTTGGTCGGAAAATATTTCCAACATGTTGGAAAATTAGGTCTGACGGAATCAGTCCGATGCATACCACACACAGTCGGATTATCCGACGACACGGTCCGATAGGACACATTCCGACGGATTCTCCAACCGTGTGTACAAGGGCTAAGAAGATAGCAAGTGCACTTATCATAGAACAATAATGGGTGCTCTTACCTTAAGGTGTGGACCCACACACCGTAATGGTGGGTCAATCATGCATCAAAGTGAATCCACCGCAAATGGTCCTCCAAAAATCTCTCGATTGAGATATCCGATGCAGGTTGTCTGTGTCTCGAACTCCCCGAAAGTGCAATCATGGAGGTAGGTATATTGAGAAAAAATTTAAAAAAATGCCTCCACATAGAGTAGATCACTCCAGTATAAAAAATGTATTTAAAAATGTTAAACTGTAAAAAACATAATTCATGAAGGTACAAGCCATCAAGAGAAATTATGCATAGGCAGAATAATCAATAAAAAGCGTGGTATATCTGGCCAACAGGCTATGTACCCCACATGTTTCGCACCATAGTGCATCAACTGGGGCATAAACCTGCTGTCAAGACTCCACACTATATATATATATATATATATATATATATATATATATATATATATATATATATAATGCTCTTTAATACAATTACATCAAAACACATATCAGCTGTAGTGGCAGCAAAGCCCATCCAATACAGGCTATCCAATTTCTAAACACTGACATACTCTGCGGACACTAAGAAAGAAGGGACCTGACATACTCTGCTGACACTAAGAAAGAAGAGACTAATCAGTGTGGGAGAGACATCCGTGCATCATCCCACCACCCTCTTTCAAGGGTCTCCCTCTTGTGGACAGAAGATATAAATAGAAAATGGATGGTCCACACTGTCCCCAAGACACATTCATATATAGGCACCTCATCCACTAATAGTACTCAAAATTGAAAAGGGGGGGAGAGAGAAGGGAAGGGTGTAACAGGGGATTTTTATACGGTGCAATTTATAGAAGAGACAATAAGTTATAAAAATTCATGAAGTTTTATTTCAATATATTAAAATTGTTTGTATAAACATTATAAACAAATACATAGAATGTACATAGCCATGGAATTTAAGGGATCCCGAAAATGTCTGATAATAAAATGATCGCACTTCATCCCAACATGTTTCGCAATGTGCTTCCTCAGGGGAATGTGCCACTAACAATAACACAAAAAGAGGAAAAAATTATTTACATATTAATGCATCATATAATGCATAAACAGATACAATATAATATTTATACAACATAATTATCTCAATATGCTTGGTCTGAAGGGGCAATGCTTACAATTATTCATTCACTCTGGTGTGTTTTAGCTTGATTTTAAACCTTTATTCTAGGCTACAATTTTGATTTAAATGTTTTATTTTATTTTGGATAATTAATTTCTTTATTTACAAATAAATAATAAATAATAATTAAATCAATTAATAAATTTTTTTTTTTTTTTTTTTTTGTTATGGAGGCCTTCTGCCCCAATTCCCTCATTGTATTGAGGTGATCCTTTTAATGATTATCCAAACATTATAGAACATTATTTATTACACCTCTTCTTTTTGAACCCCAAATTTATTATTTTTCATCATTTTTTGCCGTTGTAGCGCTCGCTTACCTCCATCTGTGTCCTCCATTGAGCTGGGGTGGTCTTTATTTAACCCTATTCCTGTGGTTTTCACAACTTATTCCATCCTAAACCGGCTCATGGGCTGCGCTGTTTAGACCAATCATTTGGGTAAGCATTGCCCCTTCAGACCAAGCATATTGAGATAATTATGTTGTATAAATATTATATTGTATCTGTTTATGCATTATATGATGCATTAATATGTAAATAATTTTTTCCTCTTTTTGTGTTATTGTTAGTTGCACATTCCCCTGAGGAAGCACATTGCGAAACATGTTGGGATGAAGTGCGATCATTTTATTATCAGACATTTTCGGGATCCCTTAAATTCCATGGCTATGTACATTCTATGTATTTGTTTATAATGTTTATACAAACAATTTTAATATATTGAAATAAAACTTCATGAATTTTTATAACTTATTGTCTCTTCTATAAATTGCACCGTATAAAAATCCCCTGTTACACCCTTCCCTTCTCTCTCCCCCCCTTTTCAAAGAAGATATAAATACCTAAAAAGTGTTTTGACAAACACATACATATAGGCCAATTCAGAAGGTTCCCTCTTGTGGACAAAAAATATATAAAAACCTAAAAAATGTTTAAAAACAACACACCCAAAAGCTGATATGGTTTATATATACCTTTACCAACCCATAATGTAAATATATATTCATTGTCCCTTTTGTAACCACTAATATATATCAAAGGAATACAAAATAAAAAATGGAAAGAACAATGGAAATAATAAAATCAAAAAATCAAAATAACCATGCTGAATAATAGTTACATCTTTACCGGTGCCAGCACAAAAAAGGCATGATATGGTAAGGTAAGTGGTCAACCTGGCCAGAACATATCCAATATAGAAAAAAACTAATAAAAATCTACAAAGCAAACCCTCCAAAAATGGAGGGAGGCAAGGTGCTACCTATAAAGAATAAACCCATATCATCATGATTTGTTGATGAATGCCTTAATATCCTAATCGAGATTTAACCCGAAAGGGGAATAACACTTCAAATGATAAATCAAGAACGTTTCTAATTTAGAAACGCCCCTAACCCTTGACTCCCCCCTCCAGTGTGAAGAAAAACTATCGATCACCTGAAACTTTCGACCAACATATTGTAACTTGCAGGGACAAGTAATGAGGTAAACGATAAAGCGTGTGGCACAAGTGACAAAGCATTTCATTGGATAAATTGTAGAAGTGGTAGAGGACTCAAAAGAGTTGAACTTACTACAACATAACGCATTTATACATACATTACACTTCTTACATGGAAAGAAACCTTTCAAATCCTGTAGAAATGTCAATTTCCATGGAGGATTTATCACATTTTTCTTACTGATGGGGCACCCCTGAAAATAACTCCTGCCTTCTCCGAAAGAAGGGGTCCTAAATAGGGATCGTTCTTCAAAACATTCCAATGATGACTGAATATACTTTTAATCTGCTTAGATTGTGTAGAAAACTGAGTAATAAAAGACCATCTAGATCCAGTATTATGTTTACCTGTAGTTTGTACAGTAGAGAGGGTAGTCCTGTCAAGTGCTGAAACGTGACGGATTTCCTCATCAATAGCTTTAGGGAAATAGCCCTTCTCAATAAATCTCGATCTCAAAACATCAGCTTGTGAGAGAAAGTCTGAAAGATCCATACAGTTTCTCCTAATATGTAGCAATTGGCTACATGGTATAGATCTCAACCTTGGGGCATAGTGACAACTATCAGTGGGGATATACCCATTGCGATCTGTTGGCTTGAAATAGGTCTTAGTGACCAACTGATGATCTACAATGGATATATCCAAGTCCAAGAAGTGAATCTTAGTAGAACTCATTTCATAAGTCAAAACTATGCCCATATCATTCTCATTAATAGTGACCATAAATTAATGTAATGATTCCTCATCACCTTTCCAGAGGAGGAGGATGTCGTCTATGTATCTAGCCCACAGCGCCAACGCAGGGCGCTGTAGAGCATAGACAACATCCTCCTCCCAAACGGCCATGAAAAGGTTGGCGAGGCTAGGGGCAAATTTAGCCCCCATCGCCACCCCCTTTTTCTGTAGAAAAAATTGATCATCATACCAGAAGTAGTTACTCCAGTAACTCCATAATGTAAAGCTGCCTGTGTGATTATTGTAATGTTGAGGATCATAACAAAATGGTGAGATGTTACTTTAAACTTAATTTGAGGGAGCAGTAAACGTGCAGTGGAGCTGCATTTTAACTTCCCCTCCCCAAACCAATCTCCTTTAACTGCTTCCAGTCCAGCGACATACCAGTACATCACTGGATTGGAAGGGTGATATCTCAGTCATCACTACAGCAATAAAGCTGATCAAGATATATTTTTAGATGTGACCAGTACCATCCAGCTACTGGGACACAGTGAGAGGGATGGATATCATTCCTCCCACTGTGTAACATCAGAAACCAGAAGTTACAAGGATTTATCATTTTTGGCTCATGTAAAGAAGCCATTACTAGCTTGAAGAAGCATCTGATCAAACTGATCTCAGTTTGGTCAAATGCTTTGGAGGCCAGAGGACAGATATGGGGTCTCTGGCCATAAAGATCTCTCCATAAAGAGGACCTGTCATATTGTTCATCCCTTGTGAAAGAAAAAATTAAAACAAAAAAAAGTAAAGATACAGTGTATGTTTTTTTTTGTTTGTAATGAAATAAATAAAATACAATTTAAAATAAATTTAAACTGCCCCCGCTCCTTCGTGCTTATTAATTGTAAATGTATGCATTGGCTCCACACGCATATGCAAATGGCAACAATCCTGCATTTCAAGTCGGGGCCAGGGCCAGGGGCGTGGTCAAGGGTGTGGTTGAAAGGCCCCATCAAGAAGGCTGTACGGGGCCCCATGATTTCTCACAGTGGCCCTGATCATCATCAGCAGTATGCTTTACCTGAAATTAATAGATTTAGTGGTAGAATATTGTTGACTCGGAGTCAAGGAATCCATAGTCTTTCCTACACTTTTATTCCTAACATAATGAGAGCAGCATGCCCTGCTATTCATTTAGAGCTGATCTTTATTGAGGAACACAATTTTAGGGCTTTAGTGGAATATCTTGAATTTTATACATTTGAACTATTTAATCTCTGCATTACCAGCAGACAGCTACAGCAAATTGGACAACAATTTTCTGCTGGTTATGTGTCTTGTAATATAGATGTTTGTCTCATGAAGCTATTGTTTGCACTTCATTTATAATGACTTTCTTTTCCTGTATTCCTTCTTTTGTCCCTTCTGTCTGCATCGCCAAAGAAAGTCTGTTTTTATACATTCGAGCATGCTTCTTTGTCAAGTTGCACAGTCACATCTTTGAAAATATAGCTGCTGATAATCTCTTGTAACTGTGTATTATGATACATTGTATGAGGTGAAAATCTCTCAAGATACAGACATTGTTAAAAAAATAAGGTCTTTATGCTTAGATATCTTCAATAATAGTTTGTAAATATAGAAAGTAAGAATCAATCAAGTGTATGAGACATAATATAACAAATAAAAAATAATATATATGATACAAAAGACGGGGCTGATTCTAACATACCCTTTAGTGTTAACCTTTATTTGTTGAAATCCCTAGAAAAATACATTTTTATGTCATTTTTTTTTTAAATCATAGTAATTTTCATCGAACACCCTACAGAAAACAAAAAAATTAATATAAGCATTATGTAGTGTAGGTACAAGTAACACTCACAATTCTACACATATAAATTCTCATACCTGAACTTTAAATGTTAGCTCAGGTATAAGAATCAAATAAATGCTAATCATTGTTAGCTAGCAAATTATGTTTTTTCTATGGTGTTTTTGGGCAGCATTTCAGCTGTATACTGGAATTAGTTTTCTTGCTATCCGATATGTTCTAATCTCTTCAAACATATTCATGGTTTCTTTTCATTTGCAGATGTGATTAAATATGCTTCAAAATATATGTTTAGAATAAAGTGGGTATAAAAGTAAATATGTTTTATGTCACATTACCTCTGCAAGAAGTATTTGACTGAAAATACCCTATTAGTCTCCCAGGTGTTAAGTTAAGGTAAATGGGTAACTCAACTGGAAAACTGGAAACCTGGAAATAGTATGAGGCTGTATGAAGTATGGGAAACGTTTGCTTACATCTGACATTTCTAAGGTTGGTAATTGGCTTTATGATCAGACGATGATCAGAATAGGTACATCTTTGAAGCTTTTCTTCCACTGACCACATTAAAAAGAATATATTTAAATTTCCATAACATTTCAATATAGTGTATAGGTAACTATACGAAGTTCAATAAAATTCCCTTTATGTCTTTTGGTTGTATTTTATGGCTTTGTTTTTGCTTTATTAATACCAGTTAAATTAATGTAGCATTTGATCTTGCAAAGTCTTCTTATCTCTGCTCATTAAATTGGTACTGTAATCAGATAATTTCCATCCTATAAATTCTGAAATGAACACATAAAACTATATTGTGGTGTAAAAATTGTTTCATAGAACAGCCTTTTTAGTTTATTGAATCCTAAATAGAAAAAATAATGTTGCTGGTATTTTGGAAAGTATGGAATCCTCATTGATGATGAATGTATTAATCAGGAACGGCAGCTGTTGCAATCTGCAGTCTATTAGTCCCGATGAAGATTCTGAAGCAATTCAACCACTTGAGTTCAGCATTAGCCAACACCTGCAAATCTATACTTGCAGTGTTTATTGCAGTTCTAAAACAATAATCGAGAAATGCAATTAGAAAAAAAATGCAGCTGAAAGAAAGTTGCTTATGTAAAAGTCTATTACACACTTTTATACAGCAAATTACACATCTGTTATCCTGCTGATCATAAGTTGTATTATTCACATTTTATACAGTATGCATAGTTGTTGTTTTTTTTTACAATATTTATTTGTGCCTATAACTATTTTTTTTTTTTACAGAAATAAGGATGCTGAGTCTTTATTGAAATGCTCATTTTATCTATGACTTACTGATGCCATGCAACTTAATACAATCCCAATAGGTGCCACAGCAGACATAACTTGAATTGTTCTCCTGGGAAGCAAAACATCCCTAATCACTTAAAGCCGTTGTAAACTGCGGAAGAATGAAAAATAAAAACAAATATGTAAGACAACGGCATAATGTACTAGTATGCATCGCATACTAGCACATTATGAAATACTTACCTTACTTACTTACCTTACCGCTGAGACAGCTGACATGTTCCCCCGTTTTGTTTCTTCAGGGTTCTAGGGTTCTGGCACTGTGAGTGGCTGGAGCCGTGATGACGTCACTCTCACACATGCGTGTGAGAGATGCTGTTTTCCGACATAGGCTCTGAGGGTCCAGCACTGTAAGTCAGATCTTCAGAGCCCAAGCGCTGATGATGTCATCAGCTGCATACACTCTCAATATCTTCTAAAGTTTAGGAGATATTCACAGTACCTATAGGTAAGCCTTATTATAGGCTTACCTGTAGGTATAAGTGGTGTAACAGAGTTTACAACTACTTTAAAGTGGTTGTAAACCCCTGAAATGAATAATTAAGAGAATATATTTCTGTATAGTGTATAATAGCCTCAATCCAAATCCCAAAGTGTTATTTCTGCCTCCTATCTCTTCCCTCTGCTATCTGCATTAGTCAATTCTGACAAGTTATCCTGAAACCACAGAATCTTGGGAGATAGCCCCGCCTCTCCAGCACACAGCTTCAGTTGTGCATGTTGCCCTGTGAGACTTTGCAGAAGGGGGGTACATTCATCCACCCAGGTCTCAGATTACACTCCGCTCCCTGCACTAGCTGTGCAGTGTGTGACACCAGATCCCCACCCCCTCCCTGATGATGGAGCTGAGAAATAGCCTTTGATCTGTACAACTTATGTTGGAGGATTTGTTTAGTCTCTGTGTATCACCTGACACATGTCACTTAAGTGGATATGCAGTATTTATGGATTCACACACACTTTAACGGCTTCAGGCCCACCCCATAGCAGTTTTACTTCTACAGGGTGGTACATGCATGCCGGATCATATATATATATATATATATATATATATATATATATATATATATATATATACGTGATCCTGTTCTACTGGGTAGGACGTGTGCATGTGCGATGACAATGGCTCACTCCCACTGTGATTACACACAGTGGGAGCCCAGCGTCGGGTACTGTGGACTTGATGTCAGCCGGCACCCACCAATTGTACAGTACACAGGCAGAATGGCATCTGCCTATGTAAGCATGGCAGATTGCTGTTCTTTCAGTAGGGAAGGCATGGATCTGTGTTCCTGCAAAGCAGGGACATTAATGCATGCTTTCAATAAGTAAAGGGACCTCCCCCAGTTTAGAGAAACACAGGCTAGGCACACATTTAATCCTTTGATCACCCCTGATGTTAACCCAGCCAGTGTCATTAGTACAGTGACAGTGCATATTTTTTAGCATTGATCACTGTAATAATGTCACGAGTCCCCAAAAAGTGTCAAAAGTGTCAGTTAGTGTGCAAATTGTTTGCCACAATATTGCAGTCCCACTATAAGTCGCTAATTGCCGCCCTAACTAGTTTTATATATATATATATATATATATATATAAAATAAATAAAAATATCCCATAGTTTGTAGATGCTATAACTTTTGCATAAACGAGGGGTGTGGCTCGCAACAGCATGGATGCACATTGAGAGAGCTCCGGCACACACACAGCCTCTCCTTGCCTAATACCCAACCTACCAATCACAGATGCCGGCAAACAGCTTTACACTAGCCCACACTCTCTCCTGAGATGAGGATCTGCAGCCCATCCAGCCAGAAACATCACGGACCTGTTTAAAACTAAACCGGAAGCCCTTGCAACGGGTCTTTAACAGTTTGATAGAAAGACAGGAAGATATGGGGATTGATTTTACGAGGGCACACAGAGCACTCAGACCGCGGGGCCCAGACACCGCCCCACCAAGGGATATAATTTGCTGCCTGCAGAACTTTACCCTCAAAGAGGAGATTATGCGTAAAGCCAGGAGAAACAAGCAAATTGTATTCAATGTGGCTAACATACTGCTGTTCCAGGATCTCTCACAAATCACTCTGAAAAATCGCAGATCGCTACACCCCCCTGCTGGAGGAATTGAGGGAAAGAGATTTGAAATACATCTGGAGGTTTCCATTTGCACTGACAGTATCGTGGAACGGTCAACAACACATCCTGCCCCATTGAAAAGAAGCCCTTCGAGATCCCCCTTCTCCAGGCCCGACAAAAGACAGTCCAAGAAGCAGAAATCACACCATACTGGGGGATTTAAGGCAGGAGCATCCAAATCTTCAATGGAGGATCACAGAGAGCAAAGGAATAATGACCCCAGACTTGGCTGTTACATTTTTACTTTTTCTGCCCATTACCCAGGCCTCCTGTTTTACCCCCTCATTTACCTGCGCTGATCATTTCCAGGCTGTGAAACCAGATACCACCCCAATGCTTGCCACTTGTATACTTACCCCTTCCCACTGACTCTTCCATGCTACTGTCTGGCTACTGCTATGGCTACTGCTACTTAAAGGAACGTACTGGACTTCCTTACCACAGGACACATAGAGTCAACTACATCTCTCAGGCCCACCCCCTCCCCCTTTCTCCCTACTCCTTTGAGCAACCCAACCTCGAGCTTCAGACGCTCCATTCTGATGACTTTCACCTTAACTCATTTGCAATTTGAATGCAATAGCCCCACAGGGTTGATAACTGTAACCCGGTGTCTGGACACATGTGTGACTAACTGATATGAATTAGCCATTTACAATGCAATATAATAACCTCTGTGCCTATTAGCTCAGATCTGGGAATAATGCCCATCACCTCATGGGGAGGTGGGCTAGGGGGACCCTGGACCTGGGTCAGGGGATTATTTGTTAATACTACCTGGTTAGGTAGATTTAGAACTAGATTCAAATTATTTGATTACTACCTGAAGGCTCTGTGTGTTGCAACCTAGTTGATCTTATTGGTTTAACTTTTTACACTTTTCACAGCGAGTTGAAGCTGGTGACTGACCACTCATCTGGTTGCTAGTCTCCTCCCTCTTCCCCTACCAAGTGACCCTGTACCTAGTTTGTTTGGTATAGGGCACATTAATTTACTACTTTATAAGACAGTCTACCCTGAAAAGGGATATCTTCAGCCCATTATACTTACCTTTCTAAACCTTCCTTTCTACCTATTTGTCTGACCTTTGGCATAGTGTTCACTATTATCCATATAACAGTATATTTGTCTGGATTTTGGCTTGCTATCACCAGTTTTGTTTTGCGGGTTCGCTCCTGGGCATTTCTTCCTGAGTCCACCAGATTGCGTACTCGGCTCTAAAACATAGTCCCGTAGTGATTTCACACAACATCAGAGGTTTGAATATACCTGAGAGACGTCCCACCCTACTGAGGGAACTCAAAAAAGATAGGCCACACTTTGTATTTCTCCAAGAAACTCACTTTATAACTCACCACCTACCTAAACTGACAGACTCCTTTTTTACAGAAGCCTACCATGCCACCAATGTCCAGATCCAAGGGGGACTCGATCCTGATAAGCAAGGAAGCCCCTTTCACCCAAAATTAATAGACCGAGCGGTAGATTTATATTTTTGAAGGGGTCGTACAACAACACACCTATCACGCTGGCCAATGTATACTTCCCTAATAGATTTCATGTGTCTTTCTGCCAACAGATAGTGAAGGAACTCCAAAGGTTCACATCTGGATGCCTAATTCTAGGCAGGGATTTTAATGTACCTCTAAACCCATTAATTGACACATCCAACGTGAAGACTTGCATTACATATAAAATCCTTAAAACACTTAAGACCCTGCTCCAGTCTTTACAACTAATTGACACTTGGCGCTTTGTTCACAATAAGGGGCGAGATTGCACATACTATTTGTCTCCCCATAACAGACATGCCCTCCCGGACTACATATTTATCTGACAACGGGACCTATCATTAGTCATTGTGGCACATATAGCAATTTAATATTTCTCTGACCACTCTCCAACCTCACTAATGCTTGACCTAGCTACACCCCCTTTAAAAGCCCAGACCTGAAGACTCAATGCCTTCTTGCTAACCGGCCCAGTTCTTCTCCAAAAAATTACCACTTCACAACAACTCCCCTGATGTGGACCCACTCATGACCTGGGAGGCACACAAATGTACTATGAGTGGGGAACTTATCAAAATAGACTCACATAATAAAAGGGAAAGGGATGAAAACATTAAGGCACTCACTGGATGTATTAAACAATTGGAAACACTCCATAAACAATTCTTCACTGCTCACACGGCACTAGAAATTCTAGACACTAGGAAGGCCCTTCAGCAGATCTTCGATAACAGATCAAAGAGATTTCAGTTTTTAAAAAAAAAATGAATTTACTATGAACCGTACAATAAGACGGGTGGTCTGCTTGCTAGGGCCCTGAGAGAACAGGCCATTAGCAACTATATACCTGGTATCCAACGAAGCAATGTTAAAGTAGATGTGACCACAGAGGCCATTGCAAAACATTTCCACAACTTTTATACTAAGTTGTACAATTTACTAGACATGTGCAGAGTAAAATATTTCGTTTCGGAATTTCGTTTTCGTCCGAAAACTTAATTTATTTAGTTACTCCCGAAATTCGTTTTTATTTATTTCGTTTTTCGTTCAAAAATTGCATTCGTCCGAAAATCCACATGAATTACGGTCGAATCTGTCTTGGAAGGCTTATGGTGTCTGTCGAATGTATAAAGAAGATTCGATGGAGCTAACTATATAGCATACTTTAGAACCCTATTAAAGTCTATGGGACTCCAACGTTCAAAATCTAAAGTGCTAATTTTAAAGGCTAATTTGCAAGTTACTGTCCTAAAAAGTGTTTGGGGACCCGGGTCCTGCCCCAGGGGACATGTATCAATGCAAAAAAAAGTTTTAAAAACGGCCGTTTTTTCGGGAGCAGTGATTTTAATAATGATTAAAGTGAAACAATAAAAGTGTAATATTCCTTTAAATTTTGTAGGGGGGGGGGGGGGGGTTGTCTATAGTATGCCTGTGAAGGGGCGCATGTTTCCCGTGCTTAGAATTGTCCCTGCACAAAGTGTCATTTATGCAGGAAAAAAAGTCCTTTAAAATCACTCGCAGCTATTATGAATTGTCGGCTCCGTAATACAGAGAACACTCATTGAAAGTCATTGATAAAAAAAAAAAAAAAAGAAAAAAAAAAAAAAAGCGTGGGGGTCCCCAAATTCAATTACCAGGCCCTTCAGGTCTGGTATGGATATTAAGGGGAACCCTGCCTCAAATTTAAGAAAAAATTTGACGTGGGGTTCCCCCTAAAAATCCATACCAGACCCTTTATCCGAGCACGCAACCTGGCAGGCCGCAGGAAAAGAGGGAGGGACGAGAGAGCGGCCCCCCCTCCCTCCTGAACCGTACCAGGCCACATTCCCTCAACATTGGGAGGATGCTTTGGGGGTCCGTGACCCCTCAAAGCACCTTGTCCCCATGTTGATGAGGACAAGGGCCTCATCCCCACAACCCTGGCCGGTGGTTGTGGAGGTCTGCGGGCGGGGGGCTTATCAGAATCTGGAAGCCCCCTTTAACAAGGGGACCCCCAGATCCCGCCCCCCCCCTGTTTGAAATGGTAAGGGGGTACAAAAGTACCCCTACCATTTCACAAAGAAAGTGTAAAAAATGGTTAAATAAAACAAACACACTTTTGAAAAATTCCTTTATTAAAAATAAAAAAATAAAAAAAAGATTCCAGCGGCGGTAATCCACTCTTGCTATCCAGCGACGGACGATCATCTCTCCAGCGATGTCTCATCTCATCCAGCGCAGCGATCCTCCATCCTTCTTCTGTCTCCTCCACGGAGACACTGCAGGCATTCCGGCGGCTGACGTTTCTTATATACGGAGGGCGGGGCCACCCGTCACCTGACCCCCCCCTCTGACGCAAGGGAAAACCCGGGGTTCCCCATGACGTATGGGTGACCCCGCCCCCCTCTGATGTAACGGAAACCAGCCAGTGTTACATCAGAGGGGTGCGGGTCACCCCTACGTCACAGGGAACCCCGGGTTTCCCCTTGCGTCAGAGGGGGGCGGGGTCAGGTGACGGGTGGCCCCGCCCTCCGTATATAAGAAACGTCAGCCGCCGGAATGCCTGCAGTGTCTCCGTGGAGGAGACAGAAGAAGGATGTATTCGCTGCGCTGGATGACATGAGACATCGCTGGAGAGATGACCGTCCGTCGCTGGATAGCAAGAGTGGATTACCACCGCTGGAATCTTTTTTTTATTTTTTTATTTTTAATAAAGGAATTTTTCAAAAGTGTGTTTGTTTTATTTAACCATTTTTTACACTTTCTTTGTGAAATGGTAGGGGTACTTTTGTACCCCCCTTACCATTTCAAACAGGGGGGGGGGCGGGATCTGGGGGTCCCCTTGTTAAAGGGGGCTTCCAGATTCTGATAAGCCCCCCTCCCGCAGACCTCCACAACCACCGGCCAGGGTTGTGGGGATGAGGCCCTTGTCCTCATCAACATGGGGACAAGGTGCTTTGAGGGGTCACAGACCCCCAAAGCATCCTCCCAATGTTGAGGGCATGTGGCCTGGTACGGTTCAGGAGGGAGGGGGGGCCGCTCTCTCGTCCCCCCCTCTTTTCCTGCGGCCTGCCAGGTTGCGTGCTCGGATAAAGGGTCTGGTATGGATTTTTAGGGGGAACCCCACGTCAATTTTTTTTTTTAATTTGATGCGGGGTTCCCCTTAATATCCATACCAGACCTGAAGGGCCTGGTAATTGAATTTGGGGGACCCCCACGCTTTTTTTTTATTTATTTATTTATTTATTTTTTTTATCAATGACTTTCAATGAGTGTTCTCTGTATTACGGGAGCCGACAATTCATAATAGCTGCGAGTGATTTTAAAGGACTTTTTTTCCTGCATAAATGACACTTTGTGCAGGGACAATTCTAAGCACGGGAAACATGAGCCCCTTCACAGGCATACTATAGACAACCCCCCCCTACGAAATTTAAAGGAATATTACACTTTTATTGTTTCACTTTAATCATTATTAAAATCACTGCTCCCGAAAAAACGGCCGTTTTTAAAACTTTTTTTTGCATTGATACATGTCCCCTGGGGCAGGACCCGGGTCCCCAAACACTTTTTAGGACAGTAACTTGCAGAATCTTTTCTCTCTGTCAAATCTTTTTTCTCTGTCGAATATTTTCTCTATATAATCTTGGACTAATAGAGGTAAGGTTAAGCACATTCGACCACAGGTTCTATAGACACAGATTGTTGTCAGAGTCATGTCGAATCTCCTATTCTATATCGAACTGTTGTAACAATGAAAACGAAAATAAAGCATTTATTTATGTCGGATCTTTCGTTTTTCGGATTTTGTGCTTTCGTTATCGTTTGTCAAAACGAAAACGAAAATAGCTGAAATTCGGACGAAAATGCATTCGGACGAAAACAAATGCACATGTCTACAATTTACCGCCGCAACATAGACAGGAGGGTATGCTGGGTGAAAGACCACAAATTATCCGGGACTACTTAGATAAAAGTGGAATGCCAACCCTGACAGACACAGACATGGCAATTGAGACATCAGAAATGAAATGTGCAATTAAAAATTTGAAGTCAGGCAAGATCCCAGGCCCTGATGGATACACATCCATCTATTATAAGACCTTTGCACATATTGTAGAGGACCTGATTAGTGCGGCCTTGAATTCTCTGTCTAAGCCTAGGAAAGTCACCTCAGATTTTCTCTCTGCTTACATTACTGTGATTCCAAAGGCCGGTAAAGACCCTGCAGAATTCACCAGCTACCGCCTGTCAGGGAGAGATTAGACCAGACTGTGTGGACTGCACAGAGGAAACCCAAAACGCATGTGAGTGAAATAACAATGTGTTTATTATAAATAACGGAAAGTGAAAGCAAACAGTGCACTACCAACCACAACAACAAGTTATATATATATATATATATATATATATATATATATATATATATATATATACACACAATAAATGGGAACTACCAGAGACGTCAACGAAAGCCAGGCCGAGGTCAAACACCGGGGAATCAGTAGATGGGTAAGGACGGATGGATGGGCTGCAGAGCAGGGATCTAGGTAGCAGGAGACAAGAGGGACAGATCCAGGATGGGCTCAGAATCAGGAAGGAACAGGTCAGGTAGATACAAAGTCCAGGTTCCAAGGTTCAGGTTTCAGGGCACATGGAGAGAGTGATACCGAGACAAGCATGTTAGGGCTTGCCGGGTATTTATAAGACTACTGATTACCCTCCCGTAACAGCTGATCGCAGCAGGTGCTGTCTGCTCCACACTGCCGGAGTACACCCGTTGGTGGGCGCTGGTACTACAGTCCAGGAATCCAATAGTGCCACCAGGAGGTAGGTCCTCTTATTACAGGCCCTGGGTGTTAGAAGACACCCGCTGGGGGACACTGGTACTGCAATCCAAGAGATCAACAGCGCCACCAATGGGTGGACCTTTTCATGACAGTACCCCCCCCTCAAAGGAGCGGCCTCCGGACGCTCCAGCTAGGTGTAATTGTCCAAAGTTAATGGCCTCAAACCACACCATGGATGAGGGCACGTCAAGCTGGGTATCGGGCACATCAGGGCAGACAGCGGGCACATCCGGGCAGACAGCGGGCACAGGCTGAGCTGGGCAGCAATTACCGGATCGTCGAGCTGGGCAGCAATCTCTGGGTCCTTAGGCCGAACAGCAAGTACTGCAAGGGCAAGCTGGATCACAGGCACTGGCTCAGCAAGCTGAGTAATGGGCCCCGGCCCAGCAGGCTGGGTGACGGGCCCCGGCTCAGCGAGCTGGACACCAGGCACTGGTCCGGCAAGCCAAATAACGGGCACAAGCTTAACAGGCCAGTTAATGGACACTGACTCCGCAGACTGGGTAGCGGCCCCCGACTCCGCAGACTGGGTAGCGGGCCCCCGACTCCGCGGACTGGGTAGCGGGCCCCCGACTCCGCGGACTGGGTAGCGGGCCCCCGACTCCGCGGACTGGGTAGCGGGCCCCCGACTCCGCGGACTGGGTAGCGGGCCCCCGACTCCGCGGACTGGGTAGCGGGCCCCCGACTCCGCGGACTGGGTAGCGGGCCCCCGACTCCGTGGACTGGGTAGCGGGCCCCCGACTCCGTGGACTGGGTAGCGGGCCCCCGACTCCGCGGACTGGGTAGCGGGCCCTGACTCCGCAGACTGGGTAGCGGGCCCCGACTCCGCAGACTGGGTAGCGGGCCCCGACTCCGCAGACTGGGTAGCGGGCCCCGACTCCGCAGACTGGGTGGCAGAGACATCAATCTGGGAGGCTGGAACATCCGGCTGGGAAACTGAAACATCCGGCTGGGAAACTGAAACATCCGGCTGGGAAACTGAAACATCTGGCTGGGAAACTGGAACACCCGGCTGGGAAACTGGAACACCCGGCTGGGAAACTGGAACACCCGGCTGGGAAACTGGAACACCCGAAACTGGAACACCCGGCTGGGAAACTGGAACATCCGAAACTGGAACACCCGGCTGGAAAACTGGAACATCCGAAACTGGAACACCCGGCTGGGAAACTGGAACATCCGAAACTGGAACACCCGGCTGGGAAACTGGAACACCCGGCTGGGAAACTGGAACATCCGAAACCGGAACACCCGGCTGGGAAACTGGAACATCCGAAACTGGAACACCCGGCTGGGAAACTGGAACATCCGAAACTGGAACACCCGGCTGGGAAACTGGAACACCCGGCTGGGAAACTGGAACACCCGGCTGGGAAACTAGAACTCCAGGCTGGGAAACTGGAACTCCAGGCTGGGAAACTGGAACTCCAGGCTGGGAAACTGGAACTCCAGGCTGGGAAACTGGAACTCCAGGCTGGCAATCTGGAACTCCAGGCTGGCAAGCTGGAACAACGGGCTGGCAAGCTGGAACAACGGGCTGGCAAGCTGGAACAACGGGCTGGCAAGCTGGAACATCCGACTGGCAAGCTGGAACATCCGACTGGCAAGCTGGAACATCAGGCTGGCAAGCTGGAACATCAGGCTGGTAGGCTGGAACAACAGGCTGGTAGGCTGGCACAACATCAGACTGGAAGGCAGGCACGTTGGACTGGAGAGCAGGCACTGGGACGTCCGACTGGGCAGCTGGAACGTCAGGCTTAGGTGGGCCACCGGATACAACTGGCATGCATGCAGGCTGGACCGGGTAGGTTGGTGCGGAGGCGGGTTGGGTTACTGGCAGGATTGTGCGGGTCGGAAAGAACTTTCGTTTCTTTTTTGACTTAGCCGCTGCAGCTTTGTATGTAGGTGCAGGGATGTGAGAAAAGAAAGTGTCTGGGCAAAAGGAAGAGAACAGTGGCAGGAGGAGGGTTCTGTGGGATTGTTACAGGTGGAGGAGAAGAGGCAGGTGGGTTGAAGGCAGGATAGGTGCTACACTTGGTGACAGGATAGTAGTATTTGGTAGGAAGTGGAGTAGACTGGGCTGTAACTGAGGTTGCCATAGGCAATGGGGAGATAGATACTTGGGAAGGCAGGTGGTTAATGAGAGGGCTGGAGTGTTGTGGCTCGGCTAAATGCAGGAGACCTGACCATGCCTGTAGCACAGGTTGAACAAACACTGATTCACACACAGCCTGACTAACCAGAGATTGCACTGAATGGATGCAATCAGACAACACCTGCTGTGGACAAGAGGAATAACATTCCATGAAATAGGCTGGATCATCCTCTAACAACCATACCAAAGATACAACTTGGCTCAAATTGAAGGGGGGAGAAAAATCACCACTTACTTTGGAATTACATGACAGGGCTGGCTCTGCACATAATTGGATTAAGGGCTGAACATCCTCAAATGACATGTAGCCCTGATCCACCAGGGAATGAGCTGATCGGATGGTCTCCAACAGCCGGTCACTAGACCACCTTTTTAGAAGCTGGCGACAATATTCACCATCCTCTTCTGCCAGCAGAGAATAATACATGATTTCATTGAAATACATATTGGCAGACTAACAGGTCAAGATGGTTCCTCAATGCAGCCACGTCTGGTCAGGGATGGTCTCGGTATACTGTCAGGGAGCGATTAGATCAGACTGTGTGGACTGCTCAGAGGAAACCCAAAACGCATGTGAGTGAAATAACAATGTGTTTATTATAAATAAAGGAAAGTGAAAACAAACAGTGCACTACCAACCACAACAACAAGTAATATATATATATATATATATATATATATATATATATATATATATACAATAAATGGGAACTACCAGAGACGTCAAGGAAAGCCAGGCCAAGGTCAAACACCGGGGAATCAGTAGAAAGGTAAGGACGGATGGATGGGCTGCAGAGCAGGGATCTAGGTAGCAGGAGACAAGAGGGACAGGTCCAGGATGGGCTCAGAATCAGGAAGGAACAGGTCAGGTAGATACAAAGTCCAGGTTCCAAGGTTCAGGTTCCAAGGTTCAGGTTCCAAGGTTCAGGTTCCAAGGTTCAGGTTCCAAGGTTCAGGTTCCAAGGTTCAGGTTTCAGGGCACATGGAGAGAGTGATACTGAGACAAGCATGTTAGGGCTTGCCGGGTATTTATAAGACTACTGATTACCCTCACGTAACAGCTGATCGCAGCAGGTGCTGTCTGCTCCACACTGTCGGAGTACACCCGTTGGTGGGCGCTGGTACTACAGTCCAGGGATCCAATAGTGCCACCAGGAGGTAGGTCCACTTATTACAGGCCCTGGGTGTTAGAAGACACCCGCTGGGGGACACTGGTACTGCAATCCAAGAGATCAACAGCGCCACCAACGGGTGGACCTTTTCATGACACCGCCCTATCTCATTGCTAAACTTAGATGTAAAAATCTTCGCAAAGATACTGGCATCGTGATTTAGCCCTCTTTTACTGACCCTGATTGGTCTGGAACAGGTGGGGTTCCTTTGCCATTAAAGCAAAGGATAACGTTATTAAAGCCATTCTACTAACGCATGTGGCACACACACATGGGTCATGGAAAGCCTTCTCTTGTCTACAGACGCAGAGAAGGACTTTGACCATGTTGTATGGGACTTCATGCTGGCTGTATGTGAAAAGGTGGGCCTAAGGCCCCATATGATGGGCAGCATCTCTGCGCTTTACCAAAACCCAGCGCCTAATTTAAAAATGAATGGCACTGTCTGACAAGGTCCTCATAACTAATGGCACCAGACAGGGTGGCCCGCTATCCCCTCTTATATTTATACTCATCTTAGAACCATTTATTCGGATGGTCAAGGCTAACACTGACATTACAGGCTTTGGGGTTCGGGACAGAGAGTTCAAGATAGTCGCCTATGTGGATGATTTACTATTCTTCCTGACCAACCCAGTGACCACCCTGTCCAACTTAATGAAAGAATTAGCTCACTATGGTTTTGTTTCCAATCTTAAGATTAACTACTCAAAATCTGAAGCCATGATTATATCCCTCCCAGAACAGACACTTACACTGACCAAAGCTAACTCCCCCTTTAAATGGGACCCAAGGGCACTGAAATACCTGGGAGTATGGCTCCCCATTTATCAAAAACATTGAAAAGGACTTAAATCGCTGGCAAACTGGATACTTTTCCTGGTTAGGCCATGTGGCCATAATTAAAATGACCATCTTGCCTAGGTTGCTCTACCTCCTACACACGTTACCAATCAAAATTCCTTCAAACTTTTTTTTAACTCATTAAGATCTATCCAATTAAGGTTTCTTTGGAATCACCAGAAACCTAGAATTAAGTTCACCCTTCTGATAAATCCTAAAGAGCGAGGAGGAATGAATATACCTGACTTCAGACACTATTACCAGGCATCTCACTTAACCAGAATAATAGACTGGCATTGTCACGGGTGGCGAAGGACTGGGTCTCCCTGAAAATGGATTTGAACCCAATTCCACTAAAATATTCTCCATGGATCCCATGGGGAGGCTACACTCTTAGTCTACGACGACATCCACTAACAGGAAACACCTTGGAAATTTTACACAGGTTGGCCACAAATTCAGCTATCCCTTCCTCACTCAGCCCTCTAACACCAGTAAAAGACAATTACGACTTTATGCCAGGCTTAGGTAACCCAGCGTTTCAACCAAATAAACAATCTGACCCCCTTCATTAACAGCAAAATAAAAGAATGGACCTCACTTAAGGAGGGGACAAGCATGCCAAATATGCCTTTCTGGGCCTATTTACAACTGCGCACTTACCTAGGAGGGATGACAAATAAAGGAAATTTCCACAGACCCCTTACATCTGGAGTCAATATGTCATAAAGGAACCCCGTTCAGCCACCTCTACTGCCTACTCATGGCTACAAAACTCAAAACTCACTGGTTTGGATGGACTCAAGAGGAACTTCAAGTGGAGATCACCGCCAAAAAAAAGTAGTTGGGACGTGTGGAAGCAGAGCACCACACACTCACAGGCAATCCAATGCCATCCCTGCCTCAATCCCCATGGGAGACTGTGTGCAGCGTCGGCGGCAGACTTGGGGACTCCCGCTCGACCATCCAGATGGAAAATCTTTCCCCCACCGTCAACAGGACCCCCAACGAGGCCCGCTACACCAGGCGCCCGCCGCTCATAGTGGCTGCGACCCTGGAAAAGCGTCCGCCACCCATCCGCGGTCCATCCGCCGCTACACCACTGAGTCGGAACTCCATCAAGCCCCGCTGGCGAGTGTGGAGGACCCGCAGATCCGAGTCGCTCCACAGTGTGGGGTGTTACCTGGGGAGCCCTCATTTGACCCCCACCATGGAAACTTCATCTGGCAGCGATCTCCTGGACAGCTGCCCCCCCAGGACAGTCCGAGGCTTCGGCCTACCCCCACAGCCGGTGGCCATATTGGTACTCCACCTACATCCTATCCTCTCTGGCTGCAGATCAACACCATCAGACACCAGGATAGGAATAAATGCAAGCCTAACATCCCATTGCCACCAAGAAAGAGTAGAGCCCCCCTGAGGGTCCGCCTGCACCAGCACCAGGGTGATAAGAGGCTCTGGCCTTTACCACGCAGCCGGCAGCCATTTTACAAACCCCAGGACATTCCATTCATCTCTGTCCTGCTCTGGGGGGTCTTCACACCTTCTCCCAGCCGCTGCATCCCCCCGCCACTACCTAAGTGGCTAATCGCACGACACATTAAAAAATTTGGAGGCCGTGGCCTGACCCGCAGCGCTCATGGCTGCAATGTAACAGCGCCCCAGTGATTCGAGAAGCCTGAGTCCTCAAAACAGACCAAAGAAGGAGAATATGTCCACACATCTGAGGAGAAGTACACACAATCATACCCTTTGCTCTCTAGGGACCCCTAAAAGGAAACCCTCACCTGCAATCCTAAACAAATTCAGATATAGTGGCAGTGGCAGGAACCCTAAGATGGCCCCACCACAGAGAAACAGTATCGAAGAAGACCTTGATGACGACAAAGTCTCATTACCAGCATCTGAAGACTCAACCGCGGGTAACAAATTCGACCAACCTCTCACATACGCAGCCATGACAGATAATGCAGCTGACATTAAAATTTCTCTTTCTGCCACAATCACGGACATTAAAACTGAATTGCTGAAAATAACAGAACAAATGGCGATATCTGAACACGCAGGGAAAATAAAGGATAGGGCCCTGATCAGGCTGGATGACATCACAAATTTACACTCTCAGCATCTGATCGATATGAACAGACAAATCGAAGACTTAGACAACCACGGCAGACGGAACAACATCAGAATCAGGGGGGTGCCTGAAACGGTCCCTCCTGATCAAATCAGACCAGCTCTTACTGCCATTTTCAACAACCTCATTGAGAGACCTGAACAGTCCCCTATTGACTTTGATAGCGCACATAGAGCTCTCAAACACAGAGCACAAGACAGAAATACGCCAAAAGATATCATATGTTGCCTACCTAACTATGGCCTGAAGGAAGACATTCTTCAAAAAGCGAGATCTAAAGATCAGATCATATACGCAGAAGTTCCAATTCAACACTTCTAAGACCTCTCACCTATCACACTCAAAAACAGAAGAGCAATAAAACCCCTACTGGAAGTGTTGAAACAAAAAGGCATCAACTATAGATGGAAATTCCCCTTTTCGCTACAAGCAAACTACATGGGAAAACAACACTTGCTAAAAGATCCTGACAACCTGCTAAAATCCTGTGAAGAGCTACAGATTGCACCAATAGACCTGCCGGACTGGTACGTTGAATTCCGTACACCACCTGAAATCAACAACCCCCAGTTCTCACCAGGACCATCTCACGCACAGTCCCCCTACCAACGTGGAAAACACAGCCGACATACAGACAGGAACAGCTTTGACTCCCGAGCCTCTTCTAAAGCAACTAGAAGCCCGAGAGTGAAGGATTCCAGAGGATACTGAAACAATTCGCACCACGACAAGTTACAACCTTACCTAGACTCATTATATAACAACCTCACCTTTACTCATTATATAACACTAATTACAAACCTCTGCTAGTCGCAATAACGAAAGACCTCCGTAGGTGGATCCCAAAGATGTTCTCGTGGTTTGGTAGACTTTCAATCCTGAAGATGACAATACTCCCCAGACTCCTCTATCTGTTTAACGCCCTACCCATTAGAATCCCAGGAACCTTTTTCACAAAACTCCTCACAGTACAAAGAAACTTTCTCTGGGCTGACAAAAAAACAAGAATTAATTTCCGTCTCCTAACACAATTAAAAAACAGAGGGGGGGGGGGGGGGGGGTTACCCGATTTCAAAAAATACCATCAGGCTTCGCATATCCCCAGACTGATAGACTGGCACTGCCATGGCCCAAATAAAGACTGGGTTCAATTGGAAGCCAACCTATCTCCACACCAAACCCTCTTCTATCCACGGTCCCTTCACTCCAAGAAAAACAAACAAATAAACCACCCACTAATTGTGAACACAATCCATATTTGGCACAAAGTAGCAGGCCCATATAAAATTGCCTCCATACCGGGCCCCTGACACCTATCGCCAACAATCCTGATTTTACACCAGGTATGCAACATAATATACCACATGACCTTCTCACCTCTCACTGCTTGAATGGCCCAAACGTTAAGTCATTTGAAACGCTCCGCTCCGAGATGGGTGAATCATTTCCTGGCTTTTGGTTTTATACACAACTGAGGGACTTCCTGGTGAACGGCAAACACAAATCTCAATACCGCCTCCCATTGACGCACTTAGAGTCTCTATGCCTCAAGAGATCACAGGTAACGAATACCACTTCTCTTACATACACCTGGCTGAACCAAAGGCCACATGCAGATAATTATAAACATAAGAAGAAATGGGAACATGATCTCAAAATTAAGATTTCTGAGAAGCATTGGGAAAAGGAGTGTATCATGACACACAAATACTCTTTAAGCACTAGATACCAGGAAATATCCTACAAAATCCTTACTCAATGGTATGTAACACCACAAAAGGCCGGGAGATGGTTCCGCTCAGCCTCGGACATATGCTGGCGATGTAAGTCTCAAATTGGATCATTTTTGCACATCTGGTGGGAGTGCCCACCCATCCTTGCCTACTGGGATGAAATTAGGACCTGGATAAAACATGTTACGGATACCAAACTAGAACTGAATGCAGCAGCTTGTCTGATTTACATAGTCCCCACTATTCTAAGCAGATATAAAACATCACTCACACGACACCTACTTACTGCTGCCAAAACTCTCATACCCATTTACTGGAAATCTGGAAGTCCCAGGGGTCAAGGATTGGTTAAACAGAGTACACTTGTTTATAAAATGGAAGAAATTGTGGCCATGAAGAGAGATAATAGCTCAAATTTCAATAAAACATGACAACCCTAGTTGGTGTTTACTCTATCTCCCGAATACCAATCACTCACTCAGTGAAATATCCACTCCATTTAATTATCAATAGTGCTGTACTGTCATAAATAATTGAGGTTTGTATAGTTAATGCAACCAAGAATTCCTGTACATTGAGGGCCACCTACCCCCCCCCCCCATTGTACAAACCCCCAATCCGACCTAAGCTAACCCGACAATCTTCTTCAATATAAACTTCACAACCTGGCATTTATTATGTCATCAATCAGACACTGTATGACAAATTGCATGAATCATACTTATACCAATGTCATTACTTTCTTTGTTAAGAAGAGCTTTGACTTTGTTTTTTGTTGTAAACCTGAATTTGCTCTAATAAAACCTTGATTGAGAAAAAAAAAGGAGTTATGCTTGTATCCTCGCTCACAAATGCTCCATTAGCACAAAAATGCAAGAAGCAGCATATAAGCTCATGACGCACTGGTACAACACCCCGGACAAGTTGCATGGCTGGAACCCACAGACTCCTGAGGCCTGCTAGAGGTGTCAAAAAGAGAGAGGCACACTGTCCAATATATGCTGACACTGTCCGCTAATGGTACCATATTCACACAAAGCCAAATCCTTGATCAAACAAATAACATAACCTGTCTCATTAACCACTTCAGCCCCGGACCAATAAACACCTTAAGGACCAGAGGTCTTTTTCCAATTTCGCACTGCGCTGCTTTAACTGGTAATTGCGCGGTCATGCAATATTGCACCCAAACGAAATTTGCGTCCTTTTCTTCCCACAAATAGAGCTTTCTTTTGATGGTATTTGATTGCCTCTGCGATTTTTATTTTTTGCGATATAAATGGAAAAAGAGCGAAAATTTTGAAAAAAAATGATATTTTCTTCTTTTTGTTATAAGAAAAATCGAATAAACTAAATTTTAGTCATACATTGAGGGCAAAATTTATTCAGCCACATGTCTTTAGTAAAAAAAATGTCAATAAGCGTATATTTTTTGGTTTGCTCAAAAGTTATAGCGTCTACAAACTAGAGTACATTTTCTGGAATTTACACAGCTTTTAATTTATGACTGCCTATCTCATTTCTTGAGGTGCTAAAATGGCAGGGCAGTACAACCCCCCCCCAAATGACCCCATTTTGGAAAGTAGACACCCCAAGGAAACTGCTGATGGGTATGTTGAGCCCATTTAATATTTATTTTTTTTGTCCTAAGGGATTGAATAATGACAAAAAAAAAAAAAATGTACAAAAAGTTGTCACTAAATGATATATTGCTCACACATGCCATGGTTACATGTGGAATTGCACCCCAAAATATATTCCGCTACTTCTCCCGAGTACGGGGATACCACATGTGTGGGACTTTTTGGGAGTCTAGTCGCGCACGGCATCCCGAAAACCAATCACCACCTTCAGGATTTCTAAGGGTGCAAATTTTTGATTTCACCCCTCACTACCTATCACAGTTTCGAAGGCCATAAAAAGCCAAAATAGCACAAAACCCCCCAAAATGACCCCATTTTGGAAAGTAGACACCCCAAGCTATTTACTGAGAGGCATTTTGAGTCCATGGAATATTTTATATTTTGCCACAAGTTGCGGGAATATTACAAACTTTTTTTTTTTTTGCACAAAGTTGTCACTAAATGATATATTGCTCACACATGCTATGGGCATATGTGAAATGACACCCCAAAATACATTCTGCTGCTTCTCCTGAGTACAGGGATACCACATGTGTGGGACTTTTTGGGAGCCTAGCCGCGTACGGGACCCCGAAATCCAAGCACCGCCTTCAGGATTTCTAAGGGCATAATTTTTTTATTTTACTCCTCACTACCTATCACTACCTATCACAGTTTTGACGGCCATAAAATGCCAAGATGGCACAAAACCCCCCCAAATGACCCCATTTTGGAAAGTAGACACCCCAAGCTATTTGCCGAGGGCCATCTTGACACTATTGAATATTTTTTTTTTTTGTCCCAAGGGATTGAATAATGACAAAAAAAAAAAAAATGTACAAAAAGTTGTCACTAAATGATATATTGCTCACACATGCCATGGTTATATGTGGAATTGCACCCCAAAATATATTCAGCTACTTCTCCCGAGTATGGGGATACCACATGTGTGGGACTTTTTGGGAGTCTAGTCGCGTACGGCACCCCGAAAACCAATCACCACCTTCAGGATTTCTAAGGGTGCAAAGGCCATAAAATGCCAAAATAGCACAAAACCCCCCCAAATTACCCCATTTTGGAAAGTAGACACCCCAAGCTATTTACTGAGAGTCATGTTGTCTGAACGAAAAAAAAGAGATTGATCGGTGGGTATGCCCACCATTAGATACCTCCCTTCATCCACCCACTTCTAATGATGGACATACATGCACCATTTATATATGCCGAAGCATGGGGGCATCCTCCCGCAAAAAAGTTATGCCGCGTACATACGTTCAAACTTTTCCATGGGCAAGCCCCCTGTCAGAATTTTGACCGTATGTACGCGGCATTAGGAGCAAAATCGCTCCTCCACCCCTTATGCCCCCATGCTTCGGCATATATGCTCTTTTTTAACTGTGGTGGTGAAATCACCTCCTACAGCACTGGAGACACGGCTTTATGTATCGTGGGAGCAAACGCTGTTGCTGTCAAGATAAATAAATCCACGCTGCAGCTGAATGGCGTACCTTCTAAGCAAATTATGGTTAACGTTAAAACAAAGTAACATCACAGGAAAACCTGACCATACCATACCTGCAAAGCAAATGCCAAAAAAAACAGTAAAAAATAAAACATTTTTTAACACAACCTGTGCCTAAAATATATATATGCCGAAGCATGGGGGCATCCTCCCGCAAAAAAGTTATGCCGCGTACATACGTTCAAACTTTTCCACGGGCAAGCCCTCCGTCGGAATTTTGACCGTATGTACGCGGCATTAGGAGCAAAATCGCTCCTCCACCCCTTATGCCCCCATGCTTCGGCATATATGCTCTTTTTTAACTGTGGTGGTGAAATCACCGCCTACAGCACTGGAGTCACGGCTTTATGTATCGTGGGAGCAAACGCTGTTGCTGTCAAGATAAATAAATCCGCGCTGCAGCTGAATGGCGTACCTGCTAAGCAAATTATGGTTAACGTTAAAACAAAGTAACATCCCAGTAAAACCTTACCATACCATACCTGCAAAGCAATTGCCAAAAAAAACAGTAAAAAATAAAACATTTTTTAACACAACCTGTGCCTAAAATATATATATGCCGAAGCATGGGGGCATCCTCCCGCAAAAAAGTTATGCTGCGTACATACGTTCAAACTTTTCCACGGGCAAGCCCTCCGTCGGAATTTTGACCGTATGTACGCGGCATTAGGAGCAAAATCGCTCCTCCACCCCTTATGCCCCCATGCTTCGGCATATATGCTCTTTTTTAACTGGTGGTGAAATCACCTCCTACAGCACTGGAGTCGCGGCTTTATGTATCGTGGGAGCAAACGCTGTTGCTGTCAAGATAAATAAATCCACGCTGCAGCTGAATGGCGTACCTGAAAACATGAAAAATGGTTAACAATAACACAGTAAACAGTAAAGTATAAAAAATTAGAGAGAAGAGAGAGAGAGAGAGAGAGAACAATAAAACGACAACTATTTTTGGTTTTTATATTTTATATTTTTTTTGGGTTTTTTATTTTACTTTTTTTTTTTTTTTTTATACACTTTTTTTTGAACTGTAAACTGTAACTGTAACGGTTCGGGTCTCTCAAAATGCGATGGCATCTTGGGAGACCCTGTGTAAGTGTGCCTAGCCTGTGAAATGCTGTACCCTACGCTAATACTTCACTAGTTCATGGTAGCGTTCAAAACACTCACCCTGACAAAGACCAGGATTGCCAGGACAGCGTGGACAATAAGAACGGGTGTCACGCCTATATCCGCGCTTGCTACAGACACGACATCTTTTTTGGGGGGCTCGTTGGGTAGGAGTACTCGGGAGGACATAAGAATAATGCCTCTCATGCAGCCGGCTTACTGCATTTGGTTGGGAATGGTGAGGTACAGGACCCTCTGGATACAGAAGCTCTGTGACAACCTCTCTTTGGAAGAAAAGAAAGGTTAATGTTCCGCCTGAAGTTTTGTATAGCACAAAAGCATTCAGCAAAGCCAATTGAAATAAGTAAGCAGACACTTTTTTGTACCAGCGTCTGGTCTTACGGGAAGTTAGATACGGCGCCAACATCTGGTCATTGAGGTCCACCCCTCCCATATTTTTGTTATATTCGTGGACACAGAGGGGTTTCTCCACAATACCAGTCGCCGTAGAAATTTGGACCGTCGTGTCTGCATGAAGGGAGGTAAGAACGAAAACATTCTTATTATGCCTCCACTTCATAGCGAGCAAATTATTACACCGATAGCAGGCTCTCTCCCCCAGCCTAAGACGGGAATCTACAAGCCGCTGGGGAAAGCCCCGGCGATTAGGTCGCACGGTGCCACATGCTCCAATCTGATTATCAAATAAATGACTAAACAGTGGCACGCTGGTGTAATAGTTGTCCACGTACAAGTGGTACCCCTTTCCGAATAAGGGTGACACCAATTTCCACACTATCTTGCCAGCGCTTCCTATGTAATCAGGGCAGTTCTCCGGCTCTACGTAACTATATTTACCCTCATAAACCATAAAGCTCCATGCATAGCCTGTGGCCCTGTCACAGCACTTATAGAGCTTGACCCCGTATCTGGTACGCTTGTTGGGAATGTACTGTTTGAATGACAAGCGACCAGTAAACTTAACCAGGGACTCATCAACGCAGACAACTTTTTGGGGAGTAAACAAGTCTGCAAAACGTTGGTTGAAGTGGTTTATGAGGGGCCGAATTTTGTAGAGCCGATCGTATTCAGGGTCTCCACGTGGACGACAAAGTTCATTGTCACTGAAGTGCAAGAACCGCAAGATCTGCTCATATCGTTTCCTGGACATGGAGTTAGAGAACACGGGCATGTGGTCAGCCGGATGCGTGGACCAATAAGCCCGCATCCGCATGAATTTATGTGTGCCCATGTTGAGGGAAAGGCCCAGAAACGTCTTAAATTCGGAAACCGTAACTGGTTTCCAATCTCTGGCAAGAGACGGCAACTGGGGATTAGCGGCTATGCGTTGACCAGCATATAAATTGGTTTGGTCCACAATAGATCTATAGAGATCTTCCGTGAGATACAGAGAATAAAAATCGAGTGGCATAAAATCATCTGTATCCACCTGAATACCGGGTTGGGCAGTGAATGGGGGAAGTACGGGTTCTGCAGAAGTGGTGGGCACCCAATTAGGATAGGCGAATTCTGCAGGAAGGGCACTATGGGTACGACGGGCCTGTCTTTGTCTTCTTCTTGGTGGCAGCGGGACACTACTTGTGCTTGCCACCTCGCCAGCTTGAACTGCACTTATGGGACTCGCCACGTCACCACGTGATACTGCAGTGCTGGATGTACGTCCAGGGTGTACTAGGCCGCTGGTGCTTGCCAGTTCACCAAAAGGATGAGCGGCGCTAGTACTGGCTCTATACTCCATACGAGGGACTTGCGGTTCCTGCACCTCAACAACATCAGAAAATCGGGGTCTGGGTACGCCTGACAATAGCAGGGACCTCTTCTTCGTCGTCAGAGCTATCTGACATGGAGGCGCTGTCCTCTACAGGTTCGTATTCTGAGCCTGAATCTGACAGATCAGTGTCTTCCTCTTCACTATCTGTCATGCTCAGAAACGTGTAGGCCTCTTCACTAGTGTACCTTCGCTTTGCCATTTTGGGCTCTAAATTTAGGGGTACAGTAGTGAGACTCACAGGTAAAAAAGCACCTAGCCTGTCAGCGACTGTATAAAACGCTACAAAAAAAACTGTTAGCGATCGCAGGGATCAGGCCTGACTCTGCGAACGCTGCAGTTATGTGTGTTGTGTTTTGTAAGTGACAGTGATCGATCGATACTGCACTTGGGTGGGCTGGGCTGGGCTGGGCAGAGGGGCAAAACGCAGGTGCTAGCAGGTATCTGGATTGATCCTGCTAACAATGCGTTTTTTTAGAACCCTAAATTGCTGGGCACGCTAGTATAGATCTGATCAGATCAGATATTGATCTGTTCGGATACTATACCACTAAGGGAGGTGTATGCTTTGCGCGTGGGTGTTAGCGGTGCTGGCACTAACCTAGCACTGCCTGGGGCGACGCAGACCCTTTCTGACCCTAAAACCAAATTTATATCACCCGCCGGGTGATCAGGGGGTTAAACCTTTATTAGGTAATAAATGGCGGGTGCCCTGATGCTATAAAAAGCGAACTACCTAACCAGCGTCACCCGTAACACTTATACGGTGATCACTGGTCAAAAGGGTTAACTAAGGGCAATCAGGGGTTAAAACCTTTATTGGGTATTTATATGGGGGTACCTGAAGCTTTATAAAAACCTGACGGGGAACCTAAATAACTAAATAACTAACTGGCTAACCAGCGTCACCAGTGACACTTATGCAGCGATCGCTGGTGAAAGGGTTAACTCTAGGGGCAATCAAAGGGTTAAAACCTTTATTAGGTTATATATCGGGGTACCTAACGGTATAAAAACCTGACGTTGAACCTAAAAAAAAACTAGCTTCCTAGCGGGACCAGTGACACTATTGCAGCGATCAGAAAAACGATCGCTTAGTGACACTGGTAAAAGAGGGTGAAAGGGTTAACTGGGAGGGCAATCAAGGGGTTAAACCTTTATTAGGGGGGGTAGGGGGCTACCCTGGACCTAAAGGGGCCTAACACTAGCTGCCCTGACACTTTTTACAGTCACAACTGACACTAAATGTAGTGATCAATAAATAAAATGAACACTGCATTAGTGACACTGTGACTGGGGGGGGGCGGGGGGCCGATCGGGGGGGGTGATCGGGGGGTGACTGGGGTGAAATGTGTGCCTGTGTGTACCTATGTGTCAGTGGACTGTTGGTGCACTTACTTGGACGTCTTCACTCCTCGCTGTCCGGTTCAAAAAGACCGCCACGAGGAGTGTGACATCACTTCCTCCTCCTGTGTTTACATTTTCACAGGGGAGGAAGTTCGTCACTGGCCAGGAGCGATCGAGAGGGGATGGCCAGAAACCAACGGCCATCCCCTCATCGCGGATCGCTCCGGCACCGAAAGGGACCGCCGTATCTAGCGGGAGGGGGTCCGATCGGACCACCCACCCGCTAGAAGGCATTCACGTACATCTACGTGATTGTGCCTGCCTGTGCCATTGTGTTGACGTACATTGGCAATATGGCGGTCCTGAAGTGGTTAAAGAGATATAAGCACTCTCTATCAAGACACCTACTAAATGTGGCCAAGCCCTTTACATTGGAATTCCCACTGGGTTCTCTTCATTGCAGACTGGTTGTGCAAGATATCAGACACCTAAGAAATGAAGGAGACTCTATCACAGGCCAATGATAGGGTCGATAGACTCCATAAGACTTGGCAAACCTGGCTCACCTTCTAATACTCCCGAGCCTATGAAGACATCCTGACACCCTTGAACTCATAGAAAACATATATTATGGTGACCTCACAGACACCTTCTGAGGACTCATGAATATCCACATGGATATCTATACTTACAGAGACATATCTGATGCCACCCTTCTCCCCTGCTGCTCTCTACATTTCCTTTTTCTCCCACCTTTCCCATCCTCAAAACCTAGCTAGCAATAGCGACTAAGGCTGTTTGTTAAGATCTAAAAAGGTTATTAAAGCACCATAGTCCTGCTCACACATGAATTTTGTGACTGCAAGTCAGAAAGTCTAAGCCCTTGTACACACGGTCGGAGAATAATCCGACTGTGTGTGGTATGCATCGGACTGATTCTGTCCGAATATCCGTCGGACCCAATTTTCCAACATATTGGAAATATTTCCCGACCAACTGGGCCGGTCGGACATACTCCGATCATGTGTAGAGAATTTTGATCGGACCAAGTGCCACGCATGCTCACATTCAAATTCCGACACGGAAGTGCTCGTTCAGGTAAAACTACTGCTCGTACGCGATATAGCACATTCGTCACGCTACAATGTTAAAAATTCTTTCATCAAGCGCATTCTCTTGTTCTTTACAATGCTGCAAGAACGAACTTCTTTTGATGCTCATAGTCACACACACTTCTCCCGAACGGATTTCATTACTCTTTTTTAACCATTTCAGCAATACAATTTTAGTTTGCGTCACATCTACACAATTTTTGATTTTTTTTTCTTTTTTGGATGTTTTTATTGGGGGATTCACTGAAAATCTCCTTTAAAGACACTTTGCTCATTTCTCCTTTTTTGTGTTTTTTTTTTGTGTGTAAACTTACAACAACATTATTCTATTTTTGATATTTTGTTTTTCTTTTTTAATCAACAGGAGGTTGTTTAGTGTTGGTACCCCTTGTTATTTATTTTACTTTGTATTTTTGAAATGTACCTGCCTGCTCACAAATAAACTGTACTTTTGGAAGGAAAACACATTACACAAGTATTTCATCAAACAAAAAAAACCTTTATTTTGGTCGCTAGAAACTAAAAATAGGAACGCAGCACTGGAGAAACTTCTTAACTTTCGTGCAGCCTTTGGCCCCCAGGGCAGACATGAATAAATTCTAATAGAAAAAATTGGTGGCCTGAGGAGTAGATATCTCAGGGAGAGAAGTCTGGTCCCGAAGTCCTAGAGAGCAGGAAATTCAGATGCCATTTCTGTCCCCAGGATGTGGATCTTGAAGAGGGTGCATCTTCTGGCAGACCAGACTCAACCCAGGCCATCACTCTCTCGTCTTCCTTCGGGACTTCCCACCAGGCATCCTTCCAGGATGTGGCTGGGCTCCTGTAGCTGGGGCAGGAGGAGGAGGGCGTTGGTCAACCTCCTGGCTGCCACTTGCCACAGCCTCCCCCTGACTGAGGTCATCCTGTGTATGAAAAGGGGACATAGTTTTATTTTTTTGCTCATCAATCACACCATTTTGTGCTCCTGGCTTTTGCAAATTGAATGTTACCAAATAGAACAGACTATCATTCTGAGCCCAGCATTTTTCTTTCCCGTCCCAATCATTTTTGGTCACTACTATCTATTGAGATGTAAACCACTTTGAGAAATCACAACTTACTGATCAATAAGAACATCTAGTTAACATCATTAAATGTAACACAAGAAATATGTTCAACAATGCAATACCTGTCTCAAGCTGGGCCCCACCACATGTTGCTGCCTGGAAGGCCCAGGTTGGACATCAGAAGACTCAGCTGGGGGTGAAGGATGCCTTGAAGGAAGCCTGGAGAGTGGTGGCCTTAATGGTGGCCTGGTTACCCCTTGGTCTACCAGAAAATGTAGCCTGTCAAAGTGAACCATCCTGGGGTAATAAACAGCATCTGGATCTCCTGCTCTCAAGGACTCCAGGTGCTTCTTTCTCTCCCTGAGATATGTTAGCTTCATGTCCCCAATTTTCCCATTCAGATAGGCCATGTCTGCCGTGGGGACCATGATCCGCAACAAAGCAAGCAGTTTCTCCAGTGCTGCGTTCCTCTTTGTTCTGTCAGTATAAAACTTGTTGTGGAACTGCCACAGACAGGGCATCTCCATGTACAGTTCTATGAATAGCCCCATAAAGTTTGCATTTGTGAAAGGATCCATATTGTCTGCAAGACACAACACAAGACAAACCCTCAAATACTAATAATGCAATTAAAAACCCTCCTAATCTTGTCCCAACATCGGCCTAGATAGAAGCAGTCTAGTCTAGTGAATCACCAAGTAAAAAATGTTACCTTCATTTCCACGTTCGTCGCGTCCGCACCTCACACTCTCCTCCCAGATTGTACAGACGATACACGCGTGTTGTGTTTTATATACAGAGCGCATGCGTGAAACTTCGCCCGCCCCTGACGTTCTTTCCAGACTATTCATCGCCCCTTTGCTTCCTGCGCAGTGGGGAGAGAACACGGCGGAGAGAACGCAGGTGCGCACTAATAATAGTTACACTAACGAGGAGGAGGGTGAGGAAAGCCTGGAGCCTGAAAAGTCCCGATCCAGGAAGACAAGATTTAAGGCCTCAAATATGTCTTTTGGAGAGATGTTGGAGATGGTTGACATATTGAACAGGACCGACTATGATGGGAAGTATGGACCTTACCCAAACCCAAATATCAGAAAGGCCAAGATCATGAATAAAGTTGTGAAGAGTCTTCTGAAGAATTTTGGGGTACACCGATCCAAGGATCAACTGAGAAAACGCTGGTCAGACCTGAAACTGAATGAGCACGAGCAGTACCTAAGGATCAAGCGTGTTCTTAAAAAAAGTAAGTAGTTGTGTGTTCATATGATTATTCTTGCTTGCACACTGCTCCATGTGCTTTGATTTCATGTTGTGCATTTTAAAATGGGCACTTTCAAGGTCATGGTTTCGTTCGTTCGTATGAAACATTGTTCTGCAGGGAAGTATTCCAGCTTAACAAAGTGTCCACAATAATGTTCTCACCTTGGAACTCGGCCCAAAAACACAATTGTACAACACTTTCAAGCAATGTTTCATATTCCTATTTCTGCCCTCTGTGTGCTAATTAATCTTTGTTTACATTCTCATAGGGGAGAGAAGACTCGGCAAGTATGAGGACACCAGGGACCACACCCCTCCCAAAGAAGGGCAACTTCCAAAAGCAGAAGCAGAGGAGCAGGAGCAGGAGCAGGAGGAGGAGGAGAAAGGAGAGATTGTGGAGGTTGGACAAATTGTCACCACAACAGGTGAGTGTCGGAGAACACAGCTTCCGGTAAGCTCATCAATGTATATCACCATATTTGGATTACATGGTGTGTTTGTTTGCTTTGTTTTGTAGGTGATGTGGAAGAAGATTCCCGTTTTACCAGTGAAAGTGCCCAGATCTTGATCGGGGAGATAATGGGGTGCAATCAGGATTTGGAAATTGTCCAACAAAACATCAATGATGTTAAAAATAAAATGAAGAACATCATTGATGTTTTGGGGAGAGTGTGAAACCCAAAAAACTAGATAGGGTTTTATTTTTGCTTTAAAAAAAAAAAAATTTGTATTTTGCAAAATTAAGAATTTGGAAGATGCACAGAGTGTGTAAACATGCGCTATCTCCCATCATGGGGGGATCAATGTACATGTTTTGTGAAAAGTGTCTGAGATGAAGGGGTTTGCAGCCCCAAAGCATGTACATTGATCCCCCATGATGGGAGTTAGCACATACTGACACACTGTGTGCATCTTACAAATTAGTTTTTTTTAGGGGTGACACCCCATGTGATGAAGGCAATATCAGCCCAGTTTGTACATACTCATGTCTGATATTGTCTTCACTTTTCCAAGTTGAACTTTGTAAGTTCCTGTGTTCTGTATTTTACGGTTTGATACATGCCTGTTTACACAAAAACAACAAGGAAAAAAAAAATGATTAAACTCTGTTTTGGATACACAAAATCTCTTGGTTTGTTGTAAAAACCTTTACTAAACGCACATGTGAATGTGCTTGTATTAAAAAGTTGCATTCTCAACAATGTGTGGCTTCCTTTTTCATTGGGCATAAAATGTATTTGTAGTCAAATTTGAGTTTGTGCTGAGAAGGAGTGTGATTTAATAAAGGCAACTCCATTTTGCACTCCAAGTGCAGTTTCAGGTGTACTTTTGCAGTGCACTTGTAGTGCATAGTGGATGTGCCTTTATTAAATAAACATCCAGAGTGAGGTGTAAATTTGGACAATCATGCCATTTTCCTTAAAAATCAAACAAATGGTGTTACCTGAACTAAATAAAATTAAAGTGCCTTATGCTTATGTAAATAGTGACAGTATTATTAAGTGATAAAAGATAATGGTAAATAGTAATGCACTACCTGAAAACGTTAGACTAAACTATACTAAATTAGAATTAAAGTGCCTTGTGCTTATATGAAAAATAGTAGTGTTAAATGAGTGACCCACTCCCACGAGCAGTGTCTCCTTCTTATTGAGTGATAAATTGTTCCTTTAAATAAATATGTGATAGTAAAAAATTAAAAAATTATGCACAATTACAATATGAAAAAAATCCAAGTTGTGAAGTTTCTCCAACAAATTAATCCTTGAATAATGAATGAAAAGGGATATCCAGTCTGTTACAAATCATAAGCCAAAAGTATCATGTGCTTTAAATAAACATGAATATCTCCAAGAAAAAAATTCATAAAATATTTTTCCTTATATTAAAACGTGCAACACACAATGCATGCTTGAACAAGAAAGCTATGTAATAAAGTCTTTGGTGAAATTAAATAAAATACGGTGACCAGTGGTTATTGTTCAGTGATCTTCTTAATAGGAAAGATACAATAATAGAGTCTATATGTGAGCTGAAATAAATAAAGTGACCAGTGGCTTATTCAGTGCTTCTCAAAGACAGGTGCCAGCAACCGTGTTTTGTGATTCCTGTATCTCCAGTGTACAAGGCACACCAGGTAGAGTGGCCCCTTACCTTACTGCTGTAAGGTAAACAGCAAATCAAACAAACAACAGGGTCCAGGGGTTGTGCCCTAATTCCTGGTAGATGGGTACTGGCCCCCTCGGCTGGGTTTTTTCCCTCAGATAATTTCCATATGGATCTTAAGCTTCAATACCATCCACAGAGGTCTGATCACACACTCCACTCTGCACAGAGTCCTGGAACCTACGAGACATGAGCTGGGGCAGTAGCCAAGATCCCGGGACTGTCCTACAGTACCTGGAACACTTGGCAGCAATGACACAAGACCGTGTTCACACGATGAGACATTTCTTGGGGCTGCAGTTTCTCTGAACTCCACAAGATGGTGATACTCACTTATACCGAGACAGGAAGTCTCTATCAAACTATCTAACTTACTATGCCATTTTCCTGCCATGGTGCTGAAAATGAGCACGATTTGGGTCAGTAATGCACTACATACATTCGTTAACAAAAAGAAGGTGTGTGTGTAGCAGACCCATAACATAATAAGATAATCTGAAGAAGAGACTGTCCTCTCATCTCGCTCTGAACTTGGGTTTGCACTGTTGGTGAAAAAGGCACAACTTTAAGAAAAACTGGCAAAGTGGGAAGCCACAGTCTGCCATTCCTGTGGCATTGAAGGACACTGTGTAGTGAAACAAGAACAAAAACTAGTAATTTGAACTGAGTATTTAAAGCCTAAAGTATAAGGTCCCCTTATGAGAGTCATAACCCCCACCCCCCCCCCCCCCATCTGATGGGCCCTTGCTAAAAAATGAGGGGGATGTTTAGGACAGGTAACCCCCTCCACTTGATTGAGAGCTGAATTCCTAAATAATGTGTGATACTTTGGGAAGCCCCTCCTTACTTACACTATTGGCAGCCCACCGGACAGGTAAGAAGTGTCATAATAACTAAATGGAAGCACATTTTGACATTCTGCTAGTACATAGCAAGAAAATTAATGTGTTAAAAAAATAAAAATAGCATTTGAAAGTATTGAGGCAGGCCCTTACACTACATGCTTTGGTGAATTCGTCCATAAATGTGATCATGAAAAAGGTAGGTATAGTGTGTATTGGGTTGTGTCAAGTCATCAGATAGAAGATTGCTATCAGCTGAGGTAGCAGTTGGGGAGAGGGGGGTTACTAATGAGTTTGGCACAACTCCAAAAATAAAAAAAGGTCACTTTGCATGAATTGAAGCACACACATCACATTTGTAGACATGTTAGGGGGTGTTTAGGGGAAAGCAATACTATGGAGCTGACAAAAGACATTGTTAAGTGACTAGACTATAGTTTTATGGCCAAGAAGAGCATGGTGAGGAAGTTAGTGAGGCAAATATGCATGAGGACAAAGGGGCAGAGTATATGAATTAGAGCATATTGCAAAGATGGTAATTAGGGAAGGAGAAAAGAAGGAGGAAAGAAATGCAAGACATTAGCAATCATGAAATACATAGAATGTGATGTTTAAGGATAAAACTTAGCATAATATAGTCCTTCTGCAGGAGCTGAATGATGGCAGAACAGGTCTCTGGAATAATGATCCCCAGAGCCTAGGGGGAGATGCCTGTAGAGAACTTGAGGTCCTGAAGACTTCTCCCTGTCGCCAAGTAGCGCAACGTGGCAATGAGCCTCTGCTCCAGAGTGATGGCTTGCCACATGCAGGTATCCTGCCTGGTGATATAAGGGGTCAGCAAAGCCAGCAGACGGTGAAAAACGGGGTCCGTCATCCTGAGAAAAATCCAGAAATGATCAGGATTATTCTCGCGGATCTCACGGAGCAAAGACATGTGCGAGAACTGGTGACGCTGGCACAACCAATTCTTGGTCCACAAACGCCTCCCCTCCCTGTTCATGGACCGGGCTTGTGTCAAAGTCAAAGTAAGAACCCCAACACGAAGCCCCTGCACAGCACAAACTGTACGATGAGTACGTAGACTAAACATGTTTTGAAAACGGTCGGCTGGTCAGAACGGACACCAGAAAGCACCGATAAACAGCAAGGCCTGAAAGAACGATCTGAATAGCAGAAGCAAGCAGACAATAAAAAATGCCTTTCAAAGCGTACTATACCAAGATATAGTCCACAATGAGAAGCAAATACTTAATGACTGCACGCACTGATTATCAGATACGCAAAGACAAGCACAAACTGAAGAGCGGTAGCGATCTGAATCACTAATCTGAAAAGCGCGAATCGTCTCTCACCAAACTTCTACTAAAACACGCGATAGACACAAGATCAGCAGAAGGAGCCCAAAGGGTGCCGGACGTGTAGCTGAACTTCCCTTTTCTAGTCCCGCCGTACACGGCTTACGTCACCGCGTTCTTGGCAATGGCAAAATCAGACAACTTGGCCCGACCGTGTGTATGCAACAGTTTCAGACACAATCCTTCGGAACACAATCCGACGGACAAAATCCGACGGATTTGGTTGGCAGAATGTCCGACCGTGTGTACAGGGGCTTACAGTTTAGGCAACGGAATGTTTCCTGACTATGAAGACTTTGTTAATAGTTACAGTTCGGTCCTTAATGTATGCAGGCTATATGTTTCTGAATGTATGATATTACCATTTACCGAACCCTTTTGCAAAACATGCAGTTGCATCTGCAAATACTATGTTATATAATCAATCATTTAATAAACTTGGAATGATAAAAAAATTTAAATAAACTTTTGTGCAAACCAATCAATATATGCTTATTGTGATTTTTTTTACCAAAAATATGTAGCAGAATACATATTGGCCTAAATTGATGAATACATTAAATTTTTTACATTTTTTTTATTGGACATGCCCTGGGACCTCGCCTCTTATGATGTCACCACCCGGGGCTAGACACGTGCAAAAGGAAAAAAAATTGTTTAGTTTAGTTTCGTTTTAATTTGTTAATTCATTAATTTTGTTTAGTTATATTCGTTAACTTCCTTAAATTCGTTTTCGGATTTCTTTTAGTTTTCTACCGAATTCGAAAAATCGTCCGCATTCGAAAATATTTCAACGAAATTCGAAAATATTTCTACCGGATTCGAAATGATTTCAACATGATTCGACATTATTTCAACCACATTCGAAAAAATTTTGTGACCCGACTTTAGGGCCATGTATCTCGGGGTCACTTGGTGCTAGAAACTCCATATTTGGATATGTTGTCGCAAATCGGGTCGCAAAATGTTATTAGTTAATAGAGCAGAGAATTACATTTTGCGACCCGATTTTGGGGCCACATATCTCGGGGTCACTTATAGCTAGAAACCCCAAATTTGGCATGCAAACACAATAATACTAGCTCTACAACATATCTAAGTGTCTAGCACCAAGTGACCCCGAGATATATGGCCCTAAATTCGGGTCACAAAATATTTTCGAATGCGGTTGAAATAATGTTGAATCATGTTGAAATCATTTCGAATGCAGTTGAAATAATGTCGAATCATGTTGAAATAATTTCGAATGCATTCGAAATTATTTCAACATGATTCAACATTATTTCAACCGCATTCGAAAATATTTTGTGACCAGACTTTAGGGCCATGTATCTCGGGGTCACTTGGTGCTAGACACTTCAAATTTGGATATGTTGTAGTGTTGTAATGTCATTCTCTGCTCTAATAACTAATAACATTTTGCGACCCGATTTTGGGGCCACATATCTCGGGGTCACTTATAGCTACAAACCCCAAATTTGGTATGCAAACACAATAATGCTAGCAATACAACATATCCAAATTTGAAGTATCTAGCACCAAGTGACCCCGAGATACATGGCCCTAAAGTCGGGTCACAAAATATTTTCGAATGCGGTTGAAATAATGTCGAATCATGTTGAAATCATTTCGAATGCAGTTGAAATAATGTCGAATCATGTTGAAATAATTTCGCATGCATTCGAAATTATTTCAACATGATTCAACATTATTTCAACCGCATTCGAAAATATTTTGTGACCCGACTTTAGGGCCATGTATCTCGGGGTCACTTGGTGCTAGACACTTCAAATTTGAATATGTTGTAGTGTTGTAATGTCATTCTCTGCTCTAATAACTAATAACATTTTGCGACCCGATTTTGGGGCCACATATCTCGGGGTCACTTATAGCTAGAAACTCCAAATTTGGTATGCAAACACAATAATACTAGCAAAACAACATATCCAAATGTGAAGTGTCTAGCACCAAGTGACCCCGAGATACATGGCCCTAAAGTCGGGTCACAAAATATTTTCGAATGCGGTTGAAATAATGTCGAATCATGTTGAAATCATTTCGAATGCAGTTGAAATAATATCGAATCATGTTGAAATAATTTCGAATGCGGTTGAAATAATTTCGAATCATGTCGAATTCATTCGAATACATTCGTTATATTTCTTTCGTATTCGTTGTAATTTGTTATTTTTTTATTCGGACATTCGGATGCATCTGAATGTCCGAAAGATGCAAAATTCGGCCGAATTTCGATTCGTTACGAAACGAATTGCACAAGCCTACCCGGGGCATGCTGGGACTGTGCCGTTATAAGGGCCGGGGTCACCGGGTGACATCACAGCCTGTGGAAAGGAATGCAGGTGACTTTCCCGGGCTTTTTGGGGTACGGGTCATAAATACTGGTTAAATCTGGTCAGATCCAGCACAGGATAGGGCTACATAAGAAGGGTTCCGTCCAGTAAGGTTCAGTCGCCTTAGAAGACAGATCTGTGGTGTTTTAGGAAGTATCTCCATTGAACAAACAGTGTCTTCTGAGGCCAGAAGAGGAGCCTAATGCTACGGCTGATAGAGTGGGTGGGCGAAGATGGCAGAGAAGCATGGATCTGGCAATGCTTAGACTTACCTCGGGCTCTGTGTCAAGAGGCTCCAGTGGGAGCCACATCAGCTGCAGTTGGATCCTTTATTTCGGCTGCTGAAGGCAAATTGTCGGCAGGGGAATTACCCATTTGTGAGCCCGCGTAAAGAGGGAGCTGCTGAGCCGCAAGAAGAGGTTCCGAGTCACAGGAGAAGTAGCAGCATCACCTCTGCAGCGGGGAGTGTGTCAGCGAAGAGGTGGTACATCCCATGCCAAAAAAACTCCCCTTCTCCACCAAGATCAGCGGCAGCCAGGAGAGCGTCCTCTTCAGGACGCAGCGGCACATCAGGAGGCATGGCTAGAGTCGTGGCTAGAGCTTCAGCAAGTACCAGGGTAAGAGGAATTTTGGCCAAGGGATCGGCTAGAGGAGTGTCCAGAGGCATGTCCAAAGGCAGGGCTAGAGGCAGAGCCTCAGCGTGGAACCCATCCCAGCAGGATGAGTCATCGCCATGGCAACACATGACGCAGCCTAAGGTCAGTACGAGGTCTGCATTTGAATTGACAAGCAGCTCAGCTCCTATGGTTCAAACATGCAGAGGAATTGAGGAGGCTGGTTTGGTGGTATCTCAGGCTGGTCAGCATACACAGCCCCAAGGGAATGGTGAGTCAGCTACTATTCCTAATTTAACTAATATAGCGGAGCTACTGGCTAAATTAGCTAAGGATATTCAGTCAGCTACTAGCCAAGCTCAGGCTTTGCCAGCTCAGGATACAGTTATGGGGATCTGGGCGCCATCTAGTGGAATATTAGCTAATGACGGGCAGTCTTTTCAAAATAATTATGATTCCAATTTTTCTTCTGCATATCAATTAACTAAATCACAGAATTTACCTGAAACATATTTAAAAGAATCCATTGCTTGTGAAATCTCTCCATTGGGTTATCATTTATCTCTGTCCGTGAAAGAAAACATTTGGAGAGGAGAGTTTTTAGATATTTTATCTTTACTTCCGTCTGCTTTTCACCAAAAACTGTCTGTTCACCCTGCATTAAATTGGGGAGTGAAGGCGTGGGCCTTTGGCTCAATCTTTTTCTCCCTCAAAGAACAAGTTATGCTAAGCAGAGCCAAAATTCTCAGCCAGCAACCAATTCCATATAAAAAAGAAATATGTTTCAACTTTAATGATGGCCAGTGCAAATGGCCAAATTCATGCAAATATCGCCATGAGTGTGATCTGTGCACAGGAACACACCCATTGGCAAAGTGCTTTAAGAAGATGTCTGCATCTAACCAGCAGTCAGGGAATGTTCCAAAAGTCAATTACACTGGTGAAATGGCAAGGTATGCTCCCATGGCTCAAAATATTTACAAACTGAGGGCCCATACTAATTGAGGACTTCTGAGATGGGTTTTATTACCCTCTTTTTCTCATGGCGAAGGGCGATATTAAATCGGCGTTCTGTCTCCTTCCTATTAATCCAATATGTTTCAATTCCTTAGGTTTTTTTCTTTAATGGTAATTTTTATTTCGATAAATGTTTACCAATGGGTTGTTTGTTATCCTGTCTTGAGTTTGAGTCGTTTTCCTCTTTTTCTGAATGGGTGGTTAGTATAGAATAGAATTTAGAATTTCCCAATTTTTAATTCATTAATTCATTATTTAGACGATTTTTAATTTTTAGGTTCAGCCAATTCTTTTGAATGCTCATTATTATTATTATTATTTTTAAAATTTGTAACCATTTTGGTATTCCTCTGGTTTTTGAGAAAACAGCTTGGCCCTCAACTTGTCTAGAGTTCTTGGGTATTACTATCGATTCAGAATTAATGGAATTTAGATTACCTGAAGAGAAAATAAACAAGCTTAGATCCATATTATTGATTATAATTAGGAAAAAGAAGTATGTTTAAACAATATGCAGTCTCTGCTAGGCCTGTTAGCTTTTGCTTCTAGGATTATGCCAATTGGGAAAGTTTTTTCTAGAAGATTATATCTTGCCATTTCAGGTTTAAAGTCCCCATTTTCTCATATTAGAATCACTCATGACATGACATGAAGATCTTTTAGTATGACTGCAGTTTCTTACATATTTTAATGGGAAAACTGTGTGGCAAGAGGAATTTATATTGGACAAAGACTTTTTTCTGTTTGCTGGGTGTTATGCTATTGCTTTAACTTGGCAAACAGTGGTGTGCAGAACATTGGAATCCCAGATGGCAACAGAAAGGTCTTTAGAAGAACATAGTTCTTTTAGAGTTATTTCCAATAATTGTAGCTCTAGAGATTTGGGGTCCTTATTTTAAAAATAGGCAGATATTAGTTAGGCCTTATAATAAGGGATTTATGTATGTGATTAACTGCTTAACAACGAAATCTCCACCATTCATTGTCCTGTTGCGCTATATGATTTTCAGATGTTTAAGTTTGAACATTTGGTTAAAAACAATTCATGTGGTGGGTAAGGACAATGACTTGGCGGACTCCTTGTCAAGTCTACAGATGGATCGCTTCTTTCAGCTGTTTCCAGATGTGAACCAAGTAGGAATACAGTGTCCACCCAATTTATGGGATCTGGTTTGAGGCCCATATCTGACTATATTAGGAATTCGGTTGCACCTTCGACCTGGGCTGGATATCAATCGGCCTGGTTGCTATGGCTTTCTTTTTTGAATTCTATTCGAGAACTTGCAGGTTCTTTTTCTGAAAGTTTGGTGTTGCTCTTTTTACATTTTTTATTTACTAAAGGATATTCGTCGTCATATGTGCAAAAAACCTTGTCCGGATTTTCATTTTTTCTTAAGCCTAATAACTTACCTTCTTGCTTACAATATTTTTCCGTTTGACAAGCTTTAAATGGTTATAAGAAAAATAATTTTAAATTGGACCAATGTAAACCTATTACTCCAGATATTTTGGAAAAGCTTTGTTCAGTCACTGAACTGGTTTGTTTTTCTTCATTTGAATCAATAATTTTTCATGCGTTTTTTTTTTACATTTCAGTGTTGCATTTTTTTTTTTTTGCTGCACTTAGAGTGTCAGATCTGATTTTTATTCAGGCCTCGGATATTATTATTTCTGACACAATGATAAAAAATTGTGTTAGTCAGTCAAAGACAGATCAACTAGGGAAAAATATTTGGGTTAATTTATATGCTTGTAGTAGATCTCCTATTTGCCCTGTAAAATTGTTAAGAAATTATTCTTATATTAGACCTTTAACATATAATACAATTTTCATACATGAGTCTGGTTCTCCTTTAACCAAATATCATTTCAATTGTGTATTTAAAAGAGGCTTAGAAATGTTGAACTTAAAGAATTCTCATCTTACATCACATTCGTTCCGAATTGGAGCAGATACTGAAGCATTTGGTTAGGGATAGATACTAACATAATAAAGAAAGTTGGTAGATGGAAGTCTGATAGTTATTTACTATATAGTTGTCCTAATCAATCTTTTTGATTCATTTCAGGTAAATGTCAAGTAATATGGATTGTTGGACATTCCTAAGTTTTTTGGGCACATCTGAGTGCTAAGAAAAGAGTGTAGCCTAATAATTTAGGTTTGGATCCTCTGAGGTTTAGATTTTTTTGATATGGTATATATTTTTGGGGGATATTTATTATAACAAAAAGTAAAAAATAATGCGTTTTTTTCAAAATTGTCGCTCTATTTTTGTTTATAGCGCAAAAAATAAAAACCGCAGGGGTGATCAAATACCACCAAAAGAAAGCTCTATTTGTGGGAAAAAAAGGACGTCAATTTTGTTTGGGAGCCACGTCGCACGACCGTGCAATTGTCAGTTAAAGCGACGCAGTGCCGAATCGCAAAAAGTTGTCTGGTCTTTGACCAGCAAATTGGTCCGGTCTGAAAGTGGTTAAAGTTGATTGATTTGGTTTTATGATGATGAATAAAAATATTGTCTTAACCACTTAAAGACTGCCTCACGCCGATATACGCTGGCAGAATGGCACAGCTGGGCACAAGCACGTACAGGTACGTTGCCCTTTAAGATCCCAGCCGCAGGTCGTGTGCGCACCGGCGGCGGTGCACTCGCGACCCGGTCCTGAGCTCCGTGACCGTGGCCATGGGACCCTCTGTCCCGATCGCTGTCGGTGTCCCGCGATCAGGTCACAGAGCTGAAGAACATGCTTCCTAGTGAGCCTGTCACTGATCATCTGTTCCCTGTCATAGGGAAAGACGATCAGTGATGTCACATGCCAAGCCACGCCCCCCACAGTAAAAAAAACACTCACTCACACTTAACCCTTACACTGCCCCCTAGTGTTAACCCCTTCACTGGCAGTGACATTTTTACACTAATCAATGCATTTTTAATCGCACTGATCTCTGTATTAATGCTAATGGTCCCAAAAATGTGTCAAAATTGTCCGATGTGTTCGCCATAATGTCGCAGTCACAATAAAAATTGCTGATCGCCGCCATTACTAGTAAAATAAAAATGTATAAAAATGCCATAAAACTATCCCCTATTTTGTAGATGCTATAACTTTTGTGCAAACCAATCATTAAAAAGCTTATTGCATTTTTTTCAAAATTGTCGCTATATTTTTGTTTATAGCGCAAAAAAGAAAAACCACCGAGGTGATCAAATACCACCAAAAGAAAGCTCTATTTGTGGGAAAATAAATTACACCAATTTTGTTTGGGAGCCACATCGCATGACCACGCAATTATCAGTTAAAGCAACGCAGTGCCGAATCGTAAAAAGGGGCCTGTTCCTTTAGCTGCAAAATGGTCTGGGGCTTAAGTGGTTAAAACCAATAATAAAGCAGCGGCGGCCTTATTTACTCCAACACGTGTCTGAAGTTTCTTATTTATAGTTAAAATAGTTATTAGGGTTCCTGCCTGCTGTCCCATGATAGGAAAAGGGGGAGACTGTTTCAATACCCCCCTTTTCCTCATGGGAGAGCGGCAGGATGGGCACTTTCAAGCTCCCATTTGGGAAGCCGGCAAAGGCTTTCAGGTGAACACCTGGTATTCACATGGCCTGGGGAAAGGAATACAGGTGACTTTCCCAAGCTTTTTGGGGTACGGGTCATAAAGACTGGTTAAATCTGTTCAGATCCAGCACAGGATAGGGCTATATAAGAAAGGTTCCATCCAGTCAGGCTCAGTCGCCTCAGAAGACGGATCTGTGGTGTTCCCCTCCTCCCTTTTTTTTGTTTCTTTTTTGTCACGGCTGTAATTATGTGGTGGTGTCACCTTTGTAAAAAAATAAAAATAAAAAAAATAAAATAAAATAAAATAAAATGAAAATACATATATAATTTATACAGAGGGGCGCTAATCTGTTTTTTGAAGTTTGTCTGATATTATTTTGTTATAATATTGTGTGGATAGTTTTGGAGTTTGAACATATTATATGCAGCCTGAGTCATGGTGGCTAGGTTGTTTAAAGTTGATTGATTTGGTTTTATTATGATGAATAAAAATATTGTCTTACAACCAATAATAAAGCAGCCGCGGCCTTATTTATTCCAACACTTCTCTGAAGTTTCTTATTTATAGTCAGATTAGTTATTAGGGTTCCTGCTTGCTATCCCATGGTTACCACCTTCAGAAATGTTGTCTGATTTTCATGACCCATCTTTCTTCATCCATTGTCATATGCCTGCAAATAACTCTACCTCACCTTCTGCTGCTTACCACTGTGTGTGTGTATGACCCTTCAAGTCTCCAGGGGGGATCCTGTTGCCATCACAATTCACCACTAACTCCTACTTTCTAAAACTGTGTTCAGTTATACCAACCCCGATGGGCTAAAATCTTGGCTGGTGCCACACATTTGTGCACATAGCTGTGTCCTTGGCCACTGTGTGTAGCTGCTGTATGAATCCTGCCTTTAGCAGGCTACAGAAGAGGTCATAGCTTTAAGAGGTCTCAGTGCAGATTAGGCAGTGTCCACTAAGAAGACAAAATAACTTGATTTCAGAATACAGATAAGTGTGATGTCACCAGTTACTTGTGGCTTCAGGAATAATCAAACGACTACAACTATACTATACTATACCTGTTATTTTTCAATCACTATGAGTCTCACAAATCCAAGTATATCTATATGATATTCAACTTTGAACTTAGTTATGACACAAATAAAACTGACCAAAAAAAAATAAAATCGACCAATGACATATAGGATAACTGACACATATTAGGACTGTATAGAGGACTGTGTGTCACATGTACAAAGAAAATAGTCACATGACTGTTGCTAAAACCTGGTGTTGCTGTTACTATTGTCATAGTTGGTAATTACTAAAATTACATACATTTATATAAATTGATTATCCAAAGTTAAGACCCCTTTCACACTGCCAGCATTTTTCAAGTGCTACAGGGCTAAAACTAGCACCTGTATAGTGCCTGAAAAAAAGCAGCTCCTTGGGCTTTCACACTGGAGTGATGCGCTGGCAGGGCGTCACATAAAGTCCTGCCAGCAGCTTCTTTGGAGCGGGGAAGGAGGGATGAACTCACTGAAATCAATGGGGCAGCGCTGCGATACCGCCAGCAAAACGCCGCTCCAGCAGGCAGATTTATCCCTTTTTTAACGCCCCCACTAGCGGCAAAATAGCGCCTCTAAAACGAGGTAAAACGGCACTAAAAATAGTGCCGATTTACCGCCAACGCCCCCCCCCCCCCCCCCCGTGACTCGGTGCGAAAGCTGTCTAAATTGAAGAGAAAAAAAACTGTTGGAAATTGGCCCAAATACAAAATGCTGTAGGGAAACTTTAACCACTTTACGACCAGCACACGCCGATGTATGTCCATTATTTGAAGAGGGATATCTCGGTAACGGCAACAGCTGCTGCCACAACCGAGATATCCATCTCTTCAGGCGCCGATCGTGTGTGCGATAATGGTGGTCTCTGCAGCGGGTTCACCACGAGATCACCGTTATCGACAGCGGGAGAGGTGCCACCCCCCCTCCCGCCACTCTCCCGCACCCTCCACCGCTTACCGGAGCCGTCAGTAGCAGCGGAGGCAATCGGGTCCTTTCCTGTGCTGGGTATAGAGACGAGTGTCTCTATACCATAGGAGGGCGCAAGCGACGTCAAAACGTCACTTCCGCCCATACCTCTTAAAGGCAAATTTTTTCAATGTCATTTTTTGTCAAATTAAAAAAAAATTGTATTGCGTTTTTAATGCATTTAAGTTCAAATATGAGATCTGAGGACTTTTTGACCCCAGATCTCATATTTAAGAGGACCTGTCATGCTTTTTTCTATTACAAGGTATGTTTACATTCCTTGTAATAGGAATAAAAGTGATCCATTTTTTTTAAAACAGTGTAAAAATAAATAAAATCAATTAAAATAAATAGGAAAAAGTAAAAAAAAGGTTTTTAAAACACCCCATCCCATACGTGAGTGGTAGTCAAACCACACATGTGAGGTATCACTGCGATTGGTAGAGCGAGAGCAATAATTCTAGCTCTAGACCTCTTCTGTAATGCAAAAAATGCAACCTGCAGAATTTTTTAAATGTCACATATGGAGTGGGTGCAATTTTGAAGCGTGACATGTTGGCTGTCAATTTACTCAGCATAACATTATCTTTCACAATATAAAAAAATTGGGCTAATTTTCCTGTTGTCTTATTTTTTTATTCAAAAAAGTGCATTTTTTCCAGAAAAAGTGCACTTGTAAGACCACTGCGCTAATATGGTGTGAAAAAAAGTATTGCAATGACTGCCATTTTATTCTCTAGAGTATTAGAAAAAAATATATAAAATGTTTGGGGGTTCTAAGTAATTTTCTAGCAAAAAAAACTGTTTTAAACATGTAAACACCAAGTCTGAAAAAGAGGCCTGGTCTTTAACCACTTCGCGCCCGCCCTATAGCCAAAAGACGGCTACAGAGTGGACGCTAACTCCCGGGAGGCCGTTCCTGGACATTCTCCTGTTTACTCCACCTCTGCGCGCCACCACGGGCACGCATCGGGGAAGTTCTGTGCTGGCCGTGTCCCCCGGACACAGCCAGTCACAGATCGCTGTAAACGGCCAATCACAGCAGCCGTTTACAGCGCGATCGGTGTGCCCAATGAGAGATAATCTCATATGTAAACATATGAGATAATCTCTCATCGCCGCTCTCCCTCCTCACACAGACAGCGTGTGAAATCTCACAGCGGTTAGTGTAAAAAAATAAATAAATACATTTATAAAAAAAGGAAAATAAAGTGCCCATCTGTCCCCACTGCCACCTGTCCCCACTGCCCCCTCTGTCATCTGCCCTCACTGCCACCTGTCAGTGCCATCTGCCCCCACTGCCACCTGTCATAAGTGCCACCTGTCCCCAGTGCCACCTATCATCAGTGCCATCTGTCCCCAGTACCATCTGTCCCCAGTTCCACCTGTCCCCAGTGCCACGTATAAGTGCCATCTGTCATCAGTGCCACCTGTCATCAGTGCCACATGTCATCAGTGCCACATAGTGCCATCTGCCATCAGTGCCACGTGTCATCAGTGCCACATAGTGCCATCTGTCATAAGTGCCATATCAGTGTCACGTGTCATCAGTGCCACATATCAGTGCCCTCTGTCATCAGTGCCACCTGTCAGTGTCACATGCCATCTGTTATCAGTGTCACGTGTCATCAATGCCAGGTATCAGTGCCATCTGTCATCAGTGTCACGTATTAGTGCCATCTGTCATGAATGTCACGTATTAGTGCCACGTGTCATCAGTGCCATGTGTCAGTGCCACATATAAGTGCCATCTGTCATCAGTGCCACATATTAGTGCCATCTGCCAGTGTCACGTTTCATCAGTGCCACGTATTAGTGCCATCTGTCCTCAGTGCCATGTATCAGTGCCATGTATCAGTGCCATCTGTCATCAGTGCCACGTCCGTGTCACGTGTCATTGTCCTGGTACTCCAGGGCCTTCAAAAGTGTAATAGGTAGTCAACAAGTTAGATGTGTAATTTAAGCTCCTAGAGCACGTGATGGCGCTCCCTACATGTTGGGCCTCTCTATGTGGTCAGGCTGTGGAAAAGTCCCACACATGTGGTATCATAATAGGAGGAGTAGCAGAATTTATTTTGGGGCATTATTTGTGGTATACACATGCCATGTGAGAGAAATAACCTATTACAATCACAATTTGTGGAAAAAAAAATCTTCATTTTGCAAAAAATTGTGGGAAAAAATTACAACATCAAAAAGCTCACCATGCCTCTTACTAAATACCTTGGAATGTCTACTTTCAAAAAAGGGGTCATTTGGGGGGTATTTTTACTTTCCTGGCTTGTTCGGGTCACAAGAAATGAGATAGACCACCAGTACATCAGATGTGATCAATTTTGTACGATTTGCACCACAGCTTGTGGACTCTCTAACTTTCACAAAGACCAACTAATATCCACTCATTTGGGTTCTTTTTACCAAAGATATGTAGCAGTATAAATTGTGGCCAAAATTTATCAAGAAAAATTAATAATTTAAAATTTTTTATCACAGAAACAAAGAAAAATGTGTTTTTTTCAAAATTTTCGGTCTTTTTTAATTTATAGCGCAAAAAATAAAAAACCCAGAGGTGATCAAATACCACCAAAAGAAAGCTCTATTTGTGGGAAAAAAAAGGACAAAAATTTAATTTGGGTACAGTGTTGCATGACTGAGTAAATGTCATTCAAAATGTGAGAGCACCGAAAGCTGAAAATTGGTCTGGGCAGGAGGGGTGTTTAAGTGCCCAGTAGGCAAGTGGTTAAGTGGTTAATATTCTATATCAACATTTTTAACTGTTTTAAATGTTCTCTATATAATGTTCCCCATACTCCTCTCTTTTTTTATTCATTTTTATTTCACCATAGCAAAACCAAACTCCAGAATCACCCAAAAATAAAGGTGATATAGAAAAGAAAGAAAAATAGTTAACATTAAAATTAAAATTGAAAATTTGTAACATAAAATTGAAAAAAGTACATATTTAATGCTGCCTCAACATGAGATTTGTGATACACTTTTCTCTTTAAATTGTTAAAGAGCATTGAGTCTGTATTTAGTTAAAAAAAAGAAACACAATTGAAACTGCTTCCAAACAATGCAGCTATACCAAAGGCAGCCCCCTCTCTCTGTAGTGATTAACATATTAATTGATCCTTTTTTTTAGGACAAATTTGCAAGTCAGGCAGGCAACAAAATAATTAAAGTAGAGAGAGGACAGAAACTCTGTTTAATGCAACAGACAAAAAAATAGCTATATATTTTAGAATTTAGTTGGGCCTGATTGCAATTACGCCAATTCAGAGGCTTATCCTTAAAGCAAACATAAAAAAACAATGCTTTAAGGTCCTCTGTGTTTTTCCTCTAAAGTATTTTGCCAAGTCTGGGTCATATTTGTCTTATCCACCAATGTTTGTTTGTTTGTTTATTTTTCCTAAAATACAAAACTAAAAACCATTAATAACTCTACCTCTCTGAGAGGTTTCCCTCTGAGAGTTGTGGATTCTTGGAACCACCTTCCAGCAGAAGTAATGAGTCAGTCAACAGTAAGTACAGTCAAACATTTACAGACACATCCACATATCTATGCACTGACAAAAAAAAATATAGGAAAACTTGGTGGGTTTCTAAGTACTTAAGGTCCAAGAAGACAACATGTAAACAAATAACCTTCATACACATTAACAGAATATGTGAAAAAGGGAGGGAAAATACTGCGCTAAACCATAAAATGAAAACTATAAACAGCTGCTAACGCAGTGCTGAGCTCCGCCGAGGCCTCTCAGCATCCCTGTCCATCCTTGTTCGTAGGATGTTTTTTCGCCCCGCCGGATCCTCCATCCAGCCGGGGGAACATCCAAGCTCCAGACGGAGCCATTATTTTCGGCCGATCCGACGCCGAGGTCGAGCACGGGGCCGCAGACGGCGAGACAGGCCGGTCTCCGCCGTCATCTTGCGGCCTACTCCGCACCGCGGGACCTCCAGACGGCGCCTTGCGGGATACATCCCGAGCTGGAACCAAGGACACCACTCACCGCTGGGCCCATAGGACCCGCCCGCCTGGGACAGGGGGCTGATGTTCGCTCATTGGAGGCCTGGAGGAGAGCCAGCGCTGCGGCCTGAGAGGTGAGACCCGGCGGCCATCTTGGTACACCTGAGGCCTACTGCAGTATACCTGCATGCCTCCTCTGGCAGCTGACTCGCAAATTCCTTCAGCGAGGATATTAATCCCAGTTTCAGCACAGCCTGTCCCCTCCCTGGATGGCTGCCTGCCTGGACCAACCGCTTCTTTGAGTCCTTCACATGCTCTAGGCCCCACCGGCGGCCATCTTGGTGCACCCAGTTCCTCCTTCTACCCTCCTGAGGCCCACTTCTGCCCAATCTACACCCAGATTTGTGCCTGGCCTCTCCCTGTAACTCAGTGTTGCAGTGTTTCTTGGACTCCCCCCCCCTGCTCTCTAACCTGCAACATTCTACTTCGGGGTCACACCCCGGGTCCCCCTGCTTGACAGACATGTGATTACTCTTGGCGAGTCCTAACCGCCTTCCAATGCACCCCTACCGCTTACAGTCGCTACTTCCACATGGGGAGCTCCACGTGTAACTGAATATATGCCTAGTCCCAACGCCTCATGGTGAAATACGGACCGAAACACCTCCCTCAGTCTCTGTCTCCTGATCTGCGGCCCTCACAGACTCTAGATCGCTTTCTAAGCAGGCCGGCCTCCCCTGTTCCAACTCCAGGCTCTTCTACATATGCACAAGTGGCCTCCCAATTGTTCGTACCAGATAACCCAAGTCTTTTGTCAAGGAGCCACTTAGACACAATGTCCGCCCCTGTTACAGTCGAAGTACTTGATGATAAACTGCGAGCCCTCCTGCAAGACTTGACCAGCAATGTCTCTAAGGAAATGGGTAAACTCGCCCATGAACTGCGGGGGGAGCTTGCTCAGATTGGGGAACGGACTGACGTCCTGGAAACCAAATTTGACGATTTATTGCAATATGTACACGTCTTGGAAGAAGACAACGCCGGTTTGAAGCAATCCGTCTCGCAGCTCCAGTCTCAACAGGAGGACCTGGAGAACAGGGAACGCCGCCAAAACCTACGCATCAGAGGAGTCCCTGAGACGGTTAGTGAGGGGGAGATTAAACCATACCTACTCAGCCTCTTCAATGTTGTCGCCCCTAAAATTCCGGACATAGATTGGAAACTGGATAGGGCCCACAGATCTCTAGCCCCAAGGCCCCCGGCTGGGGCCAACCCTAGAGACATCATTGTACGCTTCCACTACTACGACAGCAAAGAAGCTCTGACCATGGCCACCCGTAACAAGTCACGTCTGGAATTTAAAGGTGCCAAGATACAAATTTTCAGTGACTTATCCCCCATAACCTTGGCTAAACGTCGCAGCTTTCGTCCTGTAACTACCCATCTGCAGAATCACCAGTTCCCGTATCGCTGGGGCTTTCCCTTTCGTCTCTCGGCTACTAAAGATGGGACTCAATACTCCATGAGGGATCTTCAGGAAAGTGAAGCTTTCATACGCAATTTGGGTTTACCACCTCTGCCAGATGAAGACCCCATCCCGCTTCCAACGACGCCCATACCCACGTCTATCCCGGCACGGATTTGGACTCCAGCTCGCCAGAAATCGCAGAAATCCTTCTCTACTCCCCAGCGTAATTTGCATCCCAGATTGCTTCCTTGAAGAGAACTCTCAAATGTCGGGTTTGGTTGGACTCGGCCTCGGCCCCTATTTCACCATGTCTTTTTTTTTTCCCCCCTTAATAGGGGAGGTCCGCACCCTTAGTTATAGGTTGTGACTTCTCTTTTCTGCCCATTTTTGGTTGATTGGGACTATAGTATATTGTTCTTATTGCCTGTAGCTTTTGCTGGAAGGTGGCGGGGTCTCTCCAGATGAGCTGGAACCCCTGATGTGCCTCCTTTTGTTCCGCGGCTGCGGACTCCTGGGTGGTTTTTACCCCCCAGGCCTTTTTTCTACTACCTATGGTTTATTTTTCTATTTTTTAGGCCTTTTTTTTGGCCTTTTTTCAATTTTTGCTTAATTTGGATGCTCTCTTTCTCACTCTGTAGATGCATTGTTGTTATTATATGCTTTCACTCGCTTTTCATTCCTAGGATACACCACGATTCCCAGTATTTCCTTGGTTTGTACAGGTATATTTGGTTATTGTATGTTTATTATGGGTACTTTAAGCTCCAACTACTTGATGCACAATGGCTTTGAGGGTACTTACTTACAATGTTAAGGGCTTGAACTCTGTTCATAAGCGTTGGTTGGCTCTGAAGGAGTTCAAGTCCTCCAACGTAGATGTGGTCCTAGTCCAGGAGACTCACTTCCGCCCAGGGGGCTCTCTTAAATTTGCTGCCAAACATTTTCCGGTTTCTTTTATGGCCTCCAACCCCTCTGGTAAAGCCGGGGTCGCGATACTGATTAAAAAAAACCTGTCCGTTATGGGTAAAGTCCTCATTCCTTGACCCGCAGGGTAGATATATTCTCCTGGACTGTGACTACCTATCTCACTCTCTTACTATAATTAATATTTATGCCCCCAATTCGGGTCAGGTTCAGTTGCTCACTGGGGTCTTGGATACACTGGGCACATATGCCCAGCCATTCATGATCATCGGCGGGGACTTTAACATGACTATGTCCGCTAGGAGGGACAGACAAACCCTATTCTCAGGTAACCCCTCCTGTAAAACTGAACGTCAATCCACTGCGTTTCGCAAACTTATTAGGTCCCATAACCTTCTAGACATTTGGAGGATTAAACATCCTACGCATCGGCAATTTTCTTTCTATTCCCCCCCACACAAGATGTACTCTAGATTGGATTATATCTTTGTAACGGCGCCTCTACTGACGTCGGCAGTGGCCGCGGAGTTGAACCCCATGACATGGTCGGATCATGCCTCGGTTCAGCTTGACCTTACCCTCTCCTCTTCTACACCCAGGACCTGCCACTGGAGACTTAATGATTTCCTTCTCCGTGATCCGGTCACTGAGGCTCATTTGTCCCAAAGTTTAACTGACTTTTTTCAACTTAACGTAGGATCTGTGCGGGACGTGTCCACCCTTTGGGAGGCTCACAAGGCCTTCTTCAGAGGAATATGTATTTCTGCCGGCTCCCGCCTTAAGCGGGACTCGGCTGCGCAGAGGCTAGACATCCTTTCACAATTGCAAAAAGCTGAGGCTCTGCTCCTGTCCTCCCCTTCGGTGCCCCGTCTTCGCACAGTGACCTCCTTACGCGAAAGGTTAACATCTTTAGACATGCATAAATGCTCTAAATCCCTACTCTGGGCAAAACAGAAATTTTACGAGTTCGCCAACAAGCCTCATAGGATGTTGGTGAATAAGCTCAAACCCCGCCCATTTCACTCTTATCCTGATCTTCTTATTCAGTCAGATGGCACTCCGACTTACTGCCCCTTAACAATGACTAAAGTTTTTGGTGCTTTTTACAAAAAATTATATAACTGCCTGACTTCCGATCCCAATCACGTTTTCTCTCAAGATAAATGTAATGACTTTTGTACCTCTTTCAAATTGCCAGTGTTGTCCTCTTCTCAGGTGGACACCCTGAACGCTGCCGTCACGCCAGATGAATTGGCAGCGGTAGTAAAAGCACTCCCGTCCCACAAATCCCCAGGCCCAGACGGACTTTCTTATATCTATCATAAATCTTTCCTCCCGACTCTAGCCCCCATTTACTAAATCTTTTTTCCTCTTTACAGAAAGGTATAGTGCCTCATTCCCAGTTTCTACATGCGCACATAACGGTTATCCCGAAGCCGGGTAAATCCCCTACCCTTCCGGACAATTACAGACCCATAGCTTTACTTAACTCCGATTATAAGATCTTCACCAAAATTCTAGCTAATAGACTTTCCTTGATGATTCCCGCCCTGGTCCATAGTGATCAGGTGGGATTTGTCCTGGGTAGACGAGCCGGTGACAACACTAGACGTACCATCGACCTCATAGACCTTCTCGACAAGACATCCCGCCCTGCCATTATTTTAGGTTTAGACGCACAAAAAGCTTTTGACAGGTTGGGATGGCCGTATATGTTTGCCACGCTCCAGCGTTTAGGATTTTCTGGTTCTTTCCTGTCAGCTCTGCAGGCCTTGTACTCGCTACCCACGTCTCAGGTCCAATTGGCATCTTATAGGTCCCCGCTCTTTACGCATAGTAATGGTACTAGACAGGGATGTCCCCTCTCCCCCTTGCTGTTTATATTATGTCTTGAGCCCTTGGCCGCAGCTATAAGGGATGACCCGGATATAAGCGGAATCTCCCTCAGATTGAAGGAATATAAGTTGTCTCTTTTTGCCGATGACATCCTCCTCACCTTGACGAAACCCCACATCTCCCTTCCCAAACTTCATACACTCCTGGATACATTCAGTAGACTCTCGGGATATAGGGTTAACACGACTAAAACTGAAGCGCTCCCCATTCTCATCCCTCCCCCACTTCTAGCTTCTTTAAAAAATGAATTCCCCTACCATTGGTGCCCTGTCTCCCTCAAGTACCTTGGCATTAATTTAACCGCTACATATAATTCCTTATACGAAGCTAACTTTGTTTCTCTGATTGCAGAAACGCATAGCCTGCTCCGAAGCTGGTCAACTTGCCCTTTATCCCTCATGGGTAGGATTAATGTATTAAAAATGGCCATACTCCCTAAGTTTTTATATCTCTTTGAAACGTTACCAATTGCAATATCCATGCCTCAGCTTAGGAATATTCAACGGGCCTTCACCAAATTTATATGGGGAAATAAAATGCACAGAATTGCCCAGACTGTGGTCTTTGCTCCACGGTCCCATGGGGGGTTGGGAGCTCCTGATATAGTGAAGTATTTTTATGCGACTCACTTTCTGCCGGCTATCTCCTGGTCGTCGTATTTCGCTACCAGTAGATGGTCGGAACTAGAGATGAGCGTTGTCAGTCCTGTTCACCCTTGCTCTATGCTGTGGTCAGATCTACCCTCCTCTATGGTTCAGCTTAGACGCATACTTCTTGGGCCGATGCTATTTACTCTATCCATATGGAAAAAATGTCATAGGAGGTTCTCTCTCTCTTCTCCATGCTCACCTCTGTTGAATGTTATTTTCAACCCAGACTTACCAGATAGCCTCTCCCTGAAGAGTATGTTCCCTTGGTTTAGTTCGGGTATCTTCCAACTTCGCCACTTGGTACACCCGATATCCCGTAAATTCCTATCCTTTCTAGAGCTTCAGAATAAATATGATATCCCGAACCAACTTCTTTTCTCATATCTCCAATTCGAACACTATTTTCATTCCAGATCCCCTGACCTGGCTTTGGTCAACCCTAGTGCCTTTGAAACCTTATGCTCCCAGGGTCCTTGCCAGAAGGGTCTAATATCCTCTATATATAGCATACTTCATAATTCAACCATCCCCACCACGGAAGCTCACCTCTATATGAGGAGATGGGCCACTATTTTACAGACTCCCTTAACTCTCTCTCAATGGCAGGATATCTGGATGTGTACCTCCAAAGTCTCTAGGTGTGTGGAGCAGAGAGAGACAGCTTATAAGATACTGATGTTCTGGTACAAAACTCCTGAAATGTTGCACAAATACGACCCCTCTATATCTAAGCTGTGTTGGAGGTGCCTACGACATGAGGGCACTCACTATCACATTTTTTGGAGTTGCCCTTTGATTGTACCCTTTTGGTCTATGGTCCAATCCCTGCTCCACACTGTGTTGGGGCTTGATATCCCTTTGGACCCTAGGCATTATTTACTGGGCTTGCCTGTGGCGACACTATCTAAAAGCGCTAAGAAGCTGACAGCATATATCCTTCTACCCGCCAAGAGAGTGATCCCTGTTCTCTGGCTGTCCTCCTCCCCGCCCACTCACTTACAGTTGATTTCCGCTATTGCAAACATACGCAGAATGGAACATATGACTGCCTTGGTACAGGACTCCCTACCTAAATTTTCTAAAATATGGGATAGATGGGACAACTCCATACTAAACCCTGAGGCAACACTCTGATGTGTAGATATGAACCCTCAGGAAAGCCTCCCCATGGCTTACTCCCGGGATCCTATCCCTGCGTCCCCTATATAAATTACAGCATTTGGTTTAATTATGCATCTTTGTTTGCGAATCTGTGGTGTATCCTTTTTCCTTTCCCCCCAATGTTATATATCAAGATGCCAACATTTGATATCCCGCCTGCGGCGGTTTTTGCTGTTACATTTGCAATGTTAATTTTGTTTGTATGTATCGGAAGCATAATTACTTTTGTTCTGCAAATGAAAATTTTTTCTCAATAAATATACATTAAAAAAAAAAAAAACAGCTGCTAACACTCAAACAAACAAAGACCAAAACAATATACAAAAATGAGTGTAGCGCTAAATAATGTGACCATGAGAGTGAAAAAATCTATGCATGTGACCTAATGGAAATTAAACACATACAGTAAATAAAGGGACTGGTAACTGAAGGAACCAGTACACATAAATAATAATATGGTGAGTGTAAACACACTCAAACACATGGAATTAATGCATACAAATGTGAATTCATATAACATTATTCATAAGATGTGATGGTGAAACACAATGTGGTATCACTAATAATATATATCAAAGACCAAAAAGACCAAAAAGTGCGTAAAAATAGGGTAACTTTTTTTCCCCCAGTTTCCAGGCAGGGTTTAGACATATAGTGCAGATGGACTGGTTGTAAAGCCCGTAGACACTTCAAAGAGATTCACGGATAAGAAGTTGGGTACTCTTACCCGATATGGTGGACACACATACCATACAGCAGTGAGTCAAATGAGCATAAATCCTTAATTCCTGGTGATACTATCGTTCCTTGGATTGGCTTGGCTGTTGGGTGTCCATTGCTGTCTGGCCATATGGTTTGGAGTCGCAAATTGATCATCATGTCCAGCGTGTCTTCATCGTATCACCAGGAATGCTTCATATTTTACCTTGAGAACCTGTTGTGATGTTTCCATTATTTTATTAGTATTCTTCCAATTATGAATATGCGACTTTAATAGTTCAATCTCATTTTCAAGTGAGGTAATTCTGGTAATTAACTTAAGTTTCAGAACTGATCTCCTGTGCTTTAATCTGAGATCACTTTCCATGGCATTTATATCCCAAGGAAAGCATGAGGCTATTTGCCTCTGACTAGTAACAATGGAGCTATGCTTATAGATCTTATTTTTGGAGGCATTGTAATTGTAATGGTACCTCTTTCTGTTTGAAAAGGTGGCCAATTCTCCTGCAGTGTTACTTGGTAAACGGATATTGTTGTTTGTACTCTGGTGATATATCTTTGATTTTAGAGAATTAGACCTTCGGGTCAGCAAAGGAGAAGGCCTTCAAAAAATAGAAGGCTGAGGAATCATCATCAGCATTCAGACTTTACAAAGAATGCAACAAGATATGTAAGAGTGCAATTAGAGCGGCTAAGATGGAACACAAAAGACACATAGTGGAGGAGAGCAAAAAAAAAAAAAAAACAAGAAGTTCTTTAAGCATGAGAATTCCCTTCCACTGGCAGTGGTTTCAGCGAGGTGCATCAATCGTTTCAAAAAACTATTAGATAATCCCCTGAAGGACCAAAACATAGAGGGATATACAATGTAATACTGGTATATGATCACACACATAGGTTGGACTTGATGGAATGATGAACTATGTTGCAAAGTTTTCAAAAATTGTGTTAGGATTTGTTTTACTCTTTGTCATGAAGAGGTTAAATGATCCTTCACCTCTGTGCGCCACATCTAGTAACACTGGCTTGATCACCAGATCCAAATGATTGCTTAGGTCATATAACACCTTTCAATGGCAGGCTTGCACAGCCTTCAATTTCCTTTTGCAGTGAGCTCCCTCTCCACTGGTTCTCTTAACCACTTAAGCCCCAGACCATTTTGCTGGCTTAAGACCAGACCACTTTTTTCCGTTTCGGCACTGCGTCACTTTAGCTGACAATTGCACGGTTGTGCGACGTGGCTCCCAAACAAAATTGACGTCCTTTTTTTCCACAAATAGAGCTTTCTTTTGGTGGTATTTGATCACCCCTGCGGTTTTAATTTTTTGCACTATAAACAAAAATAGAGCGACAATTTTGAAAAAAACGCATTATTTTTTACTTTTTGTTATAATAAATATCCCCCAAAAATATATAAAAAAATTTTTTTTTCCCTCAGTTTAGGCGGATACGTATTCTTCTACATATTTTTGGTTAAAAAAAATTGCAATTGTTGATTGGTTTGCGCAAAAGATATTTATGTATACAATTTTTTTGGGCTATATTTGATGCACTTTGTAGTATAATATTTAGTGGTGTAATAGTCACTTGGTTTAGCGCCACATGTTTCAAATATTTATAATAGGAACAAATACGCAAAAGTTATAGCGTTTACAAAACAGAGGATAGTTGTATGGCATTTTTTATTAATATATATATATTTTTTTTACTTGTAATGGCGGCGATCAGCGATTTTTATTGTGACTGCGACATTATGGCGGACACATTGGACATTTTTGACAAATTTTTGGGACCATTGTCATTTATACAGCAATCACTGCTATACAAATGCAGTGATTCCTGTGTAAATGACACTGGCAGTGAAGGGGTTAACCAGTGGGTGGCAGTGCAGAGGTTAAGTGTTTCTAGGGCGTGTTACTAACTGTTGGGGGCTGGGCTTTCTTTTAGTGAACACTGATCTCTGCTCCAATTACATGGAGCAGATATCAGCGTTACTTGTTGCTAGGCAGAACTGGGAGATGCTGTTTACAATGGCATCTCCTAGTTCAGCCGCCCCGTGAGACGATCGTGGGTATGCCTGCGGCGATCGAGTCCGCAGGACCTGCGACCGGACTCACGAGGGTCCCGACCGCCACGTGGATGGCAGGGCAGAAAATTTAAAGGGACGTACAGGTACGCCCATTTGCCTGCCCGTGCCATTTTGCCGACGTACGCCGGTCGGGAAGTGGTTAAATTAGCCAACTTATCGAGCCCTCTATTCTGCATGAGAAATATAAAAATACAACAATCGCTGTTGTGCTGTATACAATAACACCTTCATTCCGCTTTTAAAAATACACCTACAAGTATAATCACAGGCGAGGCATATATCATGTTCCCAATATAGTAAATTCCCACAATTTTGGGTTTCCAACAGCGTTTCAATGTCACGTCCTGCGGTCAATACATTTTGTCTCTAGGACTACTTCAGAAAGGCATGCACAAGCATATCACTTAAAACGTATATATTTTTGAAAATGTTAGTGATTGTGTTGAAAGTTTTCTTACATGATATACAGTACACGTATATATTATTTATAGAGCTTGTTTATTGGGATATGTTTAGCACTATTTACCAGGGGAAGTTTAATCCAGCAGCTTTAAAAATATGTGGGTGGTTAAGGATTAGAACACGGTTCTTTGTGTAACATATTAAATATATAAACTGGGGCTGTTTTACCTGCCAAAGGATTTTTATTAATTCTGTCCATCCAGGCCTGAAATTAACATACTCCTTCAAGACAACACAGCCTTGTCTAGCATGGGAGGAGACCTAATTTAACTCTTCTGCTGTTCAGTAACACTTAGCCCCTGTACACACGGTCGGAGATTTCAACAACCAAATACGTCGGATTTTGTCCGTCGGATTTTGTCCATCGGATCTTGTCCAAAACTGTTGCATACACACGGTCGGACTAAGTTGTCGAAAAATCCGATCTTTCAGAACGTGATGACGTAATTTCGTTACGATGGGACTACATTCAGGCTAGTAGCCAATAGCTTTGATGTAGGAATTTGATCTGAGCATGCGTGGCACTTGGTCTGATCAAAATTCGCTACACATGATCGGAGTATGTCCGACCGGCCCAGTTGGTGGGGGAAATATTTCAAACATGTTGGAAAATTGGGTTCGACGGATATTCAGACGGAATCAGTCCGATGCATACCACACACAGTCGGATTATCCGACGACACGGTCCGATAGGACACATTCCGACGGATTCTCCGACTGTGTGTACAAGGGCTTACAGGTCCCCCAACCTTTCACCGGACAATAAAAGGAAAAGTAGCAGACTGATAAGCTAATTTCTCTGTCACGCTGCTCTTATATCATCATGTTCCTTGCTGGCACACATGTGCTGCTTTTTACTTTTCTTTTCAAGCTCTTCTCAATAGAATTGCAAGAGGCTGACACCAGGTCAAATTTAGATACTTACACTGATTGCTTTAAAAGTACATTTAATGATGTATTCATGAACAAACAGAAATGCATTAAAGTGTGTTTTTATATCTCCCGGAAGTTCAGCTTTAAACAAGGTGTGTAAGGATGGATAGATGTTAGGCAGCTAATTCTGCAGGGTGCAAATCAGGGAAATTCTGACATTATAAGCTGATTAGCAGGCAGGCAGATGATCCATTGGTGCAGGTCTAAGAAAGGTGCTCCAAGTATCACAGACAGCAGGCTAATGCCCCATACACACGATCAGAAATTCCGCCAGCAAAAGTCCGAAGTGAGCTTTTAGTCGGAAATTCCGACTGTGTGTATGCTCCATCGGACTTTTGCTGGCGGAATTTCCACCAGCAAAACAGTTAGAGCAGCTTCTCTATTTTTCAGACGGAAAAAGTTCAGATCGGAAATTCCGATTGTCTGTAGCAATTCCGACGCATGCTCGGAAACAATTTGACATACTCCGATCATGTTTAGCCTACTCCGACGGACAAAGTGCCACGCATGCTCCCATTCAAATTCCGACACGGAAGCGCTCGTTCAGGTAAAACTACTGCGATATAGCACATTCGTCACGCTGCAATGTTAAAAATTCTTTCATGAAGCGCATTCTCTTGTTCTTTACAATGCTGCAAGAGAGGAACTTTTTTTGATGCTCATAGTCACACACACTTCTCCCGAACGTATTTCATTACTCTTTTTTAACCATTTTGGAAATACAATTTTATTTTGTGTGACATCTACACAATTTTAGATTTTGTTTATTCTTTTTTGGATGTTTTTTTTTTTTAATTCCTAAAAATCTCCTTTAAAGACAGTTTGCTAATTTCTCCTTTTTTTGGGGTGTTTTTTGTGTGTAAACTTGCCACAACAACATTATTTTATTTTTTATCTTTGGTTTTTCGTTTTTAATCTACAGGAGGTTGTTTAGTGTTGGTGCCCCTTGTTATTCATTTCACTTTGTATTTTTGAAATGTACCTGCCTGCTCACAAATAAACTGGCCTTTTGGAAGGAAAACACATACACAAGTATTTCATCAAACAAAAAATAACTTTATTTTGGTCGCAATAAAATAAAAAGAGGAACGCAGCGCTGGAGAAACTTGTTACTTTGGTGCAGCCTTTGGCCCCCAGGGCAGACATGAACAAATTAGAATATAAAAAATTGGTGGCCTGAGGAGTACATATCTCAGGGAGAGAAGTCTGGTCCAGAAGTCCTAGAGAACAGGAAATGCAGATGCCATTTATGTCCCCAGGATGTGGATCTTATGGAGGCTGCATCTTCTGGCAGACCAGACTGAACCCAGGCCATCACTCACTCGTCTTCCTTCGGCACTTCCCTCCAGGCATCCTTCGAGGCTGTGGCTGTGCTCCTGTAGTTGGGGCAGGAGGAGGAGAAGGAGGGCGTTGGTCGACCTCCTGGCTGCCACTTGCCACAGCCTCCCCCCGACTGAGGTCTTCCAGTGTATGAAAAGGGGACATAGTTTTAGTTTTTTGCTCAACAATCACACCATTTTGTGCTCCTGGCTTTTGCAAATTGAATGTTACCAAATAGAACAGACTATCATTCTGAGCCCAGCATTTTTCTTTCCCGTCCCAATCATTTTTGATCACTATTGTCTCTTGATATGTAAACCACTTTGATAAATCACAACTTACTGATCAATAAGAACACCTAGTTAACATCATTAAATGTAACACAAGAAATATGTTCAACAATGCAATACCTGTCTCAAGCTGGGCCCCACCACATGTTGCTGCCTGGAAGGCCCAGGTTGGACGTTGGAAGCCTCAGCTGGGGGTGAAGGATGCCTTGAAGGAAGACTGGAGAGTGGTGGCCTGAGTGGTGGCCTGGGTACCCCCTGGTCTACCAGAAAATGCAGCCTCTCAAAGTAAACCATCCTGGGGCAATAAATGGCATCTGTATCTCCTGCTCTCAAGGACTCCAGGTGCTTCTTTCTCTCCCTGAGATATGTAATCTTCATGGCCCCAATTTTCCTATTCAGATAGGCCATGTCTGCCGTGGGGACCATGATCCGCACCAAAGAAAGAATTTTCTCCAGCGCTGCATTCCTCTTTGTTATGTCGTCATAAAACTCGTTGTGGAACTGCCACAGGCAGGGCATCTCCTTGTAGAGTTCGAGGAATAGCCCCATAAAATTTGGGTTTTTGAATGGATCCATATTGTCTGCAAGACACAACACAAGACAAACCCTCAAATACTAATAATGCCATTAAAAACCCTCTTATTCTTGTCCCAACATCGGCCTAGATAGAAGCAGTCTAGTCTAGTGATGGACCAAGTTAAAAATGTTACCTTTGTTTGCACAATCGTCGCGTCTGCACCTCACTCTCTTCCCAGATCGTACGGACGATACATGCGTGTTGCGTTTTATATACAGTGCGCATGCGTGAAACTCCTCCCGCCCCTGACGTTCTTTCTAGACTATTCCCCGCCCCTTCGCTTCCAGCGCAGTGGGGAGAGCATATGGTGGAGAGAACGCAGGTGCGCACTAATAATAGTTCCACTAACGAGGAGGAGGGTGAGGAAAGCCCGGAGCCTGAAACGCCCGATCCAGGAAGAGAAGATTTAAGGCCTCAAATATGTCTTTTGGAGGGATGTTGGAGATGGTGGACATATTGAACAGGACCGACTATGATGGGAAGTATGGACCTTACCCAAACCCAAATATCAGAAAGGCCAAGATCATGTCTAAAGTTGTGAAGAGTCTTCATAAGAATTTTGGGGTACGACGATCTAAGGATCAACTGAGAAAACACTGGTCAGACCTGAAACTGAGGGAGTACGAGCAGTACATAAGGATCAAGTGTGCTCTTAAAAAAAGTAAGTAGTTGTCGGGTGTTCATATGATTATTCTTGCTTGCATACTGCTCCAATGTGCTTTGATTTCATGTTGTGCATTTTAAAATTGCCACTTTCAAGTTCATGGTTTCATTCGTTCGTAAGAAACATTGTTCTGCAGGGAAGTATTCCAGCTTAACAAAGTGTCCACAATAATGTTCTCACCTTGGAACTCGGCCAAAAAACACAATTGTATAACACTTCCAAGCAATGCTTCATATTCCTATTTCTGCCCTCTGTGTGCTAATTATTCTTTTTTTACATTTTCATAGGGGAGAGAAGACTCGGCAAGTATGAGGACACCAGGGACCACACCCCTCCCAAAGAAGGACAAATTCCAAAAGCAGAAACAGAGGAGCAGGAGGAGGAGGAGGAAGGAGAGATTGTTGAGGTTGGGCAAATTGTCACCACAACAGGTGAGTGTCGGAGAACACAGCTTTCGGTAAGCTCATCAATGTATGTCACCATATTTTTATTACATGGTGTGTCTTTTTGCTTTGTTTTGTAGGTGATGTGGAAGAAGATTCCCGTTTTACCAGTGAAAGTGCCCAGATCCTGATTGGGGAGATAATGGGGTGCAATCGGGATTTGGAAAATATACAGCAAAACATCAATGATGTTAAAAATAAAATGAAGAACATCATTGATATTTTGGGGAGAGTGTGAAACACAAAAAAATAGATAGGGTTTTATTTTTGCTATTTTAAAGAAAAAAAATTGTATTTATCGAAATTACAAATTTGGAAGATGCACAGAGTGTGTAAACATGCGCTATCTCCCATCATGGGGGATCAGTGTACGTGTTTTGTGTAAAGTGTCTGAGATGAAGGGGTTGCAGCCCCAAAGCATGTACATTGATCCCCTATGATGGGAGATAGCACATGTTGACACACTGTGTGCATCTATCAAAATTTGGATTTTTCAGGGGTGACACCCCATGTGATGAAGGCAATATTAGCCCAGTTTGTACATACTCATGTCTGATATTGTCTTCACTTTTCAAAGTTGAACTTTGTAAGTTCCTGTGTTCTGTATTTTACGGTTTGATACATGCCTGTTTACACAAAAACAACAAGTAAACAACATTTTGATTAAACTCTGTTTTTGATACACACAATTTCTTGGTTCGTTGTAAAAACCTTTTTGAAACGCACATGTGAATGTGCTTGTATTAAAAAGTTTAATTATCAACAATGTGTGGCTTCCTTTTTCATTGCGCCAAAAATGTATTTGTAGTCAAATTTTAGTTTGTGTGAGTGTGATTTACTAAAGGCAACTCCACTTTGCACTCCAAGTGCAGTTTCAGGTGTACTTTTGCAGTGCACTTGTAGTGCATAGTGGATGTGCCTTTAGTAAAAAGCACCCACAGTGAGGTGTAAATTTGGACAATCATGCCATTTTCCTGCCATGGTGCTGAAAATGAGCACGATTTTGGTCAGTAATGCACTAGATACATTAGTTACAAAAACAAGGTGTGTGTGTAGCAGACCCACAACATAATAACATTATCTGAAGAAGAGACTGTCCCCTCATCTTGCTCTGAACTTGGGTTTGCACTGTTGGTAAAAAAAGGCTGCCATTCCTGTGGCGTTGAAGGTAGTGAAACAAGAACAAAAATTTGTAATTTGACAAATCAACATTGCAAGCAGATTAGACACCAACATTTTTTGACAAAATTTGGGAACTGAGTATTTAAAGCCTAAAGTATAAGGTCCCCTTATGAGAGTCATCACCCCTCCATCACTCCCCAACCCCTCCCCCCTCCATCTGATGGGCCCTTGCTAAAAAATGAGGGGGGATGTTTAGGACAGGTAACCCTCTCCACTTGATTGAGAGCTGAATGCCTAAATAATGTGTGATACTTTGGGAAGCCCCTCCGTAGTTACACTATTGGCAGCCCACCGGACAGGTAAGAAGTGTCATAATCCCAAAAAGAAAAAAAAATGGAAGCACATTTTGACATTCTGCTATTACATATCAAGATAATTAATAGGTTAAAAAAAAAATAGCATTTGAAAGTATTGAGGCAGGCCCTTGCACTACATGCTTAGGTGAATTCATCCAGAAATGTGCTCATCAAAAAGGTAGGTATAGTGTGTATTGGGTTTGGTAAAGTCATCAGATAGAGGATTGCTATCAGCTGAGCTAGCAGTTGAGGAGAGGGGGGTTCCTAATGAGTTTGGCACAACCCCAAAAATTTGAAAAATTTGACTCTGCAGGAATTGAAGCACACGCATCACATTTGTAGACATTATAGGGGGTGTTTAGGGGAAAACAATACTATGGAGCTGACAAAAGACATTGGTAAGTGACTAGACTATAGTTTTATGGGCCAAGAAGAGCATGGTGGGGAAGTTAGTGAGGCAAATATGCCTAAGGACAAAGGGGCAGAGCATATGAATTAGAGCATATTGCAATGATGGTAATTAGGGAATGAGGAAAGAAATGCAAGATATTAGCAATCATGAAATACATAGAATGTGATGTTAAAGCATAAAACTTACCTTCATATAGTCCTTCTGCAGGACCTGAATGATGGCAGAACAGGTCTCTGGAATAATGATCCCCAGAGCCTGAGGGGAGATGCCTGTAGAGAACTTGAGGTCCTGAAGGCTTCTCCCAGTCGCCAAGTAGCACAACGTGGCGATGAGCCTCTGCTCCGGAGTGATGGCTTGCCGCATGCAGGTATCCTGCCTGTTGATTTAAGGGGTCAGCAAAGCCAGCAGACGGTGAAAAACGGGGTCCGTCATCCGGAGATAATTCCTGAAATCATCAGGATTATTCTCGCGGATCTCACGGAGCAAAGGCATGTGTGAGAACTGGTCACGCTGGAGCAACCAATTCTTGGTCCACAACGCCTCCCCTCCCTGTTCATGGACCGGGCTTGTGTCAAAGTAAGAACCCCAACACGAAGCCCCATGCACAGCACAAACTCTACGATGAGTACGTAGACGAAACATGGTTTGAAAACGGTCGGCTGGTCAGAATGGACAACAGCACCGATAAACAGCAAGGCCTGAAAGAACGACCTGAATAGCAGAAGGAAGCAGAGAATAAAAAATGCCTTTCAAAGTGTACTATACCAAGATATAGTCCACAATGAGAAACAAATACTTACTGACTGCACGCACTGATTATCAGATACGCACACACAAGCACAAACCGAAGAGCAGTAGCGATCTGAATCACTAATCTGAAAAGCGCGAATCGTCTCTCACCAAACTTCTACTAACACTAGATCAGCAGGAGGAGACCAAAGGGTGCCGGACGTGGTGCTGAACTTCCCTTTTCTAGTCCCGCCGTACACGGCTTACGTCACCGCGTTCTTGGCAACCGCAAAATTCAACAACTTGGTCCGGCCGTGTGTATGCAACAGTTTCAGACTAAATCCATAGGACAAAATCCATCGGACAAAATCCAACGGATTTGGTTGTCAGAATGTCCGACCATGTGTACAAGGGCTTAGGCTTGGAGCTCTGACTATGATTGCTAACAAGGTCAGCTATGGGAACATTTAGTCTATTCCTACTGCAATGCAGGGAAAAGTCTAGAAATGGTCAGATGTGGGTAATTGCAGATTTGTCATGCTGTAAGTTAAGGTAAAGTAGATAGGGGTGCAGGACAGGATCCAGCAACTCAGGCAATATTCATAAACAGTGAATGCAACTTTCACTGCTTTATACATGTAGCACTAACCCCTCGAAGGAGCTGCTGGTTATTTTTGGGCTTACCGTTACCTTCCGCTCTCCTTGTGATACGTCTAGGGGATGTCGCGTGGATTTTATTTGCAAACTCAAACCATTGAACAGTCTTTCAACTTGGGATCAGAGGGTTGGAAAGGGAAGTTCAGGTACTCGCAATGTCAAAGTCCAAAAACGTTAAAGAACTTGCTTACTTTGACTGCATCCAGAGAATAGCCATTCGCAGCTGGATGAGCACTCAGGTTGGACAGCCCCTCTCTCACAAGGCCTAGCAGCCAACAAGGTGCTTACTCAGGAACAAAGTCTTTGTCACAGACGTTGTTGCAGAACATGTAGGGAAACTAAGCTTTAGAACACTTGTAGGATACCTGGATATTTCAGCCTATTTGGTGATATCCACAAGACAGGTTTTTGTTTGGTAACTTCAGCCCTTCCAGGCTCTTGTTAAGAAAACCAACCCGTACATGGTGTTCTTCTAAAGAGTTCTCCCCTGCAATGCTCGAAGTACAATGGATCTCTCCTGAACCGGAGACGGCACCCAACCACCTCAGAATACTCCTTTAGTTTCCTTGCCCTGGGCTAGCTAGCCCTGAGACATTAAGGTCTTAAATACCCTCTCCCAGAGGGCACAGCGAGAGGGCCAATCCCACTGACCTGGCTCCAAGGGAGAGAGTAATTTAAACACCTGACCAGACCCTAGTTCCACACCTGCCAGCAGAGACAGTGCCCCCTGTGGCCAGGCTGAACATTTCACAGTCCAGTCAAACTGATACAGAAGTCAAACTTAGACAAATAAACCCAAACCTAACTGCAGCTTAGGTAGAGTTCAATTTTGAAAAACGCATAGCGCGTGCTCTTCAGGAGCCCGCCGCTACATACATATGCCCCTAGAATTCGGACATACTCCAGAATAGAGATGGGCTGAACACACCCCAGTCCATTTCACACCAGAACTCTCGAACATTGCAAAAGTTCGTACTTTAACTGTGAACCCCATTAAAATCTATGGGACCCGGAAAATCAAAAGTCCCCATTTTGAAGGCTTATATGCAAGTTATTAGCCATAAAAAGGGTATAGGGGCCCGGGTACTGCCCTGGGGACATATACCATCTCAAAAAAAAACTTTTAAAAAAGCTAATTTTTACAGGAGCAGTGATTTTAATGATGCTTAAAGTGAAAAGATAAACATTTAAAAAGTCAAAGGATACAGAATTCCTCAAAAAACCTTATACCTAACCAGACCACAGGGAGGATCAGGGCTACCTCGCTTGTAGTGGTATTATCAAGCAGCAAGATAAGCACAGCTTTCCACAGTATATTCCAGGCTAGAGAAACCTGATTGGATACAAATAGAGAGGCAGGCTGCCCCAAGCTTCACCTTAGACTTCTTGTTATGGGTCCCCCAAAAGGACCGACGCCCAATTTTATCCCCAATCCTCTTGCAATCACTAAACCTCCGGGATAAGTTGAGACCTGAACCTGCGCTGATCTCGGAATGCCAACCCCTAGCTCATATCTTCAACAACCCAGACTTCATCCCACACCAAGACATAAAAGCCTTTAAATGGTGGTTGGACAAGGGGTTGTATTCACCTCCACTGGACCAATTTCCCTGAAATTTTGTGTGCAGCAGTTAGAGATCCCGACATCAGAACATTTCAGATTTTACCAGATACATAATTTTCTTCACAAAATCTGTCCGGAGAAACCCATTCCACCCAGATTCACGTCATATGAAACATGGAGTGGGCAGATTCCATCGGCAGCGTCTGTGTCATATGGTGGAAGGTTATCTAGGTGCACAAACAGACATGGTAAGCTTTACAGTAGACGATCCACTGAGTTTCTGGGTCATGGGAATAGACCACTGGCCAAAACTTGCCCAGTATGCAATTGAGCTGCTGGGCTGCCCTGCATCCAGTGTGTTTTCTGAATGGACATTCAGTGCTACCCAAGGTTTTTTGACTGGTAAAGAAGCACGCCTGTCCACAGACTCCACTGACATTTGTCAAAATTAATCAGTCCTGGGTAAGCAGCAGCTATTAAGCCCCTAATGTAGATGTCGTTGATTAAGTGTTATCGGGATCTCTAATCTTTGCAAGACTGTCTAGACTGCCTAGCTTTGTGGGTGGATTTTATCTTGAAGTCATTTTTTGATATAGGTTTCATGGGCACAATAATACCCAAGGACCAATTTTTTCGCACCTGTCTCACAGGTGCATATCATTTAAATTTTTGACAGCAAGGCCAATTCTTGCTTTCATTGAGAGTACCTCTAGAAGGTTACGGGGTGAAGGCACCCCAAACACCCTGTCAGAAACCATGAAATCAGACTGAGACACAAGTATATTTAAATCACACTTGTTTAATAATAAAAGTAACTAGAACAAATGTAGTCAAAACATAGCCAGTGTTCAGGAACCGGAATGCAATAGTCAGACAAGCCAAATGTCAGGGAGGCGGAAATGAGCATAGTAAAACAGCAAGCAGGATCTGGAGCCAGAAAGGGTGTCAGCCAAGCAAGTATTTTAACAGGAATGCAGGAGAGCGTCTCTGTGAAGTTTACTAAGGCAAAGGCAGAGCTCCTCTGGACTGGACAGCTTAAGCAGGCAGGACTGACGAGCAGGATATCAGCAACAGCTGAGTAACTGTGGAAATATAGGAGCTGACAATTAGCCGACAGCTGAGCTGCCAGCTCAGAGGAGGAAGGGCTGAGCCCAGCCCTGACACACTCAAAGACCAATTTTTCTGCAACTGTGTGACAGGGGAACCAAATTAAATTTTTTAACAGCAATGCCACTCCAGATGATCTTTGCCTTCACCTTCGTCACATCTCTAGAGATGCTCTCCTGTGTTCCTGACTTGCTTGGCTGAAATTCCTTCTGGCTCCAGATCCTGCTTGCTGTTCTACTACGCTCATCTCTGGCTCCCTGCCATTTTGGCTTGTTTGACTATCCATTCCAGTTCCTGAACTCTGGCTATGTTTTGACTATGTTTACTCTATTTACCTTTTTTATTATTATTAAACAAGTGTGATTTAAGTGTACTTCTGTCTTAGTCTGTTTCAAGGTTTCTGACAGTAGGCAAAGGCCATGAATACAGAAGATGCAGTCAATCCACTTGTTGGTAATATTTTTTCCAGATTGGATGAGCAGGATCACCGCATGGATCTGTTTGCCATGGCATACAAACACTCCTGAGTCGCACAGCTCACCTGGAATCTCCCACTATGGCTGCTCTGGTACAACCTGTGTTACAGGCTTTCCCTGCTTCCATTCTAGTCTCTGTGCAGGTACCAGCCTCGAGTATTACCTCTATAAGAGGTATGTCTGGTTCTGCTCCGCTTCCCCAGCAATTTAAGGATGATCCAGTCCAATGCAGAGGGTTTCTCAACCAGGTTGAGATATATTTTGAGATGCTACCCCAGGCGTTTCCCACGGACAGAAGTAAAGTAGGTTTTGTGATATCTTTGCTTTCTGAGAGATCCTTGGCCTGGGGATAACCTCTATGGGAGCCCCAAAACCCTATTGCCTTGAGTTACCCTGAGTTTGTGGCTTTGTTTAAAAGGATATTTGATGTTCCTGCATGCTCTGCTTTTGCTGCCACGTGCCTCATGTCCATCAAACAGAGTACGAGAACTGTTGCCAATTACGCCATTGAATTCCGTACTCTGGCAGCAGACGTTGCTTGGAACAATGAGGCCCTCGTGACTGATTTTTCGCATGATTTCTCAGATAGCATCAAGGATGAGCTAGCAGCCCGAGATATACCGACTGAGCTGGAGAAGTTGATTACGTTTGCCATCCTCAATGACTCCAGACTCAGAGAAAGACTCCCTTTTAAGGAGCGCTTGTGGAAGCCTCCTGTGCATTTGTCTCTGAACTTTGCAGTCCCACCCTTGCCTCCCTCATCTCCCATGCCTCCTGATACAGAGTCGGTCAATGAAGGTGAACCCATGCACTTGAGATTCACGTGTCTCTCTGCAGATGAGTGAACTCTTAGGAGGTGGGAGAGAGTGTGCCTTTATTGTAGCCAGGTAGGTCACTTTTTGAAGTCTTGTCCTACCCATACAGGGAACGCCCAAACCTTGAGGTCCTGTCACGGACAGACCTTAGGTGGTGTTGCTTCGTTCCTAGTTATCCAGAAGGACAAGTCCCTGGTACGGTTACTCTTTCTTGGGCTGAGTCGTCCGTCGCAATACAGGCTCTAATCGACTCTGGGGCTGCAGGCCTGTTCATTGATGCTGCCTTTGTATCGAAGAACATGATTCCGCTGCAGCTGCATGACACTCCATTTGCCATTGAGACAAATTTGCCATTGAGCCTGCCCATGTGAGAATATTCTGTTGTCCATGGTCGTAGGGGCTCTTCACCACGAGATAATCCAATTCCAAGTTATTTACCCACTTATGTTTCCATTGGTTATTGGCTATCCTTGGTTACAGAGGCACACCCCCTCTCTTGATTGGCTCCATGCTGAAGTTCTCTCCTGGTTGCCACAATGCAGCAAAACATGCTTCCAGAAGGTAGCAAAGGTCCTGTGCACCTCTTCACTCTCCTCCCTGCCAGAGGAGTACCGCGATTTTAGCGATGTCTTTGACAAAGGTCAAGCCGGTGGTTTTCCACCACACCGGTCGTATGATTGTGCAATTGACCTTCAACCTGCCATACCCCCTCGTGGCCAGATTTACCCTTTGTCGATCTTGGAGGATAAGGCCATGGTGGAGCATGTTGCAGACGCACTTTCTCGAAGTTTCATCCGCAAATCCTTGTCTCCTGCTGGTGCTAGTTTCTTCTTTGTGAAGAAGAAGAGTGGTGAACTGAGACCTTTTGATTTTAGGGGTCTCAGTCATTTTACGATTAAGAATGCCTATCCAATTCCATTGATTATGGAGTTATTTGACCATGTCAAGTCAGCAACGGTTTTCACAAAGCTTGATTTGAGAGGGGCATACAATATGATGAGGATTAATGAGGGTAATGAGTGGAAAATTGTGTTTAATACCAACAAGCCATTATGAGTACCTTATAATGCCTTTTGGCCTTTCTAACACCCTGGCAGTTTTCCATGAATTTATTAACGATGTCCTCCGAGATTTTTTGCAGTTATGTGTGGTGGTTTATCTCGACGATATCCTCATATTTTCCAAGACCCTGGGGAGCCACCACACAGATGTCTGTCATGTGCTTCAGAAACTAAGAGAGAACAATCTCTATTGTAAATTGGAGAAGTGCAAATTTCATCGGGAACAGGTTAAATTCCTGGGTTATGTCATTTCCACTGCTGGTTTTTCGATGGGCCCAGAGAAACTTTGTGAGTCTCAAGGCTGCCTTTGTTTCTGCTCCTGTGTTGGCACATCCCGATACTACGCTACCTTTTATCCTTGAGGTTTATGCTTGTGAGACTGGAGTTGGAGCACCTCTGTCTCAACGTTCTACCTCTGAGAGTGCTATGCATCCTTGTAGCTACTTTTCCAAGAAATTTTCACCTGCGGAGTGCAATTACGAGATTGGTGACAGAGAGCTGTTTGCGATCATTTTAGCCCTGAAAGAATGGAAAAATCTCCTCGAAGGTATAACTGTGCCGATTCTCATTCTTACTGATCATAAGAATCTCACATTCTTGTCTGAGGCTAAATGATTCTCTCCCAGAAGGGTGCGTTGGGCTCTTTTCTTGTATAGTTTAAATTACATTGTCTCATTCTTTGGTACTAAGAATGTAAGGGCTGACACTTCCCCTCCCGAACATAGAAGTAGGTCCTGTACAGTCCCGGAAGAATAGGCTGGGGAAGGTAAACAGAAATGTAGATTTCCAAGGCCAGAAGGTAGAAGGGATAGCAAAGAGATCAATGGGATCTCATGGTTCCGGACGAAGTGGTTATGGAAGCACACCCGGATAAAAGATGTGGGTTAGAACTCCTTTTCAAGACAGCTGGCACAGAGGTGCCCAGGTGAAGTGCTCGGATAAACATTCCCGGAAAAAGAGTTGGGCATATGCAGCTAACGGCTGGAAAGGAGGTCCCAACCACAGTGACAAGTTTATGTGTTCCTTCCTTTGGTTCGAAACAAGGGGGATATGTAGCAGGTTAACCTTGTGCTACTTTGTAAAATGATGGTTTATGCCAAAGATTGTAGGAAGAAAGCACATTGTGTGGTGCATTTATATTAAAACCAGAGTTAGAGCTCAGAGCCCCACCCTCCTGAGGGAGGTCAGTGTGTGCGAAGGTGCCGTATGAGGGGAAACTTTGCACCATGGTGTCCAGGTCAGGACAGAGGATTGCCCAAGCTTAACAGAAAGTCCATGTGGGATAGGAGAAAATTGGAAGCTGTAGGGAAAGCCCATGAGGGACAGAAACAGCTGGGAATCTGCAAAGAAGATGTTGAAGACATGGCAGCTGAGGTGCAGCATCTGTGCATAAACACTGGGATGTGTTTCATGGTCAAGTCAAGAGGACCAACAAGGTACTAAAGTTCATGAGAGCTAAGAAACCCTGACGTGTCACAATATATATATATATATATATATATATATATATATATATATATACCCTCCTAATCCTTAAAATGTTTTGTTTCTGTATTAGCTCCCTTTTTATTGTAAAGTGCTGTGCAAACTGGTGGCACTATGTAAATCCTACTTAATTTTTTAATAATATATATTACTGCTTAATCCTTGCCATGATTAGTAGAAAAAATTATGATGTATGCTTTTGCCTACCCTTTTATAGATAGAATCCAGAAGCAGACAGCTAATGCTGTCTAGAAAATGGCAATATTTTTTAATTTATAAATGTCACTTTGTACCTCAATATTTGTTTTATAGGTTCCAGTGCAGCCAGGATCTTCTTGAGATAGGCAACTTTGCTTTACATGCCACATTATGTGTTAATGAGGCTGCTTTGGACCTAGTAATGGTGGCTATTGAAATCAGGAAAGGATCATGCTGGCTGAATGAAAAACCAAGTAATGCTTTAGATCCTGTATTAGGTTATGAACTAGCCATATGTTCTTAGTCTCCCAAAGAAGTGGATGCATATGATCCTGAAACATGTTGAGACACCACCTTGTCCTCATCAATGCTCATCCTGAAGACACTCAGATCTAGTAAGATTATTGTAATGGATTGCATGTTGGGAAAGGTATAGCAAGGATATTGCAACAAGGGGCAAAAATTCCACTGATATTTTTATGAAAAAAATAAATTAATCAATCAATCATATTGAAATGAATATAATGGATTTTATGAGTATTTGCATTGACATTGGTACCTGGCTCTTACCTAAATAGTACTCCTCACATTCACAGTATTGGGCAGCACATCCCTCCTGGACTGGTCAGCAACACATACTAACCACAATGATCTTTTAGAGCCCTCTCCACCCCGTTTGGCGCCAAAATTTGGTGCCAAAAAGGGTGAGGACACTTTAAAGTCACTTAAAGGTGCCGTCGCGCCGGAAATAACGCCCAAGCACTGGAAATTACGTCAGTGCGCCAGAAATTATGCCATATCCGCTAAAACCGGAAATAGCGTCACAGCACTAGCGCAGTAAGACAGGAAATGATGACCAAACAGCACCATCTGACTGGAAATAGCCAAAAGATATCCATAAACCATCCTGCAGTCACAATTCATAAAGACAACCAAAATATAGGCTGCCAGAACAATACCGGACTATGAAGATGAGGAGACCTCCGACTAAATGGCCAATATGCTGAAAAAGTGGTCATCTCTGTAAAATAAACAAAAAATGCCTATAAGTTGGTTTGGCATTGCATCTAAAAAGCTGCCTATATAAAGTGACTAAATTGGTGCCCCTCACTGAGGCTAAATCACCACAGCAGAGGAGCACCCTGGGTGTCCATGTGGTACATCTGATCAACATGCTACAAACCACTATGTATTAATTACAAGGTCCAACATATATTGAAAGACCCAAAATCCATTCAGGAACCAAAACAAAGAAATTTGGAATTCCCTTGATTTACACTATAAAAGCTATTGTTTATACAGAATAGATTTACAAATACCCATCAGCTCAAGAGTCGAACACAGAGGGTCCCCCAGACACCCTGCAGAGGTGTTACATATCAAATTTTAACTCAGAAAATTAACAAAAAATAACTCAAAATAACAATGTGAGACTTACAGAAAAGGCTTAAAGCTCAGAGACTCATTCAGGCCAGGATGGACAGTGGCAGCCTGGGTTTAGATCCACTTTGATTCTCGTTGAAGAAGAATCTTGTCAATATCTCCCCCCTATCAAAATCAGGAACATATTCAAGGGAAAAAAAACTTCATTTTAGAACTATCAAAGGAATGGTAGTTATCTGAGGATAAGTTCCGACATATTTTTATAAGACCTCATCTGTAGACAAAAGATGCCAGTACTTCTCAAAAATATGGCAGACTTTCTTATGTTCACCTGCATACCTGGTAATCAAACATACCTTAGATTCATTTTTCAATCGTTTTTGTGAGTGGATCAAGACTCATCTCTCTTTCTGTTTTGCCCTTTGATATGCTTTTTTGAGGCAAGCTTTACTATAGCCCCTAGCAGATAGACATCCCTGCAGGGCTTTTGCTTCAGACTCAAAGTCTTCATCCTTACTACAATTTCTCCTTATTCTGAGATACTGACTATATGGAATACTCTGGACAAAGTCAGAATACTCAGAAGGGGAGAATATCTCACGCTCCCACCCCCCCAGGTACAGGTTGGCATATGATGGGGCACATTTAGTCCCCATCGCTACCCCCGCACCTGGAGGAAGTGGGAGCGATTGAACATGAAGATATTACTATTCAATATGAACAACAGTAGTTCAATTACATAACCATTATAAGATTTTGCCCCTGGCCCTCGTTCAGACAGGAAATCATCTATGACTTGAACCCCCAATCTGTGGGGGATCGAATTATAAAGGGACTCCACTTGTATGGCAACCAACCAGGCCTGCTCAGGAACCCATAGGCCATCCAATGATCGTAGAAGGTCAGATGTATCCTGAATATATGAACTCAGGGATTTCACATGCGGTCTCAGATAGTCATCTACCAGTTTACTTGCTGGTTCTGTTAAACATCCTATACCTGATATAATTGGACGTCCAGGTGGAAAACGGGCATTCTTATGTATTTTGGGCAGGGCATACATAGTAGATGTTCTAGGGTTTTCAACTATCAGATATTCACAGGTTCTTTTATTTATTAAGTCCAAGCAAAAAGCTTGAACAATTAGACGTTTATATTTCATCTGTGCATACTTCCCCTGAGCCAAAGGAATCGGTCTATACCATTGGCGATTTGACAACAGATCCATAACCATTGCTTTATATTTATCAATATTCATTACCACTATGTTTCACCCTTTGTCGGAGGGTTTAATAATCAAACAATCATTGTTTTTTAGCGAGGCAATTGCTCTACGCTGTGTTATACTGATATTGGATCTGTTGTCAATTTGTCGCCATTTGGTATTCTGAATCTCCCTTGATACTTGTTGGGTAAATGCCCAAATATTAGGATTTCCCTGAAGTACAGGAAAACATCTTGATTTTGGTTTATAAAGGGAAGGTGGAGGAAAACAAGATCCTAATTCAGAGTTTAAAGAAGGTAGTGGGTATAGTGATGGATCCTCCAAAGGATCACTCATTGGATTGCTCTCCTCCCACAGTTCCATTAACTCATTCAAGGCTTTAATTTCATTTATAGTTTTATTCTTCCAAATATCATTGGAAGAATCCTCCTTTTCAGGGTTTTTATAATCCTTGTCAAAATAACCTTAAACATTAACTTACGAGCAAACAGATTTACATCCTTAATAATTTTGAAATGATCCACCTCCTGGTCAGGACAGAAGGTCAGTTGAAGTATGCACAGATGAACACCTACTATGTATGGGTTCCTGAGCAGGCCTGGTTGGTTGCCATAGACGTGGAGGCCCTTTATAACTTGATCCCCTACAGATTGGGGGTTTGAGTCATAGATGGTTTCCTGTCTGAACGAGGGCCAGGGGCAAAATCTTATAATGGTTTTGTAATTGAACTACTGTTGTTCATATTGAATAATAATATCTTCATGTTCAATCGCTCCCACTTCCTCCAGGTGCGGGGGTAGCGATGGGGACTAAATGTGCCCCATCGTATGCCAACATGTACCTGGGGGGTGGGAGCAGGAGATATTCTCCTCTTCTGAGTATTCTGACTTTTTCCAGAAGATTTTGAGCTGGAAAAGATTTATCGATGACATATTTATCTTCTGGAACGGGACTCGGGATGAGTTAACCGCTTTCTTCAATCAATTGGAGATCAATTTATACAATTTGAAATTCACGATGATTTGTGATCAGAAAAGCATTAACTTTCTGGACATTACTATCCATCTAAATCAAGATGGAACATTAGGTTCTTCTCTTTACAGAAAGCTTTTAGCGGAAAATACAATTCTGCAGGCAACCAGTTCTCATCCCGAGTCCCTTGTCCAGAGTATTCCATATAGTCAGTATCTCAGAATAAGGAGAAATTGTAGTAAGGATGAAGACTTTGAGTCTGAAGCAAAAGCCCTGCAGGGATGTCTATCTGCTAGGGGCTATAGTAAAGCCTGCCTCAAAAAAGCATATCAAAGGGCAAAACAGAAAGAGAGACGAGTCTTGATCCACTCACAAAAATGATTGAAAAATGAATCTAAGGTACGTTTGATTACCAGGTATGCAGGTGAACATAAGAATGTCCGCCATATTTTTGAGAAGTACTGGCATCTTTTGTCTGCAGATGAGGTTTTATAAAAATATGTCGGAACTCATCCGAAGATAACTTATCGTAAGTCCTGTTCACTCAAGGACAAATTGGTTCATAGTCATTTAACTTCGCAGGTAGGATGTACACGTAGAGGTTTCCCATGTGGAAAGCATGAATTTTGTAGTTTATTAATAAACCCCACAGAGGTAACCCTCCCCAATGATCAGTTGTACAGACCAAATTTCTGTGCAACTTGTAAAACCATAGGGGTGGTTTACCTTATGAAATGTGAGTGTCAAGCCTTTTATATAGGCAAGACAAAAAGGCCTTTTTTCCATCGTATAAGGGACCATGTTTCCCTTATAAATAAGAAGAAGATGGAAACTCCAATCAGTAGACACATGGGATTATACCGTTCCTTTGATAGTTCTAAAATGAAGTTTTTTGCCCTTGAATATGTTCCTGATTTTGATGGGGGGGGGAGATATTGACAAGATTCTTCTTCAACGAGAATCAAAGTGGATCTATACCCAGGCTGCCACTGTCCATCCTGGCCTGAATGAGTCTCTGAGCTTTAAGCCTTTTCTGTAAGTCGCACATTGTTATTTTGAGTGGATTTTTTGTTAATTTTCTGAGTTAAAATTTGATATGTAACAGCTCTGCAGGGTGTCTGGGGGACCCTCTGTGTTGGACTCTTGAGCTGACGGGTATTTGTAAATCTATTCTGTATAAACAATATCTTTTATGGTGTAAATCCAGGGAATTCCAAATTTTTTGTTTTGGTTCCTGAATGGATTTTGGGTCTTTCAATATACAGTATTTTGGACCTTGGGCCTTGTAATTAATAAATAGTGGTTGGTAGCATGTTGATCAGATGTACCATATGGACACCCAGGGTGCTCCTCTGCTGTGGCGATTTAGCCTCAGTGGAGGGGCACCAATTTAGTCACTTTATACAGGTGGCTTTTTAGATGCCAAACCAACTTATAGGCATTTTTTGTTTCTTTTACAGAGATGACCACTTTTTCTGCATATTAGCCGTTTAGTCAGAGGTCTCCTCATCTTGATAGTCCGGTATCGTTCTGGCAGCCTATATTTTGGTTGTCTTTATGAATTGTGACTGCAGGATGGTTTATGGATATCTTTTGGCTATTTCCGGTCGGATGGTGCTGTTTGGTCATCATTTCCTGCCTTACTGCACCAGTGCTGTGACGCTATTCCCGGTTTTAGCGGATATGGCGTCATTTCCAGCGCACTGACGTCATTTCCGGCGCATGGGCATCATTTCCAGCGTGACGGCGCCTTTAAGTGACTTCAAAGTGTCCTCACCCTTTTTGGCACCAAATTTTTGACCAAACGAGGGAGGAGAGGCTATAAAAGATCATTGTGGTTAGTATGTGTTGCTGACCAGTCCAGGAGAGATATGCTGCCCAATACTGTGAATGTGAGGAGTACTATTTAGGTAAGAGCCCAGATATATTATGGAAGATCAACCAAATTTTTTTTTTGATATTTTATGTGCATTCCTTTTTATTAAAAAGGTTTTTGTTGTTTATATTTATAGCTGAGGGATTCTGGTATCTTTATACCGTTACCTCCCCTCTGTGTTGTGGACTTCATTTTGTGGATTATTTTGCGGTGTAACCCCCTAACATCAATATATAGAAGTCCAGTTTTCCAGTAGACGTTTGGGCACCCTGAGAAAATTGTAGGTATGTCCCTTTTTTTTCTGATATTTTCTATTGATGTGTGTGATCTCCCTCATTTTTATATATATATATATATATATATATATATATATATATATATATATATATATATATATATATATACTTTTTTGTGTTAAACAGATGGCCTTCTAGAATATATCCCTCTCAATGGTATCATCATATGATCCTTGCTTTTATCCAGCCACGTGTGAAGTATCCATACTAGTGGATAATACTCAATTGAAATGTACAGGTCAGCTTTTGAGGTCGAGACGTGTGGTCTCTATGATATCCTGTGTGGTGAAAATTATAATTATATTGATTAGTGTTTTTTGTGTGTTTTGATTTTTCTTTATTTATTTCAGAAATTATGTGCTTATGTGAGATAAATGAATTCTCCTGAAGAAGCCCTATGATATATGGCGAAACATGTTGAGATATATGCACATTGCAATTGTTTATATCTATTCTATGTTATTTCTGTACTGATATATACATACATACATACATACATACAGTATTTCACAGAAGTGAGTACACCCCTCACATTTTTGTAAATATTAGACTGCCTATATATATATATATATATATATATATATATATATATATATATATATATATATATATATATATATATATATAAATCAGCCACATTCATTGACAAAATTAAGACTCCTGCTGACACCCTTGTCTATGAGACATCAGAGATAGCCAGAGAGTTTAAGGCATTCTACCAGCACCTGTACCATGTTCAGCATACGGAGACAGACCAGACTACTAGGACGACTTTAATTAAGGAATACTTAGACAAGGTTAACCTGCCAAAATTATTGCATTGGATGAATAAGATCCAGGGTTTTGATACACCTAATGATCCATGGGTGATGTTATTTCACTGTACAGGCTTGCCAGCAGGAGCAAACAAAAAATCCCTAACACCACACTTACTCAACGCAGCCAAAGCCCTCATACCACGCTATTGGAAGCTGTCTACCATGCCTTCCTTACGTCAATGGCTGGTAGAGATTGATAACACATACTATATGGAAGATCTCACCGGCTCCCTTAGGAACAGGTTGGATCAGGTAAAAAGATATGGTCCTGCTGGTTTGCCTTTAAATTTACAACCGCTTATACTGAATCATGTCATAAGCCTCAAGTACCGGCTTGCCTATATGAACCCTGATGTTTGATGATAATTGGACCGAGATAGTCTCCTCCCCCCTCAGCTTACCTACACTGTTCCCCCCTTCATTCACTTTACCCCCCTTTTTTCCTACTCTTTTTCTATGTCAACATTGTGAGCAGTGTACTAGCTTACTAATGATTCCCCCTGCGAGGGTTCTCATACGGGGACTCTGGGTTACCTCCACACCAGATCGACAGGTTGTTAATTTGTTCTGTAATCAGTCATAAGATTTATTACATGTCTGTTCGAGGCTCTTAAAATGGCCTTAGCTATGCTTCACGCACCACATGACTCAATGATGGTAACACATGTATTGTAATGACTATGCCATGCATGATGTTGTTATTTTTTCTTACTTTTTCAATAAACAATAATAATAAAAAATATATAAATAAATATATATATAAATATATATATATATATATATATATATATATATATATATATATATATATATCAAATACACTGTCACTAACTGAATAACCTGCCTGCTTAATTTAAAGCAAGCTATCTCTCCTTCCATGCCAACAACACTACAGAGGCCCGCTGTGTAGCAGCCTTATACAGTGTGGGGCATGGACTTAGTCCTCCTGAGACACGATTGGCCAAAGGCACCCTGCCTTTGGCCAATTATGGCTTTCTTAGCAGAGGGCGCTGGGACTGGCCAAAGCATTTAGTTCAGGTGCATGCTTTGGCCAGCCATCATACAGCAATGAACTGCGATCTCCCAGGGCATTATGGGGCATTCCGAATTTCCCAGGAACACCCCATAATGTTCATTCTTCGGTGAACGGGCAAACACTTGATGTTCGAGTCAAACTCATGTTCGACCCGAACATCAAGCTCATCCCTAGTGTGCAATCTAAGTTTCACTTGATCTGTCATTACATTTACAAACATTTTTGAAAGGCCCCAGAGGCTGCAACACCTAAGCAAGAGGCACCACTAACCAAACACTGCCATGAAGACCAAGGAACTCTCCAAACAAGTGAGGGACAATTTTGTTGAGAAGTACAAGTCAGGGTTAGGTTATAAAAAAATATCCAAATCTTTGATAATCCCTAGGAGCACCATCAAATCTATCATAACCAAATGGAAAGAACATGGTACAACAGCAAACCTGGCAAGAGACGGCCACACATCAAAACTCACAGACCGGGTAAAGAGGGCATTAATCAGAGAGGCAGCACAGAGATCTAAGGTAACCCTGGAGGAGCTGCAGAGTTCCGCAGCAGAGACTGGAGTATGACAATAAGCTGTACGCTCCATAGAGTTGGGCTTTATGGCAGAGTGGCCAGAAGAAAGCCATTACTTTCAGCAAAAAACAAGATGGCACATTTTGAGCTTGCGAAAAGGCATGCGGGAGACTCCCAAAATGTATGGTGGAAGGTGCTCTGATCTAACAAGACTAAAATTGAACTTTTTGGCCATCAAAGAAAACGCTATGTCTGGCACAAACCCAACACATCACATTACCCAAAGAACACCATCCCCCAGCAGTCGGGACTGGGAAACTGGTCAGAGTTGAGGGAAAGGTGGATGGTGCTAAATTCAAGGATATTCTTGAGCAAAACCTGTACCACTCTGTGTGAGATTTGAGGTTAGGACAGAGGTTCACCTTCCAACAGGACAATGACCCCAAACACACTGCTAAAGCAATATTTGAGTGGTTTAAGGAGAAACATGTAAATGTGTTGGCATGGCCTAGTCAAAGCCCAGACCTCAATCCAATAGAAAATCTGTGGTCAGACTTAAAGATTGCTGTTCACAAGAGCAAACCATCCAAATTGAAGGAGCTGGAGCAGTCTTGCAAGGAGGCATGGGCAAAAATCCCAGTGGTAAGATGTGGCAAGCTCATAGAGACTTATCCAAAGTGACTTGGAGCTGCCCCAAAAGGTGGCTATACAAAGTATTGACTTTAGGGGGGTGAATAGTTATGCACATTGACTTTTTCTGTTATTTTTTACTATTTGTTGTTTGCTTCACAGTAAAAAAACAACCAACATCTTCAAAGTTGTGGGCATGTTTTGTAAATTAACCACTTCAATACAGGGCACTTTCGCCCCCTTCCTTCCCAGCCCAATATTCAGCTTTCATTGCTCTAGCGCTTTCAGTGACAATTGCGCGGTCATGCTACACTGTACCCAAATGAAATTTTTATCATTTTGTTCGCACAAATAGAGCTTTATTTTGGTGTTATTTATTCACGACTCCGTTTTTTATTTTTTGCGATATAAGCGCAAAAAAAGCGGAAATTTGGAAAAAAAACAATATTTTATTTTTTCTATTTTAAAAGAAATCCAATAAAATCTAATTTTGTCATAAATTTAAGCCAAAATGTATTCTGCTACATGTTTTTGGTAAAAAAAAATCCGTTAAGTGTATAATAATTGGTTTGTGTGATCACGGACATATGTACGCAAATGATCATGTACATATGTGTGCAGGTGATCACGTACATATGTGTGCAGATAATCATTGGGACATGTGATTTTAGTGGGACATATGTGGGGGACATGTTTTTATTATTAGGGACATGTGTTTTTATTATTTGGGGACATGTATGTTTTGGGGACATGTGTGTTTTGGGGACATATGTGGGGACATTGTGTTTATACTGTGTGGTGTGTTGACACTAGACTGATGATCAGTGAGTAAAAAGCTGTAAAAAACAGCTCATACTCACTGATCATCAGCCGGCTGCAGCGATCTGCTCTCCTCTCCTCAGCGATGACTTCTGTGTGAGGAGAGGAGGAGCCAATTGCCTAGCAACCGGCCGTCATGTGATCAGGAGGGCCAATCACAGAGCCCTTCTGCCGATCTGAGATGCGCAGTGTCCGGGTGACACGAGAACATCGGGATCGCGCTGCTGCGCGGGCACGCGCACGCGCGATCCCGCTTCTTCTGAAGGACGTTCCTGAACATCCTATCAGAAGTAGACGGCTCCCACATGGCCGTATATGTGCATTGGCCGGGTGGAAAGTGGTTAAATGATGCAAATCCTCAAACAATCCATATTAATTCAAGGTTGTGAGGCAACAAAACACAAAAAATGCCAAGGGGAGTGAATACTTTTGCAAGGCAATGTATTGCATGGGATCCTGCAACTATCAATTCACTATACCATTTTGTTTTGGTATTTACCACAAAACGCTCAAAATTGTCAGTTAATACCGCATGAAAAGAGGTTAAAGTCAATTCACAGTAGGAAATAAATAATTAAATGCATGCTGTAATTAACCACTTAATAACCGCCCTATAGCCGAATGACGGCTTTAGGGTGGTTTCTTAACTGTGGGAGGCCGTCATATGACGTCCTCCCAGAATTCCACTCTCGCGCGCCCCCTAGGGCGCGCACTCGAGAGCGTCCGTGACCGCCGGGTCCACAGGACCCGGCGCATCACGGATCATGGTAAACGGCCGCTCGTCGCGGCCGTTTACCACGTGATTGCTCCGTCAAATGACGGAGCGATCACTTGTAAACAAACCGGCGTCATGTTATGACGCCGGTTCCTCCCTCCCCCTCTCTGTACTGATCGGAACAGCGGAGGGGGAGGAGATCGGTGTCAGCAGCGATGTGGGCTGCATCTGCAGTGCCCACATCGCTGCTCACCGAAAATTAACCCCTCAATTCCCTGCAAATACTCTGCAATACCCTGTCATTACTCTGCATTACTCTGCAATACCCTGCAATACCCTGCAATACCCTGCAATACCCTGCATTACTCTGCATTACTCTGCATTACCCTGCATTACTCTGCATTACTCTGCATTACTCTGCAATACCCTGCAATACTCTGCAATACTCTGCAATACCCTGCCATTACTCTGCATTACTCTGCAATACCCTGCAATACCCTGCATTACTCTGCATTACCCTGCATTACTCTGCATTACTCTGCATTACTCTGCAATACCCTGCAATACTCTGCAATACTCTGCATTACACTGCAATACTCTGCAATACCCTGCCATTACTCTGCATTACTCTGCATTACTCTGCATTACCCTGCAATACCCTGCAATACCCTGCAATACTCTGCAATACCCTGCAATACTCTGCAATACTCTGCATTACCCTGCAATACTCTGCAATACCCTGCAATGCTCTGCAACACCCGCCAATACCCTGCAACACTCTGCAACGCTCTGCAACACTCTGCAATGCTCTGCAACACCCACCAATACCCTGCAACACTCTTCAATGCTCTGCAACACCCGCCAATACCATGCAACACTCTGCAATGCTCTGCAACACCCTCCAATATCCTGCAATGCTCTGCAACGCAATACTCTGCAACGCCATACTCTTGAGATACCCAGCCATACTCTGATATACCCAGCCATACCCAGCCATAGTCGGTGATACCCTGCAATACCCAGCCATAGACACCCCCCCCTCCCGCCGCCCTCCGGTGCTTCTACCGACTCGCCAATACTATCAAATCCAGAATCTTTTTTTTTTTTTTTTCAGGCTTCCCAGCTTAGAGGTGAGATGTGGGGTCTTATTGACCCCACATCTCACTGTAAAGAGGACCTGTCATGCCATATTCCTATTACAAGGGATGTTTACATTCCTTGTAATAGGAATAAAAGTGAACAAAAAATTTATTTTTGGGGAAAAAAATGTCAAACTAAAATAAATAAAGTAAAATGAACAATAAATTTTTTATTTTTTTTTTAAAGCGCCCCTGTCCCCATGTGCTCGCATGCAGAAGCGAACGCATACGTAAGTCCCGCCCACATATGAAAACGGTGTTCAAACCACACATGTGAGGTATCGCTGCGTACGTTGGAGCGAGAGCAATAATTCTAGCCCTAGACCTCCTCTGTAACTCAAAACATATAACCAGTAAAAAAAAAATTAAATCGTCGCCTATGGGGATTTTTAAGTAGCGACTAGGGATGAGCCGAACACCCCCCTGTTCGGTTCGCACCAGAAACTGCGAACAGACCTAAACTTCGTGTGAACTCTAGAACCCTATTAAAGTCTATGGGACTCGAACGTTCACAATCTAAAGTGCTCATTTTAAAGGGTAATATGAAAGTTACTGTCCTAAAAAGTGTTTGGGGACCTGGGTCCTGCCCCAGGGGACATGGATCAATGCAAAAAAAAGTTTTAAAAACGGCCGTTTTTTCAGGAGCAGTGATTTTAATAATGATTAAAGTGAAACAATAAAAGTGTAATATTCCTTTAAATTTCGTAGCTGGGGGGTATCTATAGTCTGCCTGTGAAGGGGCGCATGTTTCTGGTGCTTAGAACTGTCGCTGCACAAAGTGTCATTTGTGCAGGAAAAAAAGTCTTTTAAAATCACTTGCGGCTAAATTGTCGGGTCTCCGTAATACAGAGAACACTCAATGAGTGTTCTCTGTATTAGCCGACAATTCATTCATTCATTGATTAAAAAAAAAAAAAAAAAAAAAGCGTGGGGGTTCCCCTAAATTCAATCAAAAGGCCCTTCAGGTCTGACATGGATATTAAGGGGAACCCCGTGTCAAATTTAAAAAAAAAATTGACGTGGGGTCCCCCCAAATATCCATACCAGACCCTTCAGGTCTGATATGGATATTAAGGGGAACCCCGCATCAAATTTAAAAAAAAATTGACGTGGGGGTCCCCCTAAATATCCATACCAGACCCTTTATCCGAGCACGCAACCTGGCAGGCCGCAGGAAAAGAGGGGGGGGACGAGAGAGCGGCCCCCCCTCCCTCCTGAACCGTACCAGGCCACATACCCTCAACATTGGGAGGATGCTTTGGGGGTCTGTGACCCCTCAAAGCACCTTGTCCCCATGTTGATAAGGACAAGGGCCTCATCCTCACAACCCTGGCCATTGGTTGTGAGGGTCTGCGGGCGGGGGGCTTATCAGAATCTGGAAGCCCCCTTTAGCAAGGGGACCCCCAGATCCCGCCCCCCCCTGTTTGAAATGGTAAGGGGGTACAAAAGTACCCCTACCATTTCACAAAGAAAGTGTCAAAATGGTTAAATAAGACAAACACACTTTTGAAAAATTCCTTTATTAAAAATAAAAAAAATAAAAAAAAAATTCCAGCGGTGCTAATCCACTCTTGCTATCCAGCGACGGGTCTCCGGGGTCCAGCGATGGATGATCATATCCAGCGACGGGGGATCTCTCAGTCCAGCGCTGTCCATACATCCTTCTTCTGTCTCCACTGCGGAGACACTGCAGAGAGCCGAGCGCTGACATTTCTTATATAGGGAGGGCGGGGCCACCCGTCACCTGACCCCACCCCTCTGACGCAGGAGAGGGAAGCCAGGGGTTCCCCAGTGACGTGTGGGTGACCCCGCCCCCTCTGATGTAACGCAGGTTTCCGTTACATCAGAGGGGGCGGGGTCACCCACACGTCACTGGGGAACCCCTGGCTTCCCTCTCCTGCGTCAGAGGGGCGGGGTCAGGTGACGGGTGGCCCCGCCCTCCCAATATAAGAAATGTCAGCGCTCGGCTCTCTGCAGTGTCTCCGCAGTGGAGACAGAAGAAGGAGGTATGGACAGCGCTGGACTGAGAGATCCCCCGTCGCTGGATATGATCATCCATCGCTGGACCCCGGAGACCTGTCGCTGGATAGCAAGAGTGGATTAGCACCGCTGGAATTTTTTTTTTATTTTTTTTATTTTTAATAAAGGAATTTTTCAAAAGTGTGTTTGTCTTATTTAACCATTTTGACACTTTCTTTGTGAAATGGTAGGGGTACTTTTGTACCCCCTTACCATTTCAAACAGGGGGGGGGCGGGATCTGGGGGTCCCCTTGTTAAAGGGGGCTTCCAGATTCTGATAAGCCCCCCGCCCGCAGACCCTCACAACCAACGGCCAGGGTTGTGAGGATGAGGCCCTTGTCCTTATCAACATGGGGACAAGGTGCTTTGAGGGGTCACAGACCCCCAAAGCATCCTCCCAATGTTGAGGGTATGTGGCCTGGTACGGTTCAGGAGGGAGGGGGGGCCTCTCTCTCGTCCCCCCCTCTTTTCCTGCGGCCTGCCAGGTTGCGTGCTCGGATAAAGGGTCTGGTATGGATATTTAGGGGGACCCCCACGTCAATTTTTTTTTTAAATTTGATGCGGGGTTCCCCTTAATATCCATATCAGACCTGAAGGGTCTGGTATGGATATTTGGGGGACCCCCACGTCAATTTTTTTTTTAATTTGACACGGGGTTCCCCTTAATATCCATGTCAGACCTGAAGGGCCTTTTGATTGAATTTAGGGGAACCCCCACGCTTTTTTTTTTTTTTTTTTTTTTTTTAATCAATGAATGAATGAATTGTCGGCTAATACAGAGAACACTCATTGAGTGTTCTCTGTATTACGGAGACCCGACAATTTAGCCGCAAGTGATTTTAAAAGACTTTTTTTCCTGCACAAATGACACTTTGTGCAGCGACAGTTCTAAGCACCAGAAACATGCGCCCCTTCACAGGCATACTATAGATACCCCCCAGCTACGAAATTTAAAGGAATATTACACTTTTATTGTTTCACTTTAATCATTATTAAAATCACTGCTCCTGAAAAAACGGCCGTTTTTAAAACTTTTTTTTGCATTGATCCATGTCCCCTGGGGCAGGACCCAGGTCCCCAAACACTTTTTAGGACAGTAACCTGCATATTACCCTTTAAAATGAGCACTTTAGATTTCTCCCATAGACTTGTATAGGGTGTTCCGGCTTTTCGAATTTGCTGCGAACAGCCCAAATTGTTCACTGTTCGCTGAACAGGCGAACAGGCAATGTTCGAGTAGAACATGAGTTCGACTCGAACTCGAAGCTCATCCCTAGTAGCGACGTTTGGCGCCATTCCACGAGCCTGTGCAATTTTGAAGAGTGACATGTTAGGTATCGATTTACTCAGTGTAACTTCATCTTTCACATTATGCAAAAATTGGGCTAACTTTACTGTGTTTTTTTTTTAAGCACAAAACAGTTTTTTTTCCAAAAAAAAGCATTCGAAAAATTGCTGCGCAAATACCGTGCGAGATAAAAAGTTGCAACGACCACCATTGTATTCTCCAGGGTGTTTGCTAAAAAAACATATATAATGTTTTGGGATTCGATGTAATTTTCTAGCAAATAAATGATGATTTTTACATGTAGGAGAGAAATGTCAGAATTGTCCTGGGTGCTCCAGAACGCCTGATGGTGCTCCCTGCATGTTGGGCCTCTGTATGTGGCCGCACTGTGTAAAAGTCTCACACAATGGGTATCGCCGTACACGGGAGTAATAGCAGAATGTGTTTTGGGGTGTAATTTGTGGTATGCATATGCTGTGTGAGAAATAAACTGATAATATGACAATTTTGTGAAAAAAAAAAGTAAAAAAAATCTTGATTTTGCAAAGAATTGTGGGAAAAAATGACAACTTCAAAAAACTCATCATGCCTCTTACTAAATACCTTGGAATGTCTTCTTTCCAAAAAGGGGTCATTTGGGGGGTATTTGTACTTTTCTGGCATGTTAGGGTCTCAAGAATTGAAATAGGCCGTCAGTACTTCAGGTGTGATAAATTTTCAGATATTGGCACCATAGCTTGTGGACTCTATAACTTTCACAAAGACCAAATAATATCCACCAATTTGTACTTATTTTTACCAAAGATATGTAGTGGTATAAATTTTGGCCAAAATGTATGAAGAAAAAATTACTAATCTGCTAAATTTTATAACAGAAATGAAGAAAAATTCTTTTTTTTACAGAATTTTCTGTATTTTTTCTTTTATAGCACAAAAAATAAAAAACCCAGCGGTGATTAAATACCACCAAAAGAAAGCTCCATTTGTGTGAAAAAAAGGACAAAAATTTCATATAGGTCCAGTGTTGCATGACTGAGTAATTGTCATTCAAAATGTGAGAGCACCGAAAGCTGAAAATTGGTCTGGTTATTAAGGGTGTTTAAGTGCCCAGTGGTCAAGTGGTTAAAGAGGGATTTCACTATGAAAAAAATTATTAAAAGTCAGCAGTTCCAAATACTGCAGCTGCTGACTTTTAATAAATGGATCCAGCGATGTCGGCAGCCAAGGCCGATCGATCGCTCGGCTCTCGGCTACTGCCGTCGCCATTCTAGGTGAGGGAATCAGGAAGTGGAGTGTTGCGGCTTCACTTCCCAGTTCCCTACTGCGCATTTGCGAGTCGCGCAGCGCAATAGGAATTGTCCGTGCTGTCTCTGGGACCCATGTGTGTCCCAGCAGACAGTGCGCAGGGACAGGAAGAGGCATAGATTCCCGTGGGAGGGGCTCCTGCGCTCTATGGCTAGAAGAACCATTTTGGAAGTAAAGTAAAAAAAGTAGTTCTAATCGGAGCAGCAGACACTTTTTTTGAGTGAACTCTCAAAAATTTGAAAAAAAGGGGGGGAAGGGTGGTGTGTTGCGCTTCCTTAGATACCAAGAGAAAAAATAAATAATAAACTTATGTGATAAATAGTGACTGTCAATTCAATAACAAAATGTGAAAAACAAGTGCAATGGTGCTTAGTATGTGGTACTAAAAAATTACATACAAATGAACATCTGGTGTATAATATTGCTAGTGCATCATTCCAGTTTCTATGCAGTAAGGAAACAAGGGGTCTATGGCTATAAAGTGCAAATAGTTAATTCCAATAACTATATAAAAAGGTGAAGCATCTAAGATAAAACAGAAAGGAAAAATTAAAACATCTAAGATAAAGCTACAAAAATATAATGTACCGATAAAATAGTGTAATAAATAATTCAAAAAAGATTCTGTGGATAATTTAAATGTGCAAAAGATGTGCATACAAAAACAATATAATCCTTGGTAAAAAGGAAATGAAGTAGCAGCAAAATAGCAGCAAAAAATTGTGACTCTCGATAGTGTCCCATACACAGTCCAATCGTGCAGATCTAGAATGTGATTTCACAACTAAACATAAAGTGCAATGTGCCAAGGTAGTTTTTCTCCAAGCGGTATCCCGTGCCAGTGCTGATATTCCTAAATAATTACCTCACAGCTGTAAGGTATACAGCAAAAAAATAGATTTGCAGAGGGAATTCCGGGGGATCAGATAGGCTGTGACTGGGACTTCTGACAGTGCCTGCTCTTCCTTGTAGTTTTGGTCGACCAGCAATGCTCAAAATAACAAGAGAAAGAAATCCTCCATGGTGTAGTAGTTTTAAACGAACAATTTATTTGTAAAAGAAACTATATCTACTCACAAACAGGAGCGAATAAACAGGCACACACAACTAGACGGATCGATGGATGATACGAACGTCACTTCCGATTTCCTACGCGTTACGTCACGAATGGACTTCAACTGGGATATTTCTAAAAGGATCGGAAGTGCTTATATGAGAGTACTGGGCGAATCGCATCCGCCCACTGTTTACGTAACTAGAGTATGTAATCACACAAACAGGCAATCGAATCGCCCAGCATTAGCATAGCTAAGGCGTACGTTGGTAGAACGGGCCATTGGAATGCCGGGGATATATCCTGCTCTATATCTCGCCTCCCACCGTACTCACAATACATTCGTTGGAATAGCGAGTAACGAGTGGGTGCGGACAATGTGGAAAGGAGAAAAAAGGGGAAAACAACGACCGGACAATAGAATAAAATTACGAATCCACCGTAAAACTATATATCTAAGATGAAGGTTCACATCGTATAACGTACTTACACATATGTCACTCTGACGAAAGTAGACACAGGTACTACATATTCTAATATATACGATTATCCCGTCGGCCATTTTTTCGAAGTCCTAAATTATCATCGAAAAATTTATTTAACCACTTAAGCCCCGGACCATTTTGCTGGCCAAAGACCAGACCACTTTTTGCGATTCGGCACTGCGTCGCTTTAACTGACAATTGCGTGGTCATGCGACGTGGCTCCCAAACAAAATTTGTCCTTTTTTTCCCACAAACAGAGCTTTCTTTTGGTGGTATTTCATCACCCCTGCAGTTTTTATTTTTTGTGCTATAAACAAAAATAGAGCGACAATTTTGAAAAAAACGCATTCTTTTTTACTTTTTGTTATGATAAATATATCCCCAAAAATATATAAAAAAAACTCCTTTCCCCTCAGTTTAGGCCAATATGTATTCTTCTACATATTTTTGTTAAAAAAAAATCACAATAAGCGATTATTGATTGGTTTGCGCAAAAGTTATAGCGTTTACAAAACAGGGGATCGTTTTATGGCATTTTTATTAATAATTGTTTTACTAGTAATGGCGGTGATCAGCGATTTTTATTGTGACTGCGACATTATGGCGGACACATTGGACATTTTTGACACATTTTTGGGACCATTGTCATTTATACAGCAATCACTGCTATACAAATGCAGTGATTCCTGTGTAAATGACACTGGCAGTGAAGGGGTTAACCAGTGGGTGGCAGTGTAGGGGTTAAGTGTTCCTAGGAGTGTGTTACTAACTGTTGGGGGCTGAATAACTCAACACCAAGAGGTTGGCTTGTAAATTGGAGACATCCTGTAAGGACGTTATTCCACTGCATAGCTTGGTGTCATCTGCAAAGGTGGAAATGTTACTTTTGATCCCAGACCCAATATCATTTATAAAGAATAAAAAGTAAGGGTCCCAGCACTGAACCTTGGGGTACACTACTGATAACATTAGACCATTCAGAGTAAGAATCATTAACCACTGCTCTCTGAATTCTGTCTTTTAGCCAGTTTTCTATCCATTTACAAACTGATATTTCCAAATCTGTAGACTTTACCTTACACATGAGCTGTGTGTGCGTAATTGTATCGAACGCTTTTGCAAAATCCAAGTATACCACGTCCACCGCCACCCCTCTGTCCAAGGTTTTACTTACCGCCTCATAAAAAGAAATTAGGTTTGTCTGACAACTTCTGTCTTTCATGAATCCATGCTGTCTGTTGCTTAAAATATTTTTTTCCTGCAAGAACTCATCTATGTGGTCTTTTATTAATCTCTCCAGTATCTTCCCAACTATAGAAGTTAAACTAACAGGTCTATAGTTACTTGGTAAAGACTTTTTAAATATAGCAACCACATTGGCCCTGCACCAATCCAGTGGTACTATTCCTGTCATTAATGAGTCCCTAAAAATTAGATACAGTGGCTTTGAAATTACAGAGCTCAATTCTTTTAGGATCCGTGGGTGGAGGCCATCAGGTCCAGGTGCTTTATCCACCTTTATTCCGTCCTAATATTTCTGGACCATATCACTTTTGAGCCATTGTGGATTTGGGGCTGTGTCACTACCACCCTCATTATGGACACGAGCTCCCCCATGCTCCAAGAAAAGTAATAGAGGGGAAATCTTCCAATGGGACACAGATAGTAAAAAAAAAAAAGTTGTGCCTATAGTTCTACTTTAAGGGTAATAGACTGTGCAGTTTTCAAGTTGCTCCAGAGCTTAGTAAATAAGGTAAAGCTTAATTTTACAAAGAATACCCAATCACATGCAAGTAAAAGAACAAAATGCATTTTTGATTGCGCATGATTGGATGATGGAAGTAAGCAGAGATCTCCCTCATTTACTAAGCTTTAGAGCAACTGCACCCTCAAAATCCTCAGTCTATGTGCCTTTAGTAAATCATCCCCATTACATTTGGTAAATCCACCCTATTACATGTAGTGAAATATATTTATTTTCTATGTTCATTTTGCCAGATTTCTGGAGAATTGTTTTGTCCATATACAAGCATATCCATCATTTGCGGCAAACCTCCCAATCACGCCAAACATTATACAATGCACATGCATATCACAATCGTCTAACCCCCTGTTAGAGCATATGTCATTCGTAGTGGGGATATTTTACTTATTCACAATTTGTTTTTAGAGATATCTTTGGCTCCAATATTCCCAATACAGAATGGGATTATGAATAGACAAGTATTCGTATAAAGGTGTGGAAATTGAGCTGTTAGGAGAGGGGTGTCATCAATTTGAAGGTTTGACAAAAGATACCAGAGTGACACGTTCAAGAAAATCAGAGAATGATTATGGCTATTCTCTAACACGAAAAAGACCTGTGCAAAGAATTAGCAATGACTTGCCAAATATATATGAATGACAAATATCCCAGCAAAAATTACTTTAACCACTTAAGGAATACCTCACGCCGATATACGTCGCAGTCGGCGCACTCGCGACCCGGTCCAGAGCTCCATGTCCATGGCCGCAGGACCCGTGGACCTGACCGCCGCCGGTGTCCCGTGATTGGGTCACAGAGCTGAAAAACGGGGAGAGGTAAGTGTAAACAAACCTCTCCCCGTGCTTCCTAGTGAGCCTGCCACTGATCGTCTGTTCCCTGTCATAGGGAACGACGATCAGTGATGTCACATTGCGATTTTTTTAACCAAAAATATGTAGAAAAATACGTATCAGCCTAAACTGAGGGGAAAAAAAATTATATATTTTTTGGGGATATTTATTATAGCAAAAATACCAACAAAAGAAATCTCTATTTGTGGGAAAAAAAGACGCCAATTTTGTTTGGGAGCCACGTCGCACTACTGTGCAATTGTCAGTTAAATCTATGCAGTGCTGAATCGCAAAAAGGGCCTGGTCCTTTAGCTGCAACATGGTCCAGGGCTTAAAGTGGTTGTATACTCTTTTTTTTTACTTTTACCTACAGGAAAGCCTATAATAAGGGCTTACCTGTAGGTAAAAAAAATATTCCCCTCGGTATGCGCCGCTGACTGCAGCGGCGCATGCGCACGAGGGGATTCTCGGCCTGAAAATCCGGCAGTGTCCGGCCGGCCGGAATGAAATCTCCCGTGCGCATGCGCGGGAGTGACGATATCGCGGCTCCGGCCACTCACAGCGCCGGAGCCGCGATACCCGGAAGAAACGCCGAGGGAGCATGTCAGCTCCGTCGGCGTGGATCGTGCCAGATGTCGGGGCCTCGTTCTAAGGTAAGTATTTCATAATGAGCTAGTATGCGGTGCATACTAGCTCATTATGCCTTTTGCTTTGCAGGTGTTAAAAAAAAAAAAAAAAAGCGGGTTTACTACCGCTTTAAGTGGTTAAAGCAGGGTTTCTCAACCAGGGTTCCTCCAGAGGTTACCAGGGGAAAATAGTATAAAAATTACACACATATATAAATACCCTTCTCCCACCAATAAAAAAGGCAACATTCTATGTTTTACTGGTGGAAGAATGGTATTTATACATGTGAGTAATTTGCTATACTGTTTTCATTCAAAATTTGATATTTTTAAAGATATTTTGTATTTACTTAATTGAACTTAGTTGTTTTTGATACACCATGTGTGTCCTGTGAAAGCAGCTTCCCTTTGACTGGTATTCTATTCACCTTTTCTCATTTGTATTAATACGTATGCTGCAGGGAAAGCACTGATAAGGGAGTTTCTACGGTTTAAGCATTGTACCTTTCTATTAGCAATAAAAACTGACAGGGTTCTAATTATTCTCCACTCTATCAATCCCACTGTAAATAGCTTTTTTTCATGAATTTTTTTGAAAAACACTATGAGCTATTTTATTGAACAATATTATGAGGAAAATACCACTTTGTGAATGGAGCCCATAATCTCCTCTTTGCCTCCACCTTTGTTCTGCCAACTTCAAGAAGTCTTACTATTCTCCTGGTTCTCACGTTATATTTCCTATCTTGGAATCAAATTAACTGCCAACCCATCTGACTTATATTCTGCTAACTATCCCCCTATGTTTCCCCATCTTATTGACTTAATGACTAAATGGTCTACTTTACCATTAGCCTGGATGGGTAGGATCACAGTGGTCAAAATGGCAAACTCTGAGATTTTGTACCTCTTCCAGGTACTGCCTATTCCAGTATGGGCTTATTTTTTTGGGTCCCTGCAACACTCCATATCTTATATTTGGAGCACACTTAAGCCCTGCCTCCCTAGGCCAACCCTTTACACGCCAAAACCTAAAGGGGGACTAGGCCTACCTAAATATACCAGATATTATTACGCTGTGTAGTTAGCTCAATTACCTAAGCATCCCACCAGAAATTCCCTTCTGGATGGCCCTGGAATCCATCAACTGTGAACCTTAGTCTATAACCAATCTGTTGCGTTTTTCACCTTCAGACCATCATACCTTATCTAACCCAATTATACAACATTCTCTTACTTTTTGGGATAGACTTAAAACCCACTATGTCCTTCAAATCACCCCATAACCCTTTGCTTTCTTTTCTCCATAACCTAGTGTTTTACCCAGCTTGGTCTTCCCCAGCTTCCTTCTTGGTGTGGTCTCCTGCCAACTTGATCCGGGCACATAAATGTATGGCTTTCATCTCTATTAAAACATTTTCAACCTTTTCCAAGACTTACACCATCCCTACCTCCGAACTTTTCCGCTACATTGAGATCAAACATTTCCTCACTCCTTTCATGTCAACTGACCCCTTCACTCCCTTAAAGGGGTTGTAAAGGAATTATTATATATATTTTTTTAAATAACAAACATGTTATACTTACCTCCACTGTGCAGCTTGTTTTGCACAGAGTGGCTCCGAACCTGGTCTTCTGGGGTCCCTCGGCGGCTGTCGCGGCTCCCTGCCACAAGGGCTCCACAACTTCACGTGAGCTCCCTCGCATGATGTGGAGTGCTTGCGGGTGTGCTCCCGTGATACAGCCAGTGGCTATAGCCACTCTCTGTATCACTCGGCCCCACCCCGGCACGCCAAATCATTGGGTGTGATTGACAGCAGCGCAAGCTAATAGCTGCACTGCTTTCAATCCACCCACTGTAACCAATCAACGGCCAGGCTGATCGGTGAAGAGGATGTCAGGGACGAGCGCGGGACTTTCAAGGGGTCAGGTAAGTATAGCGGGGGGCTGGGGGGGAGCGGTATTGTCAGATGTTTTTTCACCTTAATGCATAGACTGCATTAAGGTGAAAAAAACTTTTACCTTTACAACCACGTTAATGTCTTTTGTTTAAAGTACTTGTAAAAGCGATATGTATAGGAAGGGCCTAATTTATACCTTATACTGCCGAACTGCTGGAGTCCACAAATTGTACTCCTCTTTCTTATGTCACTAAGTGGGAGAGAGACCTTGGAACCACCTTAGACCCTGCTGATTGGATCCACATCTGGCAGGCCATAAAATCCTTCTCACTGAATATTGTAGCATTGGAAACCAATTACAAAGCCCTTATACATTGGCACTTATTCCCCACAAGGATTGCAAAATATCTACCACAATATCCCCCCATTGCTTCTGCGGCTGTACTGCTGCAAGTACGCACCTACATATTTGGAGGGACAGCCCCATTGCCCAGGGCTTTTGGTCAGACATTTTTTGGCATTCTTTCTACAATTTTCAGCACCCCGATATATTCAGACCCTACTGTAGCACTCCTGAACAAAAAACCTCCTGACTTATAGGAGAAGTGCAGCCAAAGTTAATTTGGCTGTACTTCTCCTGTGGATCACAGGAGTGAAGTTCGTTCTGCACTCCTGTGACCCATTTTCAGCAGAGAACGGGCTGAAGTCTGCTCTCTGCTGACATCACAGAGTCAGCCCAGGCTCTGCATTATTACGATCATGGAGTCAGGATCTGCTTAGATCCCTGGAAAGACACCCGCCTTAGTCTCTCAGCACGCTGCTGAGAGCCTGAGCCAGTTGCTCCCACCCCCTCCATAGCTCAGCGTTCCAGTGAGCAAGAGGGTGCAGAACAGAGAGCTGTGACTGACAGTCAACAGCTCTCTGCTCAGGGAGCTGTGAGAACTGAGTGATTAGCAGTGTTTGATTGCTCGGTTCTCAGTGTAGAGGCGTCGGTGGACAGTTGCAGCATCAGACCGATGCTTCAACCACCTAGGTAAGTATGAAAAAAAAGAGCAAAACCCATACTTCTCTTTTAGCTCATTGCCAGTTCAAACTACTCCTGCAGATCACCAAGGCAGCCAAACAAACCACTGTGAAACCTGGAAATCTCCCACCCTATGCATCCTTGCATGCTTGCAAATAAACATAGGATCACACAGGCTATGATACATGTGAAAACAAAGGCGGTTCTATCGGATAGAGTGAACAAATATGAAAAACTCTGGAGCCCTTGGGTGACCTATTATTTACCTCCAAACTTTGATGAGTCTTTGTTTCTGCCTTGATATGCAACTCATCCACATTAAACTTTTGATGTAGTATCACTCTCTCTCTCCTGTCGACCCCTGGGGAACCCTACCCTCTTCTTCCCCTCCCGCTTCTGGCTGATCTTCTTCTTTTCTCCTCTTCTTTTTTTCTTTCCCCCTTCCTTCCTTTACCCCCTTTTCTCTATCTTTTTTTTATTTTGGTTTCCTCTCTGTCCTCTTTTCCCTTTTACTTTTTTACAGGCAGTCATCAGCTGGGCTGTAATGCATTTCTTATTGGTCTGAGACCCACTGTTCCCTTACTGTTATCTCTCTGCCACCTTGATACATGGTTCTATTTCCACTTTTTTTTAATGTTGTTCTTCATTTAAATATTTGAACAAGGAAAACACTAAAATACAGAAATAAGGCATTATTATTTTAGGTACGCACCTATGTTACATGGTCTCAGAGTACCAGTCATTTCATCTAACAGTCAATTTTTTCAATCATGAGATAAGAGAGTTAAAAGGGAGATAAAGAGAGATAAAAGGGTTGCCTCCAATTTACAATAGTAATTGAAAACAATACACATTTTTAAATATATTAACACACATTGATACGATAAATTTTCTTAAGTTGATCTTTTCACATGCATAGCTAAGAAACATAAAAAAGAAAAAAATATATATATACTGTTTTTTAAGGCTTCCAAACCAAAAAGCTCCAGGTAAGCACATTAGCCATCCATCCACAGCATAGCCAGTGTTTAGGTGAAGATGCTCGTGTGCAGATACACAATTCAAAGGAATCCAGAATTCACTTTAACAACCTTTTTTGATTGTTTATGCAAAACCATCATTGACAAGTTTCATGCTGTGGCTAGTGTTAACTCATAACCACATACTCATATAGAGTGGAACGCATCAACTTTTATTGTACCCCTCATTGTCTGTGATGTCTTTTGCACAAAGGATCAATAAAGATGAAGTGTTGCAGAAAATTCTGTATCCCTTTAAGGCTTATAAGCCTGTATGAATTGTTGTCTTGTGATTTCCTCTTGCTGTGCTGAATTACATTTTGTTATCATTAAACTTGTTTTTCAACACAATCAGATTTGGGAATAAGAACGTATTACTTGATGACCATACAGATCAGTTCACATTGTGATTCAAGTTAACATGGTAAAAGGTTGACAAACATAGCCAAAATTACTTTTAAACACATTTTTACTGCAGTTGCATACTCGTTTATGTTGTATTTTGTATGAAAATCACAGTGAGGGAAATCAAAAATAACTTTCCTTGCATTCCCTTGAACATTTCTGTGAAAATTAATTTAGATAATTAGTCTTGAAGTAAAAAATTTAATCAGCCAGATAACGGTATCCCACAGTTCCAGAATTATATTTATGTAGCAGAACTTTATTATGTAGCAGAACTTTATTATTTTTACTTAGTATATAATTAACTGTATCTTCAAGGACAGATTATAGGATTTATCATAGTATTCCCATTTAGATAAGTAAAAAAATCTACCTAGATGAATCAACTGTTGGCAAGGCAAATGGCTATTAGTAAATAATAAAAAAAAACAAAAAAAAAAAAAAAATACAGAAACCTTTTTGTTTTATGTGATTTATTTAAAAAAAAAATTATTTGAGAAACATTTTGAAAAAGAAAAAAAAACATCTGTAGGACAATAAGAACAACAGTGAACCTGTGAACTGATTAATATTAGGCCATGTTATGCCTAGTGAACTGTTTTAGTGTTGTATACATTTCTTTTTCCAATCTTTATTTCTCTCCTTATTTCTTATTACTTTCCTTTTTTGTTGTTATATGGCTGGATTTAAATTCCATGCTCTTTGCACTCCAACACACTTTGTTTTATGGAAAAGGTGATGTTTTGTGTAAGATGAAATTTGCAAATAAATTTCTAATATAATGACAATTACTTGGGCTAAAAATGCATTTACATGAGCATTAAGGGAAAAACTATATAAAAATATACAAATAAATGTATTTAAATTAACCGCAAGCCTATTAAATGTTAGGTAATCGATGTTGTTACCAATGAAATGTAAATCAAATAAAGAGTTTGATTAAATAAGAAAAGTTACTTACAAAAAAAAATAATAATATTATTTTTATACTAAGCTTTGCTTTATAATTGTTTGTAGTGCACAAAAATTGCTATATTCATTTTTAAAATAGGCAAGAACGTGCAAATTAAAGAGGAAATCGAATTCATCTTAAATTTTATTTGCCACTATTGTAATTTTCTGTGTATAAAATAAAATACATTTAAAAATCAAAGCAAGGAGCCCAAGGAAGAAATAAACTTCCATTTTTGAAAAACAAATATTTCCAATTTAATTGTTTAATAAAGGCAATATCACATAATACCTTAATATTTATTTCATTTGTGGGATAAAAGTATACATCCAAAAATATTGAATGGAAAATTGTGCTTTAAAACAGTATAGTCTTTTTCTTTTCCAAACAGGATTTTATTGTTTTCCAAATAGATGTCCAGTAAGTACACTCGTAAATTAGTGTGTTGTTCCATTTCTCCAAATTCCTGCAAAAACCGAGATGTGCTTCACTCCATGTAGCCAAGGCACCCTTTGAATCCTTTAAGACTAACATTCAGCAGTTCAGGTATGCATGTCAGAATTTTTCACCCCCATCTCAATGCAGGATTGTTTCCAATGTTGAATTAATACTTCCAGGCAGTATTATATCCTCTTCTATGCTGGAAGAAACTCTGAAGGCCATTAAGCATTCAACAAACCACATGGGAATCTGAGTAGAATCGTGAAGCAAAGAGATAGTAGCAAAAGGCTATTCTGGTGTGAGAAATCAGGGAGTTCCTTTAGCTCCACAGACAAATGTTGCTACTGGATTGACATGTGGAACTAGATCCTGCTGGAGAAAGGTAGAGTTTGCCATTTGGGCAAACACAAAGCTCATAGACAGTTTGTCGAGGTCCTACTGAGTTTGGTGATGATGATGTAAAGGAACCTTGTGGTAAATTTCCTAGTCTGATATTATCTGCATCTAAAAATATCTGTAAAAAAATAGAAATATTGTAAGCATTTTCATATAATCACCCATGAAAATCACAAAAGGAATTCCTATCTAACCTTTGTTGGCCCTATTTCATATGAGTTGTATGAAATCAAAAAGGCAAATGTAGGATATACATATACTATTTATTTTTGTGCTTTTCCAGATTTCAAACAGAGTATATTGTTTGGACATTAAAATGCATGGATAACAATGATTTCATATACCGTATATACTCGAGTATAAGCCGAGATTTTCAGCCTCTTTTTTGAGGCTGAAAGTGCCCCCTCGGCTTATACTCGAGTCACCGCTGTCTGACTGCTCGATCAGCGTATCGAGCAGACAGACGGCGGACATTAAAATTCAAAAGCCGCGCCTCCTTCTCCGCCTCCGCCTGTGATAGGCGGAACACTGAATTTCCCAGCAGTCAGTGTTCCGCCTATCACGGACATCCGTTCATTCTCATACTACGGACGAGTATGAGAGGATGTCCGTGATAGGCGGAACACAGGCTGCTGGGAAATTGAGTGTTCCGCCTATCACAGGCGGAGGACGGAGGCGCGGCTTTTGAATTGTAGAATGGCCGCCGAGAAGAGCGGCGATCCATCGGCACGACACGGGACGGAGGAGGCACGGAACGGAGGAGGCACGGGACAGAGGAGGCACGGGACAGAGGAGGCACGGGACAGAGGAGGCACGGGACAGAGGAGGCACGGGACAGAGGAGGCTCGGGACGACGGCGGCTCGGGACGGAGGCTTGGGACACAGGTAGGCTGGACACACACACAAGGCTGCACGGACACACACACACACACACACACACACACACACACACACACACACACAGGGATGGATGGATGGATGGATGGATACACACACACACACACACACACACACACAGGGATGGATGGATGGATGAATACACACACACACACACACACACACACACACACACAGGGATGGATGGATGGATGGATACACACACAGGGATGGATGGACGGACACACACACAGGGATGGATGGATGGATGGATGGATGGACACACACACAGGGATGGATGGACGGACACACACACAGGGATGGACGGACACACAGGGATGGACAGCCATGTCTCACCCTCGGCTTATACACGAGTCAATAAGTTTTCCAGTTTTTTGGGGGTAAATTGGGGGCCTCGGCTTATATTCGGGTCGGCCTATACTCGAGTATATACGGTAGTATTTTAATAATGGATCTCAGAAAATAAATCAGTAGTCCTTTTTTTTTTTTTTGGGTGGAGCTATAGCAGTGATTTTTATCAGCAGGACTGAAGTACTGTTTTGTTTGCTTTTGCGTTTTAGGAGTACCTTTCTATTTGATACAAAAAATCTAATATTTCGGTACACCACAGAGTTTCCTCTCTGTTTCTGTCTAATGCTTATCATTATGGGATTGAGTTTGTATAATATGCCTTTGGAGATGCAATATCACTTGAGTGGACAGAGGACCTTCATTGGCTGCATTTGGCACAGTCAGACTTCCTTGTGATTGGGGTCTTATTTTGTGGTAAGCTGCTTTTTTAACACTTGTGTGGTGGAAAATAGAAACACATTTGATGTTAAAATCATTGCCTGCATCTGTGGAGGGGACTTTATTTCACTTAGTTGAGCCCTAATTTTACATTTCTGTGAATAGTGTTCTTTTTGTATCACTTGTTATTCAGTTCATACAATAGTATATATTTGGTACTTTTAGGGGACAGTGCAACACCCTGTTTTAATAAATTTTATTTATTAGCCATTTTTTAAATCACAGCAACAAATGCCGCAACATGGTCATTTCCCAATAAAGCAAAAAGTATCCTTGAGCAAGAAGTATTCAACTTGGTTCTTTTTTTTTACCCTATAGTAGACAGAATGTTGATCATTTTTGCTATAATGTTCATTGCAAGAGGCACTGAGCCTGATTACTAAAAGAGTTGAGATATTGTTCGGTATTTACATCTTGTTCCACACTATCCCACCTGTCTGCTTTTAATAATCCCGTTTTGGCTACTATACATATATTTTGATTTCCTTGGGTTGTACTAGGCATTCTTACAAAAAAAAAATTATAAAAATGCATTTTGATGTAATTTTTTCCAGTGTAATGTATACATTATTTGCACACACTCAATAAATTTACCCCAAAATTTAATCAACAAAGTCTGCTGATTGAAATGATTTCACATTAATGTGAATTTATTGTAACAGTGGAATAGTAAAGCTCAAAGTGAACACATGCATTTTTACTTTAGGATAGCTTTATTCCCCGTTTGCAAAGAACAGAGGGGGAAAATGGTGTGCATAAATTATTAGTGTAAAATTTAAAAAAAACTTAAGTCAGGCCGATGAGGACACAAATTATTATGACAGTGATGATAAAATTGTTAAAGATTTAATTGATTATGCATTCACTTACATGAGCAATGCTGCTTGTGCATTAAATGTGAATGCCATCCAGTATATCTGATGTTGTTGCAACTTGGGAAGTATTCTGGGGAGGGAATATTCTCATGCACATGGTCACTTTTTTCCATGTCAAAATCGGGAGCTTTCTTCTGTATGCCAGTGTACTACAAATCTTTTGGTAAACACATGTATAGAGTAAATGTGTTTTACCTGAGAAATGAATACCTATATAGCAAACAACAATACTGAGCGTGCACAAATCATTACATACAAATATGCCCAAATGTATATATATATATATATATATATATATATATATATATATATATATATATATATATATATACTGCATATGTGTGTGTTTTTGTGTATTCATATACTTAATATACAGATTGTTGTTTGATTCACTTGACTTTTCTTCTTGAGAGTCTGGATCTGAGCACTGGAGATTGGATCCAGAACCCACATGCAGCTTTTCAGCAGCAGATCGCTGCTATTGTTCATCTATTACTAGCAGCAGTCATACCTATGGCAGTGATCTGCTCCTGCACTGCGTGGCAAGACAAAGCTATTACTCTACCTGACCCTCAGTAGTGAAAGGAAGTGTGGTAACATCATTCATGATGGTACCACATTCCCAAGGTAAACAGAATGCGGAAGTGCTGTGTTTACTTTTGTTTGCAAAGCACAATGATCTGTGACAGCTTCAGAAGTCCAGGATCTGATAATTTTAGCTGCTGGGATTTGGGCTGGATGTCAGCAGTCACAGACATGCAGCAGTTCAAGTGTTAACCTCCACTAGAACCTGCATGAGCCACTGATCCCGACAGCCATTAGAATATGGCACTGGAGAAAATAGCTATTCTCCCGAGCCATTTTAAAATAGCGCCAGGGACTAAAATGGGTCAAATATGGACAGTTTTACTATCATTGATAGCACTGAAATTCAATTTTGGAGAGGGGTCTGCTGTCCAATCGTCAACTGTTCTCTAATGTGAAAGTTGTTTAATAACATGTCATTTAGTGCATTATGTACCAAACAGTAGCTATGGGCTTCAGTTAAAAGAAAATCATTCTTTATGGGTTTGGTGAAAGCTCAAAACCAGCCTAATCTACAAACTATGGAAATTCACCAAACTTCTGTAAATTGCCCTTACCCCCTGTCCCCAGTTCTACTGTATAGTGAAATGTTCAGTGTATCTATTTACTCCCTAAATGATGTAAGGGCCACACAAATCTATCTTCCACATAAAGAAAGAAAGAAATCTATTATGTTTGGAGACAGAGATATCAGGAAGTGACCTTGGTAACTTAGGCAGGCCATACACTATGTGAAAATAAGCCAGTTCCTGATGAACCAAGCGAAATTTGCTTTGTGGAGGGTGTTATAGCCATTCTCCCACCTACCATTTTTTGAATGAAAATCAATAAAGTGGGTCAAAAAATTGCATTCTGACGGACATGGGTAGTTGCTGTCAGAATACAATAGCTGCATGTCCATCCACACTGTGCATGTCAGCAGGTGGAACTAAAATATAACTTTGAATTGCCAGGTTTTGAACACAATCTTCCTGTGATGGATCATCCACAACTACATGCTAATTATTTATTTTGTTTATTTATTTTTCTATAAGTGCTCCAGTATAACACCAAAACAATCTATATAATGGTCCCATTTTTGTTGCATCCATAATACTGTTTCAGTTTATTAGCTCTGATCAGAGAAGGGGCCTGGCTTCAACAATGATATGAATGATAATTGTAAGCTGTTGATTAATTTAGCTGCAAGGAATTGCTTTTTTGGTTCTCTCTGGTAACCTCATCCTAACAGCAATCATTGTTTTAAATCGTGTACTTTAGTTTAACATGCCAAAATAAAATAGGTGAAACCAAGGAAAACATTTACTGTATAAAAGAATATAAAAAGATGTTCATAAAGACCTCCCCATCTGTGGACTGTAACTGTAACTCTTTTCTGCAGCTGGCTTTGAATTCTCCTGCAACAGCATTTATTTGTACACCTTTTGGTGCCTCCATGGTTAGAGATCTTGTTGGAGATTCAAGTCTGGAAATGAAGAAGAAATATACACAAGATTAAAACAAATACACAAAGCCCATATCATTTTGTTTATGACACCAAACATTATTGAACATAAAACCTTAAAAATGAAGGTAACATGTCTATGTCACAAGAGAAACAGCTAGTGGATTTTTTTTTTTTAATTATCTGCACTTCAATTCTACATGAGACTTCAAGAAATGGTCAGGTGACAGATGCAAGTTTATTAATTATCATAAAATTAATTTAGCATCATAAATGTGTCTTTAAAAGTGTAAAGTTATCAAGCAATTTTCCAAATTTGAAGATGATATTCTTGATCATCATGACAGAAAGGCACAAGGAATTAATAATGATTTCTTTGATAAAACTGAAACATGTCATTCCTAGAACTTACAAAATATAGTCTTTATTTTAACATATTTCAATCTTTTAATATTTTAAACCAAAACATTTAAACATGAACTTGTACAATCAAAGGTAATTTATTAACAGGGAGCTATCATTGCGGACCTCCTTCTAGAGATGCTATTAGCCTGGTTAATACACTGCCCCACTTGTTTCAATAGTTTCTGAGCCACTGACTAGTCACATGAATGCTGATCAAGAAAGTCAGAGTTAAGTCAGAAGTCCCTATCCACACACTGTATTAAGGCCTGTTACTAAAAATATTAAAACAAGATAGTAAGTCTTAAGGCCCATACACATGATCAGATGTTCCGATGGGAAATGTTGGATGTCAGGCTGTTGGAGGAAAATCTGACCGTGTGTATGCTCCATCCAACAATTGTTGTCAGACTTTCCGCCAACAAATGTTGGCTAGCATGTTCTCAAATTTTCCGCCAACAAATGTGTGTTGTCGGATTTTCTAATCGTGTGTACACAAGTCCGTCTGACAAAAGTCCAAAGTGCAAACATGCATACCCGGAATCAAGGACGAGCTGGAAGGCAAATTATGAAATTTCTCAATACAGCGTATTCTCTTCTTCTTTATAATGGTATAATAATGAAGCTGCTTTGCTGGTGATATTCACAGAGTTCTGACAAACGTATTTATTTTTTTTCTAGTGATCTCCAGAATAATATATGTTTTTGTTTTTTCTAGTGATATGCAGAATAATATGTTTTTTAGTTTTGTGTGTCAAGTTACCACAACATCATTATTATCTTGTATTTCTTAACCTCAAAGATACAACTATGTTGGTGTCCCTTGTTAATTTGACATTGGATTTTTGAAATGTACCTGCCTATGCACAAACTGTCCTTTTTGAAGTAAAACACATAGCCAAGTATTTGTCCAAAAACATTTTTTAATTCAATAGGAAGCACAAAATCATATCAAAATAAAGAGGAAGGCAACGATGGAGAAACAGTTGGAATTGGTGAAGCCTTTGTACCCCCAGGGCAGACATCAATTATTTCACTGTCCAAATTGGTAACCTGGGGTGTCCATTTAATAGGGAGCACAATACGGTCCAGGACTCCAAGAGATCGGGAGCAGCAGCAGATGACATATATATCCCAAGGCTGTGGTCTTCCAACAGCTTGCGTTGTTTCCCAGACCACACTGAACCCAGGCTATCACTCTCAACACTTCCTCTTCCAGACTTCCTTCCATACTGCTGTGGTGGGTGGGGTGGCTGTGTTGTTGATGGAGGTGGTGAAGGAGCATGGTCCAACTCGCAGAGGTGTGTTTTACGGGTGAGTTTGCCCCTCGTCCCTTGTTTAGGGCCCGAATAATTATTTCCTTTCATATAGTGCACTGGTCCTCCTCCATCTGTTTTAATTTATTGCCTGTCAGGCATCCAAATGCCTCCTGCCCATCAGGAGCTGTGCTAATTGTAGCTGTGGTATGGCAAAGAAAAGCAGCTGTGGCCTCCCCCAGGTTCCTGGACTTCCTGGCTCTTTTGGTTGGAGGGCGGAGGGGAGGAACCTGAGATTCTGTCAGGCTGCTTGCCATGGCCTCATCTTGGCTGAGGCTGAGACTTTCCTGTGTATGAAAATGGTACATGGTTTTAGGTTTTTGGTCATCAATCACACACAATTTTAAGCTCATGACTGTTGCAAATTGAATGTTAACAAGTAGAAAAGACTATCATTCTGACCCCAGCATGTTTCATTCTTGTCCCAATCGTTTTTGGCCACTACTGTCTTGATATGTAAACCACTTTGTTAAATCAGAAATTTGTGATCAATAACATCTAGTTAACATCATTCACTTTTTGACATGAAATATGTTCAACAATGCTATACCTGGGTCAAGCTGGGCTCCTCCACATCTTCTTCCCGGGTGGAAGGCCCAGGGTGGACCTCGGGAGCCTCAGCTGATGTTGAAGGAAGTGTGATGGCCTGGGTTCCATCTGGTCAGAGAAAAAAAGCAGGCTGTTGCAGTACCACAGCCTGGGGACATATACGTCATCTGCTGCTGCTATGGATCTCTGGGAATCCTTGACTTTCTTGCACTCCCCATTATATGTGCTCCTCAGGCTATCAATTTTGGCCTTCAAATGGTTGATGTCTGCCATGGGATACACAGGCTTCACTAATTCCAACAGTTTCTCCATTGATGCCTTCCTTTTTATCTTGTTTGAATAGTTCCTGCATTTTACTTGCCAGAGACATGACAGTTCCATGTATTTCTATAAACTCTGGAAGGAAATCTGGGGCCGTAAATTTATCAACCATTTTATCTGCAAGACACAACACAAGACATACCCTAATGTCAGGCTAAACTCTTATAATCTTGTCCCAATATAGGCCTCAATCTATAAGCAGTATAGGCCACTAACCACTGATGTCCCAATTTACAATTGTACCTTCATTTCAACGTCCCTTTGCGCGAAAATGATCTTCTGTCCTCCACTCACAGATGGTACCTACGTCCATTACAGAAACCGCTTGTTATGCTTTATATACACTGCACATGCATCAAACTCCGCCCCTGTCCTTCTTTCTAGTGTATTTCCACCTCTTCTCTTTCAGGCCAGTGGGAGAACAAATGGCAGAGATTTAGCAGGTGCATGCTAATAGCAGCAACAAGGAAAGCCCGGAGCAAGGCAGTTCACAATCCAGGAGGAGATATAAGGCCTCAAATATTGTAATATGTAGGGTACCTCTGCACCAACTAATTAAATAAAGAGTGAGAAAACTGCTGCATGCACTGAAAAGGGTTACTCCTACCCAAAATATGTTAACTGTATGTGGTAGGGCCGTGCAGAAAGGCCTCAAATATGTCCTTTGAAGAGATGGTGGAGATGGTGGACATCTTAAAGAGGACAGACTATGATGGGAATCATGGTCCGTACAGAAACCCTAATGTGAGAAAGGCCAAGGTCATGGCTAAAGTTGTGAGAAGTTTGCACAGGACTTTTGGGGTATGACGATCCAAGGATCAATTGAGGAAATGCTGGGTAGACCTGAAATTGAGGGTGCAAGATCAGTATAGAAAGATCAGGGAAGTGCTGCAAAAAAGTAAGTATTTGTCGCGTGTTTCTATTATTATTATTACTTTTGCGCTGGTCCATGTGCTTCTTTTACTGTTGTACAGTTTAAAATGCCAAGTTTGAGGTTCGTGGATACAGGAATCATTTGTATTAAACATCGTTTATTCGACCACTAATACATTGTTTTTGGCAGATGCAGGTTAACTACATTTGTTCAGGCCTATTTTAATTAAAATAAGTTTATTACATTGTTATCTAGATGTGTTTGAAACTATAATGAAATGACAGATTTATTCAGTGTCAGGAGAGGACACTCGACAGCTGTTTACACATCTGGATGCAGGACCACTAGTTTGGGACAAGTGTGTTATGAAGTGTTATGGTCCTACGCAGGTGCTCCAGTGGATACTAGGGGTCTCTCCATGTGTGAAACTTGCACACAACAGGTAAGTATTCCAGCTTTTGAAAGGGAAAAAATCATGTATTCAGCTTGGAACTCTGCCAAAACTTGGAAGACACTTCCAAGCAATGTTTCATATTACTATTTCTAGCCTAACATATCTGTCTGCTAAATATACCTTTTTTGTATTCACATAGGGGAGAAAAGAATAGGGACATCTGAGGACACCAGTAACCCAACACCGAATGAAGAAAGGCAACTCACCACACACCTTGAAGATGTGCATGCAGATGTTCAGGAAGTGGTAGTAATGGTGTCGACAACAGGTAAGTGTCTGAGTCCACAGCTTCAGGTAATAGATGGATGCATGCATATTTATAATACATGGTGTGTTTTTTTTAATTTTTAGGTGATGCAGATGTTGTGGAAGAAGAAACTCACTTTAGCAGCGCAAGTGCACAAATCCTGATCTGGGAGATCATGGTGTGCGATTGTGATTTGAAACAAATGAAACAAAACATCCATGATGTTCAAAAAAGACTGAGCAACATCAAAGATATTTTAGGAAAAATATAAACAAAAATACAATTTTTGAGTTGTCGTTATGTTGTAAGTGTTTTTACAGTTTTAAATGAATCACAAAGCCACATTTTGAAGATGCACACAGTCGGGGTTATTTACTAAAGGCAATTCCACTTTGCACTACAAGTGCACTGAAAGTGCAGTTCGAAGTGCAGTCACTGTAGATCTGAGGGGGACATGCAAGGAAAATAAAAAACAGCATTTCCGCTTGCAAATGATTGAATGATAAAATCAGCAAAGCTTCCCCTCATTTTAGATCTTCCCCTCAAATCTATAGTGACTGCACTTCCAAGTGCACTTGCAATGCACTTGTGGTGCAAAGTGGATTTGCCTTTAGTAAATAAACCCCAGTGTGTCAATATGTGCTATCTCCCATCATGGGATATCAATGTACACGTTTTGTGGGTGCAACCCCTTCCGCCAATAAAGTAGGTGAAAGGAAGGGGTTTCACCCCAAAATAACCCATCCATTGATCCCCCATGATGGGATCTAGCACATGTTGACACACTGAGGTTTATTTCAAAAAGGCAAAACCACTTTGCACTTTTTGAAAGTGCACTTGTAGGGCAAAGTGGATTAGCCTTTCTGAAATATCCCCAGTGTGCTAGCTCCCATCATGGGGGATCAATGGACATGTTTCGGGGGTGGACCCCCTTCCTCTCACCTACTTTAGTTTGGAGGAAGGGGTTGCACCCACAAAACATGTACATTGATATCCCATGATGGGAGATAGTACATGTTATGGCTTTAGCAAAACAGATGTAGGGAAAATACACACATTTTAGACAGGGTAAATGAGGGAAATCCAAATTTTGAGTCCCAATTTGTGTGCATCTTCAAAATTTGGCTTTTAGAGGGGTGAGCTCACCCCATCTGATGAAGGCAAGATCAACACAGTTTTGACATACTAATGTCTCATATGTCCTTCACATTAGCAAAGTCAAACTTTGTAAGTTCCTGAGTTGGGGATGTATATGTTATATTTTTAAACATGCCTGTTTAGCCCCAAAAAAGGCAAGTTAAAGTCAAACATACATGTTATACACCAAGATGTTGGTTTGTTCAAAAACTGTTTATAACTCACATGTGACTGTGCTTGGAGTAAAATAATTTATACTCAACAATGTATGGCTTCTTATTTCAAAGCTCAATACCAGTGTATTTGTAAAGTTGGTTTAATTACAGTGACAATGTGCTGTAAAATGTGCCAAAATCAGGCCATTTTAGGGACTCCAAGCAATTAATTCAAGGAGTTGAAAAGGATGAATATTTTGATCATTATTGCATTACATACATTAACAACAATAACATTGTGTGTGTGTAGCAGACTCATAGCACAACATAACATAATAGTTAGCTGAATAAGAGATTGTCACCTCATGTATCAAATAAGTTACATTTGCACTATAGAAGAAAAGGCCATTTGAGAACCTAGGAGACAGATAAGAAACACAAACAGTAATTCAAATGAAATATGAGTTTATTTAATATCTGTTCACAGGAAAACTATTAACTGTACACTTCACAAATCTGGCCTTTATGGAAAAGTGTCAAGAAGAAAGCCATTGTTGAAAGAAAGCCATAAGAAGTCCCATTTTCAGTTTGTGAGAAGCCATGTGAGGGACACAGGAAACATATGGAAGAAGCTGCTCTGGTCAGATGAGACTAAAAATTAACTTTTTGGCCTAAAAGCAAAATGCTATGTGTGGTGGAAAACTAACACTGCATATCACCCTGAACACACCATCCCCATCATGAAACATGGTGGTGGCAGCATCATGTTGTGGGAATGCTTTTCTTCAGCAGGGACAGGGAAGCTTGTCAGAGTTGATGGTAAGACGGATACAGCCAAATACAGGGTAATCTTTGAAGAAAAGTTTTGAGGTTCACCTTCCAGCAGGACAACAACCCTAAACATACAGCTAGAGCTACAATGGAATGGTTTAGATCAAAGTATATTCATATGTTAGAATGGCCCAGTCAAAGTCCAGACCTAACTCTAGTTGAGAATCTGTGGCAAGACTTGAAAATTGCTGTTCACAGACGCTCTCCATCCAATCTGACAGAGCTTGAGCTATTTTTCAAACATGGCGTCTATCAAGCAGACCAAACATAAACCTGAAAAAATGTAAACAATCTACAAAAACAGTTCTATCAGTAATAGGCAGACTGTCTACAGCACACATCAATGTGGTTTTACCTACATAGAAGTTAGAATGCCATTAGTTCTAGAAAAGCAACTCTATTTCTTTTCAGCTGTCCACAAGCTATTTTTACTATTGGCTACATAGCAAATGGGTCATCATGTACACTTTAGTATATATTGTAATCGTCATGTAAAACAAACAAGCAAAACATATGGATAAAAGGACTGCAACATATCTGTGCTCTACATTCAGCTAAAACCTCATGTTTATTTAACCATGCCTATTTAAACCTCCAGACATTTAGGCCCAATCGGACCATGCCAACAGCCTGTAGCCTGTGTAGCATGTGCATAAAATCTCTCCTTGGAAGCCTGGGAGGTTGATTTACTAAAGGCAAATATACTGTGCACTAGAAGTGCACTGTAAGTTGGAGTTGCTCTAGATCTGAGGAGAAGCTCTGAAATTAGGAAATCTTTGCTGATTTCTATCATTCAATCATGTGCAAGCAAAAATGCAGTTTTTATTTTCAAAAAAATCATCATGAAGAACTTTATTTTGGTGGTATTTAATCACCTCTAGGTTTTTTATTTAAACAAATGAAAAAGACAGAAAATGATCATCTGTGTTTGGACACAAGGGGCGCTGTAATTGGTCCTTTAACACAATCTGTGTTTGGCTGTGTCCAAAGAAGGAGTTCCAAGTGGACGTCCCAGAACTAGAGAGCCTTGCTGTAGTCATCTTTCAGCTGTAGCGCAGTAAAGTAATGGTTAAAGTGTAGGTTTTCATAAAAATTTGCACAAATATCAATGCAACGTAAAAAATTTTAACAACAACCATTTTATTCTACAGGGTCTCAGATTAAATATATAGAATGTTTGCGGGTTCTAAGCAATTTCTTATAAAAAAAAAAAAAAAATGCAGATTTGTACATGTATAATGTCAGAATTGTCTTCGGACTGGAATAGATGTATTATAATTGATGTAGTCACATTATATAGAAAATAAAAAGTACTGAAAAACATAAAATATCACCACTAGCTTCAATTATAAAAAGAGAAAAAGAAGAAAAAAGGAAATTAGCACTTATAACAACCAATCAGAGTCTTCTTTTCAGATTTATATTTGCAGTGTGAAATGGAGTCTGGCTATCAATAATATAGACCATTCTTCACTCAGATATTATTACACTAGAGCCATCATTACTGGCTTTTTTTATTTTTAATGTCCGTCTATACCTAAAAATAGTAGTTGAAGCATCTCGAGCAATGATAGAACTATTTCACTGTAGCACTTGAAAACAAATGCAACTCATTACCAACGTGTTTCTTGTATAGTCTGCTGTTCAGCAGCCTGAAAATGTTCTATAGAGTACATAATAAAATTGTTGCATGATGAAAAATAATGTATTTTTTTTTTTTCTAAACAGACAAATGATTGTTCTGAACAGTAAATAAAAAATAACGATATATTGTGGGAACATGGGATTCTCACATTGCTTTCTCTAAAGGAAGTTTCCTATCCATTCCTTGCTGCATAAACAATCATCTCATTATGCCTAGCATTAGCTTTTAGGATTATCTTGCAGTAATTATCTGAAAGTCACTGGCATCCGCTAACAATGTCACTTGCACTGACATGTAAGAAAAAAAAGCTATTAAATGTGATCTCTGTCCTGTCCCCATGGGCCTCCAGGGTGAAAAACAACAACAAAATAATTTACCTTTATATTAAAGGGTTGATAAAGGCTACAATCTGCAACATGAAACTACTTGTCTTGTCTGCTTGGTAAATTTTACCTGTTGGTAAATAAGCAATTATGGTAATTAAAAGCTGTACCTGAAGAAGGGATGTAATTAACATAGCCTCCTCTTAATTTATTCACTAATCAAAGAGACTGTGCTATTGCTTCATTATTCTTTTGGGTCCCATTCGATTTTGAAAGAACAAAGAATACTTGTGTTTATCTGTTTATCTGTTTTGATAGATATTGCTGTTTTTTTTTTTTTAGATTAGTTCTCTCTAGGTGAAACCAAAAACTCAACTGAAAACTAGAAGAAAAGTTAACATTGAACATCTTCAAGTAAGTGTATTACATATGGAGCCACTAATGTTAAAATACATACATATATATATATATATATATATATATATATATATATATATATATATACAAAAAACAAATATATATTACATTTATGGAAATAAAAATCTTTATTAGACAGAAACTAGATATATGAACAAAGATCAAGGTTATAATTTGACCATACAGCCATAATTGAAGATCTTCACAATCACAGTGGAACCCGTTGTCAGAAACCATTAGATCAGGCTGAGACAGAAGTACAGTTAAATCACACCTGTTTAATAATAAAAGTAAGAAGAATAAACATAATCAGAACATAGCCAAAGTTCAGTAACCGGAATGAATAGTCAGCCAAGCCAGAAGTCAGGGATCAATGTAGTGGGACAGCAAGCAGGATCTGGAACCAGAAGGGATGTCAGCAAAGCAAGTCTTGAACAGGATCACAGGAGATGTTTCTGTGATGTTGACCAAGGCAAAGGCAGAGCTCCTCTGGACTGGATGGCTTAAGTAGGCAGGACTGACGATCAGGATATCATCAACAGCTAAGTAACTGTGGAAAGATAGGAACTGGCAATTAGCCGACAGCTGAGCCCAGGCTTGACAGTACCCCCTCCTTAACGACCCCCCCCCCCCTTGGAGGACCACCAGGCTTGAGGGGAAAACATCTATGGAAATCACGAAAGGAGGACAGGGGCATGTACGTCCGAGGATAAGACCCAAGAGCGTTCATCCGCACTGTACCATTTCCAATGCACCAGGTACTGTATGCACCCACAGAATCTATGAGAGTCAACAATGGACTGTACTTCATACTCCTCATTGTTTTCAACCTGTACAGGGTGAAGACGTGGCACCGAGGTGGTAAATCGGTTGCAGACCAAAGGTTTTAATAAGGAGACATGAAGTACATTCAAAATACGCATATTAGAAGGAAGGTCTAATGCATAAGTCACTGGGTTAATCCTGTAAATAATATGGAAAGGCCCAATAAACCGAGGTGCGAACTTTAGTGAGGGAACATGAAGACGGAGGTTGCGAGATGACAGCCAGACCCTGTCCTCAACCTGGTACAAAGGAGCAGGCAGGCATCTGCGGTCAGCATGGAGTCTATACCTATCATTAGCATGTTGCAAAGCCTTGTGCCCAGGTGGAACAAAGACTATGGAGATGCTCCTCTAACTCAGGAATATTCTGCAGAATAAAGGAGTCAGGCAACATGGAAGGTTGGAAACCACAATTCTCCATAAATGGGGACAATCGGGAAGAAGAATTCAAGGCACTGTTGTGAGCAAACTTTTTCCAATGAGTCTGACCAGTTGTTATGATGGTCAGAAATATAGCAACGTAGGAATTGCTCCATGGACTCATTGACTAGTTCTGCGGCCCCATTAGACTGCGGGTGATACGTGGAGGAGAAAGCAATTCCCAACTGTACACAAAAGGCTCACCAGAACCCGGGACACAAACTGACTACCCCTGTCTGAGACAATCACCTTGGGTAGTCCATGTAAGCGAAAGATCGCCTGAGCAAAAACAAAAATGGAAGCCAGTTCCTTAGAAGTGGGCAACTTCTTAAATGGAATACAATGACACATCTTTGAGAACCAGTCAACCACTATAAGGATAACTGTTGTGGAGATCTGTAATACAAGCTAGCTTGGCTAAATTGCTGGCACTTCAGCTGCTGCCTTTTCAGTTAGTAGACTTGGCCCCCTTCCGTGAGTTTGTGCAATGTGCGGACCCCATGTCACAGGTGATTTTGGCAGGAATACTAATTACACACCTGTGGGCTGGGTTCATAAACATGCCAGGAAAAGAAGTCAGTGCTCAGACTTGGAGACAGCTCTGCCTGGCAGACAGGAAGTCTGGCCAGGAGGGTCCCAGTAGGAGATGGCTCCAGAAGAAAGAGATAGGAGGTCTCGGAGTCTAAGACTGCAGGTGACAGTCTGTGTGTATGTCTGAAGCAGGCAGGTGTAGCCTGTGACTAAGGCTGCATTCACACCTGAGCGTAGCGGTTTCAAGCGTTTTTTGTGGCGTTTTTTGCAGCGTTTTTTACTGCGTTTCGCTGCATTTTTTACCGCGTTTTTTACCGCGATTTGCAGCGAGTTTGTGCAGGACAAAAGGTCACCAATGTTAAAAGAAGAAAAACGCCCAAATCTGCTCAATTCGAGCGACAAAAAAGGGTCTGGAACTTGTTTGAGCTTCAGGCGTTCGGCTTCAGGCGACATGTAGTGGAGATGTGAACCATCTCCATTGAGAATAATATAATTTTTCCCCTCTAGCGTTTTATAGCTTCAGGCTGCAAGCTACAAAATGCCCAGGTGTGAATGGGGTCTAAAGCAGCACGAAGCTGACAGTGAGTAAGCCAGGAAGCTATCATTTGTTTATTCAGTGATGGTGGAACCCCCTGCGAGGGAAGATTACTGTTTGTTTGAACTTTTTCATTTCCTTTAAATAAAAGTGGGCTGCCATGCCCTAAAAACGCAAGTCTGGAGTGGCACGTTTCTGGAAAATTGCATGCACCACTTGAACCTAATCACCCCAGATCGTCACACTGTATTGCCCTGGGAGTTGGGTAATCCATAGAGAGGTGGGTCCAGGCCCTTTCTCCATTGGGTATGGGTTGTAGGAGGCCCACTGGAAGGTGTCTCAGAGTCTTACTCTGAGCACACATGGAACAGGCAGCTACGAAGGCAGTTACAACAGCACTTAGACTAGGCCCCCAGAATTGTTAGGAAATGGCCCAAAAGAGTTGATTCTTCCCAGGGTGGCCAGCAGCCTTAGGAGAATGATAAGTCTGGAGCACGGCAGTACGGAGACTCTCTGGGACAAAGTAGCAGTCACAAGGTTTCTCAGGAGGAGCATGGACCTGAGCAGCAAGAATTTTGTCACCCAAACCATAGCCAGAATATGATCAAGAGGAATCACAGGAACCCGAAACCGATTCCAACCTGGAAGTGGATGAAAATTGTCGTGACAAGGCGTCAGCCCTTACATTCTTAATACCAGGTAAGAATGAGACAATGTAATTTAAACTTGACAAGAAAAGAGACCATCGCGCCTTTCTGGGAGAGAGGCATATAGCCTCAGACAAGAATGTGATACCTTCCAAGAGATGTCTCCCTTCTTTCAGGGCTAAAATGATCACCAACAGCTCTCTGTCACCAATCTCATAATTGCACTCCACAGTTGACAATTTCTTGGAAAAGTAGCCACAAGGATGCATAGCGCTCTCAGAGGTAGAACTTTAAGACAGAAGGGTGCCAACACCAGTCTCAGAAGCATCAACCTCAAAGATAAAAGGTAACATAGGATCAGGATGTGCCAACACAGGAGCAGAAACAAAGGCAGCCTTGAGACTCTCAAAGGCCTTAATGGACTCTGGAGACCAACTCTGTGGGTTGCCATCCTTTCTGGTCATATTAGTCAGGGGCTTGACCAGAGAAGAGAAGTTCTGAATAAACTTCTGATAATAGTTGGCAAAGCCCAGGAAACACTGCAGAGGATGTAAACCCATGGGTTGGGGACCACTGTAGAACTGTCGAAAGTTTCTATAGGTCCATCGAAAAACCAGCAGTGGAAATGACATAACCCAGGAATTTAACCTGTTCATGATGGAACTCACACTTCTCCAGTTTACAATAGAGATTGTTCTCTCTTCGTTTCTGAAGCACACAACAGACATCTGTGTGGTGGCTCTCCAGGGACCTGGAAAATATGAGGATATCATCGAGATAAACCACCACACATAACTGCAACAAATCTCAGAGGACATTGTTAATAAATTCCTGGGAAACTGCCGGGGCATTATAAAGGCCAAAAGGCATTATGAGGTACTCATAATGGCCTGTTCTGGTATTAAATGTAGTTTACCACTCGTTGCCCTCCTTAATTCTCACGAGATTGTATTCCCTTCTCAAATCAAGCTTAATGAAAACTGTTGCTCCCTTGGGGGGGTCAAAAAATTCCATAATCAACGGAATCGTATTGGTATTCTTAATCATGAAACAATTGAGACCCCTATAATCAATAAAAGGTCTCAGTTCACCATTCTTCTTCTTTACAAAGAAGAAACCAGCACCAGCAGGAGATGAGGATTTGCAGATGAAACCTTGAGAAAGTGTACCTGCAAAATTCTCCTCCACGGTCTTATCCTCCAAGACTGACAAACGGTAAACCCAGCCAGAAGGGGGTATGGCACCAGGTTGAAGGTCAATTGCGCAATCATACGGCTGGTGTGGAGGTACACTACCGGCTTGACCTTTGCAAAGACATCGCTAAAATTGCGGTACTCCTCTGGCAGGGAGGAGATTGAAGAGGTGCACGGGACCTTGGCTACCTTCTGGAAGCATATCTCACTGCATTGTGGTGACCAGGAGAGAACCTCAGCATGGAGCAAATCAAAAGAGGAGTTGTGCCTCTGTAACCAAGGATAACCAATAACCAGTGGAAACTTAGGTGAGAAAATAACTTGGAATTGGATTATCTCATGGTGAAGAGCCCCTTACAGCCATGGACAATGAAACTGCCTCCTGTCAAGAGCCTCAATGGCAAGTGGAGTGTCACGCAGCTGCAGCGGAACTGAGTGCTTCCATACAAAGGCAGCATCAATGAACAGGCCTGCAGCCCCAGAGTCAATTAGAGCCTGCAGCTCAACGGATGACTCAGCCCAAGAAAGGCTGACCAAAACCAGAGGCTTATCCTTCTGGATAACTGGGGATTAGGGAAGAGCCGAACACCCCCCACCCCTCGGTTTGGTTCACACCAGAACCTTCGAACGGACCTAAAATTCATACGAACTTTAGAACCCCATTAAAGTCTATGGGATTTGAACGTTCGAAATCAAAAGTGCTTTTTTTGTTTTGTTTTTAAAGGCTAATATGCAAGATATTGTCCTATAAAGGGTTTGGGGACCCGGCTCCTGCCCCAGGGGACATGGATCAATGCAAAAACATCTTTTTTAAATGGCCGTTTTTCGGGAGCACTGATTTTAATAACGATTAAAGTGAAAAAAAAGTTAAATATTCCTTTAAATTTCATGCCTGGGGGGTGTCTATTGTATGCCTGTATTACAGAAACAGAACAAAACCAGCAATAAGGGGTATCTTCAGGTGTATACTGTGCAGGAGGCACACAACACCCACTCTAACTGCTGCAGATGCCGGTATTACAGAAACAGAACAACACCAGCAATAAGTGGTAGCTTCAGGTGTATACTGTGCAGGAGGCACACAACATCCACTTCAACATCGCTAGGTTCCCAAGAAAAAATACACTGTCCCTGCCTATCTTGCTCTTTCCCTACACGCCAACACACTACACAAGGCCACCGCGCTGGCAGCCTTATATAGTGTGGGGCGTGTACTAAACCCCTCTGAGCTATAATTGGCCACAGGCAGGATGCCTGTGGCCAATTATGGCTCTCCTCACTGCCGGCGCTGTGATTGGCCAAGCATGCAGAGTCACAGTGCATACTTGGCCAATCATGAGCCAGCAATGCACTGCGATAGCGTAGTGCATTGTGGGCCGTTCGCACCACATGAATATGGTGGGAACGGTCCACAAAGTTCTGAATTCACCAAGCTCATCCCTACTGGGGATGAAACAATGCCACCTAAGGTCTTTCCGTGACAGGACCTCAAGGTTCAGGAGTTCCCTGGATGGGTAGGACAAGACTTCAAAAAGTGACCTGCCTGGCCACAATAAAGGCACAATCTCTGCCTCCTCCTAAAGGTTCTCTCAACCGCAGAGAGACACATGAAACCCAAGTGCAAGGGTTCACCTTCACTGACCGACTAGGTACCAGGAGGCATGGGAGGTGAGGGAGGCACAGGTGGGACTGCAAAGCTTGGAGACAAACATAGAGAAGGCTTCTGCAAGCACTACTTACAAGAGAGTCTTTCTCTGAGTCTGGAGTCAATGAGGATGGCAAACGTGATCAACTTCTCCAGCTCAGTGGGTATATCTCGGGCTGCTATCTCATCCTTGATGGCATCCGAGTGACCATGAGAAAAAGCAGCCTCATTGTTACATGCAAACTCTGCTGCCAGTGTACAGAATTCAATGGTGTAGTCAGCAACAGTTCTCGTACTCTGGGTCATTGGCTGGGTGCGTGCATTCCCCAGACTCACTGCACAAAATCATGTACCTGTATACAGTATATCTGATGGGGCAGTCCTTAAGTGGTTAAACTTCTGCTAGAATAGATTTGGTCAGTGATACATAGAAATCTCTTTAGATGTCTAATTAGAAAAACATTCCAGCAGCCCCTCCCCCCAGGCTCAGTTTCACTTAGATTGGAAAGCAATTTGTGCCCTCTGCAGTCCCCTAGACCTGAAGGTAGAGAGAACTGGATAAACAAAAGTATTTTGAGTTAGAAATAACTCAAGCAATTGTAACAAGAAAGCATTATGTTCATATGTTGAATACCTCCCTTGTGCAGGGTAAAAAGTAAATGTAAAGTGGTTCAACAACCAGAGGGACTAATGCCGGCCATACATGGGTTGAATTCTGAATTAATTTTCTTTAAAACAACATAATTAAGAATTTTTGTTTACATTTCACACCATTAGTGGGCCAGAGCAATTCGCCCATGTTGGAATTTTTTGGAAAAAACTAATGAATTTGTAATCAATGATGGGAGAATTGTGCAAGAAATATAAACAAAAAAGAAATGAGCATGAGCTCTGATCTGGAAAGAAAAGAAAATTCCCAGTCACAAAATGTATTTCCTGACGCATCATGGCAGCACACACATTGGGTTGTGACTCCGCCTCCCCAACCTGATAGGACTGGTTAGCTATAAGATTTGAAGAGGAGTCCACCGTTGCATTCTCCTTTTTTTCCTCACCTGTGTGGATAATCGTTTGATCTGGATAGGTTAGAAGCGTGGAATCCCCTTACCATTTCGCCCCAGCTAGGTTCAGCCTCTCCTAGCTGGAAGCCCTGTCTGTACAGTCTCTAAATGAGCTAAAAGAAAGGAAGCCCCACTCTGATGGTCTCAGGGGCTAAGAGTTTGGCAAATACCTGACAAACCTTAAACAGGTTTCAAAAGGTGTGCAGTAGTCATTTCCCATCTATTTTTCTCCCTTTCTCTCACCCTCCTGCTCTTAGCTGGGTAGTCTTTACCGATGTTTATCCTCTTTTGTTTCTTTGCCGTCCTGTGCCTGTCTATTTACCTACTTTTTCCTTTTCTTTCTTTCCACGCTGGGCTCTATAGTTCCTCGGCCGAGCTGCCCCCTCCATCATGGCGGCCCCATCAGGACTCTCCAGGAGCCCAGGAAGTGACACAAGCACTATTCCTAGCTTTGCCAGGTTCCAAGATGGCGCCGAGCGTCATGGAATGCTTCGGCTCATGTGCGATAACGGCGTCATCACCACCGCAACGGCGGCATATTTAAAAAGCGGTCTGTGCCTATTTTAAGCTGCAGACCTCAAAAAACACCACTCTCTATCCTGGTTTTCTTTACTGGTTGCTGCCTTGCTGAGCTCTGTCTGCCTGGTTTCTGGTAAGCAGTTAGCCATTCATTTTTTATCCCAGCACCTGCTGCTCATACTCTGCTATTGCTTTCTAAAAGAACCTCTCCTCACAGGTACACTTTACTTCCCCTATGGAGGCCACTGCTTTAGCAGACCATCTGTGAACCACAAGGTAAGGGGATGTCTGAATTGGTAAGTAAGAAGAGGAGAAAAGAGAGCATTGCCACTAACACCATTTTTTTCCTGGCAGTTCTGGCAGGTCTTCAGGGTCATCGCACTCTAAAAGGAAAGAGCGTTCCCCCTCAAGGCACTCTCATTCCCAGATAAGCTGTTCGAGATCCTCCCACCACCGCAGAAGCTCATCTTCCTCTCACTGACATCCCGATGGAGGGCATAGACCTCCTGCACCTAATACATGTTGGGTTTGCGGAGCACAAGCCCTACCAAGAAAAATGGTGTGCCAAAGAGAGCTTAGAAGAGGCGAGGCGTGATAAAGAATCCAACGCAAGGGAGGCGTCTAATATAATAAAAGAATCGGTAAAAGAATAGATCATGCAGATAGCAGACTACGAACCGATCAAACCTTCTAATTCAGCCTCTACATCCTACACTAATCAAGACCAAGAGGATTCTCTGGAAGACGACAAAGTGTTACCACCAGCTGCATTTGATTTTGCACTAATAGACCCCTTTGCAAAATCAGTGAAGGAGGCAATCGGGTGGGAGGAGGACAAGGAGGCTCCACCTAAACTAAGAAAATATTTTCCTAATTTAAAGAAAGATCCTGAAACATTTCCTTATATTGAGGAACTCGAAGAACTGATAAAGGATTAGTGGCAAAAACCGGACAAAAAATCAGGGCTAAACAATAGGCTGAGCAAGCTCTACCGACTAAAAGAACCCACGGTGAATCCCTTTATTCTGGCTCCGGTGGTGGACTCCTCTCTAATGCGGTTGACGCAACATGTAACCCTGCCAGTAGAAGATGCCGTGACCTTTAGGGATGTGATGGACAGCAAAATCGATCTTGACCTTAAAAAGGCCTACTCAGCAGCAGGGTGGCTTGCAGGCCAGCAGTCACTCTGGCAGCGGTCGGTAGAGCCATCACCTGCTGGACTTCCAATGTGGAGAAGTTACTGCTGGAAGAAGCAGATCAAGAAAGAATCATATCCGCACTGCAAGAACTCAGCCTAGCGGGGGACTTCATAGCGGAAGCTGCCGTGGATATAATAAGATCCTCAGCAAGAGCAATGTTGGCCTCTGTGACTTCCCAGAAAGCACTGTGGCTCAAGCCCTGGGTCACGGATTCGACCTCTAAGACCAGTTGGTGTAAGATTCCCTATGACGGTGCCAACCTATTTGGCCCCAAGCTGGATTCGGCAATATCAAAGGTCACGGGAGGAAAATCGGGTCTCATCCCGTCAGAGAGAAAGCCCAAATAACACAGGAACCCATCTTTCAGACGCCATCTGCCCGAAAGATACAAGATGCAAGATCCTATAAACCAGGGAAGGCGTTCAAGTGGAATTGGCGAAACACACAGCCGTCTTTCGTGAGGGTACAGAAGGCAAAGGGGACTACCTCAGGAGATCAACCGAAGTCTTTTTGATGCTACGCTAGCCCAGGCCGCAATGGTAGGAGCAAGGCTGAGGCTATTTGCTCATGTATGGATGATCCATATACAAGATCACTGGACGATTTCTACCATTCAAGACGGCCACAAATGGAAGTTCAAACACAGACCTCCCAAAAATCACTACAGATTTACCAGGCTACCATCCTCGTGCCCAAAATGCAAACCTCTAGTCAAATATATCATAGAGCTACTACAGAAGCAGGCGATTATAGAAGTCCCATGGGAGCAGAGAGGTGTAGGGTTTTATTCCCCTCTTTTTCTAGTCACAAAAAAGACAGGAGACTTGAGGCCGGTGCTAGATTTAAAGAATCTCAACCAAACAATTCTGCACGAATCTTTCAAGATGGAGAATCTGCAATCCATTTTACTAACAATAGGAGCGGAAGACTGGATGCTCTCGGTCGATTTGTCCGATGCTCATTTGCACATACCCGTGCACCAAACCTTCCAGAAGTACCTGCGCTTCGCCATTGGCCAACGACATTTCCAGTTCCAAAGCCTCCCGTTTGGGATTTCAACGGCACCCAGAACATTTACAAAGGTCTTACTTCCCGTTATAGCACACCCGAGGGAGAAAGGACTGAGAGTCCTGCACTAGATGATATTATCCTCCTAGCTGACAGTCGGGAAACACTCTTGTAACATCGAACAGTGCTAATCTACACACTCCAGCAATTCGGGTGGATAATAAACTGGAAAAAGAGCAGCCTGGTACCAACACAGAAAATTATTTTCCTGGGAGCCAAACTAGATACCAGTTACAACACAGTTGGTCTTCCCCAGGAGAAGCTTCATCCGCTCATCCACAAAGTAAGAAGGCTCCTGTTGACAGATCGTCTATCCGCAAGATCGTGTCTAAGTATCCTAGGATCAATGTCCTCCACCTTCCTAATGATCCACTGGTCTCAGTGGAATTCGAGAACTTTCCAGAACTCATTCCTAAAGCAATGGAACGGATATTCTATGAATCAGCGAATAGTGATCACTTAGGCAGTGAAGAACTCTGCACGGTGGTGGACTCAAATCAGCAACCTGGCACGTTGCCGTCCCATTGTACCAACACTACCAGAAATAATAACAATGGATGCCAGTCTGCATAGTTGGGGAGCGCATTATCAACACCAGGGGGCACAAGGCCATTGGGCCTTTCATCCGCAGGGCATAGTTTCGAACATCCTAGAGCTCAGGGCCGCCTGGCAAGCCCCTCCTAACCTTCGGCCCACTCCTCACAGGAAAAAACATCCTCCTGCGAATGGACAATACGGTAGCAGTAAACTATGTTCACAGGCAAGGGGGTACCCAAAGCAACACGCTCATGCAGGAGGTTTGGCCCATACTCGAATGGGCGCAGGTCCACCTGGTGGACTTGAAGCCGATATACGTCCCAGCGACACACAACCAGCTGGCAGACGACTTGAGTCGAGTATTTGTGTCAAACAACGAATGGTCCCTCAGTCAACAGGCCTTTGCCCTTTTCACGCACAGATGGGGAACGCCAGATATAGATTTAGCGGCAATGCCAGACAACAACAAATGTCCCTGATACCTAGCAAGAACAGTCTACCCAACAGTGGCAGGGATCGACTGTCTCCACCACCCTTAGGAATTTTACCCGGGGTACATATTCCCTCCTTTACCCCTAATAGCCAGATTCCTAGCCAGATTGAGGCGCTTGATGTCCACAGCAGTGGCAGTAATGCCGTTTTGGCCGAGGAGGCCATGGTTTGCGACCATCCTGCAACTAAACACGGAAGAACCTCACCCACTTCCACTATACCCGGACTTGCTCTCGCAAGGACAGTTCCTACACCCATCTCCAGAACGATTACATCTAACGGCTTGGAGATTGAAAGGGAGAAGCTGTTATACCAAGGGTGTTCGCTCAGAGTAGTATCCACACTACAGCAAGCCAGAAAAAAATCAACTAACAACATACAGTAGGTTCCACCGATATTGTGTTTCCAGTGCGATCCTGCGCCAAAATGTAATTTTCCTATAGTAGCGAGCAAGAGAGATCAGCAACAATGTCGCCTCACTAATGAGACCTGCATGCCTTCAGGGGCATACCAGGCCCTTAGGTCTGGTAGGAATTTTAAGGGGAACTCCCTACACTGAAAAAAACACAGTGGGGGTCTCCCCAAAATCCATACCAGACCCCTATCCGAGCACGCAGGCCGGCCGGTCAGGAAAGGGAGTGGGAGCGAGCGCCTCCCCCCTTCCTGAGCCGTACCAGGCCATGCTTGCCCTCAACATGGGGGGTGGGTGCTTTGGAGGAAGGGGGCACCCTGCGGCCCCCCCACCTTGTGCCCATGTTGATGAGGACAAGGGCCTCTTCCCAACAACCCTGGCCATTGGTTGTCGGGGTCTGTGGGCAGGGTGCTCATCGGAATCTGGGAGCCCCCTTTAATAAGGGGGCCCCCAGATCCTGGCCCCCCACCCCCTCAAGTTTTTAAAATACTTTATTAGAGGGGGAACTCATGTTTTTTAAGATTCAAATACCAAAGACCAAGATAAGATTCATACCAAATACAGTGCCTGGTATTGGCGGGAATCCAATTCGGATCCCCGCACCAGTGTGAACCCGGCCTTAATGTCAGCAATGCTTGTCGCTTATCGGGAAAGGAAAATAAACATTTTTCCTTTCCCGATGCATGCCGACTCGGTGCTGGCTCCCATGACGGGGCTTGCAGGGTGTCGCTCTCACCAATAAAAGGGGTGAGATTGACACAATATCGCTGGCACCTACTGTATATAATAAAATCTTCTAGAATTCCTGCAACTAGGCCTGGAGAAGGGGCTAAGTTCTAGCACCTTAAAAGTCCAAGTCTCTGCTCTATCCGCAATGTCAGGAGTTAAATGGGCCTTGAATCCTCTCATCATCCAATTTCAGAGAGCATGTCTAAAAATTAGGCCTCCCAGGAAACCAATCTTCCCGACCTGGGACCTATCAATCGTGTTAGAAGCTCTGTCGAAGGAACCATTCTTTCCTCTACATTCAATTTCCCTATGGAACTTAACACTCAAGTTATATTTTTTGGTGGCAATAACGTCGGCTAAGAGGGTTTCGGAACTGCAAGCCCTGATAATTAAAGAATCTTATCTGTTTTTTTACCCAGACAGAGTTGTCCTTAGACCCTTGGATCTGTTTGTACCCAAGGTAGCGTCTACCTTTCACTTCAACTCAGAAATCAATCTTCCAGTTTTTCTCAATAACGAGGGGAATCCTCATCCCTTGGACGTTAAATCAGTCATCTCCACCTACCTAGAAGTTACTTGTGCATTTAGAAAGTCAGAACACCTTCTAGTCATACCACATGGCGCAAAAAAGGGCCAGGCAGCATCCTCAAGAACGACAGCACCTTGGCTGATTAGAACCATAAGCATACTGGGCAGCATACTGTAGAGTGTCCCCAGAAACTATTTGCAAGGCAGCAACTTGGACCTCAAAAACCACGTTCATGACACACTACAGAATAGACCCCGGCTCAATTGACCAGCAGAGTTCGGGAGTTCAATCCTCCAAACTAATTCATACATACCTTGTACTTGAATAAATAAATCTTTTGAAAAGCACCCCCCCATGTAGCGAGTTATTTCCCAATGTGTGTGCTGCCATGATGTATTAGGAAACGGAAAATTGTATACTCACCTTTCCGTAATTTTCCTTTCCTGACGCATCCCATGGCAGCACACAGGGTCCCACCCCTCTAAGGTGATAGTTACAGAGAATGCAACGGTGGACTCATCTTCGAATCTTATAACTAACCAGTCCTATCAGGTTGTGGAGGCGGAGTCACAGCCCAATGTGTGTGCTGCCATGGGATGCGTCAGGAAAGGAAAATTACGGAAAGGTGAGTATACAATTTTCTGTTTTTCTGTAGTATCATGAAACTGAAGGCTTGGTTGATTGAATTTAGAAATCAATGGTGGTACCATCAGATTCCAAACGCACACAATTTCTGATTTTCTTACACACCTGTTCACCCTTTAAGAACTTAATATACTGAACTACATCCTACAGAATGTTTGGATCATTATCACAAGTTTCTTTTTCTTTTCTTGTTAAAATGTTTTAATAAACATTAGTCAGTAGGGTTAGTCAGTGATTTGTGAACCTTCAGTAATAAATAAAATGTAGGAAAAATTGGTAGACCTAAAAAAAAAAAAATGTCCATATTATTCATTTTCTTCTGAATTGAAAATCTATAATAAGAAAAAATTCTTTCTGATTTTGGGACACAGCTTTTGTGGAATCATAAAATATCATTATTTGTCTTTGCAATATTTTTAAGCACATTGCCCATGTTGCCATTCTTTTAAGCAGCTTGTTTTAAAATGTCAAATTCTTTGGAGCTCAAATTATATTGTTAATGAGTAGTCGGGGGGGAACACAATCTGTTTGGTACAAATATGCATTGACTTTAATCATTTTCTGTTCACTGAATTTGCTTTTTGGCCAAACTAGTCTACCAATGACAAATGATTGTGGTTTGTTAGGATATTTTCTACGTTCACAGACTTTGTATAAAACACATTGGTCCATCGAGTGCTTTTGCCATTTGATTTGGATTTATAGACTGTCCGGATGGAGGACCTATTATGATTATTAAAAAAAGGTGTGCATATATAAATTATTTTAAACAATCTTTCCTTCTCTCTAATTATGATTTTTATGTTTTTCCATAAATTTAAAATGTAAATTTGTTTTATAGACATAGAATACACCATACAAACAAACATTAGTGTTTCCATCTTTTTGAACAGCTAAAATACACAACAAGAAAAAATGTTGTTGTTAATCACTGATTTTAAGAGAAATCTGTACTTCCCCATCACCTGCATGTTACCAGCATGGTCCAGTATTAAAGTATAATGACTTCTTGATAAATGCCAACTGATTTATTTGGTAACCTTTAACAACCCTACTGAATCTGTCTTTGATTGCTATGGTTGTTTTAGGATGAATAGTACTTCTGACTGATTGCTATAAGTTTTTGCTTTTTTATATTATCATAGGTCTTTCCACTAAAATAGGTCTGTATGCTGAGAGTCCCATTCATTTTCATTTAAAATCCATCTGAAAATTCAGTTTAAAATAATTTAAAATACATTCCACAAAATATCAAAAAAACTGATGTTTAACGTTTTACAGTTCCTTAGAAAAACCTTCCCTCAGAAAGCAGCGATAGCCTAACTAGAATAGCCTGTTCACTTTCTTATTGCAGAGCTATGGGTCTGACTTAGCATGGGAGCGTTGGACCTCTGCAGATAGATCACTGCTTCCACACAGGGAGCAGTGGCACTTCTGTTGCTGCTTTCTATAAAAAAAAAAAACAAGCTGTAAGACTATACCCACCTTTTGTTCTGATGTACCTGCAATGTGTTTTGCTAAACTGAACTGAAAGTTCAAATCTATTTAATCTATAGAAGAAGGATGTATTCGCTGCGCTGGATGACATGAGACATCGCTGGAGAGATGACCGTCCGTCGCTGGATAGCAAGAGTGGATTACCACCGCTGGAATCTTTTTTTTATTTTTTTATTTTTAATAAAGGAATTTTTCAAAAGTGTGTTTGTTTTATTTAACCATTTTTTACACTTTCTTTGTGAAATGGTAGGGGTACTTTTGTACCCCCTTACCATTTCAAACGGGGGGGGGCCGGGATCTGGGGGTCCCCTTGTTAAAGGGGGCTTCCAGATTCTGATAAGCCCCCCGCCCGCAGACCTCCACAACCATCGGCCAGGGTTGTGGGGATGAGGCCCTTGTCCTCATCAACATGGGGACAAGGTGCTTTGAGGGGTCACAGACCCCCAAAGCATCCTCCCAATGTTGAGGGCATGTGGCCTGGTACGGTTCAGGAGGGAGGGGGGCCGCTCTCTCGTCCCCCCTCTTTTCCTGTGGCCTGCCAGGTTGCGTGCTCGGATAAAGGGTCTGGTATGGATTTTTAGGGGGAACCCCACGTCAATTTTTTTTTTAATTTGATGCGGGGTTCCCCTTAATATCCATACCAGACCTGAAGGGTCTGGTTATGGATATTTAGGGGGAACCCCACGTCAAATTTTTTCTTAAATTTGAGGCAGGGTTCCCCTTAATATCCATACTAGACCTGAAGGGCCTGGTAATTGAATTTGGGGGACCCCCACGCTTTTTTTATTTATTTATTTATTTATTTTTTTATCAATGACTTTCAATGAGTGTTCTCTGTATTACGGAGCCGACAATTCATAATAGCTGCGAGTGATTTTAAAGGACTTTTTTTCCTGCATAAATGACACTTTGTGCAGGGACAATTCTAAGCACGGGAAACATGCGCCCCTTCACAGGCATACTATAGACAACCCCCCCCCCCCTACGAAATTTAAAGGAATATTACACTTTTATTGTTTCACTTTAATCATTATTAAAATCACTGCTCCCGAAAAAACGGCCGTTTTTAAAACTTTTTTTTGCATTGATACATGTCCCCTGGGGCAGGACCCGGGTCCCCAACACTTTTTAGGACAGTAACTTGCAGAATCTTTTCTCTCTGTCAAATCTTTTTTCTCTGTCGAATATTTTCTCTATATAATCTTGGACTAATAGAGGTAAGGTTAAGCACATTCGACCACAGGTTCTATAGACACAGATTGTTGTCAGAGTCATGTCGAATCTCCTATTCTATATCGAACTGTTGTAACAATGAAAACGAAAATAAAGCATTTATTTATGTTGGATCTTTTGTTTTTCGGATTTTGTGCTTTCGTTATCGTTTGTCAAAACGAAAACGAAAAAAACTGAAATTCGGACGAAAATGCATTCGGACGAAAACGAATGCACATGTCTACTGTATATAGCCAGCTGCTGCATCCCTAACAAAGGATGAGTCATCAGCTGTTAGCGGGGTTTCCCCGCTGACAGATGAATGTAAAAAAAAACTGCAATGGGCAGGCTCTCCAGGTGATGTAACCGGAGGCGAGGAAACAGACAGCAGTGGGAGAAGACAGCAGCAGGAGAAGATTGCATCGGGAGAAGATGGCAGTGGGAGAAGATGGTGGCTGGAGAAGACAGCATCAAGAGAAGACAGTTTGAAGCTATTTTTTAATAAAGGACTTGTCAAAAACTGGCTCTTGCTTTTTTTTACATTTCACTACTTTTTGGGGTGAATGGGTAGGGGTACGATGTATCCGATACCTATTTACATAGGGGGGCCGGGATCTGGGGGCCCCCTTTTTAAAGTTAGCCTCCAGATTCCGATAACTCCTCTATCCACAGACCCTGACAACCACCTACCAGAGTTGTGGGCGGGAAGAGGCCCTTATCCCCAACAACATGGGGACAAGGTGCTTTGAAGGGGCAGAGCTATAGATGGGTGTTCTTGTATTGATTTTAGGGGGCCCCCATGCCATTTTTTTTCATTTTGGTATGGAGTTCCCCTTAATATCCTGTAATAAGCCCTTCAGGTCTGGTATGGACTGGGGGTGGGGGGACCGAATGCAGTTTTTTTCAATGGTTTTTCATCTATATTACTGGGAGCAAACACTACTTTTTTACCTTTAGAAATTTATTTTTTGCTGCGTTACTGTAATAAACATTGGAAATATGCGCTACTTTACAGGCAGACTAAGGGACCCCCCCCCCCCGAACAATTTTTAAAAGAATATTTCATTTTTATTGTTTCACTTTAAGCATTATTAAAATCACTGCTCCTGGAAAAAAAACTGTAATTTTTAAAACTTTTTTTTGCATTGATACATGTCTCCTGTGGCAGTACCCAGGTCCCAATACACTTTCTATGGCACTAACTTGCATATAAGCCTTTAAAATTAGCACTTTTGATTTTTCATGTTCGTGTCCCATAGACTTTTATCCATGTGTCCATGTGTCCAGCTGCTTGCCTGGAGTTCATATGTATATATCATTTGTAGACAGATGCAAAATAAATAATATTAAGAACATTGTATTAGTACATGAAGATTAATGGATTACTATTGCAGAATTTAAGATTTTTGGGGGAAAAAAATCAGTTTTGGAGATGCTGTTATTGTAATGACTAAAGTTAGTGTCAAATTGAAATTGCTTCATGTTTGTATTAGAAAGAATAAAGAGTTGCTGCAGCCAAATATGAAAACTTTACACTAAAGCTCTCTCAATGGGTACACCTAATTTCCAAATAGATATACTTTTTTTTCTCGTGCTCCATTGTGACTGGGAGCAAGATACTACCAGCACACCAATTTCAGATAAACAGGCATGACACTTTAATGTCACCAACATGAAGCAACATTTTAAGGCCAATAAGGGCTTCTTCCTCTGGCAGAAATTATGTTTCACTGGGAAGTCCCTTTGGCTACCAATATTCTCATCTTCTGCTAAGGTAAAAAATATAAGGGAAAGATCCCTGGTTCAAGTACTTTCCTTTCCGTTTGCTGCAACACCAGTCATAAAAACTGGAGCATGATGGTAAATCTGCCCAGCACAGACTCATTGGACAAAAGGCTGCAATCTACTCTTTCCACATTCATAGGTTTACCTTTTCAGTTACATAGTCCAAACAAATGTATTAGGTCCTGTGTCAACAGGCTTTGGATTTGAGTTGATGGCAGTTTGACATGAAATTACGATGCTCCTGAGATCATTCAGGATTTATACACAGGTGCATTTGAACTGCAGTTGAGCTCCTTCTGCTCTGCTTTTAATCTGCCTTAAAGAGGGATTTCACTGTGAAAAAAAATATTAAAAGCCAACAGCTACAAATACTGCAGCTGCTGACTTTTAATAAATGGACACTCACCTGTCCCAGAATCCAGCGATGTTGGCAGCAGAGGCCGATCGATCACTCGGCTCTCGGCTGCTGCCTGCCGCCACCATTCTAGGTGAGGGAATCAGGAAGTGAAGCGTTGCAGCTTCACTTCCGGGTTCCCTACTGCACATGCGCGAGTCGCGCAGCGCAATAGGAATTGTCCGAGCTGTCTCTGGGACCCGCGTGTGTCCCAGCAGACAGCGCGCAGGGACAGGAAGAGGCATAGACTCCCACGGGGGTCTATGCCCGGAAGTGGGTGCAAATACCTGTCTTAGACAGGTATCTGCATCCCCCTCCCCCCTGAAAGGTGCCAATTGTGACACCGGAGGGGGAGGGTTCCGATGAGTGGAAGTTCCACTTTAGGGTGGAACCCCACTTTAAGCAGGTTTTGAATAGACTTATATGATAATGCAAAACCCATTTGGAGTAAACAAAAGTATTGTGACACAGGCCCTTCTAAAAATATCAGACACTTCTGTTTCTGGCTACTACATGAGGTTTTCAAAATAGTCACTGGTTACTCGTTTGTTATGTATATTATTCATGAAATTGTGTTCATAATAGTGTGATGTTTTAAGATGTATATTATCTGCAACTTTGATTTTGTACCTTAACTGGATTAACTACACTTATGTGAACTGGCTACTAGACGTTTTCCACCTCTCACAAATGTAAACTCTTTTAGCATATTTGCATTTTTTACTTTAGTGCATGCCATTTTACTTTATACATCTCTAGAGAAATACTGTAAATAAGAATAGTAATGTGCAAAAATAAAGTAGCAGATAATCCCATAGACCTTTGATGTACATTTTTGCATTTCTTAATTTAAAGATGCATTCTAGATATAAAGAGTTAAAGCCTAAGTGTACTTAAAATAAAAAAAAAGCAAAAAAATCAGCACAAGGGACATCATTTTAGTAGGTAGGATGTTTCTCTTGTGCTGAATCCTCTTTTGTTAGTAGAAATCCTGCTTTGTCCATGCCTCTTCAACCCCGGTTATCGTAATCCTTTGGTGTGGTGGGCGTTAACTAAGGGGCTGTCATAGGCTCTCATCAGAAGAGCCTGACTGTGCTCATCCTTTCCACCTAGCTGCTCCATTCATAGAAGCCATACTACATCTTCTATTAATTAAACAGAATCTATGAATGGAGTAGGTGGGCCTTTCAATTATCTCAATTCATAGATCACTTTCCATTCATTTTTCAACTTTAAGGTTAAGAAAAGTTTTAAGAGCACTTCAGTTACACTTCATCTGGCTTTTTTGCCTCCCCAATGTTTTGTCTCTCCCTTTTTGACACCACAATCAAGTCTCAAATAGAGGTGAAGCTTCTGATATGAAAAATTAATAATAATTTAAAATGTATTAACGCAGAGCAACAAAATATTCATCAGTTTCTTTTAATAAAATCAGTTTAGATCTAATTTCCAATTGCTATGAGATGCTGCTCTTTGTGCTTTAGATTTTTATTTTACAGCTTTTTTTAACAAGGCCATATGCCCAATACATTTTAAACTTAGACAAAACCAATGTAAAAAATTTTTTTATCTTTAACTTTTAGATAATATATATATTTTTTTGTTAAATAAAAATATTTTTTTCAGCTTAAAAAAATAAAGAAAGGGCAGTCTGATTTAAATTCACTGGTTAATACATCATGCATAATTAAACTTAGTATAGAAGGCAATGCTTATTAAGCAGAGAACAAAAACACCTTGTCGCCAAATTGTTTTATAGCATACTGCTAAATGACAAAATCCTGTATGACCTGCATTCAGAACATATTCATAGGGGAGAAATCTATTATGCAGGGTGAATTCATCCATGTTTCCATTCAAAAGCTGAAAATGATAATTTTCTTTAAGAATGTTTTTAGATATTGTGAACAGAGCTCTAGAGCCGTCCATTCCTCTCTGACATGCCACTATAACTAAAATAACGACGCAAGGAAGCAAAGATGTCCCTAAGGAATGCACAGAACCTATGTAGGCCAATGTTATTATCATTTCCCCTGCAGCCTGAAACAAAACCTTAGCAAAAATCTAGCAGATTAACTATTTATTAGCAACATTGTAAATAATAATGGGAAAAATATATTTTCTGTATTTATGTAGGGACAACAAGTAATTTACATATTTATGTTGGGATTACAGAGTGATTGTATCAAATCATACCAGTTGATGCTAAAGTATATCCAAAGGCCAAACCATTTTTAAAGTTTTGAATAGGGTGGTTAAGCATTAGAACCTCTGTCAAATTGTATTGCTCTTTGTATCCCTACTGGGGAGATTCACCCTTTATATTTGTCTTAGTTTTCATTGTCACTGGTACACAAAGTAAGGAAATTAAAGAAAAAAGAGATGTCATCAGAGCAGGAATATGGCTTTGGATATACTTTAAGTAGAGTTTAAAACACTTTCAAACATGTAGGCTATATTAGATAGAGTCCAATTAACTTACCAATATGTTTTGTACCCCATAACAGCTGTGCAAGCATGCAGATAACATACTAACATCATGTAGAAATATAGGTACATCATCCCCTTTCACATTAAACATGGCATGTTGTTGCTACTACAGTTTCTCTCACAAAGGGCCAGCATAGTCAAAAGACAGTTAGTTGTATAGCATATTTTGGACTATTTACTATGAGGGACTACATCCCTGAAACATTGGGTATGGTAAAACACTTAAGCCCTTAATCAGTGATGCTGGGTATTGCAATAGAATAAAACAAAAAGGAGGGCAACAGAGAAAAAAAAAAGAAAGGCACTTTATGGAAAAGAGATATTCTTTAACAGGTTATGAATCTAATGAATATAAAAGGAACAATGATAGAGAGGAAAACAAGCAGTCTACAGAAAAAGAGATTGGGAATATAGTGAGGAAACAGAAGGGTTCAAAGCCTTGTGAGTTTATTTTTGATGTCTCTGATTCTGTTGGGAACACATCCATTCACTTCCTATCCTGTGAACACAACATAAAGTAGGAGGAATTTCCTTCAATGTAAGGGAAATACCCCACTTAAATAGTTGTCACAGAACAGGTGTCCACATGAAAGATTTCCTTTCACATCTTGTTCTAGCAACAAATCTTCTATCCCAGAAACAACATTAAAGTGGTTGTTAACCCACTTCAGGTCTGGCATGGATTTTAAGGGGAACTCCATGGCAAATTAAAAAAAAAATGGCGTGGAGTTCCCCCTAAAAATCCATACTAACCCCTTTATCTGAGCACGCAACCTGGCAGGCTGCAGGAAAAGAGGGGGGGACGAGAGAGCGCCCCCCCTCCTGAACCATACTAGGCCGCATGCCCTCAACATTGGGAGGATGCTTTGGGGGTCTGTGACCCCTCAAAGCACCTTGTCCCCATGTTGATGAGGACAAGGGCCTCATCCCTACAACCCTGGCCGGTGGTTGTGGGGGTCTGCGGGTGGGGGTCTTATCAGAATCTGGAAGCCCCCTTTTACAAGGGGACCCCCAGATCCCACCCCCCCTGTTTGAAATGGTAAGGGGGTACAAAAGTACCCCTACCATTTCACAAAGAAAGTGTAAAAGAATGTCAAAAAAGACACACACACCATTGAAAAAGTCCTTTATTAAAAAAAAAAAAAAAAAAAAAAGATTCCAATGGTGGTAATCCACTCTTGCTATCCAGCGATGGATGATCATCTTTCTGGGGTCCAGCGATGGCTGATCTGATCCAGCAACGGGTGATCTCTCCCTCCAGCGCAGCGCATCCATCCATCCTCTGTCTCCACTGGCGGAGACACTGCGGGGATCCCAGAAGCCTGACATTTCTTATATGAGGAGGGCTGGTGACCCCGCTCCCTCTGATGTAACACAGGTTTCCTTTATATCAGAGGGGGCGGGGTCATCCACGTGTCATTGGGCAAGCCATTCCTGCAGAAATGACACTTTCTGGAGGGACAGTTCTAAGCACAGGAAACATGCGCCCCTTTACAGGCATACTATGCACACCCCCCAGGTACGAAATTTAAAGGAATATTACACTTTTATTGTTTCACTTTTCACTGCTCCTGAAAAAAACATCAGTTTTTAAAACTTTTTTTGCATTGATACATGTCCCCTGGGGCAGGACCCAGGTCCCCTAACACCTTTTAGGACAATAACTTGCATATTAGCCTTTAAAATTAGCACTTTAGATTTTGAACGTTCGAGTCCCATATACTTTAATATGGTTCTTCACAAGAAGTTTAGGTCTGTTTGCAGGTTCTGGTGTTGGTGTGAACCGAACCAGGGGTTGTTCGGCTCATCCTTATTGGGGGTGCATTAGAGCGTCCAATTTTCTAGAAGACCAGATGAAATCACTGTTAGATGCAGAGCCCTGATGAAGCATTTTGTGAAACATGTTGGCTAATCCTGCATATCTACACATCTGATTTTCAAGCATTCACTCACGGTCTCAAATATGTATTATGCCTGTGCTGTTTTTTATTCTAGATACTATTAATAAATATATACATAATATATAATAAATATATACCTTTTTATTAAATTGTTGTCTCTGGTGCTTACCTTAAAGTGGTTGTAAACCCTTACAAACCACTTTGACCTACAGGTAAGCCTAGATTAAGGGGAATACATAGACACTGAATTTCAAAAGAGCCAACTTCCTTAAACTGCGAACCTTGCTACAAGATATTAATTGGGATAAAATCTTAGGAACAAAGACCACGGAGGTGAGATAGGTTTGCTTTAAGAGCATATTAAATAGGGGCATTAGCCAGTGCATCCCAGTGGGAAATACATTTAAAAGAGTAAACAAAAGTCCTGGGTGGCTTAACTCCAATGTAAACATGCATATAAACGCAAAGAAGAAGGCCTTCAAAAAATACGAGGCTGAGGGATCATCATCAGCATTCAAACTTTACAAAGAATGCAACTAGAAATGCATTTTCCGATGATACTAAGCTAAGCAGGGCAATAACTTTTCCTCAGGATGTGGAAACCTTGCAAGTAGATCTGAACAAATTAATGGGCTGGGCAACTACATGGCAAATGTGGAAAAATGTAAAATAAGGCATTTGGGTGGCAAAATATGAATGCAATATACTCACTGAGGGGAGAACCTCTGGGGGAATCAAGGATGGAAAAGAACCTGGGGGTCCTAGTAGATGATAGGTTCAGCAATGGCATGCAATGCCAAGCTGCTGCTAACAAAGCAAACAGAATATTGGCATACATTAACCACTTAACAACCGGCCCATAGCCAAATGACGACTACAGGGCGGTTGTTTAACTCTGAGAGGCCGACATATGACGTCCTCCCAGAATTCCGCTCTCGTGCGCCCCCTGGGGCGCACACTCGAGAGCATCCATGACTGCTGGGTCCACAGGACCAGGCGCCTCACAGATCACGGTAAACGGCCGCTCATCGCGGCTGTTTATCACGTGTTCGCTCCGTCAAATGACGGGGTGATAACTTGTAAACAAACCGGCGTCATGTTATGATGCTGGTTCCTCCCTCCCCTCTCTGTACTGACCGGTACAGCGGAGGAGGAAGAGATCCGTGTTAGCAGCGCTGTGGGCTGCATCTGCAGTGCCCACATTGCTGCTCACCAAATTTAACCCCTCAATAGCCTGCCAATACTCTGCAATACCAGCTAATACTCTGCAATGCCAGCTAATACTCTGCAATGCCAGCTAATACTCTGTAGTACCCGCCAATACTCTGCAGTACAATTCCAGCCAATACTCTGCAATACCCTGCCAATACTCTGAGATATCCTGCCATACTCTGCAATACCCTGCCATACTGTGCAATACCCAGCCAATACTCGGAGAAACCCTGCCATACTTTGCGATACCCTGCCATACTCTGAGATACCCTGCCATGCTCAGAGATACCCTGCAATACCCAGCCATACTCAGTGATACCCTGCAATACCCAGCCATAGACTCCGCCCTCCCGCCGCCCTCGGGTGCTTTTTTATTTTATTTTTATTTCAGGCTTCCCAGCCTAGAGGTGAGATTCGGGGTCTTATTGACCCCATATCTCACTGTAAAGAGGACCTGTCATGCCATATTCCTATTACAAGGGATGTTTACATTCCTTGTAATAGGAATAAAAGTGATCAAAAAATTTATTTTTGGGGGAAAAAAGTATAACTAAAATAAATAAAGTAAAATGAACAATAAAAAATATTTTTTTTAAAGCGCCCCTGTCCCCATGTGCTCACATGCAGAAGCGAACGCATACGTAAGTCCCACCCACATATGAAAACGGTGTTCAAACCACACATGTGAGGTATCGCTGTGAACGAGAGTAATAATTGCAGCCCTAGACCTCCTCTGTAACTCAAAACATGTAACCAGTAAAAAAAATTTAAGCGTCGCCTATGGGGATTTTTAAGTAGCAACATTTGGCGCCATTCCACGAGCGTGTGCAATTTTGAAGAGTGACATGTTAGGTATCTTTTTACTCGGCGTAACTTCATCTTTCACATTATGCAAAAATTGTGCTAACTTTACATTTTTTTTAGCACAAAACTGTTTTTTTTCCCCCAAAAAAACGCGTTCGAAAAATTGCTGCACAAATACTGTGCGAGATAAAAAGTTGCAACAACCCCCATTGTATTCTCCAGAGTGTTTGCTAAAAAAAAACATATATCATGTTTTGGGGTTCTATGTAATTTTCTAGCAAATAAATGATGATTTTTACATGTAGGAGAGAAATGTCAGAATTGTCCTGGGTGCTCCAGAACGCCTGATGGCGCTCCCTGCATGTTGGGCCTCTGTATGCAGCCATGCTGTGTAAAAGTCTCACACATGTGGTATTGCCATACTTGGGAGTAACAGCAGAATGTGTTTTGGGGTGTAATTTGTGGTATGCATATGCTGTGTGTGAGAAATAAATTGATAATATGACAATTTTGTGAAAAAAAAAGTAAAAAAATCTTGATTTTGCAAAGAATTGTGGGAAAAAATTACAACTTCAAAAAACTCATTATGCCTCTTACTAAATACCTTGGAATGTCTTCTTTCCAAAAAGGGGTCATTTGGGGGGTATTTGTACTTTTATGGCATGTTCGGGTCTCAAGAATTGAAATAGGCCGTCAGTACTTCAGGTGTGATCAATTTTCAGATATTGGCACCATTGCTTGTGCACCAATTTGTACTTATTTTTACCAAAGATATGTAGTGGTATAAATTTTGGCCAAAATTTATGAAGAAAAATTACTAATCTACTAAATTGTATAACAGAAACGAAGAAAATTTTATTTTTTTACAGAATTTTTTTTTCTTTTTTCTTCTTTTATAGCACAAAAAAAAAAAAACCCAGCGGTGATTAAATACCACCAAAAGAAAGCTCTATTTGTGTGAAAAAAGGACAAAAATTTCATATGGGTACAGTGTTGCATGACTAAGTAATTGTCCTTCAAAATGTGAGAGCACCGAAAGCTGAAAATTGGTCTGGATATTAAGGGTGTTTAATTTCCCAGTGGTCAAGTGGTTAAAAAAGGGGATTAACTCATAAACCGATAATTCTGTCATGCTACAAAAGACTCTGGTCTGGCCTCACCTGCAGTATCCTGTCCAGTTCTGGACACCAGTCCTCAGGAAGGATGTTCTAGAAATGGAGCGAGTACAGAGAAGGGCAAAAAAACTAATAAAGGGACTGGAGGACATTATGAAGAAAGGTTACAAGCACTGAACATATTCTCTCTGGAAAAGAGATGCTTGAAATGGGATATCATTTTAATTTACAAATACCATACTGGTGATTCCACAATATGGATAAAAGTTTTCAGCGAAAGGGAGTTTAATAAGACACATAGCCACTCATTAGAATTAGAAGAAAAGAGGTTTAACCTTAAACTGCGTAGAGGGTTATTTACTGTAAAAGCGGCAAGATTGTGGAATTACCTTCCACAGGGTGTGGTTTCAGCAGGGAGCATTGATAGTTTCAAAAAACGATTAGATAAGCCCCTGAACAACCACATCATACAGGAATATACAATATATTAGTGACATATAATCATACACATAGGTTGGACTCAATGTACTTGTGTCTTTTTTCAACCTCACCTACTATGCAACTATGTAACTCAGGTTCACTTCATTCACTCAACAGTTTTCTACCTCTTTAATATATTAACTCCACTGAATGTCAAGATCTAACCTTCTGACCAGCCTCATACTTAATACTCTTGTTTCCGCACTCTCTACAGATCATAATTGTTCATGATTAAAATGCTGACATGAAACATTTTATGATCAGCTGATATTTTCAACAGATTGCTTGAATTAATGAATACCACCAGTTTGTGTAAAGTACACAAATCAATCTTTTATCAGACTCATTTTCCTCACATCCACATGACCTTTTATTCTATTCCAATAGACTAATCTGTTCTAATGTACAACATGGCTTTAAATATATTGAATAACATGCTATTGCCAATATGCTAAAATCTGAGAAAAATAATACATTTTTACAAGAAGTTAATTCAGTGTTTGTGCGAGTCTGACATTTCTCTTCCCGCCGTCATGAATAATAGATAAGCAAACATTTTGTCCTTCACGGTAAGAAAAGTTCTTTCTTCATAGTGTTATTTTTTTCAAGCATAAAATATGATCAAATGTGTGGAAATTACTGGAATATAGCTTAGAATGTAGATTTCCTTTCAGATTTACACTGATGTCTAGTTGATACAGAAAGATTTCTTATCAGGTAAACAGCGTATGGTATGTTCAGATGTGTTATTGTCTACCAGTTAGGGATGAGCCGAACACCCCCCGGTTCGGTTCGCACCAGAACTTTCGAACGGACCCCAAATTCGAACGAACTTTAGAACCCCATTGAAGTCTATGGGACTCGAACGTTCGAAATTAAAAGTGCTAATTTTAACGGCTAATATGCAAGATACTGTCCTAAAAAGGGTTTGGGGACCTGGCTCCTGCCCCAGGGGACATGGGTCAATGCCTAAAATGTTTTTAAAAATGGCCGTTTTGGCAGGAGCACTGATTTTAATGACGATTAAAGTGAAAAAAAAAGTGAAATATTCCTTTAAATATGGTGCCTGGTGGGTGTATGTAGTATGCCTGTGAAGTGCCACGTGTTTCCCGTGTTTAGAACAGTCCCTGCACAAAATTACATTAAACGGACATAACACCATTTAAAACTGCTTGCGGTTTTAATGTTATATCTGGTTCCTGCAATATGGTTAAAAATCATTGAGAAAAATGGCATGGGTAGCCCTCCCTGCCCATTACCAGCCTATTTGGGTCTTGTACGCATATTAAGGGGAACCCTGTACCCATATTAAAAAAAGGAAATGCGTATGGCCCCCAGGCCCTATATACTCAGAACAGCAGTATACAGGCGGTGCAAACAAGACAGGGACTGTGTAGGTTTGTTGTGTTAAGTTGAATCTGTTTGTAATTTTCAACTGGTACATTTTTAAAGTGTAGCTCCAGTCAAAAAAACTATTTTTAAGCTTTTTGGAAAACATAGGGAAGGGTTATCACCCCTGTATAATTTGTTTTGTCGTCCATGTTTTTTCATCTCACTTGCTGTTGTCTCCTTCCGTTTGCAAGTAGGAGATGTTTGTAAATTGGATGTTTGAAAGTAGGAGCCTGCCCTATATGCTCTGCAGAAATGGCGGAACAAGGTGTTGGTTTTGCCACAACATTGTAAGCCCTGAAAGTGACTCTTGGTGGGCGCTGGAGCGCCCTGCTGTGAACGATTATATCAAGAATTGTAATTACATGCCATTGTTGAACAGTGGTAGAAAAATTTACCTTTGGTGGTTGTGGTGCTGGTGCCACAACACTATAAGTCCTCACCGTTACTCTGGGTGGGCACAGGAAGGGGCCCTCCTGTGAAATATTATATCAAGAATTGTAATTACATGTCCCTGTTAAACAGGGGCAGAAAAATTTGGCCTTAGGCACTGCTGCTGGTGCCACCACACTGCAACCTCTCCCATATACTCTAGTTTTATTGCAGGAATTAGCCCTGCTGCAAAGCATTGCATCAAAAATTGTACTTAAACGCACCTGTTAAACAGGGGCAGAAACATTGGGCCTTAGGCACTGGTGCTGGTGCCACCACACTGCAACCTCTTCCATATACTCTAGTTTTATTGCAGGAATTAGCCCTGCTGCAAAGCATTGCATCAAAAATTGTAATTAAACGCCCCTGTTAAACAGGGGCAGAAAAATTGGGCCTTAGGCACTGGTGCTGGTGCCACCACACTGCAACCTCTGCCATATACTCTAGTTTTATTGCAGGAATTAGCCCTGCTGCAAAGCATTGCATCAAAAATTGTAATTAAACGCCCCTGTTAAACAGGGGCATAAAAATCGGGCCTTAGGCACTGGTGCTGGTGCCACCACACTGCAACCTCTCCCATATACTCTAGTTTTATTGCAGGAATTAGCCCTGCTGCAAAGCATTGCATCAAAAATTGTAATTAAACGCCCCTGTTAAACAGGGGCATAAAAATTGGGCCTTAGGCACTGGTGCTGGTGCCACCACACTGCAACCTCTCCCATATACTCTTGTTTTATTGCAGGAATTAGCCCTGCTGCAAAGCATTGCATCAAAAATTGTACTTAAACGCCCCTGTTAAACAGGGGCAGAAAAATTGTGCTGATGGCATCAACCAGAACCAGAAATGTTCTTCCAACATATCAGCGGAGGAGGAAGAGGATAGACAATCAACATAACAGGACAGTCACTCAGCATCAGCATAGGCAGTCTTGAAGGGATGTGATATTAAAAAAAAAATTATTTGGTTACATCAGCTTCAGGTGCTTGGTAGCTGTGGGTTATCCAAGACTGATTCATCTTGATGAAGGTCAGTCGATCAACTGATTCGGTGGACAGGCGCACCCTGTGATCGGTAACAAAGCAACCAGCAGCACTGAAGGTGCGTTCCGAAAGAACGCTGGATGCAGGACAGGCCAGTAGCTCAATTGCATACTGTGCAAGCTCTGGCCAGTGATCCATCCTCAAGACCCAGTAAGCCAGAGGATTTTCGGTGGGAAAGGTGTCCAAGTCTGACCTTGCCCCTAGGTATTCCTGCACCATGTAAATCAGACGCTGGTGATGGGTGCTGGAACCGATCATACCTTGGGGCTGCGGACTAAAAAATTGTCTGAAAGCATCAGTCAGACGGCCACCTTCTCCACCGCTCCTTCTGACCAATGCCTCAGCAACACGTTGTCCAGGACCAGGAGTTTGTAACCTCCCAGTCTCTGGGAACGCGTTGCACAGACCTTTCTTCAAGGCCTCCCGGAGATGTCTCATCCTCTGCTCCCTCTGCGATGGCAAGATAAGGTCGGCAACCTTACCCTTGTACCGTGGATCAAGGAGAGTGGCCAGCCAGTAATGGTCCCTCTCCTTGATCCGAAGAATACGAGGATCCTTCCGCAGGCTTTGCAGGATCAGGGAGGCCATGCAGCGTAGGTTAGCTGAGGCATTCGGTCCGGAGTCCTCTGGGTCACTAAGGACAACATGATCCGCAGCTACCTCCTCCCAGCCACGTACAAGTCCACGTGTTTCTTGGGACTGTAAATCATCCCTACAAGACTGCTGCTGCTGCTGCTGCTGATGCTGAGTGCCAGCCTCCACCTCCATGCTGACACAATCATCCTCCTCCTCCTCTTCCTCCTCCTCATCCTCTTCCTGTGTGATGGGTGGCACAGCAGGAACACTGTCTGGATAAAGGGGGCCTTGAGAGGCAAGGAAGTCCTCCTCTTGCTGCCTCTGTTCTGCCTCAAGTGCCCTGTCCATTATTCCACGCAGCGTATGCTCTAAGAGGTAGACAAGAGGTACAGTGTCACTGATGCATGCACTGTCACTGCTCACCATCCTTGTGGCCTCCTCAAACGGTGACAGGACAGTGCATGCATCCCTGATCATGCCCCACTGGCGTGGTGAGAAAAAACCGAGCTCCCCTGACCCTGTTCTGGTGCCGTAGTCGCACAGGTACTCATTGATGGCCCTCTGCTGCGTGTGCAGCCGCTGCAGCATGGCCAACGTTGAGTTCCACCTGGTGGGCATGTCACATTTAAGGCGGTTCTTGGGCAGGTTCAACTCCTTTTGGAGCTCAGCCAGCCGAGCACAGGCATTAAATGATCGGCGGAAATGCACACAGACTTTCTTGGCCTGCTTCAGGACATCCTGTAAGCCGGGGTACCTGCCCAAGAACCGCTGCACCACCAGGTTAAGGACGTGAGCTACACAGGGCACATGGGTCAGTTGTCCCTGTCGGAGGGTGGAGAGGAGGTTGGTGCCATTGTCACAAACCACCATTCCTGGCTTAAGCTGGCATGGCGTCAACCACCTCTCGGCCTGCCCCTGCAGAGCTGACAAAACATCCACCCCAGTGTGGCTCCTGTCCCCCAAACAAACCAGTGCAAGCACGGCATGGCATTGTTTTGCCTGCGTACTTGCGTAGCCCCTGGAACGCCTACGAAGCACCGCTGGTTCTGAGGACAGAGCACTGGAAGAGGCCATGGAGGAAGAAGAAGAGGAGGGGTGGAGGAGAGAGGTGTGTCACAACCAATAGTAGCATTTTGGAGGCGTGGTGGCGGAACAACCTCCAACACTACTGCACCTTGTCCTGCATCCTTCCCAGCAGCCAGAAGAGTGACCCAATGGGCCGTGAAAGACAGGTAACGTCCCTGTCCATGCCTGCTGGACCATGAGTCAGCGGTAATATGCACCTTACCGCTGACCACCCTGTCCAGCGAGGCAAGGACATTGCCTTCCACATGCCGGTAGAGAGCCGGAATCGCCTTCCGTGAGAAAAAGTGGCGTTTGGGGACCTGCCACTGAGGAACCGCACATTGTACAAACTCACGGAAGGGGGCCGAGTCTACCAACTGAAAAGGCAGCAGTTGAAGTGCTAGCAATTTAGCCAAGCTAGCATTCAACCGCTGGGCATGTGGATGGCTGGGAGTGAACTTCTTTCGCCGGTCCAGCAGCAGGGGCAGGGACATTTGCCTGCTATAATCGGACGTGGGTGTACCGCTAGCAGAGTTCCCGGAAGCACTTGGCTGTGACACACCTAATTCTACACCTTCATTACTCTCAGAGCAGGTTTCAGAGAGGACTGAAGGTCTAGTGGGGTTGGAGATGCCAGCTGATGAGGAGCAAGGAGAGGTCCGCTTTGTTCTTTGGTGTGGGTCTTTGAGGTACGCTTGCCAACGAGCTGCATGGCAGGTCAACATATGTCTGGTCAAGCATGTGGTGCCCAAGCGGCTGATGTTTTAGCCACGCGAGATACGCTTGAGACATATGTTGCAAATAGCAGCGGTGCGATCTGATGCACTCGTCTCAAAAAAGGCCCACACCAAAGAACTTTTAGAATAACGCGCATAGGCAGCGTCGTGCACAGGCGGAGCTCTGCGGTGTGATTCAGTCGGTGTGCTGCCCCTAAGCTGGCCCCCGGAGGGCATCCTGCCTCGTTGGACATGTGCCTCCTCCTCCTCCTCCTCCTCATCCTCTCTCCATCCAGGCACCCACGTGGAGTCAGTGCCCTCATCATCCCCTCCCTCTTCATCGCTGTAGCAAACCTGGCAGTATGCTGCAGCTTGTGGAACATGACTGCCAGATTGCTGTCCTTCTTGAGCATCCCCTCTCTCTGTGCTCACGCTACTGCCTTCCTCTAGCTGAGTGTCATCATCAGAGCCCACAAAACACTGGGCATCCTCCTGGAGCATGTACCCAACACTGTGCTCAAAGAGTTCAGGAGACTCCTCAGGAGGAACGTGGTGGGTCTAGGGAAGGAGTCACTGATGATGACATTGAGCGGAGGGAAGATGATGCGTTGGCAGCTGCTTTGCTAGTACCCTGAGACTGGGTGAGAGAGGATGAGGAGGATTAAGAGGGCTTGGTCATCCACTCTACCAAGTCGTTGGCATGTTGCGGCTCAACATGTTCAGCTGCCGAAAAGAAGGACAAGCGTGTCCCATGGCCATGTGCTGATGACAATGCACCGCGTCCACGACCAGCACTGTTGTCTCTAGACACAGAGCCTACTTGCCCTCTTTTATCGGCTCGCGCCTGTCTGCCTCTCCTTGCTGGCCTTCCAGACATGGTAATGGCCTGAAGGGAGTTGGGTAAAAAAGCAGTTGGGTAGTGTATACTGTGCTAGAGGCACACAACACCCACTAACTCCTGCAGATGCCTTTATTATAGAACACCAGAGATAAAGGGGTATATACAGATGTATACTGTGCTGTGCTGGAGGCACACACAACTTCCAATAACTCCTGCAGATGGCAAGTGGGCTCAAATAGAGAAGAGCTATGTAGGTGGATATAGCGGTATGTACTGGGTACAGAGCACGCAGACAGCACGCACTAGCTCCTAACACTACGGACTGCAAGCTCTATTATAAAAGATAGATCACTAGCTATATAGGTGGGGTGAATATAGCGGTGTATACTGCGGTCAGGGCACGCAGACAACAACCACTACACAACAGCAAGATCCAAAATCGGCCGAAAACGATCGGTGTGTACTGTGTTGAAGGTACACAGAACACCCACTGCTTCAGACGCCAACACACTACACAAGGCCGCCGCGCTGGCGGCCTTATATAGTGTGGGGCGTGCACTACACAGCCTGAGTTATGATTGGCCACAGGCATCCTGCCTGTGGCCAATCATGGCTCTCCTCGCTGCTGGCGCTGCGATTGGCCAAGCATGCGGGGTCACAGTGCATGCTTGGCCAATCATGAGCCAGCAATGCACTGCGCCATCGCAGTGCATTGTGGGCCGTGAGCGCCACACGAATTTGGCACGAACGGACCAAAATGTCCGGACTTCGCCGAACGGACGAACAGCCGATGTTCGAGTCGAACGTATGTTCGACTCGAACACGAAGCTCATCCCTACTACCAATGAAACATCTCAACTGTTTCTATATTCATACAGAAATAAAAAACTGCGCCAATCCTATACTTAATTAAATAACAAAAAAAATAGTATCAGAATATGTGGGTAATTATCATTAAATGATTATAGCAATCAAATAAACACCTTAAGTGCATAAAAAACACAACAATACATAAAGGAATAAAAATATCACAAACAAAAATCCAATCGTAAAAAGTTCATATGTGAGTCCAGATAAGCGTTTGTGGCACCACAGTGATTCAACACAATCCAAAAGCGCATAAAGTGCCCGTCACCGTATATTGAATGCGCTTACCAGAAAATATATAAATTAGAGCGTTTGTATATAGTCGATGGGTCCCATCAAAAGATATCCTCCTTTTTAGTGGGTCAGCACTCCATCTCATAATAGTACTCTCCAGATATTAATCTACTCCGTGGTCCCAATAGGGAGCTCTCCTCTGCTACCAGTTCCAGCAATGTCACCTCTATACGTCTCTCGATTCACATGTGCCTTAGCACCTGTTTGTATTTTACATCACTTCCTGTCCTCAGACAGGAAGTGATGTAAAATACAAACAGGTGCTAAGGCACATGTGAATCGAGAGACGTATAGAGGTGACATTGCTGGAACTGGTAGCAGAGGAGAGCTCCCTATTGGGACCACGGAGTAGATTAATATCTGGAGAGTACTATTATGAGATGGAGTGCTGACCCACTAAAAAGGAGGATATCTTTTGATGGGACCCATCGACTATATACAAACGCTCTAATTTATATATTTTCTGGTAAGCGCATTCAATATACGGTGACGGGCACTTTATGCGCTTTTGGATTGTGTTGAATCACTGTGGTGCCACAAACGCTTATCTGGACTCACATATGAACTTTTTACGATTGGATTTTTGTTTGTGATATTTTTATTCCTTTATGTATTGTTGTGTTTTTTATGCACTTAAGGTGTTTATTTGATTGCTATAATCATTTAATGATAATTATCCACATATTCTGATACTATTTTTTTTGTTATTTAATTAAGTATAGGATTGGCGCAGTTTTTTATTTCTGTATTTCTGTTGGGTGTTATATCACATTTATTGCTGCTGCCTGCTTTATATATAGTTTACTTGTTCTCACGATTTTTCCCCAGCGCAGTATATTTTTTTCCGTTTCTATATTCATACTAGATCATATAGGGAACACAATTCTCTGGGGTAGTGTCATTTTTTTTTTCTGATTAAAAACGTAGAAAGTTTTTTTTCTAACTAGAAAAATTAAAGGCAGTTGGAAAAAAAACATCGGTAGTAGGCAGAAATGGACCAACACTAATAGCCTATTCATTTTTGTGAACTAACAAACATTATAATCTGCCTTAAAGTGGTTGTAAAACCCTCACATATACCCAGTGAAGTGAATAGCCTCAGATGTTATCGCTTAAACAATAGAGGCAAAATCTTGCTGTGGGGACATTTGTTCCAGTGCCTACTGTCTAAATTCCCAAACACACGGTCCGAATGTCGGGTGGCAGTCGGCCCATGTGTAGTACAGCCAGGCCAACAGGAACTGACCATTCAGGTAGCTTATGTTGATGGGGCATGACCAAAAAAATCTGCCGACCAGCTCCAGGTCAGCGCTCTCAGCCAATGTCTGAAAGCACTGACCGGAGTGTTCTTGCGGGGGAGCCATCCCCCTGTCAGAACGCAATATGATGTGCTAACATTGCATTATTAGTATAGCGGCTCTGACCTGAGGTGGCCATTTTTTTTTCCGTTCAGCATGCTGGGTTGAATAAAAAAAAACAGCTGAATGTATTAGGCTTTACAATCCGATGTTAGTACAGCTATTTCCATTGCTGTTCTACTGTGTTCTGACAAGGGACACCGCCAGAACACTCCGGTCAGCGCTCTCAGCCATTGGCTGAAAATGCTGATCGGTAGCTGGTCAACAGACCTTTTTTGGTCATGCCCATTTGACAGAAGTCGTTTGAGTGGCCGGCTTCTGTTGGACCGGCTGCTGTACACATGGGCCAAATGTTTAATAGAAACCAGCTGATGCCGCCCAACATTTGGCCAATGTGTACTGGGCTCAACAGGGGATTTCCCTTACTTAGGAGAGATTGTCTCTCACTTTTTGTTTATCCATGACACATAAAGTAAAGTAATTGTCCATAATGGGACAAAGATAAAGTCTGAGGCTGGGTTCACACCTATGTGAATTGGATGTGGTTTCCATCGCATCCAATTTGGATAGCAGGAGAGTGTGACCAGCTCAATATGGAGCCAGTTCACACATCTGTGCAGTGGCTCTAGTGCGAATTGCATAGGAGCCCTGTGTGTCTTTTGGTCTGCTTCAGGTTCGATTACAGTCCAAAATTCGGGCTGAAATCGGACCTGAAATGGTGAATGGAGATGCACCGGACTCCTGCTGTGAGATGTTAGGGATGGGCGAATGGTTGCCCGAGCATCCGTTCGGGCTGAACTTTGGTTGTTCGAATGTTCGGCGAACATCGGACATTATGCGATGTTCGCAGCAAATTCGAAAGCTGCAGGACAACGTTAAAGTCTATGGGACACTAACATGAAAAACCAAAAGTGCTAATTTTAAAGGCTTATATGCAAATTATTGTCATAAAAAGTGTTTGGGGACCCGGATCCTGCCCCAGGGGACATGTATCAATGCAAAAAAATGTTTAAAAAAATGGTTGTATTTTGGGAGCAGTGATTTTAATAATGCTTAAAGTGAAACAATAGAAATTAAATATTCCTTTAAATATAGTATGCCTGTAAAGTGGCACAGTTTTCCCATGTTTAGAACAATATCACAGCAAAATGATATTTCTAAAGGAAAACAATCATTTAAAACTGATCGCGGCTGTAACGAACTGTCGACCCTTCAGGTCTGGTATGGAAATTAAGGGGAAGCTTGCACCAAATAAAAAAAAAATTGCGATGGGGCCCTCCTAAAATACACAAGAGAAAAAAATTACTGTGCTCCTAATCTAAAAGATTAAAAAACAAAAACCCAGTTATAGCTGCAGCTACCAGGATGTGATACACATCCAAAATACAATGCATATAGAGACCAAAATTAGCTGTGCTACCTACCCCCACTGAGGCTATTACTGTTTGTGCACGGAAATTAAAATTAATCAGATAATTCCAATAGATTAAGTGAAATCAGCTAGAACAATTCATATACAATCAAAATTAAGTGATAAATGCTCAAAAATGAAATATGATTAAATTAATATAGTGATTAATAACAGTTGATGATATTCAAAAAGTGAATAAATAATTATTAATGAATAAATAAATTCATTAATTATTGACTATAAGTAAACTAATTTAAATTAATTATAATCAATAAACAATTATAAATAAATACAGTGATTATTAATTATAATTAAATAAGATAAAAAACCAGTGACAAATTAATAAAAAATTATATCCATAAAGAAGGTGAACCAGTGAACCACAACCAATGAGAAAAAAGTCCAAACAAAAAGTCTTTATAATGGAAGAGATATCTCTTTAAGAGGGTGCCAGTCAGCCATGTGATCCACCTTCACCAAGCCAGAAACCCGTGAGTCAACAGTGGGAATGCACGCTTACCAGAAAGCGGTATGTAAACGGTCATTGAATTTGTCACTCGAACTGCACCAATCCTGACTCCTATTGCTGAAACAAAACATAGCAGTAAAAAAGCATGAAATGCCGGCCGGCATGCGAAAGCCCATTCAGAAGGCCAACGTAATTGCGTCAGCACATCTGGACCACCCGACGTACGTTTCGTCCTAAGGTGACTTCGTCTGGGGTATGGTCTTTTTTGGACTTTTTTCTCATTGGTTGTGGTTCACTGGTTCACCTTCTTTATGGATATAATTTTTTATTAATTTGTCACTGTTTTTTTACTATCCTTTACTATGAGGAGACTGGAGCGAAGCCGATTATGGCTTTGTTCCAGTTCCTCCCCAGCAGCCGGAGGCAGCGGAATGTGAATCGGTGCTCCCGATCGAGCGGGAGCACCGGTAACAGCGGCGGGAGGCCCTTATTGTCCCTTATTTTCACATCCATGATTGGGTCTGAATTGTTAGTAATCAGTAGGTCTAGTAACGCTTTGTTTCTAGTTGGTGCTTAATGTGCACCAAGTACAATCTGACCCATGAAATTGCCCTGCAAGACATTTAGGAACTGGCAAGCCTTAGACGAATGCGTGGTTTCTTCTGCCCAGTCTATGTCTGGATAATTAAAATCTCCCATTATGATGACACTTTCCATCCTTGCAGCTAATCCAAATTGTGATAGGAGGTCTGTCTACCTCTCTTCCCTCAGGTTGGGGGGCCTATAGCATACTCCCAGTATTATTTTCTCTTTGGTTTCCACCTCCTCCCTAGCTCACTGTCATCTTTCACATTCACTTGTACATTATTGTTGATATACAGGCATACCCCTGTCCCTTTTTTACCCCCTCTATCCCTGCGATAAAGGGAATACCCTTGAATGGTTGCCGGCCAGTCATGAGAGCTGTTGAACCAAGTTTATGAAATTCCCACAAAATCTAAATCCTCCTCGTACAACAGTTCTCATACACTAGTTCTAGTACACATGTTACTGTCAGGAAAGGTTTCATCTGCTGGTTGTGCTGTCAGATCTTTGGACCGCAGTACTGGTGTCCACCAGCTGGTGTCTTCCAGCAGTCTGGAGCCGACATCAACCTCAGGAGGTGTGCATATATACCGGCAGATGCTCACACATTTGCCTTGGTGTTGTTCCTTGAGCCCTGAACTGTATTTGCTATCCTGAAACCTGTATTCCCGTAACCTGTACCTTGCATCCTGGGTTCCTGAACCATGCTTCTATCCCTGAACTAATGTTTTGCAGACTAATCCCTTCCTTCTGTTATCTCACTGTACCGTCCTGTTCCCTGTTCTATCTGATTTATCTCCCATGTATAACCTTGGCTTGGTTACGTTTATGATTATATCTTACACTTGTATATACGTTTGGTTTGGAGAGTTGTTATTGTGTGTCACCGTAGTTGGTTGCTCGTTTACTTTATTGTTCATCGCATCAGAGGTGTGTTTACTTTGGTGTATTACTTATCCTCATAATAAATCATATTATTACTTTATATGCGTTTGGTCTTCCCTATCGCAGTCCACACATTTCTGGTCATGCTGGTTCATGACATAATACCAAGTGGCTGCTTGGGAAGCCACCGTTGTTCTCTTCTGGCTAACATACATCCAAAGGAAGTTACTTATTATTCTCGACTGGTGACAGACGATGGAGAATACTGCTGTCAAATATTTAAAGAGTGGGCCAGTGACCAGTTAATAGAGTGTATCTGACTAGCTCATTGCCTAGTTGATCAGGGCCATATCCAGGCCTGGATTTACTCCCTTTGCCGCCCCAAGGCAGGGTCCTTCAATTCTGCCCCACACACACACACCACCACCATTCTCGTCCTTTATCGATGACTGCTACAATAGATCAATTAAAAACATATCTCCACACACACGAACACTGAAAATAACTGGCTTTAATTGTACAGACTGAAAATACTCTGTAATGCAGAAAATGTCTTTTAAAGATTATAGCAGTAAGAAACTCCTTGCAATTTTTTAGTTCCAACTTTTGGCAAACTCATCGATAATATCTTAGTAAGGGTACCCCTGATGACGTCAATCTGTGACGAAACGATCGTCGGGTAGATACGTCTACATCTCGTGCTATTTTTATCTGCTTTAATTTATATTTTTGCTAGCAATTCCTTTCGTTCATTTTTATACGACTCCATTGAGTCATTTGTATCTTTCAACGTCTATTTGGTTGGAAAATAAAGTACACGTGTTTTAGACTTTATCACACGATTGGGCGCTTTTTTCCTTTTTCCATCCATTTGGTGACACGCCAACTTGAACATTTTTCGAACGGACCGGAACGGACGACGTTCAAGGAACACCCGAAGGTGTGGGTCATTCTTTACCTTCCTATCCGGAAAGGTGATTCGAGTCATCCATTCACACGAGGAGTGTCGGAGGAGCGATCTTGTCCGATCCCAATCGTTGGGGAGTTCGTATCTGCGCACACTAAAGGTGGTTCTGGTAAGCCTTTACTACTTACTCAAATTGTACAGTGAAAGAATTTACGTGGCCAAGCACCTATACCAGTGATACCTGGGACCAATTTTAAAGCTTCATTCACGTTCAACTATAAAGTTTCATTCACGTTCCACTTAACGAACTTATATTTTCATATGTATGGGGCCTTGTAAATCACTTCATTTATTCCAAGCATGGGATTTGTTTTGATCTGTTTTTCAATTTTGTTGTTTATTTTTCTCACTTAATCACAAGTTTGTGCTTCACAGCATCCAGCTGTAGTCCAAATAATTATTTGTCCTTCTAAAAGTGTTCTTTTGGTTTAATAACCCATTTTTTGTTTATTGCACAATATGCACATGTGTATTGTTTGTCATTGTTGTTTTACTTTTTGGAAACATTATCTTTGAAAGTTTTTTCTTGATTTATTGTTTCACTACATTCAGTCACGTGTTATATATTAAGCGCTGCACTGTTTTCCAAATATCTTAGTAAGACAAAGTATTTAAATGTTCTGACTTAATGGCAAGTAAAGCTAAAGTGTTCAGTCTTTCTTGACCCAAAGATGATCGTAATTAGTTCTTTATGCAAATACTTTTCATTCATTTTATGCACCACAGCGCATATAAACAGTATGCATTTTGCACCACACTGCTCAGCACGCAGTGGCACTGCTGTAGTGTGAACAGGACGCATAGCAAACAGTTGTTTTCTATTGCCCTTGTAGAGACCTGTGTTTTGCTAGTGCAGAAATCTCAGACCCCCTTTTACATCAGTTTCTTCAGTCCCCCCCTTAACATCACATCACAGACCCCCTTTTACATTAGTGTCCTCAGTCCCCGCTTTACATCACATACCCCCTTTTACATCACGACCCCCTTTTACATCAGTGTCCTTAGACCCCCCTTATGTCACATACCCCCTGCCTCATCACAAACCCGCATCACAGACCCTCCATCACAGACTGACCCCCCATCACAGACTGGCCCATCACAGACCCTCCCATCACAGACTGACCCCCCAAATTACAGACCCCTCATTACAGACTGACCCCCATCAAAGACCCCCATTACAGACTGACCTGACCCATAGGAGACCCCCATCATAGACTGACTCCCCATCAGAGACCAACCATCACAGACTGACCCCACCACAAACTGGTCCTGACCCATCACAGACTCCCCATCACAGACCCTCTTAAATCACAGACCACTCATTACAGACTGACTCCCCATCACAGACCCCATTACAGACTGACCTGACCCATAGCAGGCCCCATTCATAGACTAACCCCCCCATCACAGACCACCCATCACAAACTGGTCCTGGCCCATCACAGACTCCCCACCACAGACCCCCATCACAGTCCTCTCTCAATAGCAAACTCCTTTACAGCACAGCACTCCCCCTCCCCAAAGAACCCTACCTTATTCACACAAGACACGGAGCCTGGACAACGAGCATGACTTTTCACATTAAAAGTGAGTGATTTATTGCTGGGACCGCCCCCAGCTGCCTAGCAACCAATCACCCACTTCTTAACTTAAAAAGTCTTGCCCTTTGTCTAGAGTGGCCGCGCTTCATATTTTGTGTGGACAGGTAGTGTGGAGAGGGGGCAGTGCAGTGATATTAGAGAAGGCACAGACCTGTCATGCTGCTATGTTAGTGCAAGGGTGGCTGAGAAGACGCCGCCCCTACACCACTGCAGCCCCGAGGCCTGGCCTCGGTGGCCTTGTGGTAAATCCGGCCCTGGCCATATCCTGTTTGATGATGTTCAGCCTCTGATTCAGGTGTGTGCAGAGCTAGCCTGTCCAGTACTCCGAGAGGCAGTGATGATCTTTCTCCACCCTTCAGTTTTGATAAGGTTGAGTCTCTGGTGTGGTTATTAGAGGATGACCTGGTTTGTTTATTTGAGCATTATTCCTCCTGTTCTTAGCAGGTGTTATCAGTGTATTAACGCAATGCAGTCCCTAGACAGGCAGTATGCAAGCTGAATTTTGTTCAATCTTTACTACAGGCATGGTCAGATCTATTACACTCAGCCTCAGTCAGATTGCAACAGCCCATTCCTGCTCCCAGAGACCTGCTTGCTCAGTGGTCTCTTTCTCCATTACCCATGGCAACCACAGTCACAGCCCAATATACCCTCCTACCAACTTAATATCAGTATCCTTTTTCCACTTGCTGCACCTATCCTGCCTTTAACCTATCTCTCTCCTTTCTACTGCCTGTAGCAATTCCACAAAGATCCCCTTTAGTAACTGCTTCCTCTTTCTTACCAGCTTCTCTCTTCCATCAGCTACACCCCCTATTTACAGCCCTGTAGTCACCTATAAGGATTCAGTGGCTTAAACCAAAAAGAAACCAACGTTTTTTCCAACCTGTACAATCCTGCCATTATCCAATCCTGTCTCCACACCAGCCGATCTGCTCCATCCTGCTTCCACCCCAGCCAATCTGCTCCAGCCTGCTTCCACACCAGCCAAACTGTTACAGCCTGCTTCTGACCCAAATAACCCTGCCAACCTTCTGCCTGCTGTCCGGCCTGATGCTCCAATATTTGCTGTTCAGCCTGATGTTCCAGTGCCCATGCTCCTGCCAGATGTTCTGGTGCCCACGGTCCAGACTGATGTTCCAGTGCCCACGGTCCAGCCTGATGATCCAGTGCCAATAGTCCAGCCTGATGTTCCACTGCCCATGGTCCAGCCTGATGTTCCATTATCCATGTTCCAGCCTGATGTTCCAGTGCCTACAGCCCCGACTGATGTTCCGAGGCCCATGTTCCAGCCTGATGTTCCAGTGCCCACAGTCCAACCTTAAGTTCCTGTGCCCATGGTCCAGCCTGATGTTCCATGCCCATGATCCAGCCTGATGTTCTGGGGCCCACGGTCCAGCCTGCTGAGCCAGTGCCCATTTCCTAGCCTGATGTGCTGGTGCACGTTTCCTAGCCTGATTTGCCAGTGCCCATTACCCAGCCTGCTGGGCCAATGCCATTGCCCAGCCTGTTGAACCAGTGCCTGTTACCCAGCCTGCTGAGCCGGTGCCCATTAACCAGCCTGCTGAGCTAGTGCCCCTCACCCGGCCTGTTGAGTCAGTGCCCGTCACCCAGATTGCTGAGCCAATGCCCATCACCCAGCTTGCTGAGCTGGTGCCCGTTACCCAGCCTAATGGGCCGGTGCCTGTTACCCAGCCTATTGAGCCAGTGCCCGTTACCCAGCCTCCTCATACTGTGCTTGCTGAATCAGTTTCTAACACCTAGCTCACTGCTGCTGCCCATCCTTTTGTTCCAGGGCCCATGTTTCAGCCTGTCGCTCCAGTGCCCGCTGCCCAGCCTGATGTTCCAGTGTCTGCGGTCCAGTCTGATGACCCAATGTCTGATGCCCAGCTTGATGATCCAGTTTCTGATGCCCAGCCTGATGTTCCAGTGCCCATTGTCTGGCCTCATGATCCAATACCTGACGTCTGGCTTAATGATCCAGTTCCTGATGCCCGGCCTGATGTTCCAGTGTCCGCTGCCAGTCTGATGTTCCAGTGCCTGCTGTCCAGTCTGATGATCTGATGCCTGATGACTGGCTTGAGAATCCAGTTCCTGACACCTGGCCTGATGCTCCAGTCTCTACTGTACGGCCTGATGTTCCAGTGCCCGCTGTTTGTCCTGATGTTTCAGTGCCTGCTCTCCAGTTAGATGATCCGATGCCCGATTTCCAGCTGTATGTGCCTCTACCTGCTGCCCAGCTTGATGTGCCTTTACCTGTTGCCCAGCTTGATGTGCCACTGCCTGCTGCCCAGCTTCATGTGCCTCTGCCCTCTGTGCAGCTCGATGTGCCTCTGCCCACTGCCTGGCTTGATGCCATGGACTTTTTACAGCTGCAACTAGTTGGAGCACCCGGAGATCGCTCCTTCGAGGGGGGTACTGTCAGGAAAGGTTTCACCTGCTGGTGGTGCTGTCGCAGTACTGGTGTCCACCAGAAGGTGCTTCCCTGCAGTCTGTAGCTGACATCATCTTCTGCAATCAGGCGTCACCTGAGACTGATTGCAGGAGGTGTGTATATATACCCAGAGATGCTCACACATTTGCCTTGGTATTGTTCCTTGAGTCCTGACCTCTTTTTGCTATCCTGAAACCTGTATTCCTGTAATCTGTACCTTATATCCTGTGTTCCTGAACCCTGCTTTCATCCCCGGACTCCTGTCTTGCAGCATGATCCCTTCCTCCTGTTGTCCTCTCACTGTCCCGTCCTGTTCCCTGTTCTATCTGATTGATCCTCCGTGTATGGCCCTGGCTTGGTTACATTTATAATTATATCTTATATCTTACTCCTTTATATATGTTCAGTTTGGAGAGTTATTATTAGGAATGAGCCGAACAACCCCCCTGCCCCCCACCCCCGTTGTGGTTCGCAGAAAAACATGTGAACAGGCAAAAAATTTGTTCAAACAGGCAAACACAGTTAAAAGTCTATGGGACATGAACATGAAAAATCAAAAGTGCTCATTTTAAAGACTTATGGGCAAGTTATTGTCAAAAAAAGTTTTTGGGGACCTGGATCCTGCCCCAGGGGACATGTATCAATGCAAAAAAAGTTTTAATAATGATGATTTTAATAATGCTTAAAGTGAAACAATAAAAGTGAAATATTCCTTTAAATTTTGAACCTGGGGGTGTCTATAGTATGCCTGTAAAGTGGTGCAGGTTTCCCATGTTTACAACAGTCCCTGCACAAAATGACATTTCTAAAGGAAAAGTATTTAAAAGTAGTCGTGGCTATAATGAATTGTTGGTCCCGGCAATACACATAAAAGTCATTGAAAAAAAAGGCATGGGATTCCCTCACAGTCCATTACCAGGCCCTTTGAGTCTGGTATAAATATTAAGAGGAAGCCCAAACTAAAAAAAAAAAAAAAAAAAATGTGTGGGGTCCCCCAAATTCCATACCAGGCCCTTCAGGTCTGGTATGGATATTAAGGGGAACCCCACCAAAATAAAAAAATGGTGTGGGTCCCCCTTGAAAGGGGAACCCCCGCGACAAAATGTAAAAAATGGCATGGAGGCCCCCCAAAAATCCATACCAGACCCGTATTTGAGCACGCAATCTGGCAGGTCGTAGGAAAAGAGAGGGGGATGAGAGAGAACCTCCTTCTCCTGAACCGTACCAGGCCACATGCCCTCAACATGGGGAGGATGCTTTGGGGTAGCCAACGGACTGTGTCCCCATGTTGATGGGGACAAGGGCCTCATCCCCACAACCCTTGCCTGGTGCTTGTGGGGGTCTGCGGACGGGGCTTATAGGAACCTGGAAGCCCCCTTTAACAAAGGGACCCCCAGATCCTGGCCTCCCCCCTGTGTGAAAAGGTAATGGGGTACAAATGTACCCCTACCATTTCACAAAAAAAGTGTGAAAATTGTAAAAATGACATGACATGGCTTGGGGACAATTTCTTTATTAAAAAATAAAAAAAATAAAACTGTTCCACAAAGTCTTCTTCTTCTTCTTCTCTTGCTCTGCCGACAGACTGAAAAAGAAAAAGAAAAAAACGCAATCGACCCGCCTCCATGGGAGGCACCCGCCGTAATGACCATCCTCTCAGCTGACAGCTCTTTTATAACTGAGGGTGAGGCCACACGGTGACATCACCGGATGCCCCCCCCCCCCTCTGATGCACGGGGACATCCTTTTGGCTTCCCGTAGCATCAGAGGGGGGCAGGGACACAGGACAGGTGGTTAAGGGAAAGGTCTAAACTTGGTTAAGAGAAAGGTCTAAGCCGTTCAACTTTATGAAAAATTATGTGACCTGAAACTGATATCCAGCTTCTGATCTGCAGAGTGACCAGTGCTGGAGGCTTCAATTGTTATGATAGTTTACCAATGTATCTATGAGTTGTGCATTACCCCAAGCATAGCTTTACCACAATGGTGCAAAAGCATTTTCACTTGCTTCTAAGGAGACATGGGAGCACAAGCTCAAATTAATTGAGCCTACTCTATACTGACTTCTTTGTGAAGTAAGGAAAGAACAGATATCACATTTTTCTCAATCTAACCTTAATTTTAATTATTAATATTTGAAAAAGATAATTCTTCTCTATTATCCACACAATTCAGGGATATATCATTTTGGATAATGAATCAGTGTAACAATAATCAACAATAAATCATGAAACATCAAATTAGCTAGCATAATATAGATGCATTGTGCTGTGTTTATTACAGGTATTTTATAGTATTTTAATGATATACGCATTAACTGAAAATGCAAGTTTTTGATCAAATTAGGAAGATAGCTTAAATGAAATAAACATTACCAATCACTCAACCAACATAAAAATTTAGAAGTCATAATGATACAAAGAAAAATATAAAAATAGCTCTTAGTAATTAGTACTTTAAACATTTTTTACAACTTTTATATGAATATATTTGAAAATTCTTCCACATTGTACATATATATATATATATATATATATATACAAAAAGAGAGAGACAAGTTGGGACATCTCGGCCGTGTCTTATGCTGCGTACACATGACCGGACTTTTTGACGGACTTGGCCACACACAATCACTCCAAAAGTCAGACGGATTCGAACGTGATGACATAGAATAAGGAAGTTCATAGCCAGTAGCCAATAGCTGCCCTAGCGTTGGTTTCAGTCCATTGGACTAGCACACAGACGACTGGATTTTTCCACCGGACTCGAGTCCGTCAGAAAGATTTGAAGCCAGTTTTATTTCTAGGTCCACTGGACTATTGGGAAGAAAAATTCTGCTGGAGCCCACACACAATTGGATTGTCCGACGGACTCTAGTCCATCGGAAAGTCTGATCGTGTGCACGTGGCATTACTCTTGCTGTAGAGATTCACATCTGATGTGGTACTCTCGCTTTCACCAGATATAAAACAAAAAAATGGAGATACAATCTCAGTTTCTATTCAAAAGCATTTTACTTTAGTTTGGATGCATATAGCAATAACGACTGCACAGTTTCGAACAGGAACTCCATCCTTCATGCAACTTGATGAAAGACAGAGTTCCTGTCCAAAAACTGTGCAGTTGTTATTTGTATATGCATGAAAACTGAAGTAAAATGCTTTCGAATAGAAACTGAGCTTGCATCTCCAATTTTTTGATATATATATATATATATATATATATATATATATATATATATATACATCCCAAGAAAGTCTTAAACTTTATAGTACAGGTTCTCTGTAATCAATAGCATGTCAGATTTTAATAAACCATGTGACATTCTATTTATTTAGTATGTGATTTACAGCATGAGCTGAGGCAGAATAGATAGCTCAAAGGTTAAACAGACCATAACTCATATATGAGCAGTATGACAGCAAGCACAGCAGCAAAAACAGTCACCTGTACAGACCCTTTGCCTAATAACAATACAGGGTATATTAAACATAAAATAAAGCTGTAGACAGGTTTCGCTATTAGGAAACAAATTCATATTTCCTGTACATATTTCAACATATATTTCCAAATATACCTGAGGTCTTGTGAAGGTCCTGCTCTTATATGAGGTGTTTCCACAGAATGTCCAAACACAGCTCCTTCTGTTCCTAAAAAAAATAATTATTCCAGTGTTAAACTTGTTAATAGAAATCATTTTCTGACTCAGACTTAAAGCAGAACTAGGCCATCCTATCCTTTATAGCCAAGGAAGCTGCCATCTTAGCCTCTGTTTGATCTTCTAAAAGATAAAAGTCAGGCACCAGAGCATCTTGCAGTAATAATTGCAGACTTTATTTTAATCCATCAAGACATAAAGGAATCTTTTTCTACAATCTATTTTTTGTAGGAATGGATTCCTTTTATGTATTGATGGATTAAAATAAAGTCTGCAATTTCTACTTCAAAATGCTCTGGTGTTGGACTTCTATCTTTTATAGAATGTATGGATGGTATGTACAGCGTTTGTTGTGTGGGATTGGGGTTGAAGCACTAAAACTTTTGTTTCTGTTTGATTTGAATTTGCTATTGTGTTGCACATGTGATCAGTAAGGATGAGCCGAACACCCCCCCGGTTTGGTTCACACCAGAACCTGCAAACAGACCTAATATTTGCGTGAACTTTAGAACTCTATTAAAGTCTATAGGACTCAAACGTTCAAAATCAAAAGTGCTAATTTTAAAGGCTAATATGCAAGTTATTGTCCTAAAAAGTGTTTGGGGACCTGGGTTCTGCCCCAGGGAACATGTATCAATGCAGAAAAACCTTTTAAAAACTGCAGTTTTTTCAGGAGCAGTGATTTTAATAATGCTTAAAGTGAAACAATAAAAGTGTAATATTCCTTTAAATTTCTTACCTGGGGGGTGTGTATAGTATGCCTGTAAAGGGGCGTATGTTTCCCGTGCTTAGAACTGTCCCTGCACAAAGTGTAATTTCTGCAGGAAAAACGTCATTTAAAAGCACTCGGGGCTATAATGAATTGTCGGCTCCCCATAATACAGAGAACAGTCATTGAAAGCCATTGATAAAAAAAAATGCATGGGGTTCTCCCCAAATTCGGCCCTTCAGATCTGGTATGGATATTAAGGGGAACCCCACTACAAATTAAAAAAAAATTACTTGGGGTTCCCCCCAAAAATCCATACTAGACCCTTTATCTGAGCATGCAACCTGGCAGGCCACAGGAAGAGAGGGGGGACGATGAGCGCCCTCCCTCCTGAACCGTACCAGGCCACATGACCTCAACATTGGGAGGATGCTTTTGGGGTCTGTGACCCCTCAAAGCACCATGTCCCCATGTTTATGGGGACAAGGGCCTCATCCCCACAACCCTGCCCAGTGGTTGTGGGGGTCTGCGGGCGGGGGGGCTTATCAGAATCTCGAAGCCCCCTTTAACAAGGGGAGTCCCAGATCCCACCCCCCGTTTTAATTGGTAACAGGTACATTGTACCCCTACCATTTCACAAAGAAAGTGTAAAAAACATTTAAAAAACACACAGACACTGTTGGGATAAGTCCTTTATTAAAAAAAAAAAAAATATTCCAGTGGTGGTAATCCTGCAATGGCTGATCTCTTCTCCGGGGTCCAGCGATGGGTGATTTCTTCTCCAGGGTCCAGCGATGGATGATCTCTCCCGATGGTCCAGCGCAGCGCATCCTGTCTCCACCGGAGACACTGAGGGAATCCCAGCCTGACCCCCTTCTGATGCAAGGGGAAACCCGGGCTTCCCCAGTGATGTGCATGTAACCCCGCCCCCTCTGATGTAACGGAAACCTGCATTACATCAGAGGGGGCGGGGTCATCCGTACATCACTGGGGATGCCCAGGTTTCCCCTTGTGTCAAAGGGGGGTGGGGTCCAATGACGGCTGGCCCCATCCTCCTCAGCTAAGACCTGTCAGGCTGCTGGGATTCTCACGGTGTCTCCGGTGGGGACAGGATGCGCTGTGCTGGACGTCATCGGGAGAGATCACCCATTGCTGGACCCCAGAGAAGAGATCACTCATCGCTGGACCCCAGAGAGATGATCAGCCATAGCAGGATACCAAGAGTGGATTACCACCAGTGAAATCTTTTTTAAATTTTTTTTATTTTTAATAAAGGATTTATCCCAACGGTGTCTGTGTCTTTTTAAACAATTTTTACACTTTGTTTGTGAAATGGTAGGGGTACAATGTACCCTTACCATTTCAAATGGGGGGGCGGCATCTGTGGTCCCCTTGTTAAAGGGTGCCTCCAGATTTTGATAAGCCCCCTCCCGCAGACCCCCACAACCACCAGCCGGGGATGAGGCCCTTGTCCCCATCAACATGGGGACATGATGCTTTGAGGGGGTCACAGACCCCCGAAGCATCCTCCAAAATGTTGAGGTCATGTGGCCTGGTACGGTTCAGGAGGAGGGAGCGCTCTCTCATCCCCCCTCTTTTCCTGCGGCCTGTCAGGTTGCATGCTCAGATAAAGGGTCTGGTATGGATTTTTTGGGGGAACTCCACACCATTTTTTTTTATTTGGCGCGGAGTTCCCCTTAAAATCCATACCAGACCTGATATTTGGGGGTAACCCCACATCATTATTTTTTTAAATTTGACACGGGGTTCCCCTTAATATCCATACCAGACCTGAGGGGCCTGGTAATTGAATTTGGGGGGAACCCCATGCATTATTTTTTATCAATGACTTTTAATGACTGTTCTCTGTATTACGGGGAGCTGGCAATTCATTATAGCCACAAGTGCTTTTAAAATACTTTTTTCCTGCAGAAATGACACTTTGTGCAGGGACAGTTCTAAGCACGGGAAACATGCGCCCCTTTACAGGCATACTAAACACACCCCCTAGGTATGCTGCTCCCAAAAAAACAACCTTTTTAAAACTTTTTTTTGCATTGATACATGTCCCCTGGGGCAGGACCCAGGTTCCCAAACACTTTTTATGACAATAACTTGCATATAAGCCTTTAAAATTAGAACTTTAGATTTCTCCCATAGACTTTTACAGGGTGTTCCGAGGCTTTTCGGATTTGCCGCAAACACCCCAAATTTTTTGCTGTTCGACGAATGGGCGAAAAGGCAAACATGAGTTCGACTCAAACTTGAAGCTTATCCCTAGTGATCAGGTATGACATCAGCCATTTGATGGCTTGACAGTTCGGTAAAAGCACAAGCAACTGTGGCAGTTATCATTCATGGTAATATGTCATGAATGTGTCTGTTTTAATAAAGTTAAATTGAAGGGTTTAATTTAGCTTTAAAGCTGAACTCCATAACACAGTGAAATATATACAATTTAAATACACGTATTTGCATTTTTGTTAATCCAGCCCTAACACATAGACAACCTTATCAAACCGCACAGCCAGGTTTGTAAACTGATAATTTTCTGCTGCAGTTCAGCATTGCAGCCTAGTCACCTTCCTCAGCCCCATCTTAAAAACAAAGCTTCAGCACAGTATACGTTATAAGTTTAATCCCTCTTTCTGCCAGAATATTCTGCATGGCAGCACATTTGAATGACTTGCCTCTCACTCACACAATGTGAGTGCCACTTTGCGTGGAATTACAAGAGACTGGTACCAAGGCAAAATCAGGTACATATATACGTGTTGCATTAAGTACTACTTTATGCAGTCTGTTCCTAAATGTTTTTACTCAAGATTTGCACAATTTTCACCCTAGTTTCACTTTTTTTGTTAATTGGATTAACCATTGCTAAATCAGCATGTTACACTGTCTTCATGTCCAGATAATTTTTCAATTGTCAGTATTGTACTAGTGCAACTGACAATTACTCTGCTATGCAACACAGTATACAAATATATTTGATTTTATATATATATATATATACAGTGTATATATATATATATATATATATATATATATATATATATATATATATATATATATATATATATATATATATATATATAACAGATAGAGCATGTTTTAATGATACTTAATAACCACAGCACATTTAAAAAAAAAAACTTTTCCTTTACCTCCTACTGTATGTATTTTGAAGAGCAAATTATTTGCAACAATGTTTTGGGAGGAAATGTTATACCTTCAATGGGGACCAATTGCGTTTCCATGATAGATACTGTATCCAAATCTAAAAAAAGATGGGGCTTTACATACACTTTTCCAAGCAGTTTATTATGACTTATAAGCCACATTTGCGAAAATACAATGATGTCCCTTTCATTGTGTGTTTATTCTTTTGTACGGTATTGTCTTTGATGTAGCATTGCCTACTGACAAGAAAATGAAAGGGTGATACTACAGTTACTAGTATATTGCATACATTAGTCTATTCCCTTACCCAAGCCCCCCCCCCCCCAGATTGCTAGATTATTTGTGTTTTCTTTTGCAGCTACATTTTAAGTCTCATTACAGACAAAGGGTCTAGAAAGTCATTGTCTCCTTGCACTTCTAAAGACTTTTACTGTAAATTGGGAAGTGAAGTGTTGGATTGAATTTATGTGTGTTATTGGGGAGTTAAGCTGTCTGTGAATTCTGCTGAGAAGGAAGGAAACAACTGTTTGGTTTAAACCTAGTTTCAGGCTGAACTTTGGCTGTTCGATAATTAGGCTTAAATCCCAAACCTTTGACCATTTGTCCCTCTGTTCAGTGGGTGCTGAATTTTATAGATATTACTTCTATATATGACAGGTTTCTGATATCAATGGTTGCTAAGGAAAGGAAGAGTGCTGAAACCTGCCCCACCCCTAGTAATGACTGATGTCACTGATACAAATGACTTAAATGGCTGGGAATCCTTGGTCACATAAAAAAAGAGGCAAGGCTTAGAAATGACACCATTGCTAAAATTTGGTCACTGCAACCACCATGTCTAAAACCATTTTCATTTCCTCCCTAAATGAAAAGATAAATGCATATGCTTGGAATTAAGAGTTTCACTCTCTTCCTCGCTGAGCAATTTTTTGTTTTTGCAGTGGGTATGAAGAAGTGCCCTGTAAATGTGGAGAGAAATAGCCAAGAGACAACATTGTGGCCTCATCAGGTTTGTCACCAGGAAACACGGTAGCAGTAGAGCCTGACTGGCTGGAATTTTTTACCTTCTCTCTCCATGACTTGGATGGAAAATAAATTATTTCTTTCCAACTCAGTAAAACTTTATTAAATAAGGCTTAATGCTGTATACACATGTATATACATTTGAATTACTATAGATTAGCTCAGTCAGCTCAACACCTACCATTAAAAGACTATAGAAACCCTTCAAAAAACAAATGGTCCCATTGTCAATATTAACCACTCATGGCTCATACATCCTAAAAAGTGACAGATGGATTTGGATGCAATGGGGGTTATTTACTAAAGCCAGATCCACTTTGCACTGCAAGTGCACTTGGAAGTGCAGTCGCTGTAGATCCGAGGGGGACATGCAAGGAAAATAAAAAACAGCATTTTAGTTTGCACATGATTGGATAATAAAATCAGCTTCCCCTCATTTCAGATCTACCCCTTAGATTTAGAGCGACTGCACTTCCAAGTGCACTTTCAGCGCAAAGTGGATTTGCCTTTCATACATAACCCCCAATGACTCTTCTATTTTTTTTCTGTTCACAAGTATCAGCTAGAATTATCTAAAGCAGTTATCTGGAGTTCTTTTTATCATTCCTTCTCAGATATGTACGTGTGATGCTTTCAAATGCCCGCAGACCTTAAAATGCTTTACTGTTTTGAAGACAGAAACAAGCTTTATGTCTCTTCACTTTATTTAGTGTAAGTAATACAGGAAAAATGCTCTTGAAAAGAAAAGCAGTATCTGTACTATACTGCTTGGAACTTGTTAAGTGCATAAATGTGCAGCAATAAGTCACTTGACAGACTTGTGTGTAGCAGAGCAGAAGATTAGAATACAACACTGTCCTGTAGAAAATATTAACAGAGGGATTTGTTTCTTCTTCTGAGAGTGAGACCTATTAAAAGTGCACTGATTTTCTACATATCAATACATAACTAATACTCTGATAACATTTGTATATTTTCAGACCAGTAAAATGATTAATGAGTTTACTGAAGTTTACTACTTTTTAGACTGTGCTATCTAGCTAATGCTAGCATTTTTTGTAATATATATATATATATATATATTTATATATATATATATATATATATATATATATATATATATATATATATATATATATATATATACATATATATATATATATATATATATATATATATATATATATATATTCTATATATTATATTATTATATAGAATATAATCATAATGTCATGTGGAAATTAGTTATTTTCAAAATAATGTCCATGAGATAATTTGGCAAAGAAAACATTTGCCAAATGACCTCCACAGGGTCATCCTTTGTTTTGGGGGTAGCCATTTCATCTCCCCGGTCCAGCTTTTTCTTTTCCTTTCTTTCCATTAAACAGACCCTCTGTAGGTCTTTTGCTATTATGTATGAAGTCACAAGACAACAATAAATGTATGATACAAATACAGTTTTCTCTGTATAAACCCCTGAAGAAAGGCGTTCAAGCCAGAAACATTGGGTACACGAGAGATTACAAGTATCCGTATTTATTGCATACAGTGATTTATGCATACTACTCGTCTGTCTCTGCAGAGACAAATTTGATTGCATTGTACTATAGTCTTGTAATAAAATGTATACATTTTTAATACTGGTGTCCTGGTGTTCACCTTTAAAGTTCCGTCCCAATGAGGGGGACACCTGGTCCTGTTAATGGTGGAGCCTTTTTGTAGAATTATTAAGTAAAGTCAAAAGCTACTAAATCAATACAAACAACATTGCAAACTACAGAAACTGCATAAATATATTATGCCAAACTCCAAAAATCCAAACTTCTATGAATCCAATTTTTTAATATTCATTTGTAGGCACAATTAGCAAGCTTTTTATTATTATTACTATGAGCCTGTACTGAGTAATTTCCCTGTTTCAGAATAACAGACTGTTGATTGTTGTGCATAGATGACATAGGTTATACATAATGACAAAGGTTGGATGGGAAATGGTGACCTGATCTACAGCTATTAGCTACTCACAAAACATTACTGGAGGTGCAATAATGTTGTACATGTCATCCAATGCAAAAAATGTAACCAAGGCAACACAGCACAGAAATTACAAGCACAAATACATTTGCACAGGCACACCGTTAGCCTAGGTTCACACTGACAGTGGGAATGAAATTGTGCGAGTTCAGCCAAACTTTGGGGGTTGATTTCAGAGACATCTGTGTGAGTTTCTACACATATGTCTATTGAAATTGCACCCCGAAGTCACCAAAATTAGCACAAAAACAACTTTTGGGAATCAGTGCGGTGCTGCAAATTCAGCATCGCACGGATCTGGACGGTGGCATTGCTGGCAATAGCCGCTTATTTGGCATACAATATTAATATGTCAAATCACATGTCAAATCTCTGCAATGTGAACCAGCACTTAAAGAACACAAGAAGGAAGATTTCTGCACACCCGTGGGACATCATTTCTTACAACCAGACCACACTATGGGAGTCCTGAATATTTTGGTTTCTAAAGGGAACTTCTCAGTAAAGGAAAGCTTTTGAACTAAGAATGATCATTCTATTTGACATATTTCTCAAAAAGGAAGTTGCATTTATAAACAAACCCACAATAGGGAATTCTGCCAAGGAATTCTTATATACAGATTGCTGGTGACAGTCAAAAGAAGGATACGGGTTTAAATGTAAAGAATTTAAAGGCACCCCACAAGCTATTTATTGTCGGCTCATTTGTGCATGAGATGCACATCCAGTGAACACTGCGTATTGGCTTCACCCTCTAATGAAACTCTTGCCAGTCCTGATGTAATCAGCAGAGATTAAAAATAAATGATCTCAGACTGTATATTCCTAATCTGGTAAAAACGTTTTTACACTCTAAGCAATAGATTAGTTGCATGCGTAACCTTGGTCAACAGTGAGACACTAATATTGAATATTGGAGGAAGAACCATACTCATGTGATGGGCACCTCCACTCAATAATTGTGTATGCAATATAATCTCCTGTCTACTCAGGTAATGAACATACAGTATATATTCATATTAGATGAACACTATCAGTATGTCAAAACATTATTATTATTATAATACACAATTTATCGATTTATATAGCTCCAACAGTTTACGCAGCGCTTTACAATGTATGGGGGGGAACAACACGATTACACTACAGTTCAATACAAAAGGTACAGGAAGGCCCTACTCATAGAGCTTACATTCTAAAGGGAGGGGGTGGTGGTAGAAAAGGTAATAGCTGCAGAGAATGATTTGTTGGGGGTGGCTCGGGGACAGGTGATAGGTGGGTGTGGGATAGGCTTCCCTGAATAAATACATTTTAAAGGATCTCCTAAAGGTGGACAGGTGCACATAATAAATCTTACATTCATTTTGATACAAACACTTGCCGCAATCTAGAACAGCAGCAGAGTGAGTTTTAAATACACAACTGTATTTCACAGCAAACAATTTGCAATACACAAATTTTAGTATCTCAATTTATAAATGCAGCAGAACAAAGGCAACGGTCACCTGCGATGTTGTTAAAAAGTTAGAACATTCTCCACAACCTTTCCTTAACTTTTTGATCCCCCCCCCCCCCCAAACTGGTGTAGCTACCTCAATTGCCCTACTTATATAAATCTTTCTCTATGGCCTGCAGACCTTTTTCATCCTGCTACCACCATTTTGGTCTGATGCCTGCATATATACATTTAGGCTTATAGACTTCTATGGAGCCATTAGACAGGCAAAGGTGCCATAGAACTTTAGGGGGCAAACTGAAAACACACAGACACAGGGTATGGGTGGGGTGGGTTACATTTGCTTCCAGTGGGTAGAGGCAAAAGACATAAAGTGAAAAATCTGTAAGGTGAACTTACACAGGACCCTCTCCTCACCCCCCCAGTCCCGCTGACCTGCAGCCCAGCAATCTCCTATTCTGAGTCCCGGTATAGTCCCCTCATGGCTCTTGGGCTTAGAAATACCCTCATCTTTCCATCTTCTTCTTTCCCACTGAGAGGACAGGCTATGTGGGCTCTGATTGGTCGGTGCCACCAAATGGGACAGAGTGTACCAATTAGAATGCTCCTAAACGTACCTTCTGATGAGGTTTGTTTAGGAGATCAAGCTCTGGGGATTTCTGAGCCCCAGAGCTGGGAGGCAGCAATACTGGGGCTCATAATGGGAGATCGCCGCGCTGCAGGTCAGTGGGACTTGGGGGGTGGGGGGGGGGGTCCTGTGTAAGTTCACCTTACTGATATTTTTGTAAAGGTGAACTTACCCTTTAAGTAAACCTTGATGGAATTTTTTCCCTACCCTTTAAGCATTAGCTCACAATTGTAACAACCCAATTTTACATTTTGGTCAGACTTCACCTTATGCTCTTTAGCTTTTCTGTGAGCAGCTACTTTTTAGTATCTATACAAATTGCCTTTTATTTGCTCTTTGCCCAGCTGCAGTCAGTCCTTTTGCTGAATATGCTTTTGTGTTGCCTCCTTTTACCCAGTTTATTGCCTCCCAGCACTGTTCTGTGATTAGACACTTAAAGATCTCACTAGCTGCAGCCAATGGGAATGGTGCTGTTCCCATAGCAAAATGACCCAGGTAGCATGTTATTCAATTTTACTAACATGGAAAGAGCAGTGGGAATCTTTTTGCTTTGCCACCCATTACTAATGATTTACAAACACTATTATGCTTTGCACCATACCTTTCCCAAATATGTGTAACAGGTTCGCATTGTTAAAGTACACCAGTTAATAATTCAAAATAATGCACAAATAGGGGTTACTTTCATGAAAGCCACAATTAAAAATAAGGAGAGTCACACATAGAGACATGGAAATACTTCTCCTGTAAAAACTGAGCTTGACCATATATACCAATAGCCTCCCTATTGGTCATTTAATAAGACTGGTAGCCTAATTGACCAATAGTAAAACTCAGAAGAAAAAAGGGTTGAGGTGAAGCATTTTTAGGAAAGGTTGGAATTAGCATACAGCTTAAGCTGCTTCTACGAATCATAGCACTAGTTGCATACTATAAGATAAAATAATGTAATCATAGTGCCTGCTAAAAAAACATTGGCTTTTGCCTTAGGTCAAGTAAATACCATGTTTTCTTAGTAAGATTAAAAATAAAGTTTTAAACTTTTTTATTAAAAAAAGAAGATAAGACTGAATTATTAATATTATGATCAATAGATGATAAAGATCTCATAATAAATGTAACACAGCCTGCAAAGGTGATCGCGGATAATTTGATGATAAAATAGATTGCATACTCATTAATGGGCTTTTATGGAAAACATATTTCCTTGAATTTTCTTTCCGTAAACAGTACCCATAGTTATTTCAACAATAATTATTCACAATACCCTTAGAACATTTTTTATAATGTCTAAAGGTATCTGTGGTTCTAGTATATTAGATTATGACATTTAATTATTTACCATTTGCAAAAAAGTTCTTTAAGTTACCTGATAAAAAATTACATTTAGTTTCTTGCAGTACTATGCAATATAATTAATTGTTTTCATGTACATAAAATATTAATTTTTACTTTTATTAATCCTTTGTCATGTTACATTTCTGGGTTTAAACAGCATCTTTCAGAACTCTCTCCAATAATGGCTTTATAGCATTTTTCAGGGCATATTTCCTGATGGTGACATCAATGAACCATGTCTGTGTAATATGCTTTACAATGGCCACTCTTATTCTCCATCAGAAGAACATGAACTGGAACACCTATTAGAAAGTGCTGTGATCCTATAAAAGCAATTGCCAGAACCAAGACTTTCAGGGCAGGATCACAAGGTTTTATTTGTATGAAAGCTGCAGGCTTAAAAATATTTAAAATGACTTCAATTTAACATGTTTAACCGCTTCAATACTGAACACTTTTAACCCCATTCTGCCCAGGCCAATTGTCAGCTTTTAAGACTGTCACATTTTGAATGACAATTGAGTGGTCATGCAACACTGTGCCCATATGAAATTCTTTATCATTTTTTTCACGCAATTATTGCTTTCTTTTGGTGGTATTTATACACACTGTTTTTTTTTTTTTGATAAATAAACTAAAAAAGACCATCACAGACTATGGAAAATGTAGCATTTCATTTAGAGATCAAGATCCCAGAGTCTGAAGGAAGAGGGGAGAGTAGGGATGAGCTTCGTGTTCGAGTCAAACCCATTTTCAACTCGAACATCAGCTGTTCGCCTGTTCGGCGAATTCCGAACATTATGGGCGTCTTGCGCCAAATTCAAGTGGCACGTCACAGCCCATAATTCACTGCGGCAGAGCAGTGCATTGCTGGCTGATGATTGGCCAAGCATGCTTTGGCCAATCACAGTGCAGAAAAAAATGGAGAGCCATGATTGGCCAAAGCCAGGGTGGCTTTGGCCAATTATGGCTCAGGGGGTTTAGTACACGCCCCACACTATATAAGGCCGCCTGCGCGGCGGCCTCATATAGTGTGTTGCGTCAGCGGAGAGAGAGATAGACGGAGAGACAGTGTCTTTGAATTTCATTTGTAGCTGTTGCAATTACAGTTGGTGTACTGTGCCACCTGCACAGTGTACACTTAAAGCTACCCCAATTGCTGGTGTTCTTCTGATCCTATACTACAGGCAGCTGCTGCAGCAATTACAGTCAGTGTATTGTGCCACTTGCACAGTGTACACCTAAAGCTACCCCAATTGCTGGTATTCTGCTGGTCCTATACCTCAGGCAGCTGCTGCAGCAATTACAGTCGGTGTATTGTGCCACCTGCACAGTGTATACCTAAATCTACCCCAAATGTTGGTGTTCTGCTGGTCCTATACCACAGGCAGTTGTAGCAGTTACAGTCAGTGCATTGTGCCACCTGCACAGTGTAAACCTAAAGCTACCCCAATTGCTGGTATTCTGCTGGTCCTATACCTCAGGCAGCTGTAGCAATTAAAGTGGGTGTATTGTGCCACCTGCACAGTGTACAGCTAAAGCTACCCCAAATGCTGGTGTTCTGCTGGTCATATACCACAGGCAGCTGTCTGACTGCGGTATAGGATCAGCAGAACACCAGCAAGAGGGGTAGCTTTAAGTGCACACTGTGCAGGTGACACAGTACACTGACTGTAATTACTGCAGCTGCCTGCTGTATAGGATCAGCAGAACACCAGCAATAGGGGTAGCTTTAAGTGCACACTGTGCAGATGACACAGTACACTGACTGTAAATACTGCAGCTGCCTGCGGTATAGGATCAGCAGAACACCAGCAATAGGGTTAGCTTTAAGTGCACACTGTGCAGATGACCCAGTCAGTGTATTGTGTCATCTGAACAGTGTGCACCTAAAGCTACCCTAATTGCTGGTGTTCTGTTGATCCTATCCACAGGCAGCTGTAACAATTACAGTTGGTGTACTGTGTCATCTGCACAGTGTGCACTTAAAGCTACCCCAATTGTTGGTGTTCTCATAGTAATAATATTACAGGCAGGCAGTTGATTCTGCTAGCTGCAGTATAATAAGTATATACGTCCCAGCTTTGTGCAGCTACATCTCCCTGCAGGCCATTAGTATGTCTGGAAGGCCAACAAGGAGAGGCAGACAGTCACGAGCCAATAAAAGAGGGCAAGCAGGCTCAGTGTCTAGAGACAACAGTGCTGGTCATGGACACAGTGCATCCTCATCAGCATGTAGCCATGGGAACGCTTGTCCTTATTTTCAGCAGCTGGATGTGTTGAGCCGCAAAATCCCAAAGATTTGGTAGAGTGGATAGCCAAGCCATCCTCATCCTCCTCATCCTCTCTCACCCAGGCTCCGGGTACTGGCAAAGCAGCTGCCAACGTGGCCTCTTCCCTCATCTCAATGGCATCAGTCACTCCTTCCCTAGACCCACCATGTCCTCCTGAGGAGTCCCCCGAACTGTTTGAGCACAGTGTTGGGTACATGCTCCATGATAATGCCCAGCGTTTTGAAGGCTCTGATGATGATACCCAGCTAGAGGAAGGCAGTAACGTGGGCCCAGAGAGAGGGGATGCCCAAGAAGGACAGCAATCTGGCAGTCATGTTCCTCCAGCTGCAGCATACTGCCAGATTTGCTCCAGTGATGAGACGGGAGGGGATGAGGAGGTCACTGACTCCACGTGCGTGCCTGATAGGAGAGAGGAGGAGGCACATCTCAAATGAGGCAGGATGTCCTCCAGGGGCAAGCTTAAGGGCAGCAAACTGACTGCATTATGCTGCAGAGCTCCGCCTGTGCAGCACGCTGACTCCAAAAGTTCTTCCAAAAGATCTTTGGTGTGGGCCTTTTTTGAGACGAGTGCATCAGATCGCACTGCTGCTATTTGTAACATATGTCTCAAGCATATCTTGTGTGGCCAAAACATCAGTTGCTTGGGCACCCCATGCTTGACCAGACATATGTCGACCTACCATGCAGTTCGTTGGCACGCGTACCTAAAAGACCCACACCAAAGAACAAAGCGGACCTCTCCTTGCTCCTCATCAGCTGGGATCTCCAACACCACTATACCTTCAGTTCTCTCTGAAACCTGCACTGAGAGGAATGAAGGTGTAGAATTAGGTGTGTCACAGCCAAATACTTGCAGGCAATCTGGTAGCAGTACACCAACGCCCAATTGTACCAGGCAAATTTTCCTGCCCCAGCTGCTGCACCGTCGAAAGAAGTTCACTCCCAGCCATCCACATGCCCAGTGTGAGTTTGTGCAATGTGCGGTTCCTCAGTGGCAGGTTCCCAAACGCCACTTTTTCTCACGGAAGGAGATTCCAGCTCTCTACCGGCATGTGGAAGGCAATGTCCTTACCTCACTGGACAGGGCGCTCAGTGGTAAGATGCATATTACTGCTGACTCATGGTCCAGCAGGCATGGACAGGGACGTCACCTATATTACACGGCACATTGGGTGACTCTTCTGGCAGCTGGGAAGGATGCAGGACAAGATGCATTACTGTTGGAGGTTGTTCCAGCACCACGCCTCCAAAATGCTACTACTGGTGATTGTGACACACCTCTCTCCTCCACCCCTTCCTCTTCTTCTTCCTCCATGGCCTCTTCCTGTGCTTTGTCCTCGGAACCAGCTGTGCTCCGTAGGCATTCAAGGGGCTACTCCAGTACGCAGGCAAAAAGATGACATGCTGTGCCTGCGCCGGTGTGCTTGGGGGACAGGAGCCACACTGAAGCAGAGATGTTGTCATCTCTGCAGGGGCAGGCTGAGAGGTGGTTGACGCCATGCCAACTTAAGCCAGGAATGGTGGTTTGCGACAATGGCACCAACCTCCTCTCCGCCCTCCCACAGGGACAACTGACCCATGTGCCCTGTCTGGCTCACGTCCTTAACTTGGTGGTGCAGCAGTTCTTGGGCAGGTACCTGGGCTTACAGGATGTACTGAGGCAGGCCAGAAAAGTCTGTGTGCATTTCCGCCAGACATATAATGCCAGTGCTTTGCTGGCTGACCTGCAAAAGGAATTGAACCTGCCCAAGAACCACCTAATCTGTGACATGCCCACCAGGTGGAACTCAACGTTGGCCATGCTGCAGCGGCTGCACATGCAGCAGAGGGCCATCAATGAGTACCTGTGCAACTACAGCACCAGGACAGGGTCAGGGGAGCTTGTTTTTTTTCCCCATGTCAGTGGGCCATGATCAGGGATGCATGCACTGTCGTGTCACCATTTGAGGAGGCCACAAGCACGGTGAGCAGTGACAGTGCATGCATCAGTGACATTGTCCCTCTTGTCCACCTGTTGGAGCACACGCTGAATGGAATAATGGACAGGGCACTTGAGGCAGAACAGAGGCAGGAAGAGGAGCACTGTGTCAGTGTGGAGGTGGAGCCTGGCACTCAGCATCAGCAGCAGTCTTTTAGGGATCATTTACAGTCCCAAGAAACCCGTGGACTTGTACGTGGCTGGGAGGAGGTGGCTGCGGATCATGTCGTCCTTAGTGACACAGAGGATTCCGGACCGAATGCCTCAGCTAACCTATGCTGCATGGCCTCCCTGATCCTGAGGTTCCTCATATTCATCGGTTCAAGGAGACTGGCCACTTCTTGATCCAAGGTACAAGGGTAAGGTTGCGGACCTTATCTTGCCATCGCAGAGGGAGCAGAGGTTGAGATATCTTCGGGCGGCCTTGCAGAAAGGTCTGTGCAATGCGTTCCCAGAGACTGGGAGGCTACAAATTCCTGGTCCTGGACAACGTGTTGCTGAGGCTTCGGTCAGTCACAGTAGGAGCGGTGGAGAAGGTGGCCCTCTGACCAATGCGTTCAGACCATTTTTTAGTCCGCAGCCTCAAGGTATAATCGGTTCCAGCAACCATCACCAGCATCTGATTTACATGGTGCAAGAATACCTAGGGGCAAGATCAGACTTTGACACCTTTCCCACCGAAAATCCTCTGGTTACTGGTTCTTGAGGATGAATCACTGGCCAGAGCACAATATGCAATTGAGCTACTGGCCTGTCCTTCATCCAGCATTCTTTTGGAACGCACATTTAATGCTGCTGGAGGCTTTGTAACCGATCGCACGGTGCGCCTGTCGACCGACTCGGTTGATCGTCTGACCTTCATAAAAATTAATCAGTCTTGGATCACCACTAGCTACCAAGAACCTGAAGCTGATGTAACCGAATACATTTTTTTTAAATGTCAGATGCCTTCAAGACTGCCTATTCTGATGCTGAGTGACTATCCTGTTATGCTGACTGACTATCCTCTTCCTCCTCAATGATCCTGCTGATAGCTTGTAAGAACATTTTTGGTTCTGGGTGCCGCCACCAGTGGCTAAGGTCCAATTTTTCAGCCCCTGTTTAACAGGGGCATGTAATTTAAATTTTTGATGCAATACTTTGCAGCAGGGCTCATTCCTGCGCTCCAACTAGAGTATCTGTGAGGGGTTGCAGTGTCGTGGCACCAGCACCAGTGGCTAAGGCCCAATTTTTCAGCCCCTGTTTAACAGGGCATGTAATTACAATTTTTGATGGAATATTTTGCAGGAGGGTTCGTTGCTGTGCTCAACTACAATATCTGTGAGAGGTTGCAGTGTTGTGGCACCAGCACCAGTGCCTAAGGCCCGATTGTTCAGCCCCTGTGCAACAGGTGCGTGTATTTACAATTTTTGATCCAATACTTTACAGCAGGGCTCATTCCTGCTCTCCAACTAGAGTTTATGTCAGGTGTTGCAGTGTTGTGGCACCAGTGCCTAAGGCCCAATTTTTCTGCCCCTGTTAAACCGGTGCACGTAATTACAATTGTTGATATTATATTTCACAGCAAGGCCCATTCCAGCGCTCACCAAAAGTAACTGTGAGGACTTACAGTGTTATGGCACCGCCACCACCACCACCAAAGGCCCAATTTTTCTACCACTGTTCAACAATGGCATATAATTAATTCTTGATATAATAGTTCACAGCAGGGCATTCCAGTGCCCACCAAGAGTCACTTTGAGGGCTTACAGTGTTGTGGCAACAACAACACCTTAGGCCCAAATTTCTGCAGAGCATATAGGGCAGGCCCCTACTTTCAAACATCCAACTTACAAACGTCTCCTACTTGCAAACGGAAGGAGACAACAGGAAGTGAGATGAAATCTACCCATAGGAAGGGAAATTCTCTCCTATAAGAGTTTATATGGGAAAAACGTGTCTCCTCTCCACTGATGCTTTATCCCAATCCTTGTTTTACTAAAAACCCCACATTTTCAAAAAACATTGGTCATTGGGACAGAAAGTGAGGTGAAATCTTCTGAAGAGGTGAACAGATGGAAAAAAATGTTACTGGGCTGATAACCCTTTCCTATGTTTTCCAAAAAGCTTAAAAATAGATTTTTTGACTGGAGCTACACTTTAAAAAAGGAACCAGTTCAAAATTACAAACAGATTCTACTTAACAACAAACCTACACAGTCCCTGTCTTGTTTGCACCGCTTGTATACTGCTGTTCTGAGTATATAGGGCCTGGGGGCCCTACGCCTTTCCTTTTTTTAATTTGGGTATGGGGTTCCCCTTAATATCTGTACAAGACCCAAAGGGGCTGGTAATGGGCAGGGGGGTACCCATGCCATTTTTCTCAATGATTTTCATCTGTATTGCCGGGACCAGACATTACATTAAAACCGCGAGCAGTTTTAAATGATTTTTTTCCATTAGAAATGTAATTTTGTGCAGGGACTGTTCTAAACACGGGAAACACGTGCCACTTTACAGGCATACTATAGACACCCCCAGGCACGATATTTAAAGGAATAATTCACTTTTTTTCACTTTAAGCGTCATTAAAATCAGTGCTCCCGAAAAAAAAGTCAATGTTTAAAACTTTTTTTGCATTGATACATGTCCCCTGGGGGAGAAGCCTGGTCCCCAAACCCTTTTTAGGACAATAACTTGCATATAAGCCTTTAAAATTAGCACTTTTGATTTTGAATGTTGGAGTCCCATAGATTTTAATGGGGTTCTAAAGTTTTACGCAAATTTTCGGTCCATTCGCAGGTTCTGGTGCGAACCGAACCGGGGGGTGATCGGCTCATCCCTAGTAGAGAGGCACAGAATCCAAGTTGCATGAGGTCCAGTGTGAAGTTTCCACAGTCAGTGATGATTTGGGAAGCCGTGTCATCTGCTGGTGTTGGTCCACTGTGCTTTATTAAGTTCAATGTCAGCGCAGCCCTCTATCACGAAATTCTACAGCACGTCATGCTTCCCTCTTCTGACCAGCTTTATGGAGATGCTGATTTCATTTTCCAGCAGGACTTGGTACCTGCCCACACTGTCAAAAGTACCAGTACCTGGTTTAACCACTTCAGCCCCGGAAGGATTTGACCCCTTAATGACCAGGCCATTTTTTGCAATACAGCACTGCGTTGTTTTAACAGACAATTGCATTGTCGTGTCACACTGTACTCAAACAAAATTGACATCATTTTTTCCCACAAATAGAGCTTTCTTTTGGTGGTTTTTGATTACCTCTGTGGTTTTTATTTTTTGCGCTATAAACAAACAAAGAGCGACAATTTTGAGAAAAAAATATTTTTTTACTTTTTGCTATAATACATATTCATATATTCATCAGTTTAGGCAGATATATATTCTTATACATATTTCTAGGAGCCTTTGTTTTTTTTGTTGTTTTTTAAACAAACCTTTTCATATCCTTAACCTCCCTAGCGGTAATCCCGAGTCTGGCTCAGGTTGGGAATTTACTAGCAGGAGCGGTAACCCCGAGCCAGACTCGGGATCGCATCGCTGGATGCAGGGGAGGACACAGTGAGACTTACTTACCTTGTCCCCTGGATCCAGCGATGTCCCCCGCGCTGTGTGATCGAGCTGTCCTCCGCTCGATTCACAGTGCCGAGTGCCACCGAGCTCCGTTCCCTGCGACGTTACGGCGCACGGGAGCGGAGAACGGCGGCAAGTTCAAAAAAGTTAAAACACACAAAACACACACAGCACTGTAATCTTACAGATTACAGTGCTGTATTAAAAAATACACACCCCCTTGGCCCCTAGTGGTCTGTGCAATGCCCTGCATGCACTTTTATATTATAAATACAGTTTTTTCTGCTTGGAATTTGGAGATTGTCCATAGCAACCAAAAAGTGTCCCTTTTTCAGTGTTTTAGGATTTGATTACATTATTGAATAATTTTTATTATTCTTTATTATATTATAAACTTTATCATACCCGGGATGTCTGCTAGACTCTGGTTTGAAGAGATTTAAGAGCGTTATTCCTAAGAATTACAGGACTACAAAATAAAACGCCAGATTTCCATGCAAAATAATTGTACCGCTTTCAGCACCTAATTCCAGACTGAATCATACCACCAGGGAGGTTAACTAACCACTTCAAAATGGAATACTTTTTCTCTAAAGCTAAACTAACCATTGAGAAATGCTACACGGTTTGGGTCCTCTGGCTCAAAGACTGTAGAAGTATAAAACTGGACTGACCCCTTGGATGCCCATACCCTATAGCGTTCTCCATTCTTCCAGTTCAAACTTCAATACTTTGCTGGTAACACACAGTTCTCTGCAATAGTAGTAATATCACCAGGTGACTTAAGGCCCGTACACGTGCTTTGATTTTCGGATGTCAATTGTGTTAAGACGGCTGATTGTCCGCAAATCTTACCATTAGTACGGTGCTTTCAACAGCCAATTTCACTTTTTCGGCAGACAAAAGCTGGATGTGCAGACTATAACATTTTTGTCGGATGTGAACTCAACGTCTGATTTTCGTTTCATTAGTACGGTTTTTCGGACGAAAAAAATCATAAGAGCAAGACTACACATGCTCAGAAACTAAAGAATACATACAAAACTATTCAACATGTTACGTCACTATATATATATATATATATATATATAATTTATATAAATTTTTAACCCGCTGGTGCTGATATATAAGGAGAAATAAGTATTCTACCTCTAATCACACAAGCTTCTCACTGAGATTCTCCTCCTCTGAGCTTGAGAACCTGGGAAGGAGATATTTCACTCTAACGGCCAGTGAGATTTTCAGATCTCATTTTCATAAACTGGTCATTTGTGACAGAATGGTTATGTACTGTGATGAAAAGCTGAGAACATGTTATCTACGCCTCATCTCAGCTACATTAACTGGTACCCATCAGATTAGTTTGTGATCCTGAAGATCACGGCTTTTCTCTGTTTCATAAATGGACACCAATATGTGGGGAAAAAAAATCACCATATTGTAAATATAATGTTTACACTTAAACAGTATGCTTTTGATTCACTAAAGCTGTTGATGATGATCACTTAGTGAATAAAATGATGCTGTGTTATTGTGTTCACTTAAATCATACAGGCATGTTCATTACAGCATTGTGTTATTTAAAATTATCCTTGGATATTCAAAGTGAAAGATATTTCACCTTATTTACTAAGTAAAAATTCAGTTTGCTAGGAGAACTTGTTCTTTTTTTTATAGATCAATCTGATCAAATGGTGTGCATAGTACAATATTAATACAATATCCTATGAATGCATAGTTTATAGTTAGGGTAAAACAAAACATCTTTTAAACCCTTAATCCCCCATTCATCCATAGGAAGATTACAAATGTAATGGAGTGCAAAGTGTGGTGCAGTTTGCTTTGAAGATGGAAATGTATACTTCTATGATCCTGTAAGGTAAATATTTATTTTTTGCATCTTTGTAAATTCAATCAGCTCTTTATATTTTGTGCTATCAGAAACCGTTCAATACATTTGAAATAATGGAATAGAATTAGCTCCAGTGGAATACTATTCTTAAAGAAAACGGGCTTATGGTGAATTTTATATATGGGCCTTTTTAATTCTACAAGGTCATTCTAGCCAACTTCTTCTCAAAGGTTCTTCTCAAAAAAAAAATGTTTCTCATACCTAAATTCATCCTTTACCCTTATTAAATTGCTCTTTTCTACATCCTTTTTACTTCTAGTGCAATCTTTTAACTGCAACCTATGCTCAATTTACTCCGTTGCATTGTGGTAATCCATTCAACCATCAGTGGAAGAAACTACTTAGTGTAGTAGGCATTCAGTAGCAAAATATTAGTAACCACAATCTTTTTTACAAGGAGAGGTTTGATTTAAACTTTCAGTTTAATAACGGAGTTGCTTTAAGATGAGGAAAGAAGAAACACTAAAAGTGTCTTAAAGCTCAAGTGCTCAACCTTCTATCATAGTAAGAATACAATCATTTCCTTTTGTTAAATGTATGTGCACCCACTGGGCAATTTTAATGTCAGCTGGGAAGGATGCAGAATTGGGTGCACCACTGGAAGTGATGGTGCCGCCCCATGTCCTGCACCTTTATGATGGTGATAGTGTAGTCTCCTCTACCCCTTCTCCTCAATGGCCTCAGTGGATGACTCCTTAAAACCACCTTAGTGCCTCAGAGCAAAATCCCAGGAAAACTGCTACTGATTGAGGAACCTTGTGTATGATGCCATCTTGCGGCCATTTCTGCACCAAGTTGCCTCACAAGTGATTGCTAAAGATGAGTGATATATGGTCAGCACTGCCTATAGTGCTGTTTCCTGTAAGTGCAAATTTTTTCTTTTTATTAAAGTTAGCGTTTTTAAACAGAGAGCACTAGGGTTGTGTGCTTTTTTCTCCTGCATATATTGCTCTGTTGGAGATCCATTCAGCCATCCATCCACTCATGAGATTGGGAATTATAGAAGATTCGGAAGGAGTAGCTGTTTTAGCTTCATCCCCAGAGAGGGAAAATTGCATGGTGTGAACTACTGGTAAAGCAGGGGTCATGTCAGTGAGGTGAGAGGCAATTCAGTATACAGTATCTCAAAAAAGTGAGTACACCCCTCACATTTTTGTAAATATTCTATAATATCTTTTCATGTGACAATACTGACGAAATGACACTTTGTTACAATGAAAAGTAGTGAGCGTACAGCTTATAAAACAGTGTAAATTTGCTGTCCCCTCAAAATAACTCAACACACAGCCATTAATGTCTAAACTTTTGGCATCAAAAGTGAGTACACACCTAAGTGAAAATGTCAAAAAAATGGGCTCAAAGTGTCACTATTTTGTGTGGCTATCATTATTTTCCAGCACTGCCTTAACCCTCTTGGGCATGGAGTTCACCAGAGCTTCACAGGTTGGCACTTGAGTCCTCTTCCGCTCCTCCATTACGACATCATGGAGCTGGTGGTTGTATGAGACCTTGCGCTCCTCCACCTTCCATTTGAGGATGGCCAATAGGGTTTGGGTCTGGAGACATGCTTGGCCAGTCCATCACCTTTACCCTCAGCTTCTTTAGCAAGGCAGTGGTTGTGTTCGAGGTGTGTTTGGGGTCATTATCATGTTGGAATACTGCCCTTCTGCTCAGTCTCTGAAGGGAGGGGATCATGCCACAGTACATGTTGGCATTCATGGTTCCCTCAGTGAACTGTATCTCCCCAGAGCCGGCAGCACTCATGCAGCTCCAGACCATGACACTCACACCACTATGCTTGACTGTAGGCAAGACACACTTGTCTTTGTACTCCTCACCTGGTTAGTGCCACAAATGCGTGACACCATCTGAACCAAATAAGTTTATCTTGGTCTCATCAGACCACAGGACATGGTTCCAGTAATCCATGTCCTTAGACTGCTTCTCTTCAGCAAACTGTTTCAGGGCTTTCTTATGCATCATCTTTAGAAGAGGCTTCCTTCTGAGATGACAGCCATGCAGACCAATTTGATGCAGTGTGCGAAGCATGGTTTGAGCACTGACAGGCTGACCCCCCCACCCCTTCAATCTCTGCAGTAATGCTGGCGCACTCATATGTCTATTTCCCAAAGACAATCTATGGATATGATGCTGAGCACATGCACTCAACCTCTTTGGTCGACCATGGTGAGGCCTGTTCTGAGTGGAACCTGTCCTGTTAAACTGATGTATGGTGTTGACCACCATGCTGCAGCTGTTTCAGGGTCTTTGCAATCTTCTTATAGCCTAAGCCATCTTTATGTAGAGTAATGCCCCATTCACACGGTCGGGCATTCCGACCACAAAATCCGTCAGATTTTTTCCGACGGATTTTGGCCGAAACTTGTGTTGCATACACATGGTCACACAAAGTTGTCCGAAAATCCAATCGTTCTGAATGCGATGGCGTAGAACACGTACAACGGGACTAAGTAGAGGCCAGTAGCCAATAGCTTTCATCTCCAAATTTTTTCTGCACATGCGTGCCACATCATGCGTCGGAATTCTCTACACACGATCGGAAAAAAGTCTGATCGGAATTTGTTGTCAGAAAATTTTAGATCCATATCTCAAATTTTTCAGTTGAAAATTACAACGGAAAACGTCAGATAGAGCCCACACACGATCAGATTTTCCGACAACATAATCCGATCTGACTTTTTCCGTCGGTGTGATTTTTCCGACCGTGTGTATGGGGCATAACAGTTCTTTTTTTCAGATCCTCAGAGAGTTATTTGCCATGAGGTGCCGTGTTGAACTTCAAGTGACCAGTATGAGAGAGTGAGAGCGATAACACCACATTTCACACACATGCTCCCCATTCACACCTGAGAACTTGTAACGCTAACAAGTCATATGACACCGGGGAGGTAAATTGGCTATTGGGCCCAATTTGGACATTTTCACTTAGAGGTATACTCCCTTTTGTTGCCAGCAATTTAGACATTAATGGCTGTGTGTTGTACACTCACTACTTTACATTGTAGCAAAGTGTCATTTCTTAAGTGGTGTCACATGAAAATATATAATAAAATATTTACAAAAATGTAAGGGGTGTACTCACTTTTGTGAGATACTATAGGTGGTGGATTCACTCTATTTTATGCATGTCACAATGGTGATTTCAGATGACTGAAGCTGGAATTTATTTTTATTTTTTTCATATATTTTGCATATTTTGGACATTTATTGGATTATACATTTTTATGTAGAATTTGTGTATGATGTACAGAGGAAAATATATTTTTTGTATGTATGGATTTTGTTTACTTTATGGAAGTCTTTGTACAATCTTGATATTAGAAATGTAATTTCCCGCTTGAGTGATAGGCTCACTGATTTTCTGAGAACACTTATGCCGCGTACACACGTAGCAGACTGTCCGTCCGACTTTCCGAACGGGCTACTTGCCCACACACGGCACTTTTTCAGCGGACTAATACGGCATACTAGGTTCGCCGTACTATCCGCCGTACTTTTGAAATGAACGGACTCGCCCACACACGCGGAGGAAAGTCTGAAGGCGAGGAAGAAAGCCGGGCTCCTCCGCTAGCAAAAGAGCTAGCAGAAGATAGCGGAGGAGTCCGGCGAGAAGACCCCCGAAGACGGAAGACCCCCGGAGCTGTGCAATAAACTATTTTTACCCTGTGTTGTGTTTTTTTTTTGTACTTTTTTTCACAGGTGAATGGGTAGGGGTACATTGTACCCCATACTCATTCACATAGGGTGGGGGGCCGGTATCCGGGGCCCCCTTATTAAAGGGGGCTCCCGGATTCCGATAAGCCCCCCGCCCGCAGACCCCAACAACCAACGGCCAGGGTTGTCGGGAAGAGGCCCTTGTCCTCATCAACATGGGGACAAGATGCTTTGGGGTGGGGGGCCCGCACGGCCCCCCCTTCCCCAAGGCACCCCCCATGTTGAGGGCACGCGGCCAGGTAAGGCTCAGGAAGGGGGCGCTCGCTCGTCCTCCTCTTTCCTGGCCGGCCGGGTAGCGTGCTCGGACAAGGGTCTGATGTGGACCTGGGGGACCCCACCCCGATTTTTTTCGGCGTTGGGGTTCCCCTTTAAGTCCATACCAGGTGGTGGGGTCAGCGACGTCTCCTTCGCGGGCCCCGCCTACCTGGAGACCCGCTCAAAATGAGCGGACTTTTCTCCGGGTGGGAAAAGTCCGTTCATTTCAAAAGTACGGCGGACTGGCATACGCACGGCCGGATTGTTCGCCGAAATGTGAGTCCGGCGGGAAGATTGGAGTGCAAAACTACTTTCTAAGTCCGCCGTACTTTCGGGTCAAAAAAGTCCGCTGGAGGCTATGCACGGGGGGATTGTCCGGCGGACTTGAGTTTGCCGGACTTTTCCACCCGATTGTTTGATCGTGTGTACGCGGCATTAGATACAAGTAAAATGTTATGCATTTGCTGCAATAGGAATAATATTTTTGGAGAAATACTCCCTAAGTGTAAATCATTTCTAAAGGGATGCAGATTCTGCAACTTTCCTCAACAGAACAATGCAAGTGCAAGTACTGATTAGACTGAAAACTTGCCAAACTCTGCTCCACCTATGCAATCCCCCAACAGGATTTCTAGAAGTATCTTTGTATCCATCATTTTCTAAACATTTTTATAGGTTAAGGACTATGCCAACATCAAAGGTCTCATTTTATTTTACAATAATATTTGACCCAATCTGAAAGAGATTACCCTCATGTAAAAGCTTCTCATTTACGCTGGAGAGTAAAACTACCCTCCTTGAGGAGATGGGAATAAAAAAGATAAACTTTCCCTAACTATCAAGCAATGGCATTATAAAAAGGAATGGCTTCTAGGTGCATAACCAAATGGGAATTGGCTCAAAAAGATTTTACATGGGTGGTAATACACCCCGCAAAGGTTGGTTGCAATTACTTCCTGTCATTCCCCTTCACTTTATGATCCTCCATTTGTTTTACTTATGATTCTGTTCTTGTACTTTTGGCGATTGGAATTTTCTCACCCACCTTTTGACTGTGGGTGAGATCAATATCATGGCCATGGCAACAAAATAAATGTCCCATGTTAGACACAGTGATAAAAATGATCAATTCTCATGCCCACTCTGAATGTTTATTTGCCTATACCAATTGTAAAAGACCCGTTTTCTTGAAAAACCCCACTGACTACCAGCAGATGTATAGTTTCAGTAAAATAACATGGTTTTGGGCAATTATTCTTTATTTAGATTTAATATCTTGCTCTGCTTGGTAATTTGGATACAGGCTAATGTTTGATATATTGTAGAATGATAGGCGTCTGCTTTAATGAATGAGTCCTCATTGCAGGGACCTCAATTATCTTTCTTCTGTATGCTCTGCCCCCTTCATTCCCTTCTTCCTACTTCCTTTAAATGATGCTCATGTTAACCTATTGACTCAGTAGAGTAGAAATATAGCAGTACAGTGCATCAATAGGTCAAAATATCAGGCATTGTATAACAGGAAAACTCCATTCCACATGAAATTATTACACTAACTTTTTCTATATATCCTCTATACTGCCTTCTATTGTGTTCTTTTTGCATTTGTAATCCTTTGTTAATATAATAAAACATACAAGAAAAACTATGTAATAAAATGCAGAGAAAAATGTTTTGTTGAAGCCAATTGTACAAACAAGCATAACGCTGGGTGAAAACTCTTTTATGATAGTGTAATAGTTAAAAGAAATGAGTCAACTAACATTTACTGAAAAGCAAATACCTAACCACATCAAATGATTGCATAATTTGCAAATCCTTTAAGCCAGGATATTGTATTCTTGAACTATTCAGCAGAAAAGATTATTGCTTTACTGTATGTGCAGTAATTCCAGCATATTGACATCACAGCTTTGTTCGATGATAGAGCTTCTGTGTGAAATGGCATGTCCACCCAGATGATTTGGAATCAATGGTGCATTAGCAGTAGTGGAGAAGCACTACTGAAAATATCTTTTTAAAAATGTTATATTTTTAACTATTTTTTATTGTTCAATATGGTCTTCTCTTTTTATCATGATCTTCAGAAATGTCACATTTGTACAGTTTAACTGTTTTTTAAGAGGCATGCACGTTGAAGTGAAGTACAATCCAGATGTGCTAAGGTATTGCATTGCAAGGATTTCTAGCAAATATTTACTAAAGACCCCTTCTGCTCTGTAGACAAAAAAAATTCAAAATGATGAAATAGTGAGTTTCCACAAAAGTACCACAAACACATGTACAGTGACTGAAATGTACACACATACATCCATTAATATATTGTGTAAAATGAATCACCGAAATGCAGCAAGCTGAAATCGGTCTCAAAAAGAACATAGAAGATACTTTTTAAAAGGCTTAGTGCTTTAGAGTGCCTTACTGAATTAAGACTTGCACACAAAGGGATGTTGTACAATATTTCATACAGCATGCTCAATGTAATTTACTTTATGCATAGTTGTGTGAGAGAGAGAGCAAATCAGTTGAAGCACCAGGAATAGAGGATTCTGTGGAATTCTGACAGAAAATTATAGTCAGTCACTAGAAATTAATTTTACCAGTTCACCTGCATATGCCTGTCTAGATGTGGTTCATTTACTAAAGGGATAGAGAATGTTTAGTAGGAGAAATCTATGTTCACTGTAGATACTGTATAGACTGTTCAGTAATAAGAATCTATGTTCACTGTATATACTCTAGCATGGGGAACATGTAGTTAATATTTGTCAATTAATTAAATAAAAAATTACAAAGTCTGCTTATTCTATCTGATCCCCCTCTCTCTGTAATATTGTTGCATATAGGTAGTTAAAAACTGTACCTGTAAGCCCTTGTACACACGGTCGGTCATTCCGACAACCAAATCCGTCGGATTTTGTCCGACGGATTTTGTCCGAAACTGTTGCATACACACAGTTGGACAAAGTTGTCAGAAAATCCAATCGTACTTAACGTGATGACGTTATTTCGTTAGGACGGGACTAAGTTCAGGCTAGTAGCCAATAGCTTTGGTCTAGGAATTTGATCTGAGCATGTGTGGCACTTTGTCCGATCGGAATTCTCTACACATGATCGGACAAAGTCCGATCAGATCATGTTGTCGGAAAATTTTATAGCCCAGCTGGAAAACTTGGTCCGTCGGATACTCTGACGGAAACAGTCCGATGGAGCCCACACACTGTCAGATTATCCGACAACATGGTCCTATCGGACATTGTCCATCAGAATGTCCGATCGTGTGTAGAACGACTAAGGAATAAAGTTAGGGTACAAACTTACCTTGCCCAGTCTTCCAAACACAGTGCCTAGATGAGGGTGGCATCCTATTGCATCATATTCCATTCAGCAAGACCTTGGGGAATGCAGAGCAGCCCAGATATTGTCAGAAGATTCTCTTGCACTTAACTGGAGTGTCTTCTCTCATGATTGGGTGTACTCACCATTCCCCAGGAAAGATAATAACATTACCTCCGTCTTCTACCTACATACTGTAGCTTAGGCAAGGATAGCAACATACTGACTCATGACTCATTTTGGCAAGTTATTGGGGCAGAGCAATCTAAATATTGTCAGAACAGAAGATGCTCACTTGACTGTAATGTCTTCTCACTAAACTTGGACTGCTCATCATTGCCCATGAATCTAGCTGGAAAGATAGTACTATCATGCCTTGCAATGGGAAATATGTCAGTAAGGCAAGTATATAACTTTTCTCACAGTTTTAAACTACCTGCAGGACCAGATAATCCGCCAGTCAACCCACGCAGGAGTAGAAGGCCTTGCAGATGTCCAGGGGGCCCAGCTACAACCTTCATGATCATGCATTAAAGGTGAATTTAACTTTTCACAAAAGAAAAAACACCCACTTTTTCAAAAAACAAAAATATGCATTTATTATTTTTTTGCGTTTGAACCAGTGGAATGTGGGTACAATGCTCTAGTCTAGCTCCTGTAGACTATTCCTTCAGCTACGAAGCTGGAAGAAGTACCAATGTATGACAACTTCCTGTCAAAAAATGACAAGGCTGTTCAGGTTGGAGCCACGAATAGCATGACTGATTTCAAATTTAACAGGATGCTACAGGGAGAATAACCCCACATTCCCTTAAAAAGGGGGGTGGTTTGGGGTTGGGGCTGTGCATGCTGACCAAGGTTCATTTTACACCTTAAATATGGGTGTAACATTAAAGCGTGGTCAGAAAGATGGAGTTATCTTTTTAAATCATGGTCAAATCTATCTGTTACTGCACACGGATAGAAACACCTATAAACAGATGGCAGTTGATTTACTAAAGGCAAATGGTCTGCTGTGCACATGATAGGCTGATGGAGGTCAGCAGAGCTGGATCTCATTCACTAAGAAAGTGAAGGAAAATTTCCTTTGCAACGTGACAATTCCTTTTCAAAGTGAACAGCCTATTTGCCTTTAGTAAATCAACCCCTTGGCATCTGATGGAGCAGGTCATTCCAGTGCAGACAATATAAATAGGGTGATTTCACTGTGCTTGCTGACATTTTTATCAGTATCAATCAAAGGTACGGGGGAGGGGCAAAGCAGCTTGTCAAAGCAGCTTCTTGCCTAGAGCCCTATTCTGAGCTTCCCTTAATCCATCTCTGCCCATATGCATGGAAAAGACCTGTTTAAACAATAACATTATAATTTATTATAATGATAAACAATTACTATTCCTGCAAATGTAGTTGCGCTGGAACAGTAGACATCTTAAAATCTAGTTAAACACCTATATACTGTATTCTTTTTTTTTCAGTAAAACAACTGATAGAAATGCATATATAAAGAATGTAAACAATGAAATAACCATTGCATTGACAAAACGTTTGTAAATCACCATATATGCAGGAGTCCTTAAATTAAAATTAAATAACTTCCACAGGCTGGCAGTCTTTCATTCAAGGCTAAGATGCAGCAAAATGTTCTAGTCTGAACACAATGATGTGCAGTAAATCTAGGCTCATGCTCATAATTCACTCATGCACACTAAAGTACTTAGAGAGGAAGATGACGGGATCCTGCAGCTAGAGTCCTGAAAATAAACTCACTACACAATCCTCAGTTGTTCATCTTGTCATTCTGTTCTACCTGTACACAAATGCGATAACATTTATTTGGAATTTCATAGCCCAGAGAGCACTTAATACATGCCTAGGAAACTCATTTTCTTTTAGCTTGCAAATTGTGTTTCCAGAAATCACTAAGCATGCCTTCAATATAATTGCCATGTTTTACTGAAAAAAGTAATAAACTGCATCATTCAGCGGAAGGAATAAATAAACCTATTTTTCAACAATTTGAAATATTTCCCAGGTATTTCAGCGTATAAACAGTCACGGCACTTATAGCACTCCCTAGGGATCCACAAGTCACTTAAGAATAGTGAATCAGTAATGTTGGATGTAACTACTCTGGACATTTTTGTATAATTAAATAATTATGATGTCCTGCTGTGATGAAGTCACACTCATCCAGGTCACTTTTTTTTCACCAGGGTCCATCGTATGCCTCTTCCTAAGGATGCTTTATTAGTGTTTAAATCTAAAATACAGGAAAACCGCTAAATATACAGAAATAAACATACAGTAAAGGTGCTGTTCCAACCTCCAATATATTTGTATTTCTGGTTGTTCAATTTTGAGATTCACATGATTTGCCACACAGCCATGTCTGGCAAGGCAGGACACTTTTTATTGTATTTTTTTTATTTTTGGTTTTTTATTATTATTAATTAGTTAGGTAACACTTACAGCTCTTCTCTTTAACCCAGCAAGAGACTGAACAGTGAAATAAGAGGAAGTAACCTGATGAGCTCATGTCACAGTAAGCACACCTACTATAAGCATACATCTTGTTACCTACCAGAGAGGAGGTAGAATGTTGTTACTCTACATATAAAATGTTTATACACCCAAGAAAAAAATATAATATGTTGCTGCTTACCCATTCTTAGATGTAGTAATTGCATTGGTGTCAATATTTTTGGGCTAGGTACATTTTTAGCAAGTACAGAAGCATACCTTTTGATCCTTTCAGAAATATAATGCCTTTCTAAATTTCTGTGCAATGAACTATGCATAGGAAGGAGGGAGAGAAATAGGGACAGTTGCTTAGACTGTCAACTGTAACCTCCAAAAGAAATGGACTATCTTGGGGCTAACCACAAGGTGAGGTGGTCACTCAGTCCGTTGTAGGCCAGAGATTCAAGGAGTTTGGATAAAAAGGGGAGCAAGGAGATGGGGCATCGATTTTTAAGATGAGGTGGGGGGTCCAGTGAGGGCTTTTTAAGAATTGGGTGACTAATGCATGTTTTAGAGAGTTTTTGAAGCCGCCTGTGGAGGCAAAGATTTCTAAGGGTAACTGTTAGGCGGTTGGAGGAAGAGGAGGTGGTAGAGAGAGAAACTAATAAGGTGGTGATCAGAGAGAGGGAAAGGATAGTTGGAGAGGTTGCACAGAGTGCATAGGTGGGAGAAAGGTTGTTTCCGTCAGAACCTTGTATCCATTGCTTCAGGTCAAAGGAGGAGGTTAGACTAAGAAGTTTGGAAGTAGCAAACGTGTTAATATTAACAGGGATGTTGAAGTCACTGAGAATGATTGTGGGGATTTCAGAAGAGAGAAAGTAGGGGAGCCAGGCAGAGAATTCATCAAGAATGGCTAATACTAGTCCAGGGAGCTGGTAGATTACAGATATCCTTAGAGAAACTGGAGAGAACAGACAAATGCAATGTGCTTCAAATGAGGAAAGTGACAGAGATGGAGGTGGGTGAAGTACCTGAAAGATGATATGTGGGGCTAGAAGGATTCCCACTCCCCCTCCCCTCCCCCTCCCTTCCATCCTTGGGTCTGGGGGAGTGAGTCCAAAGAAGGCCACCCTGGGAAAGGGCAGCAGGAGAAGTAGTGTCAGATTCATGTAGCCGGGTTTCAGTAATGGCGAGTAGATTAAATAAATTAGCGATAGGGGGCAGAGCCAGCGGCCAGAGCGGATGGTGGTGTGAGGGATTAGCTCTGACACAACAGGCATTATATAGCAGCTCACAGCACATAGAGGCACCCAAAATCAGCTCTAACAGCAAGGGGAGATGATGGAGAACACCTTGAGCAGGATGAACAAACGAAAGGAGAGAGGGGGCCGAGGAAGCTGGCGGAAATCTTTGACCTGCTCTCCCTCATAATCAGTGTCTATGCTCAGCCATCCACTGCCACCCTCAGCATTTAGCAGCCCTGTTAAATAAAAATGGAGGCTGGGGGAGGAGGGAGGTATGCAGAATGAACAGAGGGGGAATAAATGAAGGAAGCAGCCTCATACAGCCAGCATCTAGATGTAGTTCCCACCACAGGGCAACCCATTATGGACACTACCATGAAGGAGATGCTACAAACATTAATGGGGGCCCTCCAGCAAAACAGAGCAACTTTCATGAATTCCACAAAAAGAGAGATGACAGTAGTCAGCAACAGTGAACATATTTGGGGGGCACACCCTAATGCATTTAAATTCAAGATGGTGCTGCTATAAGACCAAAAAAATATGTTTGCTGTATATTGTAATATGCCCTGACCAGGTTTTTTGGGGGATGGAGCACCCCTCCCCCTCTTCATTACCTCTTATTTAGTGGCCACCAGTGCATAAGAGGAATCCCTTCAGTTCTCCCACATAGAGGAGTTTGGCTCCCATGGTTGAGACGCAGGATCTTTCATTCTATTACTAGGGTAGGACCCACTAATTTGGGGTGCTTTGACGCATTAAGTGGGCTTAGCACTATATAACCATATAGTGTGACCAAACCCCTGTATTTTTTGAATATCTTCAGGTGTTTTTAACGAGCCTGCTGGAAATGTCATTCTTGAATGTGTGCACTGTAATATGTTCTGTACTAGTAGTCAGCAACAGGGTGAAATATGTGAAAATGAAAATGGATGAATTTACTCACAATGAGCTAGTGGATGCCCACTTTTATGTAGAAGCAGATATAAAAACCATGTGCCTCAAAATGGCGGATATCGAGGACAGGTCATGCAGGAATAACGTCAACTTCAGGGGGGTCCCCGAATCCATCAAAATGGCTGACTTGCACTCATACCTACAAAAGCTTATGACCACTGCTCTCCCATCTCGGGGGCATGCTGACATTATTATAGACAGAGCCCATATACTGCATAAACCGTCATACCTACCTGAAACCCCCCCAGAGATGTAATAGCCAGAATCCATTTCTTCCATGTAAAGGACCAACTGATGCATTACTCAAGACAACACCCTGCACTCCCTGACCCCTTTGCAGGAATCGCACTATAAGCCGACTTGTCGCAAGCTACCATGACCACGAGGCACAACTTGGTGTCAACTTTCATATACGTGATGTATCCCATATTTTGTTCCCTACAACAGTTGAAACCTACAACTTCCAAGTTCCTGACTATCCCAGTTTGGGTTAGTCTTTTTGAACTATGTTCCTTGACGGTTATACCAAATAATTCTCTTCAGCACATGCACATTTCTAGCATTGACGTACCAAAATCTACCACTGGATGGTGACAAAGCACCTCTTACCACTCAAATGCTCTCTGGCTCTCTGGAAGACAGCAATGGACTTACATTAAACCCAATTGGTTTCAAAGTTGTTTTTGCTATATGCACTTTATCACTTTATATTATATGTTTTACCACAGCACTATTGCCGTTGATATATGAATTACTTGTATATTATCTTTAAGTCTAATTTTAATATTTAGACATGCTATGCACATACGCACTTTGTTTTATTTTTTCCTGACAGTCTTTTAGATATATTAAGCACGTTTGCACTTTGTTTTTTTGTTCTTAGTTTTTATTTACACCATTATTTATATTATTATATTTTTGATACCTTCTTTTAAGATACAGATTGGGTATTTAGTAGCTGCTTAGTTCTATTTAGGAGCGCAACACCATTTTTTACTTATTCATATCTAAATGAGAGCCAACTCATAAAGTGTTTGCTGCACCTATTGGGATAGAACTTTGCTTCCCATTTTCTATATACAGCGCAGGAGCCCTTATATATACAATGGACTTACAATGTGACATCCTCTGTGCACAGGAGATGCACTTCTCCAGTGCCAACCCTCCGAAATGCTCACATGTCAAGTTTCTGCACGTCTTTACAGCCAATCACTCAGCCAAATAGAATGGAGTACTACTTGCCGTCAAAGACTCTATATCCTTTTCCCTATTGCAAAAGCATATCAATCCTCAGGGTTGCTTCATCATACTGGTTGCAGAACTTAATCATAAAACCTACACCCTGGTGAATATGTACGCACCCAACCTCAAACCCCTGAAGTTTATACGTAAAGTCATTAAGACTTTAGCAAGATGCAAATGCAGAAGGGTAATTTATTATTGTGTGGTGATTTCAATATAATCTTAAACAATGACATTGAATCCTCCTCAGTGGTTCGGAGGCAGATGACTACTTTGGGATATCTATGCCTAGAAAAGAGACTCTATTATCCATGGCGGTGCCTCCGAGCCACTGAGAGGGAGGCCACTGAGAGGGATTACTCTTCAACGGCTCATAACAGCTATTCAAGAATAGATTTCTTTCTTACAGATGTGTACAGAATATATGTAAAGCTGATATCCACAACATCACATGGTCGGACCGCGCACCGGTAACTATTGAAGTTGTGGATATGAGCACCATATCTCACAAACCTCTTTGGGGAAACAATACTTTCCTTCTATCGCACCCCAAAATAAGGGATGAGATCGAAGGAAAAATACAGAATTATTTCCAAATTAATGACACTGGAGAGTGTTCCCCCCTGACAGTTTGGTGTGCTCACAAAGCGGTCACCAGAGGAAACCTTATACAGATTGCTTTCAGGGAAAAGAAAAAGAAATTGCAGAGCATAGCAGAATGCACAAGTCCATAGCTGACTTAGAAGCACAACACAAAAACCTCAATTCCACTTCTACCCACATACTAAAAAACCTAAACTCCTGTCGTGAGGAGCTACGGAAAGAGCTTAGGGCGGAATATGACACATACTTTAAAAGAATGAAACTGTCATTCTACTCACAAAACAACAAGCCAGGAAAACTACTAGAATCACAACTCAAAAAGCGCCAAGCACGTTCTAACCTCACCCAGATAAAACACCACCAAACTAAAGCCACCCTATGCAATCCAAAAGACGTAGCTAACATGTTCAAGGATTTCTATTATTCCATCTACAATCATAACACAGACCCAGACACTCACCAACCCACAGACACAGAAACCAATCATTTCCTTCATGGAATCCAACTACCCCCCCCCCCCCCCCCCGATAGATGACACCACACTACACACACTACTCACTGACATCAAATTCTATATTTAATCCTTTGGGAGTCATAGTTTGCAAGTAAAATATTTATCTAGATTTTTGTTGGCTAAGGGACTTTTGTTGTTCCCCCTCCAATGTTTTTTGATTTTTTCAAGCCCCCAAAATTGCAATGTTGTTGGATCTTTTTTATGATGTAAGTTAAAATTATTAGACATGTGCACTCTGAAATATTTTGTTTTTCGGAAATGTGCACACTGAAATATTTAGTTTTCGTCCAAAAAATTAATTTATTTAGTTACTCCCGAAATTCAGTTTTATTTATTTTGTTTTGTTAAAAAATGCATTTGTCCGAAAATCCGAAATAATTAAGGTTGAATCTGTCATTGAATGCTTATGGTGTCTGTCGAATGTTCTAAGAAGATTCGACAGAGCAGCTAAACTGTACGACGCCGCAATCGTACATTTCTGGTCGAATGTTCTGCCTACAAGCTATAGTAGAATTCTAATGTTGTATGATACTAGTAATAATTATATTTATTAATTATTATTACTAGTCAAACAACATTAGAATTCTTCTATAACCTATGGGCGGAGCATGTCCACTTGCGGAGACTGCGATGTCGAATAATCTTGGACTAATAGAGTTAGGTTATGCACATTCAACCTTTTTTGCTATTGTCTCTATAATGTCGAATATTTTCTCTCTCGCGCGCTCCCGATGGCAGGGCGGCATTGAAGATTGGACGTACCTGTACGCCAATATGCCTGCCCGTGCCATTCTGTCGACGTACATCGTCGTGCGCTGGTCGGGAACCGGTTAATGCCCGAAAATACCCGAAATTCGGACAAAAATGCATTCGGATGAAAACTAATGCACATGTCTAAAAATTTGTGGTTACACTATGGTTCTTAAAACCAATAGATATATTATAAACATGATCATATGTTCTCTTAGCTAATTTTCTCTTTGCTCTTTCACATATTGGTACCCACATTCATGTTGGAGGGCCACACCTTCAGTGCTGCGTGTAATGAGGTCCTTAATCTTACATTTTTTCTGGTAGAGCATGATGTGAACTCTATTCTTTTCCAAAGATTTATATTTGTATGTATACATGTGTAACAATCTCTTACATTTATAAAAGCCTCTCCCTCGAAAAAGGAGACGTTGTTTTTCCTGGGTGGATCTGGAATATTTTTTACTAATATGTTTCTCAAATTTGGGGCTTTTTATTTGCAAATTTTGTTTTTTCTGGTAGTATTTCTCCTAAATGCCGATCAGATTTCAGAATGGATCGATGTTTTTTCACAATCATTTTAAATTCCCCATAGTGGGCATTACAATTCAGTACTGATGTGATTTCATATTTATCTTCATCCAATTTCTTTCTTTCTTGAACCAGTTCTCTTCTATCCATGTATCTCACCAGTTGTACTTGTTCTTGCATATGATCTCTTTTATATCCTTTTTGTAGGAATTTCCCTATTAAATCATCTTGTTTCAAAAAATTGTATTCCCTTGTGCAGTTTCTTTTCAGCCTCATGAATTGCCCTTTAGGGATATTTAACAGCCAGCTATTGTGGTGGCTATCCTGTGTGATATAACTATTGTGGTCCATTTTCCTAAAATGGGTCTTAGTTATGCATTTTTTCAATTTTCTGTTTATCTTCAGTTCTAGAAACTGTTCCTTCCTCGCTCACTGTCCCGGTCAAGTTGATGTTCTTATCATTCTGGTTCATATCCAAGCTCTCTCTATTACCATCTCATATTATTACAAGGGTTCCACACTTTTACAAACTCTATTGTATAAATAAAAGTGTGGAAACTTTTTGAAGACCCCTTGTATAATATATCTATGAACCTTTTGTATAGTTTTAATTGTCTTGCCCTCGAATGGTGAGGGTGGCCTCTCCCGCTGCCGATAAAAGTAATCTGGCGGTGAATCTGCCACAGAGACCACTTTTATCTTGAAGTGGACCGCCTGCTGAAGAAGATGATACTGAGGTTGGGGCAGCTAGCTTCTACCATAACAATGGTATTCCTCTTCAAATAGTGACGTAAAACGATGGCGGGCGGTCCATAAGTGGTTAAACAGTGCATTGAGGTTGGCTTGTAAGTTGGAGACATCCTGTAAGGATGTTATTCCACTGCATAGCTTAGTGTCATCTCCAAACACTGAAATGGTACTTTTAATCCCAGACCCTAGATCATTTATAAATATAGTAAATAGTAAACAGGTACTGTAAGGGTCCCAAAACTGAACCTTGGGGTACACCACTGATAACCTTAGACCATTCAGTATGATCATTAACCACTAGTCTCTGAATTTTTTTTATCCATTTACAAATTTATTTTTCAAAGCCAGTAGAATTCACCTTACACTCTAGCCATGTGTGGGGGACTGTTTCAAATGGTTTTGCAAAATCTAAATATACTATAACCACAGCCACTCCTTTGTCTAAGGTTTTGCTTACTTCCTCATAACAAAAATCTGATTTGTTTCCCAACTTTTGTCTTCCGTGAATCCATGCTGGTTATTGCTTTTTTTTTTTCTGGTAAATACTCATCTTTGTGGTCTATTAAACTCTGCAGTATCTTTCCAACTCATTTTTGCTTTAACTTTACTTGACAATCTTTTGTGATTCCTTTTTGAAACTGTGGTACTTTTGACCTTTTTACATACCTGAAATGGCGCACAAAGTATTTAGAAAGATATGGCTCAAGTAACAATCCTTTCAATAGTGTGTCTGCTTGTAAACCATTACCTGTAACTCTGAGTCTGTCAGCACCAATTGTGATTTCATCCTCATCTGCTGAAAACAACATCTTCCCGTCCTCATTTGACTTTACTTCAAATCTCTTACACTGGGCTTCTACAGCATTTGCACCTGTATTGTAAAGAGGAAAAATGTAATATAAAATTGATTTATATTATACGTCTAATATAAGCCATATTTGTGCAAATGCAATAATAACAATACAAGTAACATATTTTATGTTGCTCTTTTATTATGTAAACAAAGAAATTAAAGCTTTGGACGGCACCATTTTAAACAATCCTTTAAGTGAATGCTTTACCTAATTGAATTTTAACCATTTCAATACTGGCCACTTTTACCTCATTCCTGCCAAGACCAGTTTTCAGCTTCCAGCGCTGTCACACTTTAAATGACAATTGCACTGTCATGCTACACTGCACCCACATTACTTTTTTATATATTTTTTTCCCCACAAATAGAGGATTATTTGGTGGTATTTGATTACCACTGTATTTATTTAAATTGTTTTGCTAAACAAATTAAAAAAGACAGATATAAAAAAAAAAGAAGTTTTTCTTTGTTTCCGTTATAACATTTTGCAAATAAGTACATTTTCTACTTCACTGGTGGGCACTGATCAGGCTGTACTGATGGGCACTGATAAGGCAGCACTAATGGGCACTGATGAGGTGGTATTAATAAGGTGGCACTCATAGGCACTGATGAGGAGTTACTAATATGAAGCACTGATATTCAGCACTGATGGGCACTGATAGGCGGCAATGATACAATGATATGTAGCACTGATGGGCACAGATAAGTGGTTCTGATGGGCACTGATAGATGTCAGCTGATAGGCAGCACTGATAAGGAGGTACTGACAGTCATTACTGATGGCCATTGATTGGCATTTTTTATTTGCACTGATTGGCATATGATGGGCACTGATTGACATCTGTTGTAGGAACCTCTGATAAAGGCTGGGTTGATAATCAATGCACTGATTATCAGCGCAGACCCCTCCTCTCAGGAGAACCACTGATCGGCTTCCATCTGCTTGATTTAGAAAAAAAAATGCATATTTGTTAGATGCTGTAAATGCAAGTAAATATAAAAAGCAAGAATTAATTGAGACACCCTATGAGTACATGCTAACTAACATTGTGCTAGAATGTATAACATTTCTAGAAATTACTTGAGTTGAGCAACTACAGAAAGTATTGAGGTTATATTTTATCTCAGCAGTGGGTGTCTGGTGTTGTTATGCCACGTACACACAACCGGATTTTCCATCAGAATAAACTCTGATGGTCTTCCCGACGGAGTTCCGACCAAACAGACTTGCCCACACATGATCACACCAAAGTCCGTTCATTTCAAACGACAGGATTAGAAATGGAAGTTCAATAGCCAGTAGCCAATAGCTGCACTTGCGTTGTATTTGCTCTGTCGGACCAGCATACAGATGAACGGTTTTCCTGATAGAAATTTATTCAGTCAGAAAGATTAAAAAAGTATGTTCTACTTCTAGGTCCGGCTGAATTTTTGAAGAAAAAAGTCTGATGAAGCCCACACACACGATTGGAATATCTGACGGAATGATTCCCTCAGACCTTTGCTGCCGGAAAGTCCAGGCGTGTATATACGGCATAAGTTTTCAGTGGGAGGTTCAGCTTCAAAAAAAGTAGTGTGTTTGCTGTAACTGCTCTATAGCTGGATATATACAGACTGAAATTTGGCCAGTTCAGTGAGAAATGGACAAATTTCAATCCATCAATGGTTGTACTGAAGCCAATCTGTTGATAAACTTCAGTACAACCAGACAGTTGTTTTTTTTTATATGATCACTGAATTGTATTCTGTATTCTGATACCGGGGAAACCTCTCACTTGCAGAATTCAATAGCACAGCGGGAGGGATTCCCCCATCAACACAGTCAGTGTTCAACTTGTGGTTGAAGGAAAGAAAATTGCATAATGCATGGTCAGCCTAGTTTTCTGTAACAAATAAAACCCCTCTGACAGTGCAGCATCACCCATTGTTTAACTCACCCAGCCTGAACATTTAACATGAATGTTGACACTTTCCTTGCTGAAACAAGAAATTAACCACTTCAGCCGCAGAAGATTTTCCTGCTTAATGACCGGGCCATTTTTTCCGATACAGCACTGCGATGCTTTAACTGACAATTGTGCAGTCGTGCGTCGCTGTACCCAAACAAAATTGAGGTCCCTTTTTTCCCTCAAATAGAGCTTTCTTTTGGTGGTATTTGATCACTTCTGTTTTTTTTTAATTTGTGTTTGAAAAAAACACAATATCTTTTACTTTTTGCTATAATAAATATTCTTCCTCAGCTTGGGCCGCTATATATTCTTCTACATATTTTTGGTAAAAAAATGCCAATACAGTAGGTGACCGTGATATTGTGATTGACACCCTACGAGCTCCGTCACGGGAGCCAGCGCTGAGCTGGCTCGCATCGGGAAAGGAAAAATGTTTCTTTTCCTTTCCCGATAAGCGACAAGCATCGCTGGCCGGGTTGACACTGGTGCGGGGATCCAAATTGGATTCCCGCCAATACCAGGCACTGTTTGGTATGAATCCTAAGGGAGAACTCCACGCCAAATATAAAAAAAACGGCATGGGTCCCCCCTTGGGAGGCATACCAGGCCCTTAGGTCTGGCAGGGATTTTATGGGGAATCCAGGATTCATGAGTAAGGCAACATTATCGCCTCGCTCTGGCTGCTAATAACATTTTCCTATTGCAGCCAGCACAACGGTATTGCGCTGGTTAGAGAAGCCTGTCGCCGGGAACCAGCGCGATACTGTCCCACTTGAAACACAAAATCGGCGGCACCTAATGTATGTGTATATTGATTGGTTTGCGCAAAAGTTATAGCATCTACAAAATAGGGCATACATTTATGGCATTTTTATTATTTTTTTTTTTTTACTAGTAGTGGCCGGGATCTGCAATTTTTATCAGGACCGCAACATTGCGACGGGCACATCAGACACTTTTGACACTGTTTTGGGACCAGTGACATTTATACAGCGATCAGTGCTATAAAAATGCACTGATTACTGTAAAGTGTTACTGGCAGTGAAAGGGTTAATACTAGGGGGCAATCAAGGGGGTATCTGTGTTCCCTATGTGTGTTCTAATTGTGAGGGGGAATGTGGCTGACTAGAGAATAAGAGAGATTGTTTTTCCTACTTAGTAGGAACACACAATCTGTCTCCTCTCCCCTGACAGAACTGGGATTTCTGTGTTTACACACACAGATCCCATTCCTTGCTCTGTCACAAGCGATCGTGGGTACCCAGCGATCATCACGCTCACTGGGCACTCCGGGGACATGCTTCGGGCATGAGCACGCCCCCACTGGAGGTGTCTTAAAAAGCCGTCGTACAGCTACGACGGCTCACACAGGGGAGCCAACCTGCCGCAGTATAACTGCAGCGGTGGTCCTGAAGCGGTTAAGGTGATTGTAAAGCTTTATATATTTTTTAAATAAAATAATAAATATGTCATGCTCACCTACTCTGCAATATTTTTGCACAGAGCAGATCCAAACATGCTCTGTTGTGGACCACTGCTGGCACTTCTGGTTCCTCTCCCCTGCCGATTGCCCCTATAGAAAACTACTTATTATAGGTGCACTCGTGTGTGCTCAATCTCGAGGGGGGCTGTTTGTGCCTATTCAGACACACAGTATGGCTCAGCCCCACCCTCCACTTTCTGCTCATGGGTTTTAACTGACAGTAGCAGTAGCTAATGGTTCCCATTAAAATTATAAATACTTGCGCTACTGTAAAAAAAAAATATTAAACAGTAATTATTCATTTTAAATAAAACTTTCAGCCGCTGTACACAAAGTGCTATTCTCTTAAGATCATACAATAAATAAATTACAGTACTCACATCAGTGCAAAAAGTCAGATAAAGCATTAAAAAAATGCATCACAATTGTGTTCATATATATTAAAACTATTTCCTATATAAAGTGCTATTGTGCTCCAAAAACTGCAATCACTGTATACAAACATAAACTTGCAACAGTGAAACAGTTATTATAAAAAAATGAAAATGATATATTTAGATATTGCAGAAACGTCCCAATAAAGGTGCTCTTGTGCTCCAATCCTCTGAAGAGTGCAAAGTGCTCCAAAATTCCACGCTGTGGTGTGATACACCCCCCTTCTGTGTCCCCATTTACCAGATATACTGGACCCCTAGCTATTCAGTCGAAAGCCTCGTACATATGATCGGATTTTCGGCAGGGAATTGTGTGAGACAGCATGTTTACATAAAATCCGACCATTAGTACGCTCCATCAGACAATTGTTAATGTTGGCTGGCAGGCTAGTAAATTTTGAGTGGACAACGGTTTGTTGTCAGTTTTTTGTATCGTGTGTACACAAGTTCGTCACACAAAAGTGAAAGTACAAACACGCATGCTCGGAATCAATGCTCACCAAACATGACATTGGCAAAAGGTACCCAAAGGGTTGCGCTCAAGAGCTGAAATTCTACGTAGTATGTCACTACAGTATGTTCATGTTTGTTGGCCAACAATTGTGTGCTGTTAGTTTGCAAGACAAGTTCCTGGCACATGCCCTTCAGACAAAATCTGATCATGTGTACGAGGCTTAAGGATCAAACGAGCAGAGATTTGGCAGCGGATAATGATTTGAACAGGTCCACAGGAGATCTCTCCTAGCTTGATTTTCAATGTTGAGATATTCACTGAAATGGAAAGGGAACTAATAGTGAAGTTCTGTATAATAGATATTTATTGCGCAAAACAAATTTCCATTTACGAGACAACAAAATAAAATGGGCATGTGGTAATTACAGGAACACAATCCAGGAACGACGCATCCAGGTTCCCATTGCTCTCAGCCAAGTCTGTGGGATAGGGGAAAGGGGAAAACAGCTGTTGTAATCATGCATAGCGCTGGATTGAGATCAGGCTCAGGTGAGTATTTAGTGGTAGGGGGAAACTTTTAAATGTTTTTATCTTAATGCAGAGAATGCATTAAGGTAAAAAAAAAAAAAAAAACTGGATGTAAAGAGGATCAAGCAAAGGAAGTAGCAGTCAAGCAGAGGAGAGTGGAGCAGCATTCTGTGACCATGGACACAGAACTGTTCTGGAGGAGAAAGGTCAGTGTAACAGAAGAAGAACTTGTCAGAGCAGAGTAGAATGCTGTAGCCGGGGAACACAGCATTGTTAGCGATGGACTGGCTGGTAACAGTAGTTTGCCATGTGTCAGGTCATCGGGGGGAGATGCCGTGTCGTCTCTGGCCTGGTTAGCACATTGGTAATGCCTTCCAAAGACTGGGTCACTGTCCAATTTATGGAGACTGGAGGGAGCAGCTGTGTGCAGCTCTGGCTCTTTAATTCACAGAGACAGCATCATTCCGGTTTACAAATGGGAATTATTCATAGTGGTTCTTTTTGTTCTTTTGGAAGTGAAGCTAGTAACTCAGTAACTATGCAGTAAAGGATTTGCACAAAATAAAAGAAACAACAGTCAGTAAAGAAGTTAATGCACAGAAATACAGAGATACAAGGCCAAGGCCATCAGTAATTTCAAGAATGTGCTGTATCAGGGACATTTCATATTCCCTTTTCTCCCATCCAAGTTGTATACCACAATAAAAGCAACAAAATGGAGAAAAATAACTGTTCATTGTCAATAGTTAATGGGGGGTTGGCAGCAGGGTAATTGGCAGATTGCTATAACCAAATCAGCAGCCCTTATGAGCCCTTTGGGTCACATGTCCATTTTTCATAGGTGCAGGCAACACAAAAAAAAACACAAAAAGAAATGCACCGCAACGCACCAGAAATGCAAAGAAATGCATCTGAAAAACAGCAAAATGTTGGTAAAAATGCAAATGCATTTTTGATGCAATTTTGCTACCTGGCAGTGTGAAAGTCCCCTGAACTTTACCCATAACAACTTGATAAAAAATAATAAAACCACAAAATATGTGTCTTAGCACTGTGGTGAAATGGCCGCTGTCACCCACAAGTAGGGATGAGCTTCGAGTTCGAGTCAAACTCATGTTCGACTCGAACATTGCCTGTTCGCCTGCTCAGCGAACAGTGAACAATTTGGGGTGTTCGCGTCAAATTCGAAAAGCGTGAAAAGTGCTAATTTTAAAGACTGATATGCAAGTTATTGTCCTAAAAAGCATTTGGGGACTTGGGTCCTGCCCCAGGGGACATGTACCAATGCAAAAAAAAGTTTTAAAAATGACATTTTTTGGGGAGCAGTGATTTTAATAATGCTTAAAGTGAAACAATGAAAGTGTAATATTCCTTTAAACTTCGTACCTGGGGGGTGTCTATAGTATGCCTGTAAAGGGGCACATGTTTCCCGTGCTTAGAACTGTCCCTGCAAAAGTGGGAAAAAAAGTCATTTAAAATCACTCGCGGCTATAATGAATTGTCGGCTCCCCGTAATACAGAGAACAGTCATTGAAAGTCATTGATAAAAAAAAAGAAAAGCGTGGGGTTCCCCCAAATTCAATTACCAGGCCCTTCAGGTCTGGTATGGATATTAAGGGGAACCCTGTGTCAAATTTAAAAAAAATGACGTGGGGTTCCCCCTAAATATCCATACCAGACCCTTTATCCGAGCACGCAACCTGGCAGGTCAAAGGAAACCGTACCAGGCCACATGCCCTCAACATTGGGAGGATGCTTTGTGACCCCTCAAAGCACCTTGTCCCCATGTTGATGGGGACAAGGGCCTCATCCCCACAACCCTGGCTGGTGGTTGTGGGGGTCCCCTTGTTAAAGGGGGCTTCCAGATTCTGATAAGCCCCCCGCCCGCAGACCCCCACAACCAACGGCCAGGGTTGTGGGATGAGGCCCTTGTCCTCATCAACATGGGGACAAGGTGCTTTGAGGGGTCACAGACCCCCAAAGCATCCTCCCAATGTTGAGGGTATGTGCATGTGGCCTGGTATGGTTCAGGAGGGGGGGCGCTCTCTCGTTCCCCCTCTTTTCCTTCGACCTGCCAGGTTGCGAGCTCGGATAAAGGGTCTGGTATGGATTTTTAGGGGGAACTCCATGCCATTTTTTTTACATTTGTGTGGAGTTCCCCTTAAAATCCATACCAGACCTGAAGGTTCTGGTATGAATATTTAGGAGGAACCCCACGTAATTTTTTTTTCATTTGACGTGGAGTTCCCCTTAATATCCATACCAGACCTGAAGGGCCTGGTAATTGAATTTGGGGGAACCCCACGCTTTTTTTTATCAATGACTTTCAATGACGTCTCTGTATTACGGGGAGCCGGCAATTCATTATAGCCGCAAGTGATTTTAAATGACTTTATTTCCTGCAGAAATGACACTTTGTGCAGGGACAGTTCTAAGCATGGGAAACATGCGCCCCTTTACAGGCATACTATAGACACCCCCCAGGTACGAAATTTAAAGGAATATTACACTTTTATTGTTTCACTTTAAGCATTATTAAAATCACTGCTCCCGAAAAAAACAGCCATTTTTAAAACTTGTGCCGTGCAAGTGTTGCTGTTTTTAACACTTTCTGCCTAGTCCTCTCCTAAAGGGGCGATATAACCCTAAGGTCAAGGTGAAGATGCTGTGTCCGTCAATGAACTTCAGAGAAAAGGATTTTACGGTGAGTACAAAAATTCTATTTTTGCATTGATACATGCAAAAATGTAAAAAAATCAATTTCTTCATCGGTTTAGGCCAATATATATTCTTCTACATATTTTTGGTAAAAAAAATCACAATAAGCATATGTTGATTGGTTTGTGCAAAAGTTATAGGGGATAGATTTATGGCATTATTTTTTTTTTATGAGGGATGGCGGCAATCAGCGGTTTTTAGTGGGACTGCAACATTGCGGTGAACAGATCAGACACTTTTGGTACATTTTTGAGACCATTGACATCTATACAGGGATCAGAGCCACTGATTACTGTATAAATGTCACTGGCAGGGAAGGGGTTAATACTAGGGGCGATCAAGGGGTTAAATGTGTTACCTAGGGAGTGTTTCTAACTGTATGGGGATGTGACTCACTGGGGGAGGAACAGATCGCTGTTCCTAATTATTAGGAACAGACAACCTGTTTCTCCTCTTCTGTCAGAACATGGATGTGTGTGTTTATATACACACATCCCTGTTCTGGTTCTCGCACCCACATCAGCATGCTATATCCCTTAAAGATGCCGACATACACCTATGGTGATTTGTTGGATTGTGTCGACCTGGCCTGGTTAGCACATTGGTAATGCCTTCCAAAGACTGGGTCACTGTCCAATTTATGGAGACTGGAGGGAGCAGCTGTGTGCAGCTCTGGCTCTTTAATTCACAGAGACAGCATCATTCCGGTTTACAAATGGGAATTATTCATAGTGGTTCTTTTTGTTCTTTTGGAAGTGAAGCTAGTAACTCAGTAACTATGCAGTAAAGGATTTGCACAAAATAAAAGAAACAACAGTCAGTAAAGAAGTTAATGCACAGAAATACAGAGATACAAGGCCAAGGCCATCAGTAATTTCAAGAATGTGCTGTATCAGGGACATTTCATATTCCCTTTTCTCCCATCCAAGTTGTATACCACAATAAAAGCAACAAAATGGAGAAAAATAACTGTTCATTGTCAATAGTTAATGGGGGGTTGGCAGCAGGGTAATTGGCAGATTGCTATAACCAAATCAGCAGCCCTTATGAGCCCTTTGGGTCACATGTCCATTTTTCATAGGTGCAGGCAACACAAAAAAAAACACAAAAAGAAATGCACCGCAACGCACCAGAAATGCAAAGAAATGCATCTGAAAAACAGCAAAATGTTGGTAAAAATGCAAATGCATTTTTGATGCAATTTTGCTACCTGGCAGTGTGAAAGTCCCCTGAACTTTACCCATAACAACTTGATAAAAAATAATAAAACCACAAAATATGTGTCTTAGCACTGTGGTGAAATGGCCGCTGTCACCCACAAGTAGGGATGAGCTTCGAGTTCGAGTCAAACTCATGTTCGACTCGAACATTGCCTGTTCGCCTGCTCAGCGAACAGTGAACAATTTGGGGTGTTCGCGTCAAATTCGAAAAGCGTGAAAAGTGCTAATTTTAAAGACTGATATGCAAGTTATTGTCCTAAAAAGCATTTGGGGACTTGGGTCCTGCCCCAGGGGACATGTACCAATGCAAAAAAAAGTTTTAAAAATGACATTTTTTGGGGAGCAGTGATTTTAATAATGCTTAAAGTGAAACAATGAAAGTGTAATATTCCTTTAAACTTCGTACCTGGGGGGTGTCTATAGTATGCCTGTAAAGGGGCACATGTTTCCCGTGCTTAGAACTGTCCCTGCAAAAGTGGGAAAAAAAGTCATTTAAAATCACTCGCGGCTATAATGAATTGTCGGCTCCCCGTAATACAGAGAACAGTCATTGAAAGTCATTGATAAAAAAAAAGAAAAGCGTGGGGTTCCCCCAAATTCAATTACCAGGCCCTTCAGGTCTGGTATGGATATTAAGGGGAACCCTGTGTCAAATTTAAAAAAAATGACGTGGGGTTCCCCCTAAATATCCATACCAGACCCTTTATCCGAGCATGCAACCTGGCAGGTCAAAGGAAACCGTACCAGGCCACATGCCCTCAACATTGGGAGGATGCTTTGTGACCCCTCAAAGCACCTTGTCCCCATGTTGATGGGGACAAGGGCCTCATCCCCACAACCCTGGCTGGTGGTTGTGGGGGTCCCCTTGTTAAAGGGGGCTTCCAGATTCTGATAAGCCCCCCGCCCGCAGACCCCCACAACCAACGGCCAGGGTTGTGGGATGAGGCCCTTGTCCTCATCAACATGGGGACAAGGTGCTTTGAGGGGTCACAGACCCCCAAAGCATCCTCCCAATGTTGAGGGTATGTGCATGTGGCCTGGTATGGTTCAGGAGGGGGGGCGCTCTCTCGTTCCCCCTCTTTTCCTTCGACCTGCCAGGTTGCGAGCTCGGATAAAGGGTCTGGTATGGATTTTTAGGGGGAACTCCATGCCATTTTTTTTACATTTGTGTGGAGTTCCCCTTAAAATCCATACCAGACCTGAAGGTTCTGGTATGAATATTTAGGAGGAACCCCACGTAATTTTTTTTTCATTTGACGTGGAGTTCCCCTTAATATCCATACCAGACCTGAAGGGCCTGGTAATTGAATTTGGGGGAACCCCACGCTTTTTTTAATCAATGACTTTCAATGACGTCTCTGTATTACGGGGAGCCGGCAATTCATTATAGCCGCAAGTGATTTTAAATGACTTTATTTCCTGCAGAAATGACACTTTGTGCAGGGACAGTTCTAAGCATGGGAAACATGCGCCCCTTTACAGGCATACTATAGACACCCCCCAGGTACGAAATTTAAAGGAATATTACACTTTTATTGTTTCACTTTAAGCATTATTAAAATCACTGCTCCCGAAAAAAACAGCCATTTTTAAAACTTGTGCCGTGCAAGTGTTGCTGTTTTTAACACTTTCTGCCTAGTCCTCTCCTAAAGGGGCGATATAACCCTAAGGTCAAGGTGAAGATGCTGTGTCCGTCAATGAACTTCAGAGAAAAGGATTTTACGGTGAGTACAAAAATTCTATTTTTGCATTGATACATGCAAAAATGTAAAAAAATCAATTTCTTCATCGGTTTAGGCCAATATATATTCTTCTACATATTTTTGGTAAAAAAAATCACAATAAGCATATGTTGATTGGTTTGTGCAAAAGTTATAGGGGATAGATTTATGGCATTATTTTTTTTTTATGAGGGATGGCGGCAATCAGCGGTTTTTAGTGGGACTGCAACATTGCGGTGAACAGATCAGACACTTTTGGTACATTTTTGAGACCATTGACATCTATACAGGGATCAGAGCCACTGATTACTGTATAAATGTCACTGGCAGGGAAGGGGTTAATACTAGGGGCGATCAAGGGGTTAAATGTGTTACCTAGGGAGTGTTTCTAACTGTATGGGGATGTGACTCACTGGGGGAGGAACAGATCGCTGTTCCTAATTATTAGGAACAGACAACCTGTTTCTCCTCTTCTGTCAGAACATGGATGTGTGTGTTTATATACACACATCCCTGTTCTGGTTCTCGCACCCACATCAGCATGCTATATCCCTTAAAGATGCCGACATACACCTATGGTGATTTGTTGGATTGTGTCGACCTGCTGCTGTATAATGATGGAGGCTGGTCGGCAAATGGTTAATTAAACCCTATTATATCATACAATTCTCTCTGCAAAAAAAAAAAAAAAAGCCTCATAATGACAAGATCCCGCCACAAGATTTGGGCTACATCATAACTTATCATAGATTTTTACAGTATTTACCTACTGTGTGCTCATAAAGTGCCTTGAAAAAGTATTCACACTCCTTGAAATGTTCCTTATTTTGTCATGTTACAACCAAAAACATAAATGTATTTCATTGAGATTTAATGTGATAGACCAACACAAAGTGGCACATAATTGTGAAGTGGAAGGAAAATGATCAATGGTTTTCAAAATGTTTTACAATTAAATATGTGAAAAGTGTGGCGTGCATTTATATTCAGCCCTCAATACTTTGTAGAACACTTTTTGCTGCAATTACAGCTGCAAGTCTTTTTGGGGATGTATCTAACAGCTTTGCACAGAGAGTGACATTTTTACCCGTTCCTTGCAAAATAGCTCAAGCTCTGTCAGATTGGATGGAGAGTGCCTGTGAACAGCAATTTTCAAGTCTTGCCACAGATTCTCAACTAGATTTGGGTCTGGACTTTGACTGGGCCATGCTGACACATGAATATGCTTTGATCCAAACCATTCCATTGTAGCTCTGCCTGTATGTTTAGGGTTGTCGTCCTGCTGGAAGGTGAACCTCCACCTCAGTCACAAGTCTTTTGCAGACTCTAGCAGATTTTCTTCTAAGATTTCCCTGTATTTGTCTCCATTCATCTTCCCATCAACCCTGGTCAGCTTCCCAGTCCCTGCTGAAGAAAAGCATCCCCACAACATGATGCTGCCACCACAATGTTTCATGGTGAGGATGGTGTGTTCAGGGTGTGCAGTGTTAGTTTTCCATCACACACAGCGTTTTGCTATTAGGCCAAAAAGTAAAATTTTGGTCTCATCTGAGCAGAGCACCTTCTTCCACATGTTTGCTGTGTCCCCCACACGGCTTCTCGCAAACTGCAAATGGGACTTTTTATGGCTTTCTTTCAACAATGGCTTTCTTTATGCCACTCTTCCATAAAGGCCAGATTTGTGGAGTGAACGACTAATAGTTGTCCTGTGGACAGATTATCCCATTTGAGCTGTGGATCTCTGCAGCTCCTCCAGAGTTACCATGGGCCTCTTGGCTGCTTCTCTGATTAAAGCTCTCCTTACCTGGTCTGTCAGTTTAGGTGGAAGGCCATGTCTTGGTAGGTTTGCAGTTGTTCCATACGCTTTTCATTTTTCGATGATGTATTTAACAGTGCTTTGTGAGAAATTCAAAGCTTGGCTTATTTTTTATAACCCAATCCTGCTTTAAACTTCTCCACAACTTTATTCTCAACCTGTCTCGTGTGTTTCTTGGCCTTCATGATGCTGTTTGTTCACTAAGGTTCTCCAACAAACATCTGAGGGCTTCACAGAACAGCTGCATTTATAGTGAGATTAAATTACTCACAGCGGAATTCTATTCACTAATTAGGTGACTTCTGAAGGCAATTGGTTCCACTAGATTTTAGTTAGGGGTATAAAAGTAAAGTGGCACGCCACACTTTTTTCACATATTTATTTGTAAAAAAAAAAAATTAAAATCATTCATTATTTTCCTTCCACTTCACAATTATGTGCCACATTGTGTTGGTCTATCACATAAAATCCCAACAAAATACATTTAGGTTTTTTGGTTGTAACATGGCAAAATGTGTAAAATGTCAAGGGGTAAGATTATTTTTTCAAGGCATTGTATTACAATATGTTAATAAGAAATAAGCATTTGTATTTATTATGCTGTCTGTTTCCTGAGCGTCATGAAAATCTTCATACCATTTTATTAACGTAATAATAAAATTTTACAGCAGGACCTTGTGAATTTTTCTTATGGGTGAAATTATCCTTGAAAAAAAATAATTTTTGCAGTATTGCAGTTACATATTTAAAGTGTATATCCGATATGCAAAATGCATATTTAAAGGTTTTATATTACATTTTAGTGATACAGTCTATATTGTGTTTACAGAAAAGGAATCACTTAGCTTTTTATTTACAGTAAGTGTGCAATTTACATGCTCAATGTACTACGCTAAGTGAATTTGCAGCATTTCATTTCAGAGGAGTAAACAGAGGTTAGCATGTATTGATCTATACATAACAGATATACATTACACAAATCACTTACTGCAATCATTATAGTTAACATGATGCCACTAATAACTGATGTTTTGTAGGGCAGATGCTCTGACAGAAGATGAACAGGAACATTGTAAACTGGACAACACTCAAGAGCCAGCTCAAATTAATGAGGCATTTTTATGAGGGTGTTAACACAGCAATTTTCTTCAAATGGAAGGATTTGTGAGTTGATACATATCCTGTATTTTTAAGGCCAGAATTAATAGGCAGTGAATGAGTAATTAAAGCAATGGACCCTTCAGCTACATCACTGGAGATGTAAAAAAGCGTGATTCTGAAAATGATAAACCCTCTAGTTCATTGAAGATGAAGACTATGATGGAAATCAAGTTGGACTTCAAAGGCTGCTGACTCCTCCATGAAAAAGCTTAATTTCTGCAGGTTTGTGCAGACCTTTTAAAACACATGTATATAAAAAATCTGGAGCAGATCAAAATAGTCCCTTTGTGAAATAAAAAGACAAACACCCAGCTCATCCAAGGCTTCTGATCCCACAATGCACTGCTCAATTGAATATATAATGAACAGATAGGAAGATGAAAGTGCTATTTTAGTACAATTTTACCACTATTTAAAGCCCCCCCCCCCCCCATCAACATGCTAATATAATGTAATAATAAAACCTTTCTACTTTTATTTCATTCCTCATTTTGGTCTCAGTGTTGCCATCAATGGGTAATTGCGCTTTTCTGTGCAACACAAGGAGATTATGGCTGATGAAACTGGTCGGTAAAGTGCTGTTCAAAGCTTCCTGAAAACATCACAGCACCCTACCTTAGAGTACCTCTCAAAAGCCCTCAGCTCTGCTGCAATCAGTGGGCTGGCTCTTGGAAGCAGTTATAAAAATATCAAAATGTCTTGATTGATAGATGTCAACTTAGGGGCACAGGAGTTTCCTGGAAGACTGTATAGGTAAAGTCCACATGTGACCCGAGCCTCCAAAATTGAAAGAACTGAAATTCAATGAATGAAAGGGTTGGGCCAGGGACCATTCATTTAAAGGGAAAGGGTTATGCCGCTTACACACGAGCGGAATGTCCGACCGAAAAAGTCTGGGTGTATGCCTCATCTAATTTTTTTTTTTCTCTAAAATTCTGATGGACCTAGAAATAGAACATGTTCTAAATATTTCCGACTGACAAAATTCCTATTGGGAAAACCACTCGTCTGTATGCTGTTCCAATGAACCAAAAACGACGCATGCTCTGAAGCAAGTACGAGACAGAAGCTATTGGCTACTGGCTATTGAACTTCCTTTTTCTAGTCCCGTCGTACCCACGCTACATTACCACATTCTTGATGATCGAACTTTGGTGTGATTGTGTTTACGCATGACAGTTTCAGTGAAATTCCATCGGAACTCCATAGGAAAAACCTTCAGAGTTTATTCCAACACAATATCAACCAAAAATCCGCAAAAAAACATAAAACAAATGTTATAAATTAAGTAGCAGTTCAGTGGGTAAAATAAGTAGTGGACCCAAGCAAATTATTTAAAAAACACCTATGATAAAAATTATAGATCCCTTGTTTCTTTGTAAGTGGGCAAACTTACAAAATCTGCAGGGGATCAAATAATAATTTTCCCCACTGTATACATCACAGTGATATTAACTATAGGTGTACAAGTGGTAATGGAGATTGCAAAGATAAGGTTCATATCCTGGCCATAGGTCCAGCGGAAGGAAGTAGTTTGACAGTAATAGCAGGGTTAGCCAATCATTTTTGTTTATGTCCTTTTAATTTTGAGTATAGAAATCAGTGTTAATTAGAATGAAACACAAGCAAAAATAGAAATGAGGAAAAAAGGAAAAGGGCTGGATTTTACTTGTGATGAGTACAGGGGTGGGGGTAGTCACATTTCTTCTCATGGTGTATGAGGAGGGAGGGGGTCAGCTAGGGAGGTTTGTGATGGATGAGGGGGTAAGGAAAGCCTGGAAAAAAAAGCATGAACTACAATTTTTTTTTAACAGTTAAAGGTTTATTGAATAAAGCACAGGGTTAATACAAAATGACACTCGGTATAACACAAATCTATCATGCCTAGGCCACAGTCAAAAATACAACAGATCATAGCACTATTCCCAAACAGTGCCAAATGTAAGTAGGAGAGTGTATACATACAGTTTCCCACAATAAAAGGTTAGTATCAGCAGCATCCCCGACATAAAACAAATAAAACTCAAAATGTCGCCCATCAATCAGGTGCACCAGAATAACACTTCACCCAAGGCTGTAAGTAAAGTGGGGGGGGGGGGGTGTGCATGGGGGAAAACAGAAGAAAGGGGATGGAAAAATGGAAAGGGGGGGATGGAGACAGAGAGGAAGAAATTAAGAGAAAAACGGCAAGTCAGGAGGAGAGAGCTACATGAGCCACAACCCAAGTCCCACCAAATTACACATCAAGTTCATCTGAACCATATGCATCAATCCAGGCAGACCATATCACATTTTTTTTACAGTTTCTACTCCCATAGGTTAACTTGTACAATGGTAAAACTGCATTTACTGTGTATTTCCAACTATGCACCAAACTATGCTTCCATTTCAGAGGAGCTCCCTGCATGCATAGTAGAGTAAAAAACAAATAGCTTCATACATCCAGTAGTTTCTATCTCTTCAATAATTACCAATAACATCATTCATGGATCAAGTTGCAGAGACAAGTCACAAAAATCATTCAGAGCATCAATCGATGATACCCAATAAGAGTGAATAGCTGGGCATTGCCACACCATATGAAAAAAGTTCCAGTAGAGGAGTAGCATTAGTAGTAGGTTTTAGAGGAGATATAGGTGTTTTAGCCCTGACAAATGAAGGTAAAGGGAAGACAGCAGTTTTCCCATCAACCTTGACATCTGCAAGAGCTCCACCGCATCTGGTTGTAGTGCAAGCGGTTCCAGAAATTAGGCCCGAATAGCATGCCTCAAGTAACAAAAGTACATATCACTGCGGTTGCAGTGATCGGAGAGGATATGTGGCTCCTCTACCTCCTGCTGGGCTGTGTGGGTGCTTTGAGGGGTTGCTCCATTAAAAGCCTTAAAGGAGAATATACATTGAGTGCTGGATACCTGCTGTCATTGTTTGAGTGATCTAAACGCACATCTAGCCTGACATGAGAGTGCTGGGCGTTGCAGCTGATGCTTTGAGGGGTTGCTCCATTAAAGCCTTAAAGGAGAATATACATTGATTGCTGGATACCTGCTGTCATTGTTTGAGTGATCTAAACGCACATCTAGCCTGGCACGAGAGTGCTGGGCGCCGCAGCTGGTGCTTTGAGGGGTTGCTCCATTAAAAGCCTTAAAGGAGAATATACATTGAGTGCTGGATACCTGCTGTCATCGTTTGAGCGATCTAAACGCACATCTAGCCTGACACGAGAGTGCTGGGCATTGCAGCTGATGCTTTGAGGGGTTGCTCCATTAAAGCCTTAAAGGAGAATATACATTGATTGCTGGATACCTGCTGTCATCGTTTGAGTGATCTAATCGCACATCTGGCCTGGCACGAGAGTGCTGGGCGCCGCAGCTGGTGAGTTCTCCAACTAGGGGGGCACGGTCACTGAGGGTGTATGGTGAAGGCTATACCAGTATTATATGGACACTGATAAGATTTGCACATGAAAAGGATTTAAATTTTTTTTTTTATGGACTATTGATTTCATCTATGTATTATTATTTTAAGACTGTCACATTGAGTCTTTTCACAAATATATATATTTTCCATTTTTTTTGAGATATTTTGTTGTGAGTAACACAATTTGTTGTTTGAGGGGTAACTTCAATTTGATTACTTTTACACTAATTTAGCGCTACAAGGTGATATTTTATGGTTATTTGGATGGGTTTAGCTACATTCACCTTCTTGTTTATTTATTCATACATTTAAGTAGCAGCTGGGAGAGGGGTTGTTGGCGCGGTGGTGATACACTTAGGTGGTAATTTTTGAGGTGTGTATCAAGTTTTTTAACAAAAGTACATAGAAGCAGGCAATGCAAACTTTTGTCACAGAACTGCAAAGGAAGAAAATATCCCATCGATGATAACATGCTTCAGAGCCACAATTCCCTTAGGCACCCATACCTGAGGTTCTGGAAGCTGAGAAGGATGCCGCAACTGAGGATTACCCCAAAAGAGGCACATGAGGAGAATAGGTTGCATTCTTCTTATAGACTTCTCTAGCTTGTACCATGTAACTAAGGGACGAACCCTATGCACATGGTAAACCAAGTTGCTCAATGCAGCATAGCACCCCAGAGGAGCTGCTTCCAATGTAACCATCGGATTGTGCATAGACTGGCTAAATCACCAACGTATTGTAACAAGTATGACTGCCCAGTAGTGAAGTTGAAAATTAGGCAGGGCTAAGCCCCCTTGGGAGAGGGGCAATTGAAGCATTGTCTATGCCAGTCTAGGAGTTTTACCTGTCCATATGAAGGAAATAATTATACCATCCAGCTAGAATTAACAAAATGTAACAGAAAAACAAAACACTAGTATACTAATAACAAGCCATAAAATAGAACATGTCATTTAGTGAACTGTGGAATGAACTGTGAATTATGATTAGTATCATAGTAGGTAGGGAACGAAAGAGAAAAGAAACAAAAAGGAATGCATAGCTTGAAAAAAGATACAGTCAAAAGGTACACATATTGATTTTCTATTTCAGGGCTACAATTATTTGACTGAGATTTTTTCCCTATCAACCCTTTTCAGTTTTAAACTATATTTGTGCCTGTATTCCATTTGCATTTTATTTTAAACTACAATTAAAGGCTCTGGAAAATCTAGTACTAGTTCATTTTGACACAGATGGAGAAATAGTAATTATGAAATATTTCATTTCTGGCAGTGATAATGATAAATTAAATTTAGTTTCCAAGTCAGAGCTCTATAATTTGCCCTTGCAAAGTGTAATTTTTTGGTGAAATTTAATATGTAGAAAGTATGTCTCCTTTATCCTGAACAGTTTTTCAGTCTATAAATACATATTGTTATAAATGTGTAGAGGTTTTTAAACATTTTTCATATTTTAACCAACTTCACCAACAGTTTACTTCATCTATAACACATATGTAATATTTTTTTTTAATCCAACCTCTTTTTAACATGTTCATCTGTAGACCTTTAATACTCGACCTGGTATGCATTTTGGGGGACCCCCATGCAATTTTATTTTAAATTTTTAGTTCGGGGTTTCCCTTAATATTCATACCAGACCCAAAGGGCCTGGTAATGGACTGGGAGGGGGGGGGCATACCATTTTTTTCAATGAATTTTGTCTATATGCAGAGACCCAACAATTAAATACAGCTGCAATCAGTTTTAAATTACTTTTTTCCTTTAGAAATCTTTCTGTGGTACTGTTCTAAACATGGGAAAACTGTGCACTGGCCCCTGGCACAACACGTAAAGGAATATTTCATTTTTATTGTTTCACTTTAAGCATTGTTAAAATCACTGCTCCTGAAAAAACTGACATTTTTTGAAAACTTTTTTTCCCTTTCGTTCATTGACGGACACAGCATCTTCATCTTGACCTTAGGGTTATATCGCCTCTTTAGGGGAGGACTAGGCAGAAAGTGTTAAAAACAGCAACACTGGCACAGTACCGCCCAGGGGGCTGTCCTACTGGCTATAACCCCTCACACTGCATCCAGCAGCTCAGTTTGTTTCTGCCTAGTGTAGGAGAAGGATCTGGCTCCTGGTGGGACCATTGGTCCTGGGAATTTTTTTCTTTTTTTATGCATTTTTGATTCCTGTGGTCTACAATCAACAGCTAGTCCCTCAATGAACTTCAGAGAAAAGGATTTCGTGGTGATTACAAATATCCTATTTTTGCATTAATACATGTCCCCTGGGGCAGGACCCAGGTCCCCAAACACTTTTTATGGCAATAACATGCATATAAGCCTTTAAAATTTGCAGTTTTGATTTTTCATGTTCGTGTCCCATAGACTTTAACAGCGTTTGCGCGTTCTTCTGAATTTTTTGCCTGTTCGGATGTTCTGGTGCAAACCGAAATGAGGTTTGTTCGGCTCATCCTTAACCACTTGCTTACTGGGCACTTAAACACCCTTCCTGCCCAGACCAATTTTAAGCTTTTGGTGCTCTCACACTTTGAATGACAATTACTCAGTCATGCAACACTGTACCCCAATGAATTTTTTTCCTTTTTTTCCCACAAATAGAGCTTTCTTTTGGTGGTATTTGATCACCTCTGGGGTTTTTATTTTTTGCGCTATAAATGAAAAAAGACCAAAAATTTTGAAAAAAAAAACGCATATTTCTTTGTTTCTGTGACAAAATTATGCAAATTATTAATTTTTCATCATAAATTTTGCCCACAATTTATACTGCTACATATCTTTGGTAAAAATAACCCAAATTAGTCGATATTATTTGGTCTTTGAGAGAGTTAGAGAGTCTACAAGATGTGGTGCGAATCGCACAAAATTGATCACATCTGATGTACTGGTGGTCTATCTCACTTCTTGCGACCCGAACAAGCCAGGAAGGTACAAATACCCCCCAAATGACCCCTTTTTGGAAAGTAGACATTCCAAGGTATTTAGTAAGAGGCATGGTGAGCTTTTTGATGTCATTTTTTCCCACAATTCTTTGCAAAATTAAGATTTTTTTCCCACAAAATTGTCATTGTAATAGGTTATTTCTCCCACGTGGCATGTGTATACCACAAATGACACCCCCAAAAAAATTCTGCTACTCCTCCTGAGTATTACAATACCACATGTGTGGGACTTTTTCCCAGCCTGGCCACATAGAGAGGCCCAACATGCAGGGAGTGCCGTCACATGTTCTAGGAGCATAAATTACACATCTAACTTGTTGACTACCTATTACACTTTTGAAGGCCCTGGAGCACCAGGACAATGACACGTGGCACTGATGACAGATGGCACTGATACGTGGCACTGATGACACTTGGCACTGATGAAAGATGGCACTAATATGTGGCACTGATGACATATGGCACTAATATGTGGCACTGATGACAGATGGCACTAATACGTGGCACTGATGACAGATGGCACTAATACGTGGCACTAATATGTGGCACCGATGAGAGATGACACTAATACGTGGCACCAATGACGTGTGACACTGATAACAGATGGCACTGACAAGTGGCATTGATGACACGTGACACTGACAACTGATGGCACGTGACACTGACAGGTGGCACTGATGACAAATGGCACTGATACGTGGCACTGATGACAGATTGCACTAATATGTGGCCCTTATGGCAGATGGCACTGATGACAGATGGCACTGATACGTGGCACTGGTGACAGATGGCACTGACAACATGTGGCACTGGGGACAGATAGCACTAACAGGTGGCACTGGGAACAGATAGCACTAACAGGTGGCACTGGGGGCAGGTGTCTCTGGGGAGGATGGCACTGGGGAGGATGGCACTGGGGTGAGGATGGCACTGGGGGGGAGGATGGCACTGGGGGAGGATTCACTGGGGGAGGATGGCACTTTTTTTTTTAACTTACGGCCGCTGCAGCCGTTGATCTCTCCCTTGGCCTGTTAGTAGGCCCTGAGGACAGGGTTGATGACCACTAGTCTATAGGATACCAGAATAAGAGAGTCTTTATTTGGCCATTAACCGCTTGCTGACTGGCTCACGTCGATATGCGTTGGCAGAAGGGCACGTACAGGCAGATTAATGTACCTGTACATTGCCCTTTAAGAAGTGGTTTGCGGGCGCACACACACCACTGCGACCTTTGTGAGTGTGATCGTGGGTCTCACATAGCCCCGCCCCACACAGTTAGAAACACTCCCTAGGACACACTTAACGCCTACAACACCACCTAGTGGTAAACCCTTCGCTGCCAGTCACATTTACACAGTAATCAATGCACTGAGCACTGTATAAATGTGAATGGTACCAACATCACGCCAAAAGTGTCCGATCTGTCTGCCATAATGTCGCAGTCATGATAAAAAACGTTGATCACTGCCATTACTAGTAAAAAAAATTATTAATAAAAATGCCATAAAACTATCCCCTATTTTGTAGACGCTGTAACTTTTGCGCAAACCAATCAATAAACACTTATTGCATTTTTTTTAACAAAAATATGTAGAAGAATAAGTATCGGCCTAAACTGAGGAAAAAAAAAACATTTCTAAATATTTTTGGGGTATATTATAGCAATTTTTCAAAATTTACCCTTTTTTTGTTTATAGCGCAAAAAAAAAAAAAACGCAGAGGTGATCAAATACCACCAAAAGTAAGCTCTGTTTGTGGGGAAAAAAGGACGTCAATATTTTTGGGAGCCACGTTGCACAACCACAAAATTGTCAGTTAAAGCGATGTAGTGCCGAATCGCAAAAAAAAAAAGTGCTCTGGTCTTTGGGCAGCCAAATGGTCCAGGGCTTAAGTGGTTAATAGAGATGAGCTTCGAGTTCGAGTCAAACTCATGTTCGACTCGAACAGTGCCTTTTAGCGTGTTCAGCGAACAGTGAACAATTTGGGTTGTTCGCGGCAAATTCGAAAAGCCGGAACAAGTCTATGGGAGAAATCTAACGTGCTAATTTTAAAGGCTAATATGCAAGTTACTGTCCTAAAAAGTGTTTGGGGACCTGGGTCCTGCCCCAGGGGACATGGATCAATGCAAAAAAAAGTTTTAAAAACGGATGTTTTTTCAGGAGCAGTGATTTTAATAATGATTAAAGTGAAACAATAAAAGTGTAATATTCCTTTAAATTTCGTGCCTGGGGGGGTGTCTATAGTATGCCTGTGAATGGGGCGCATGTTTCCTTTGCTTAGAACTGTCCCTGCATAAAGTGTCATTTCTGCAGGAAAAAAAGTCTTTTAAAATCACTTGCGGCTATATGAATTGTTGGCTCCCGTAATACAGAGAACACTCAATGACTGTTCTCTGTATTACAGGAGCCGACAATTCATTTATTGATGAAAAAAAAAAAGCGTGGGGTTCCCCTAAATTCAATTACCAGGCCCTTCAGGTCTGGTATGGATATTAAGGGGAACCCAGGTTTCCGTTACATCAGAGGGCGGCGGGGTCACCCATACGTCATTGGAGAACCCCTGGCTTCCCTCTCTAGCATCAGAGGGGCGGGGTCAGGTGACGGGTGGCCCCGCTCTCCTAATATAAGAAACATCAGCGCTGGGATCTCCGCAGTGTCTCCTCAGTGGACACAGAAGACGGATGCATGGATGGACTGCGCTGGACTGAAAATCACCCGTCGCTGGATCAGATCAGCCATCGCTGGACCCCGGAGAGATGATCATCCGTCGCTGGATAGCAAGAGTGGATTAGCACCGCTGGAATTTATTCTTTTTTTTTATTTTTTTTATTTTTAATAAAGGGATTTTTCAAAAGTGTGTTTGTCTTATTTAACAATTTTTTACACTTTCTTTGTGAAATGATAGGGGTACTTTTGTACCCCCTTACCATTTCAAACAGGGGGATGTAAAGGGGACTTCCAGATTTTGATTACACCCCCGCCCACAGACCCCCACAACCACCGTCCAGGGTTGTGGGGATAAGGCCCTTGTCCCCATCAACATGGGGACATGGTGCTTTGAGGGGTCACAGACCCCCAAAGCATCCTCCCAATGTTGAGAGCATGTGGCCTGGTACAGTTCGGGGGGACGCTCTCTCGTTCCCCCCCTCTTTTCCTGTGGCTTGCCAGGTTTGCGTGCTCGGATAAAGGGTCTGGTATGGATTTTTAGTGGGACCCCACGTCCCACATGTCCAATGTGTCCAATTTAAACCAGGGTTTAATACTATAATAAAATCTCCCAGCCAAATCAACTCCACAGTAAGAGAACATGAAGACCACCCCCCTCATGCACAACTTACATATTAAAGGAAAGGGGCATAGAAGGCCAATATCACCAGTGGGAGCCGCAAATAATGTACCATAGGAAAACCTATTGTCCCTGCTGGTTCAACTGCATATGATGTAACAAAAAATGAACAAATGCAAGTATAAAAATAGAAACCCCCCAAGAGGAGGATGTATGGGTTGCATGATAATCCCAGCTCATCCATGATTTACTGGGGGAGTATTGGGTCACATCAGTCTTTCACGTCTTAAGGAAAGAAAGAATAGGGGAGTGCTTAACTTGGTGACCCCTGCCTCTAACATTCCACCTAATAAATATAAGAAATCCCAAAGCACATTCGAATATAAGATGAACAAATATGTATTCACCTAAAAATAGACCTTAAGAAGGCTTCCGTTTTCGGCGCTTCATGGTTCGGAGGCAAGAGCTCCATACTCCTGCTGACCCCACTGCTAAATACATATAAAAAAACACCCCAGGAGCTCCTACCACTGTCGGCCCAACTGCTGACACACCAGGGAGCCTCTATGAACTGTTTTGTAGATTGCTCCCAGGCCCATTCATATGACAGATCAGTCAGAACCTTCCTAGTGGCCAGCAGACATCACTATGGCCGACACAGCAACTGCAGGCAGGCACACAGAGGAGAGCTCACCCCTCCCATCTAGCTCAGACACACAGTGCATGGCTGCAGCTCTTGCAAAATCTACTGATCTAACCTATGCCCGCATTGCTGAAGCAGGAGCTGCAATTCTCACACCCACCATAGGTGTGGAATCTACTGTTTCCCAAGGCATTACCAAGCTCTACATGGAACTTGGAGCACACTCATACAGGAATCAGAGCAGAAAGTATCCTTTCTTGAAGAGGAGATTAAACAAACTGCCAATGATGTACTGCACATACACACAGGGAGGCCCCACAATTTCTGCAAGATAAAATTTACTATTTGGAAAATAGCTCTAGGAGGAACAGCAAACAAATTATTGGTCTAGTGTCTAGTGGAACGAGCACACAGAATAGGACCCACTACTGAAAATTGGAAATCTCCAAGATCGGTCATCGTTCGCTACTTGAATTATGCTGCAAAATAGCTATACTATAGATACTATATGGAAGTTACCTGCAAACGTAAACCTCTTTTGGTCTGTACTGCTTTATTTCAACAATGTATGAAATCAACATATCAAATTCACCTATTTTGCTGTCTTTCACCGCACAATGCCAGAGGGTGAGTGGCTGACATTTCACTCACCCTCAGAAGTGGAACAGTTCCTAACCTCTTCCAACTTACACTCTGAGGAAATATACCTGTTATTTCATTTTTTACTGCTTAATATCTTTTTTATTTTTTAGTAAATGCAAACATTCCTTTTCTTTTACTCCTACTTTACCTCTGTACAATTTTGTGAGTATCAAGCCTCGTACACATGATCCAATTGTTGGCAGGGGATTGTCTGTTGACAGACTGTTGTCCTAAAATCTGACCATTAGTACGCTCCTTCTGACATTTGCTGTCCAACTTTTGGCCAACAAATATTAGATGGCAGGCTAGTAAATTTTCGGCTGACAATGGTCTATTGTCTGATTTTTGTATTGTCAGTACACAAGTCCATCACACAAAAGTCAAAAATACAAACACGCATGCTCGGAATCAATGCTCCCCAAACACAAAATGAGCAGAAGGGGCCCAAAGGGTGGCGCTCAAGAGCTGAAATTCCTCTTAGTACATCACATTGGTGTCTGTTGGTCGACAATTGTGTACCATTAGTATGCAAGACAAGTTCCTGGCACACGTCCTTTGGACAAAAATCAGACCCTTGGTTGGCCAAATATTGGATCATGTGTACGAGGCTTAAGTATATGTTTTGTGAACTTTAAAAAAAAAAAAAAAATCCTTGAAAGCGTAGGGCACAGATTTACAACCGATGTGCAGCAGCATTTTTGTCCATCACAGCAGCATTAATGATATATTTCCCAAAATGATCCACAGTCGCCAGCCCCCAGCAGATATTATGTTCATTTAAAAGGTAGTATCTCCCAAGCTAGGAGAACCGTTAAACTGAGTGGGCTCCTAAGTGAACACAGTACTCCACATAAAAAAAAAAAAAAAAAAAAACTTAAATAAGATATGAAACAGATTTCTTTGTGTATCATGATGTTACATTAAAAAGTTTACTTTTCAAAGTTTGCATAATTAAATATAACACACTTTTGCAAATGTACTCATGCTGGAAGTATACCAACCAGTGCAGTCTGTGCTAAATCTTCACCAGTCATAATGCAACTACTCATCCCTTTTTCACGTACTATGTATGTTCAAAAAACTAATAATTTGAAAGACATCTCTAATGGTAAATCACAAGTGTACAATTTCAATATTTTGTTTTCCTTATCCGGCATTTAGAAACATCATTGCATTGAAATTATTTAGTCTTCAGAGTTAATAGTGACTAGCCAAAATATGGAGAGTGTTTTAAACACTACTATGGGTTTATTACAATCATTCCAATTTATACAGTATAACTCAGTAATATAAGCACTCTAAAAACAAATCTTCATAGGCAATGCACTGAACTAAATACATGATGGAACAACAAGATATGTTCATGTTTCAGCTCACATCTACTTCTAGTATTTTATAATTTCCTAATCTGTTGCAGAAACATTAACAACGTATTGGTACAGAGAAAACCATCTGTGCATCGTCTGTAAGCTGGAGTTCATTGCCTGTTCTACATACCCAAATGCAGGTCCAGTGCCAGGATGCTGCCCTCATCTTCATTATAACACAAAATATGTTGAAAAAAATTGTATGAAATTGTATAAAATTGTATAAAACTCACCTACTACCATCTGACCTGTCAGATGCCCATTCTGGTTCCTTGCATTAACTGTCACATTTCTATCAGACTGTAATACCAGAGGACTGTCCTGCAAAATAGAATAAAGAGAAGATTTCAATGTAGAATAAATAAAACATTTGCATTTATACTAATGTGTACTGAGTGTAAAGTAATACATAAAACAATGATAGACAAGCAAATAAACATAAAAAGTGGTGTAACACTGTCCATCACTGCTGCCTATTATCACAGACATCACTCAAGAGAAGGGGGCACGGACTAGGGAATTGTAATTGGGTTGATATGGAAAGCATGTAAAATCCTGTAAGTATTGTCACACATTTGGTTTATGATATTTGAGGATCAGCAGAAAAAAATACCTTTTATTCAGTATACTTGTGCATGTTCCCTGCATCCAAAGATTGTTCTATTTAGTATTGGATTGTTCACCAAGCTCCTCACAATTATTTGCTGTAATATTTGGAAATATTTCTTTCTAAGTTATTTTGCAATTTTTCTTAGAGCTTTTGGGGAGGTGGTGAGCAGAGATTGACACACAGTACCACTGATCTTGTTTCTCAACTCTAGGGCATATCAGCAATTCATTTACTGTAGCTATTTTAAGAGTCTTATTGCCTTTCCAATGTCTCTTCTGAAACTTTGGACCCTGGTCTAAGTACATTGAAGAAAAGGCACATGGGTCTAGTGTCAGAAATGTCTTAGGATCAGTCCTAGATGCAGTCTAGGACTGGTACCTGCAGCCTCAGCCTTGCATGCAGTGTCTTTTCCACTGACCAGAGCTATCCTCTGATGCAGAGCACTGCTGATTCACCTATGATGTAAAAAGCACTTTCACATCAGATACAGAGCTATTAGCCGATTCAAGACAATGCTGCAGAAGGAGCTAGAAACAGTAGCGAACACATTCATCACATGTCTCACTGAAGTACTGAATTATTTAAACACTTTATAAGTCAGAGTTCAATCATTTTTATTTACACTTGCTCCAGAAACAAATCAACCTCTTTATTGGACCTTTTGAAATATCCAGTGCCCCCTTTGTGCACATAGATAATGCTTGGGTTTCTCCAGTATAGGAACATATTACAAAATTGCACTGACTTCACAACTCACAACCCTAGATCATTCCTCTGGTGGTCTCACCATTGTTTCAGCAGTTTCTGAGCATGTCTTCTTAAATTCTTTGGGATCTCCCAGACTCATATCATTTGAATATTTTGGTGCCCAAAGTCCCCTTTCTTTTGCCCAGAAATGGGAGCAGAACATCAGTCACTAAACAAAACTGAAGGATTGGGGGAAACTCTGGTCCAAGATAGTGAATGTTCCTTTAATATGACTATTTTGGATAAGGCTTACAAGGTTGTCTTTTGGTGTACTGAGTACCTGAGAATACCTCATGCTGTCTTGCATTACAACAGATGTTTCAGGGGCTGCAGTCAGCGTGGCAAGTTATTGCATGTTTGGCGGTCCTACCCAAAACTGAAATTGTTCCAATCCAAACAAAGGACCCACATAATTCCAGGTCTGGAAGCAACCTACTGTTCTTTTGAAATAAATTAAGAAATGTAGGAATATGATGCTAGTAAATGATAAACTGTCTGATATTCTCAATGATTTGCAAGATACATTTCTCAAAGTACGGGACCCATAGTTTAACTATGTCTTCCTATCTCTGAATATTTCTAGTCTGAGATAACTATAGCTCTTTAAATTGCCTTCAGGTTTGTGGAATAGACATTTTGTATGCAACAGAAATTCCAGGGGAGTAATACAGAGGTCAGTCTCCTTTTATATATATTTTTTTATGTACAGGTTTTGAGGGAGTGTATTAGATTTCTCAATGTAAGTTTCAGATGTCTCTTGGCTATATCCCTTTTTTTTTTTTTTAATCCCACCCAGACTCTTCATGTGGATATTTCTTGCAGTAATGTCAAAACTGATTTACTTTAATTCATGGCCTGATATAATAGATACCTTTCAAGAGTCCACCAAAAGCAGCTGAACAGACCACCAATGTCACCTGGTGTACTCAGTTCAAAAATTCAAGAAAATGTCCACAGCTTCAGGAACAGTTATAAAAGGTGACTATTATCCTGCAAATTCGTTTCCAAGCCTCTTACCAGATTGCTAATCCACTTATGCCAAATGGGTCCAATAAACTTTGAAAATCAGAAGATTATGACACACAGTTGGTGATTTTGGCAGTTTATTCAGCCCATTTAGCATAAGTAGATAGGAAATCAGGTAAGAGGCTTGGGAAGTCATCTGCAGGATAATACTCACCTTTTGTAAATGTTCATGAAACACTGGGCTTTCTCTAAAATGTTTGATATAATAGATAACAGAATATTTTATGTAAAAGGAAGATGGAAAACTGCATTCTGAGATTGTAGATAGCAGCTGGCACTCACTAGACAAATAATGAAAACAGGCAAAAAATAAATAATAATGCAGCGCTCATAATGTATACAAATGTGAAGAAATAATAACATGCAATGAACAAGTATTGAATCAACTATTGTGACAATTAAGTCATCAAACTAGTATAATGCATACAACTTGCAAAATATAAAGTCCATCAACAAAATAAAATCTTTGCAGCAATCAATAACACCAAACGTTCATGAATGCATTAACATTCAATAAAATTCAATGGGAGTTCAATAGAAAATAGTCCACCAGGAAATTTAAATCCTTGAAGTGAAGATGAAGACATCCATGTGAAAGCACAATAGAAAACATTTCTCGTGTATTGTGCGATCCACCACCATAGAGTAAAATGAGCATGCTTATCAGAAAATGCTGACTCATATACTGGTGTGTATTGAGTCAAACACGCATTCGCGACTTGATATCTCAACCTTGTCCAGCTGTATCAGATGGATGGTCTGTGGTCCCCCTGTCACCGATTGAACGGAGAGTTGTTTTATACAGTTTTACACTATGTTTGGCCATTTATTCCCTACATATATGTTTGGGAGAGGCCCTTCTTATTGATGTCCACTGTACATTGGGAGCCTGTTTGTTTAAAGTGGAACCTCTCCATTCAATTTGTGATACAGCTGGACAAGGTTGAGGTATCACCTCACTATCGCTTATTTGATTCAATATGCAGTACACCAGTATATGAGTCCACATTTTCTGGTAAGCATGCTCATTTTACACTGTGGGGGTGGATCGCACAACAAGTGTTTTTCTATTGTGCTTTCACATGGGTATGTGCATCTTTACTTCAAGGATTTAAATTTCCTGGCAGACTATTTTCTATTGAACTCCCATTGAATTTTATTGAATGTTCATGCATTCATGATCTTTTGGTGTTATTGATTACAGCACAGATTTTTTTACCGTTATATTTTGTTGATGGACTTTATATTTTGCAAGTTTTATGCATTATACTAGTTCAATGACTTTATTGTCACAATAATTGATCTAATACTTGTTCATTGAACGTTATTATTGCTTCACATTTGTATACATTATGAGCGCTGCATTATTATTTATTGATTATTCTATGTGCCTGAGATGAAACCTCTCTTGTTTAAGATATGTGGAACAGTCCATTAAAGTGATTGTAAAGTGTGTTTTTTTAAAATATAGGAACAAGTAAAATAATGCAAAATGTGACAAACAGCCGCATCTGGCACCCAAAGTGTATCTGGCACCCAAAGCAAATCATTTTTTATACCCCTAAGCATTATACAAAAAAATATTTTCAGTAATGATTATGAATTAAAATGAATAAAAATAATGTCTCAGCCTCTCTACTCAACACACCCAAGGCCTATGTGGGCCTTGCAGTTCCTGACCTTGATAAGTACTACAAAGCAATACATTTGGATCAAACCAAAAGGCTATGGGACATGTCCTCATTGCAATCTTGGACCCTTATCGAAGCAAATGCCTTTGCCCAAACACCTTAAATTTTATTGTCTGCCATCTAACTGGGATACCATTCTCTGCGCTCCTTCCTCTCAACGGTTAACCAACTCCCATTATCAGCCTTGTCATTCTTATCACCAGACCTTCCACTTCAGAACTGATCCTCATAGGGTCTTCGAAAGATTGGAGACCTGTTCCAACACAACCAACATTTTCTCCAAATTAAGGACTGTTTTGCCATCTCCAATAAGGACTTCTATATGTACTTAAGGCTCCATCATATTCTTACCACCATCTCAACCTCACACAACACTTGGACTAAGGACATCCTACAATTCCTTACCGCAACCAACAACAAAACTTGTGGCATATCCTATCTTTATGGCCTGCAAACAAAACCAAATGTAGAGGAACACATCCCAACTATAAACTACTGGGAATCCAAGCTACAAATCCAGATCCCTCCCCCCTATCTGGTACCGAGCACTTCACTCATCCACCATGTACTGTAAAAACATTTCCCACTGGGAAACCTCAAGGAAAATTTTATATAGGTGGTACTATACTTCTGTGAAATTGGCTCAAATGTTTCCGACCCATGCTAGCAAATGCTGGAGAAATTGTGACATGGATGGACATATTTTCCCTATTTGGTGGGCATGTCCATCTATAGGCGATTTCTGGACAAACATCTTCACACTTATTCAGGATGTTCCTAACCTACCCATTGAGCTAACCCCACAAATGGCTCTCTTCGGACTAGGTCTTGGCCCTCAAAATTTCACCCCATTATTACACACATACTCATTGCTGCCCAGTTATCTATTGCTGCACTGTAAATGGCTCTGTCCACCTACTTTCCATATCACCACTGATATCCTCAAAGTCCACCTAACTAATATCTGTTTGCAAAGTCACAGCTGACACTTGATCAATTCTATCACCACTGGTAGCTCTGGCTATCAGATCATAGAGCTCTTCCTGGTCCTTGACCAAATTATCAGGTGTCAACTGTGACGGTCCATCTCCTGGAATGAACTGAGCCTTTTGAGCTTGACTACTGATAAGCTTATTATGCTACTTCACCTTATACTACTGAGCACTTGCTTGCTCATCATCTATCTCCTTTCTTCTTCCCCTTTTACTTCTTCTGCCCTTACTTACTCCTTCCTCTTTTTTTATGCTCTCCTCTTTGGGAGCATACAAGGGGTCAGTACTACACATGTTGGTATACGCCTAGTACTGTAACCCCTAACTTTAATGTTGATGTTAATTTAAATAAAATAAAAATAAATAATGTCCCAAAAAGAAACACAAACTGTGAAAACTGTAAAGTCTCCTGCATTGGTAAACAGTAGATAAATGCTGTTTTACATTGGTGATCAGTGGAGGAATACCAACTTACATTAGTGGTCAGTGTAGTAAGTACATTAGTGGTCAGTGGAGAAGAACCTCACCTTAATAACCATTAGATAAATGCTCCTGGTCAGTGGAAGAATGTCGACTCGACAAATTTCAAATTGAAGGAGGTTTGGCTTAGTGAATGTGGTGAAGTTTCACTTTGCGAAGAATACCCAAAAACATAGAAGGAAAGAAAAATAAAGCATGTTTCCTCAAACATGCTTGGATAATGGACGTAAGCAAAGCTTTACCTCATTCCCTAAACTCTGGGTCAAATTCTCTTGCAAAATGTCTTCTTAGCAAATCAACCCCTTTGTCTCTAGTATGTTTCTGCCTACTATAAAACAATATATATATATATATATATATATATATATATATATATATATATATATATATATATATATATATATATATATAAAATAGGTGCAGCGCTGGAAAATGTCCGTAGATCCTTTCTGATCATCAATAGAAAATGTATGTATAAGGTCCATGTGGTACAGCAGAAAATCGTATGGGAGAAATTCACCACCACTGGCACCCAGTCACACTGCCTCTTACCCTCCTCTTTGGACCCTTATTACAGGGTTCAAATAAGCATTGCATGGAAGAGGGAAACCTCAAACAGCCATAGACCCCGGGACACCTGCAAATATAGCAGACTGGAAGCAGGATATATAGCACTTTCCTCATTTGATCCCCAATGAGAACGAGCCACGCACTGCCCTAAAAGAGGCAGATGATGCAAATCCCAACGTGCTGCATCCTGAAATTTATGTCCCATAAGAACATACCCTATATGGCCCCCCCAACTTCAGTTCTCTCCTGCATTCCTAGATATTTACTGGTCATACCTGTGAACAAATCATATTTCTACCTTAATTGGTTTAGAGACACTACCGGAGTGCAGGGGACCTCTTATAGTTCACCTACGATTTCCCTGGTCCTGGATCTAGGATCCACTTGAATCCCTTACACTACATAGTCCGGAACAGTGCTCTCCCTTTTATGGTTTCAACTTTTTATAATTAAATATACGTATCCAGCAATTGTTTTTTTTTCTTCTCAGCTACAAAGTGTTGTTTCTCATAACATGCCTTAAACACTGATCAGCGGGCCTTCCCCAGGGGGATATCGGCTGATCTCTCCTGGGGGATGCACACGCTATATGGGGTTTGCCCAACAGTAACCCGCTTCCAGGCTTAGAAGAGTTCCTTTCCACTCTTAACTTCTTCATGGAGGGCACCTTAACTTTGGGTGGTGACTTTAATCTGACCCTAGACGCTCAAAGAGAATCCTCCGGGTACTCTTCTTCTTTATCCAGGAAAGATAGACATCACCTTAAAGACGTTTTCCATACTCACCAGTTGATTGACATCTGGGGGATTTTTTATCCGCAGGAGAGGGATTTTACCTTCTACTCCTCTTCGCATGGCTCTTACTCCAGGATCAATTTTTTTTTTGTTTAGACACTCGACCATTCCCCTAGTCTCTACAGGGGGAATTGGCCATATTGCTTTATCTGACCATGCGTTGATTTTCCTAGACTTAGCCATACAAAACTCTCAACCTAAAATGCAGAACTGGTGACTCAATGAGGCTTTTCTAAAAGACCCCACCATAGCAGCAGATGTGTTACAAGCACTCTCTACATTCTTCGCCAACAACCTTGACTCAGTGGATAATCCACTGTCTGTGTGGGCTGCTCACAAGTGTTTTATTCGCAGGATCCTGATATAACACGGCCATTTAACCAAGCAGAAAAGAGCAAAAATGCAACCCCAATATCAAAGTCTTTTTGATACAGGACAGGGAGTACAAGGATGAAGCATTTGCAGACAACATATTTCTTTCCCTGACCTCCCCATGTATCTCTCTCCCTAACCTACTGAAAGACATAGAAAACTTTGGGACTTTATCACACCTTAAGATCACCTATACTAAATCACATGCACTGAATATCTCCCTCACAAAAAAAAGATGTAGAATGTTATCAGAGTTCCTTCCCATTCCTTTGGAACAAGAAGGCTATCACATATCTGGGGATTAAAATCACGGCCAAATTAGCTGACTTGTATAATGTGAATTTCCTGGTAGCTCTAAAAAGAGCCCAACATGACCTAAAAGACTGGGGAAACCTCAATGTCTCGTAGTTTGGCCTCTCTGCCCTTATAAAAATGATAATCTTGCCATGCCTTCTATACCTTATACAGTGTATTCTGATTAACCTACTGGCCTCTTTCTTTGCGATATACAAGAAGGCATGCTCCTTGTTTATATGGAGAAACTCCCCTCCCCGCATTAAGTATATTCGACTCGTACGCTTAAAAACTAGAGGTGGTATTGGTCTGCCGGATCTTTACAAATATTATCAAGCAAGCCATCTTATGCGATTAGTAGACTGGAACATCCATGAGGCTGGGAAGGTCTGGGTGTTCTTGGAAAAATCACTCACGAGATTCCCTCTTGGATCTTTACCCTGGATACTACCCTGCCATTGGCCACCAGAGATCATGATACACCCTCTCATTCACCCATCTTTCTGGGCCTTTGGGCGAGCAACAAAAAATGTAACATTCTCCTCGATCCCTGGACCCCTAACTACATTTAGAGGTAACCCCAATTTTATACCGGGGGTCTCCAACTCTTCTAAGTCAGGAATGGCCTCACGACAAAATACTAGCGCATCAATTTTTCTCTCGTGGATCCCCTCGCTCCTACGAGGACTTGGTATCCATGTCCCTTACCAATTCCTTTCTGTTCTGGACATACAGACAGATACGACACTTCCTCTCCTCTCAGGCCTCGACAGTAACATTGATGAGACAATTGACGCCCTTTAAATCATTATTTACGAGATCTCCCCCACAAAGACACTTGATTTATTCCATATATAGCATACTCATAGATGACTCCCCTAGCACCCCAGACTCAGCACGTATAGCATGTGAATCTGATCTTCAGATTTCCCTCACTGACGATGATTGGGCCCGCATTAATGATTACACCCACAAGGGCTCCCTTAATGTTGCCATTCAGGAAAATTGCTACAAAATTGTAACACATTGGTACAGGACCCCAGCACTCTTACACAAATTTTCCCCATCTATCCCAGATACATGCTGGCACTGTGGCAGAGCAAAGGGAACCATGCTCCACATTTGGTGGGACTGTAAATCACTTCAGCCATTCTGGAAGGAGGTACATGAGCTTATTGTGCATATCACTATGTGCACCTTGGATTACAGCACAGTACCTTCTACACCATACACATCTAACCAGAACTGAAAAAAGTGCGAAAATTTTGAGAAAAAAAAACACTTTTTTTAGTTTCTATGATACAATTTTGCAAATAAGTAATTTTTGTTGATAAATAAGGCACAACATGTGTACTGCTAAATCTCTTTGGTAAAAATAACCCAAATTAGTGGATATTTAGTCTCTTTGAAAGTTATAGACTACAAGCTATGGTGCAAATCATTGAAAATTGATCACATCTGATTACACCTGATGCACTGACAGCCTATCTCATTTCTTGAGGCTCTGAAATGTCAGGAAAGTACAAATACCCCCCAAATGACCCCTTTTTGAAAAGTAGACAGTCCGAGGTATTTAGCAAGAGGCATGGTGAGTTTTTTGAAGTTGTAATTTTTTCACACAATTCTTGGGAAAAAGAAGAATGTTTTTCTTTTTTTTCTTTTTTACAAAATTGTCATAAGAAATTATTTCTCACACACAGCATATGCATACTTCCAATTACACCCCAAAATACATTCTGCAACTCTTCCCGAGCATGGCGATACCACATGTGTGGGACTTTTACACAGGCTGGCCACACAGAGAGGTCCAACATGCAGGGAGCACCGTCAGGAGTTCTAAGGCCGCGTACACGCGGGCGGACTGTTCGCCCAACTTAGTCCGCTGAACAGTGTTTCAGCGGACAGTCCGCTCGTGTGTGGGCTTCAGCGGACTGTTTCAGCGGACAGTCTGACGAACAAAATCTTACGGAATTTCCATAAGACAGTCCGTTCAAACTTGGTTTTGTCCGTCCAAACTTGGTTTCAGCGGACAGTCCGCTCGTGTGTAGGCAAGTTGGACGGACTAAGTATCGCGCATGCTCAGAAAGGGTTTACACGGCCGAAGGTTGCATTGCAGTGTATAGGACGTCGTTTTTCTAGTCCCGTCATACGTGCTGTACACGTCATCATGCACGTTTTCAGCGGACTGTTCGTTCATCGTGTGTGGTCAAGTCCGTTCATGCTAATTTTGAACGGACTGTTTGTCGGATTGTTTGACGAACTTAGTTGGGCGAACAGTCCGCCCGTGTGTACGCGGCCTTAGAGCATAAATGACACCTCTAATTTCCTAATGACCTATTACATTTGTGAAGGCCCTGGAGCACCAGGACAATGGAATTACCCACAAAATGACCCCATTTTGGAAAACAAACACCCCAAAGTATATTCTATGAAGCATTATGAGTCTTTTGAACAGTTCATTTTTTTCCACAAGTCTTCGGAAAACATGGAAAGAAAATGAAAATCTTTTTTTTTTTACACAAAGTTGTCAATGTATAAGATATTTCTAAAACATAGCATGTATATAGAAAAAAAAATACACCTTAAAACACATTCTGCTACTCCTCCTGAGTATGGGGATACCACATGTGTGAGACTTTTACACAGCCTGTCCATATACAGAGGCCCAACATTGAAGTAGTACCTTCAGGCGTTCTAGGAGCATAAATTACACATCTAATTTCAAGCATGCTCCTTTACCTCCCCAGCGGGCAGCATTCAGCAGAAGTGATGGGGGATGTGACCTCAGGGGAACATGACTAGGGATGAGCTTCGAGTTCGAGTCGAACTCATGATCGACTCGAACATTGCCTGTTCGCCTGCTCAGCGAACAGTGAACAATTTGGGCTGTTCGCAGCAAATTCGAAAAGCCTATACAAGTCTATGGGAGAAATCTAAAGTGCTCATTTTAAAGGGTAATATGCAAGTTACTGTCCTAAAAAGTGTTTGGGGACCCGGGTCCTGCCCCAGGGGACATGGATCAATGCAAAAAAAAGTTTTAAAAACGGCAGTTTTTTCAGGAGCAGTGATTTTAATAATGATTAAAGTGAAACAATAAAAGTGTAATATTCCTTTACATTTCGTAGCTGGGGGTATCTATAGTATGCCTGTGAAGGGGCGCATGTTTCTGGTGCTTAGAACTGTCCCTGCACAAAGTGTCATTTGTGCAGGAAAAAAAGTCTTTTAAAATCACTTGCGGCTAAATTGTCGGCTCCCCGTAATACAGAGAACACTCAATGAGTGTTCTCTGTATTAGCCGACAATTCATTCATTCATTGATAAAAAAAAAAGCGTTGGGGTTCCCCTAAATTCAATTACCAGGCCCTTCAGGTCTGACATGGATATTAAGGGGAACCCCGTGTCAAATAAAAAAAAAAATTGACGTAGGGGTCCCCCTAAATATCCATACCAGACCCTTCAGGTCTAATATGGATATTAAGGGGAACCGCGCATCAAATTAAAAATTTTTTTTACGTGGGGGTCCCCCTAAAAATCCATACCAGACCCTTTATCCGAGCACACAACCTGGCAAGCCGCAGGAAAAGAGGGGGGACGAGAGAGCGGCCCCCCTCCCTCCTGAACCATATCAGGCCACATACCCTCAACATTGGGAGGATGCTTTGGGGGTCTGTGACCCCTCAAAGCACCTTGTCCCCATGTTGATAAGGACAAGGGCCTCATCCTCACAACCCTGGCCGGTGGTTGTGAGGGTCTGCGGGTGGGGGGCTTATCAGAATTTGGAAGCCCCCTTTAACAAGGGGACCCCCAGATCCCGCCCCCCCTGTTTGAAATGGTAAGGGGGTACAAAAGTACCCCTACCATTTCACAAAGAAAGTGTGAAAATGGTTAAATAAGACAAACACACTTTTGAAAAATTCATTTATTAAAAATTAAAAAAATAAAAAAAAGATTCCAGCGGTGCTAATCCACTCTTGCTATCCAACGATGAATCTCCGGGGTCCAGCGATGGATGATCATATCCAGCGACGGGGGATCTCTCAGTCCAGCGCTGTCCATACATCCGTCTTCTGTCTCCACTCCGGAGACACTGCAGAGATCCCAGCGCTGACGTTTCTTATATTAGGAGAGCGGGGCCACCCATCACCGGACCCCGCCCCCTCTGACTCTAATGAAGGGAGCCAGGGGTTCCCCAGTGACGTATGGGTGACCCCACCCCCTCTGATGTAACGGAAACCTGCGTTACATCAGAGGGGGCGGGGTCACCCACACGTCACTGGGGAACCCCTGGCTTCCCTCTCCAGCGTCAGAGGGGCGGGGTCAGGTGACTGGTGGCCCCGCCCTCCTAATATAAGAAATGTCAGCGCTGGGATCCCGCAGTGTCTCCGAAGTGGAGACAGAATATGGATGTATGGACAGCGCTGGACTGAGAGATCCTCCGTCGCTGGATATGATCATCCATCGCTGGACCCCGGAGATCGGTCGCTGGATAGCAAGAGTGGATTAGCACCGCTGGAATCTTTTTTTTTTTTCAAAAGTGTGTTTGTCTTATTTAACCATTTTTACACTTTCTTTGTGAAATGGTAGGGGTACTTTTGTACCCCCTTACCATTTCAAACAGGGGGGGGGGATCTGGGGGTCCCCTTGTTAAAGGGGGCTTCCAGATTCTGATAAGCCCCCTGCCCGCAGACCCTCACAACCACCGGCCAGGGTTGTGAGGATGAGGCCCTTGTCCTCATCAACATGGGGACAAGGTGCTTTGAGGGGTCACAGACCCCCAAAGCATCCTCCCAATGTTGAGGGTATGTGGCCTGGTACGGTTCAGGAGGGAGGGGGGGCGCTCTCTCGTCCCCCCTCTTTTCCTGCGGCCTGCCAGGTTGCGTGCTCAGATAAAGGGTCTGGTATGGATTTTTAGGGGGACCCCCACGTCAATTTTTTTTTAAATTTGATGCGGGGTTCCCCTTAATATCCATATCAGACCTGAAGGGTCTGGTATGGATATTTAGGGGGACTCCCACGTCAATTTTTTTTTTTAAATTTGACACGGGGTTCCCCCTAATATCCATGTCAGACCTGAAGCCTGGTAATTGAATTTAGGGGAACCCCCACGCTTTTTTATTTTTTATTTTATCAATGAATGAATGAATTGTCGGCTAATACAGAGAACACTCATTGAGTGTTCTCTGTATTACGGGACCCGCCAAGTGATTTTAAAAGACTTTTTTTCCTGCACAAATTGCACTTTGTGCAGGGACAGTTCTAAGCACCAGAAACATGCGCCCCTTCACAGGCATACTATAGATACCCCCCAGCTACGAAATTTAAAGGAATATTACACTTTTATTGTTTCACTTTAATCATTATTAAAATCACTGCTCCTGAAAAAACGGCCGTTTTTAAAACTTTTTTTTTGCATTGATCCATGTCCCCTGGGGCAGGACCCGGGTCCCCAAATACTTTTTAGGACAGTAACTTGCATATTACCCTTTAAAATGAGCACTTTAGATTGTGAACGTTCGAGTCCCATAGACTTTAATAGGGTTCTAAAGTTCACACGAAGTTTAGGTCTGTTCGCAGGTTCTGGTGCGAACCGAACAGGGGGGGTGTTCGGCTCATCCCTAGACATGACATACATATGAATGCCACCGCTATTTAAATATCAATGCCGCAGTCCACAACTATTTACATATCAATGCAGGTTATTTACATGCAAACACAGGGTCTGCAGGTGAGCCATCTGTACATGGCAATAGGGCAGAGCTGGGCAGCAGCAGCAGAAGTTTACACTGAGATATTGGGACACAGCACGGGACTAAAACTTCAAGGGATAATGGAATTTAAACTGGGATAGTTAGCAAGTATGAGGCAGCTGCTTTGGGCCCCTCTACAATGATGGGGCCCAGGGCAGCTGCCCCTTTTGCCCTGCCTTAAAAACAGTCCTGTGTAGGGAACATCTAGTAACCTCTGGAAGAACCCTAGGAGATCCACATAACTCTGAGAAAGTTTAGTCTCAACTATGTAGTGTCAGAACAAAAGCCATTTGTTCTTCTTGTGGGTCAACCCTAGTATACTGCCTGACCAGTTCATTCTTGTATCACTTAAATACGCTAATGGTTAGCGTATACTTTCACTTTCTTCTGGCTGGAATTTCCAAGGATCCATCCCAGGAAGTGTAATATCATAAATTCGTATAGCCATGTTTTCAGTTCAGGTGAGGATTTCTCTTTACTTGCGTCCTGGATTAGCCAGTCTATGATTCAACTTGCCACCAAAAGCTAAAATGTGAAATAATCAGTTTGTGCTAGAGCTGACCTTTAACTTAAGTGTTCTTGTTTGCAAAGCCTTTAAGTAGGTGTTATTGGATATTAATATTCTTGAAGAGAAGGTAGTTCTTACAAAGACAAATCACCATCATCATCATCTTCATCAAGGTTGTGGAGGATTACATAATATTTTTTTTTTTTCCTGGAGCTGCAATTGTAGTTCATTACACTGTTTATATGGCAAAGACTGACCCGGAGAAAATAAAGCACGTCAACGTGAAGAATAGTACTGAATATAAAAACAGGCTCTGTGGACCGTCTAATGGGGACCCATTATTATTAATGATGTTCACACGCATTGGAATTTATGCTTGTATGTCGCCTATTTTTCACCACCTCCTCCACATACACATAAATATTGATTCATCAGATCCTTGACACCATTAATCTTGTGCTTCATGACATTGATTACCAATAATCATTATTTTGAACTTCATTACATCTATTTAGAATGACTGCAAATTGACTGTAATAAAGTATCAGAGCTAGAGGCAATAATATTAATTATGATAATTTAGTGACCTGTTTGCATGCTGTTCACTTACCACTGCCAATTAGATACAGATATATCCTTGAAGTTATTTTTAACTCAAGATGTTATGTAAGAGTCTTAGGGAACTAATAAATACTATCACCCAGGTTTATTAACAAATCCACTGTGGATTTGTATAAGAGCATCATTAAAATTACCTTTATCTTACACACCCAAAATTGCATTTACATAGAAAAGTATGGGAAAAGAGCTTCACTTTTTTTGCTGTAATTTTTCTTTTTTTAACCTATTCAGAATTTTTGAGGGTCAGAAGGCTTTATATGGATTTTTTTCAAATCTTATTTTTTCCTAGTCAAAAACTAAGTGCATGTGTAGTGTGTAATGCAGGGGTGCCCAACCTTTTGAAGAGCGAGGGCCACTTAAGCGACTTGGTAACCAGTCACGGGCCACAATGAGAGGAGCAGAAGGATGACAGTTCCATGTCCACTGTGCATATGCAGAGCCGACACGGATACAACCCACTCTACTCTATGGGCCCTTGGATCCCATCTGCTCAGACGAATGGAGGTAAGTGGGGTGTAAACGGCCACAAGTCCGTTTACATCTGCGGCTCGATAGAGGTGAACGGAGGGTCAGACCGATAGTGTCGATAAGGCCTAAGGCTGTTTTCTCACTGATGCGCTGTGGTTTACCCACACAGAGGGTGCAGACAAGTTCACCTGTGGCTTTCCTGCAGGTTAGCTGTACTTTGCCATAGACTTCTATTATATCCTGCGGGTGTGGTGCACTTTCAGAAAGTGCACTAAACTTGCAGGTAATAACAGAAGTCTATGGCTCAGCGTAGATAGCCCAAAGGTGGTCTGCGCTGCACCTGCGGATCAGTTTGAAAGCAGCCCACTAACCACCGCAGAACAGATATGCCCACATATACACTGTGATTTATGTAATATACTCACCTTTAATAACAGTTTTCCATTCAGGTATCGCTGGGTGTTGTCCCAGGCAGATCTCATTTAGTGTCACTCCACCTGTGATAGGAGTTGGTTCTATACAGGAAGTATCGGCTTATGTGACTCTGCAGCCACTTACTTCCTCTACCAGTGGCTTTTTTTTTTTAACAGAAGCTCTACCAGTGGGTTTATTCACAACACTGATGCTCTGGGATGGCGGGTTGGCAACCCATAATCTGGGCTTGCCAACCCACCATCCCAGAGCAGGAGGTCACGGGCCACATCAGGGGGCTCCATGGGCCACATGTGGCCCCAGGCCACTGGTTGGGCACCCCTGGTGTAATGGACAGTCTTTCCCAAGCCCTTGACAATAAAGGGCAGAGCATGGCAAATTTTTATGAGAATTTTTTTTTTTTCACAACAATGCATGCAGGTGAATATTTTCAAACAATAGAAATTTCCAGGAGAGTATTAATACAGATTCAGTCACAGCATGTTTACAATACACAAGAAAGAGTCCTGAGATATGTGTGCACATACCTTCAAGGACATATTCATGGCTACTCATGTAAATCTACAGCAACACGTGCTCCTGCTTTAGATTGGGAAAAATAGGGTGCATAGGGCTACACCCTGGTGCAAGAATGCAATGCAAATTAGAGTTAGATTAGAGAATCTTGGTCATTGCATGATAATTTCAGTAATCCTAAGCATTGTCCCATGCTTTGCTGAGCATTTCTAAATTGCAATATATTGCTCTATAACACAGCCCTCCAGATATCTTTGTTATGTGACCTGCTTAGAACTGCTCATGCCTGAATGAATGCTATGAAGAAACAGGAAGACTTTAAAAAGATAATGTAAGGAAGGGTCTTCTGTGCACAGGCTAAAACATGTTGAATTCTGTATTTACGAGAATTGGACACTGGCTAATGCATATGCGCATGCGCAAACTCGTGTGCTCTCATGAGCCATCGCACATTCTCAAGCACAATGGTGCACACGTGCACCTGCGATAGATGTTGCCACCGACCAGGCTATTTAAACTCAGCCAATGCTCAGGATCAGTGCTCCTTTGTCTTTCAGCTTTCCTCCATCCTGTGTTCCTGTTATCTTGTATCCTGATTCCAGTTGGTGACCTAGCTTGTCTGACCACTCTCTGAACTCTGTCTACACCAACCCCGGCTTGTCCATGACCTCTGCCTCTGTCTGTTCTATTGTCTTATATTGCACCAATAGACTCCTGATCCAGCTTGTACCCAGACCATGCTTTTGCCTGCTCCTCTGTACCTGATCTGTACTTCCAGTATATGACCTGGCTCGCCTGATCCTGCTTACTGACACTTCCTACTGTGTCTGCTTTTCTATAGTTGGCTACAAGCCCATGCCTCACCTGCCCAATGTCTCCAGTACTGGCCTGCTATATCTGCCATCCTCCAGCTGTCTACCAGTCCGTCTGCTTCATTGAAGACTACTGATGACCTCTCCTGCCTGTTGTGGATACCCGTTCTACTACTGACAAGACCTACGGGCACTTGCGCCACTCTGCACTCCTGCAACTTTTGTATATACTACCAGGGGCCCGGAGTCAGAGGTGTAAGAGAGGCCTTCCTCATCATTTCAGGCTCTGCTACCATTTAAGAGATGGAAAGCCTGTGTGGCTTTGGGTAGGAAGGCTACATAGAAAAAGATCTTTAAAGCCTAACTTCATGCAGAAGAAAAAAATTATAGTGCTACATTGTACAGGATGATGCTGAGGGACCACCCACAGCCTGTGACAAAGGAGAACGCTGAAAACTACCAAAGAGGTGGTTAAAGTGATTGCTAAAGTGGTGCTAAACCTCAAACATGGAATCTGAGCAAAGCACAGATCTGCAGTGTTTACTTATCTCTCTCCAGAGCTCTAAGTGTCATTTATCTCTGGTGCTTTGTTTCTCTGTTATCTACATTAGTCACTTCTGAGCAGATTTCACAACACATGAAATAAATTTATGTCAGGAGGGGGGAAAGCTCAGAATGGAGCCTGTCTATTCAGAACACAGTTCTTCTGCTGTGTGAAGGGGGGGGGGGGGGGTGTTCCTTTCCCCTAATCAGCTCTCACACACTGTAACTCCAATCTCTCTGTACCCTCCTCTGTGCTCCTGACAGAGGAAGAAATATTTTTTAACATGATCTGCCCTTTTGAAAGGGTGTAGAGAGGGGAAGACAGCAGATAAACAAGTAAAATGTAAGGGGATTTATTTTATCTCTGTGTATCACCTGAGACTGTTCAATTTACTGAGTATATGTGAGGGTTTACAACCAACTTAAAGATTTTTTTCTTTAAAATAAAAAAAGATGTTATACTTAACTGCTCTGTGCAATAATATTGCACAGAGTGGTCTCTTACATTTTATTTTGGAGTCCCCTGCCAGTGCTCTCCACTTCTTCTTCCTCTGTTACCTCCCCAGCAAGCCATGTGCCAATGGGGCACCTGTGGGGCTGCATTCCTGAGCCAGGCTGTGTGTGTGTGTGTCCATAGACAGACACAGCACTGGTAAGCCATGTCCCCCACTCCCTCCTCACAGAAGTTTGGCTGACAGCAATCAATGTCTCCTTTAAAACTAGGAAGTGGAGGAGCAGTGCTGCAGCCATGACTGCACTGGATCAGTGAGAGGAGCCAGGTAAGTGTTTAGGGATGGGGGGGGGGGACAAGTAGGGGGAGTTTATTACCCTAATGCATAGACAAAAAAATGTCTTCAGAACCTCCTTAAGGTTTAACCACTTCAACTTTAAGGTTAGTAATACAGCCTCCTAATCTCCCCCTAGACTTAACAAACATTTAACCCTTGCAGAAAAAAAAGTCGGCGATATAAGCTTCCTGAGTGATTTTTTTTATTCTTTAAAGAGTTACTCTTAAGTAAAATAATAACCATTGTTATTTTCTTGTTGGGCATAAGTACAGTATATTTCTCTTTCTGTGGGCTAAACTATTTATTAAAAACCTTCTGTGTGCAGCAGTCCCCCCAACACCCATTATTACTTACAGTACCTGAGCCCCATCTATCTCCAGGGAGGTCCACAAGTGCCTCAGCCATCCGGGACTCTCCTCCTGATTGGCTGAGACACAGCATTGGTGCCATCGGCTTCCGCTGTTGTCAGTCAAAGTAATTTAGCCACACAGGAGAGAGAGGGGGTGGGGCTGAATATGGGCCCTGTGTCTGAATGGATACAGGGTGTTGTGGCTCAGCTTAGGTGCACCCATAGCAAGCTGCTTGCTGTGGGGGCACTCAACAGGAAGGAGGGGCCAGGAGAGCTAAAGAGGGACCCAGAAAGAGGAAGATCTGGGCTGCCCTGTGCAAAACCACTGCACAGAGCAGGTAAGTATGATATGTTTGTTATTTTTAGAGAAAAAAAAAGACTTTACAATCACTTTAAGTGTTTATGAATAAGCCCCCTTTTGTATTATAAGGATTATTGTATGAGCTTCAATACATTTTGAGCATAGTAGGATTTTTCTTCAAGCTCTGTGACCTGAATAACAGCAATAGGCTGGCAGCCAAGTGCATTCATATTGCTGAACTCCACAGTGAATCTTAATATCCTTATACAAGTAATTTACAGCAGGAGAGAGAGAGAGTATAAAACCCTATACATATTGTAAACCTTACTACTACAATAATGTGTTAATGTATGTCAGATCAGCTGGTTGTTTAGAGTTACAGATTACTTAAAAGCAAGATACTCCATTTTTTATTTTAACACATAAGCAAAGAAGCATTCTGAATCAAAGGCCTAGTTTCTTGGAATGCAGGCTGCATGAATTATGCAACAGTACTGTGTTCTGTTTTTGAGACAAAAGAGCTTTTGGCTGTGAAGATCCAATGCAAATGTAACATGAAAAAGAATTCTGAATGGGTGTGCAAATGATAACTTCTGGAAGCAAATCAATGCACAATGCTGTATTTACTCATTTATAAATCTGTATTTGAAGAATAAATCTGTGGCACAGTATGCCATTTTTGATCATCAACACGAAGATTGAAGTCATGCCACCCTTCCCAAGACTTCTGATCTGCTGAACTTTAATTTTTATTTCTTTCCTATGCAGGTTTTCATAATAAAATCCATTTTTTTTATTTGAAAATAAGATAAATTGGACATGTGATATAAAGGTCATTGCTTTGGTATGAGAATCAAGTACAGGACTTTCATCTCACAACTTCCTCTAAATAAACCTTACTGACATCCATTTCTTGGAAAGTCACAACTAAAGCTGAATAATACATAGTAAAGACACTCAGAAAACGCCTATTATATTCATCAACTAAACAGATCAGTGATTTTTTATGTCCTTATTAAAACGTTTTACTTTAGCAATGTATGTATGCTAAATGTTTTATTGCTTTTATTAGGAATATTTGAATTTCTCATTTTATATTTATTTTCTTATTTTCTAGCTTGCACTTAGTGACTGCTAGATGTTTGATTAAGTCCTCAGCCACAATTTTTCATATGGTTAGAACATTAAAGTACATGTAACCTTAAATGAATTAAATTTAGCTAGTTAAGTCACTGTGTATCATAACCAATTGGCATGCACCTTCTGTTTCCTTCATCCTTTAACCACTTGCAGACCGGACCATTTTGCTGGTCAAAGACCAGACCACTTTTTGCGATTCGGCACTGCGTCGCTTTAACTGACAATTGCGCGGTCGTGCGACGTGGCTCCCAAACAAAATTGACGTCCTTTTTTTCCTACAAATAGAGCTTTCTTTTGGTGGTATTTGATCACCTCTGCGATTTTTATTTTTTGCGCTATAAACAAAAATAGAGCGACAATTTTTAAAAAAATGCATTATTTTTTGCTTTTTGTTATAATAAATATCCCCAAAAATATATAAAAAAACATTTTTTTCCCTCAGTTTAGGCCGATACGTATTCTTCTACATATTTTTGGTAAAAAAAATCGCAATAAGCGATTATTGATTGGTTTGCGCAAAAGTTATAGCGTTTACAAAATAGGGATAGTTTTATAGCATTTTTATTAATAATTTTTTATTATTTTTTTTTTTTACTAGTAATGGCGGCGATCTGCGATTTTTATTGTGACTGCGACATTGTGGGGGACCCATCGGACATTTTTGACACATTTTTGGGACCATTGTCATTTATACAGTAATCACTGCTATATAAATGCAGTGATTCCTGTGTAAATGACACTGGCAGTGAAAGGGTTAACCAGTGGGTGGCAGTGTAGGGGTTAAGTGTTCCTAGGGGTGTGTTACTAACTGTGGGGGGGTTGGGCTTTCATTTAGTGTACACTGATCTCTGCTCCAATTACATGGAGCAGAGATCAGCGTCACTAGTTGCTAGGCAGAATGGAGAAATGTTGTTTATACAGCATTTCCTCCATTCGGCCGCTCCGTGAGACGATCGCAGGGATGCCCGCGGCGATCAAGTCCGCGGGTCCCGCAAACGGACTCATGGGGGTCCCGACCAGCGCGGCATCGAATATTGGATGTACCTGTACGCCAATATGCCTGCCCGTGCCATTCTGTCGACGTACATCGTCGTGCGCTGGTCGGGAAGTGGTTAAAGACCATTGCTTATCATCAGCACCACTTTTCAACCACTTCCTGTGTACATGCACATACTCCAATGATGGCTTCATGCAATTTCTAAGGGCAGATTTTCTGATGGTGACAAAAATGCACTATGACTGCATAATATGTGTTGAACCATCCACTTGTAGGCTCCATCAGAAATCAAAGTTACAGAGTAGCAAAGCAAGAGCACAACTTGGAGATAGAGACAGAGCATTGATACCCCGCAACAAGAAGTGCCTAAACAAACACCTTCATGGGAGAATCAGCAGGTAAATTATTAATGGATGCTATATATTTAAAATGATTGAAAATTATGTATGAAATTATATAACATGCTAAAGATTATATGGAATTTAAATGATTTGGTTTACGTCTACTTTTTATGCATTATTTATTTAACATTTTCAAAATGATCAATATACAGAATATAAAAAGAAATGTGAAGTACAAAGAACATAACGACCACAGATGAAATATACAATTGAGTGGGTGAGCAAAAATAAAATAATCAATACTCAAGATGGTACCTTAAAGTGTCACTAAAGGCAAAATGTTTTGTTTTTTATTTTTTTAGAGTGGAGAGTGACACTTTAAGTAATCGTTAGCATTTACATAATGTCCAAAGTTAGTATGGTTGAACAATAAATAGAAAAGGCACTGAGTTCAATGGTGGTACATCATGGTGAAAGCAAAGCAGGGAAAAGTTGTTCCAAATGTGCACAGGAGTGTAGTGTACTATGATGGGATGGGGTCATGTGAGGAAATAGGAAAGAATTAATGGAAGGGGAAATTCACATAAAAAGGGTGGGTGAGCAGAGAGAAAGGGTGATTCTAGGGTATAGGGAGGGGTTGAAAGGGATGGTAGATGAACAGAGGCAAGATGTAAAAAAGGTGCATCAGACAGGGATGACTTTTGCGCCATGCCATAGTGTAGAATAAAGGCAAAACGATTGCTAGCCAGACAGGTATGAAGATGGTAAAGTTGTAGGCAACAGGCAGTATTGGGTAGAGGAACTGGTCATTTGGAGCTCAGCCATTCACAAGCTGTTTAATTTCCTCTATAAAGAAGTATTTGTTGCAAGAAAAAAACAGGTAAAGGCAAACTTTTCAGAAAGCATGCCAAATCCTTCATACATCAAATGTTTCCAAGGAATGGATGGGAAGAGGACTTCTACATTCCAGGAGTGCCAGTGCATGCTGCATTTACTAAGACTCACCAATATTTTAAGCTTTCACAGGTTCTGTATTATTGAGCAGAAGAAAAAATGCAGGGGGTTTTGAGACAGAGCAGTCAGTAAACTTTTTAAAGAGGAAGTAAACCCTGCAACTTATTTCTGTTTGTTTTATAATTAAATGCTTTTAAACCTTGCCAAGCAAGAGATTTTTATAGTTGTCCAAAACAAGCTTTCGAGATACCTTTTTTTGCAGTTTTAAACTTTTGGCTCTTCCGGGAATCATCCACGCCATTCTTCCTCCTGTATGCTGAAGCCTTTGTGCACGTCATTTCCGCCCTTAGTTTGTTTGCTTGTTGAAATCTCACGCATGTGCCATAGCTGCTTCCTCCTCTCTATGCTGCTCTGGTTCACTCCCCTATGTGACGTCTTATATAGTCACAAGGGGGAGAACCAGGAACGAGGAGGTCATGCTGCAGCATCGCAAGGCTTTGCTCTTTGCTGTTCTGAGTGTCAGATAATGACATGGCAAGCAGAGGAAGCTGAAATGGCACAGACTGTGTGCCGTTAAAGGAGCTACCTAGCGTGCAAGCACGGACAACGTCACAGCACTTGGAAGGACGATTTACGCAGTAAACACAACTGTGAGTGCACTTTCACAGGCAGCAATCAGCTGCCTGTGCTATCTAGATTCGATTGAGCTAAAGTGGTCGAGGAGGGTTTACAACCACTTTAACAGTTGTAAGGACCTGTGGCCAGTAGGACTGAAGGGTCGGACAAGACCAAAAAACAAGTAGCATGTCACCTGACATTGAGAGTCTCCAGTGGCAAGGTGTAAACAGTGTGTAGCCTAGTCAGTGTACAAAATCAGTGGGTGAGGATTTTATAACCTGATTCTTGATATATACTGCTTATGGAGTATTTGTAGGGTAAAGTTAACATTTTGGAGCATTCTTAAAGAGGAAGTAAACCCTGATGAGTTTACTTCCTCTTTCATTCCCTGCAAAGGCAAAGCATAATGGACTACTATGCATCGCATAGTAGCCCATTATGTGTCACTTACCTGACACAGGAGCCAGCGAAGTTGCCGCTGTCCCCTGTAGTCCGCCGCATCCATCTTGTTGGTGGGGTCTCGCAGCTCCACCGCTGTCATTCGGCGAAGCCGTGATGACGTCACTCCCGCGCATGCGCGCGGGAGCCGACACGCGCGGCAGCTCCGTCGCTGAGAATGCCGCGCTCAGTGCACCTGCGCGCCGCTGTCTACGGCGCATGTGCCGTAGACAGCGGTGCCCGTTTTCGGGCAAATATCTCCTAAACCATATAGGTTTAGGAGATATTGCTTGGACCTACAGGTAAGCCTTAATCTAGGCTTACCTGTAGGTCAAAGTGGTTTGTAAGGGTTTACAACCACTTTAAGGTTGGATGGCAACTTAGCGGTTTCTCTCTCAGCATTTAAGGAAACAAACCTATGCCTGTGATGTCTCCATGGGGAGTAGTTTATATAAGTAAGAAAGGGCATGGCTGACAAGTCCAGAAGCATGCATTTTCATTCAAAATGTGTTAAGGTACAGATAAAAAGCACCACATCTGGTAAATCCCTGGAGCTATGAGGCATCTGGAGGAGTTGCAATAAACCTGGGGTGTAAAATCTGGGTAATGTTACATCTGAGTAGAATTCTAGGAACAGTTTCACAGTACTTGTTACCATAAAAATGTTTTGAAAATGCTGCATCCTGTAGACTGGGGGGAAGGTAGGATTTCCTAGAATTTGGAAAAGAGGTGAAGGAAAAGCACAATTTCCATGAGGTGTGAACTCTTGGAAATAGACTTGCTAGGTAGGCAAATTAGTGGAGTGATTATACAGGTTGGGGAAGGAAGTACAGGACTCCACTGAAGTATTTTTAATTTGCTAAATTGATGACCATGGTTTAGTAGCTGAATGAAAGCACCAGTCCAACACCCAGGTGAAATGATAAACATTTTAATAGTCAGATGTCAGGGAGCGACATTCCTCCAACCATTTCTGTTTTGCGGGAAATGCTGTGTGTTTAATGTTTGCCAGTTTAGAGGATTTGATAGTGTCCCAGACTGTCTGGCCTTAAAGAAAAAAGGGGAATATGCATCAACACCCATCTGAGTTCAAGCAGCTAGGTCATTGTGAAACAAGGAGATGCGTAGTACAAACTGAGAGTAATTGATTGCTGAGATATCTAATATGTGAGGATATCCACTTGAAAGCGAAACTGGTCTTAAGCCTCTGGAGGGTTAAGTTGACCATACACAAGGTCAATTTCTTTCCTGAAACCACAGGTTGCATCAACACAAACAGTGCTGACAGGGGAATCAGCAATTGTCATCTCCCGTCCCCGCCAGGAGAAGACAGTGATTATTACTAGCGAATATAGCAGCTGCTTGCAATAATCAGAAGCAAATCCAGCAGGCTAACTGTACCCAAGTTGATTGATCGATCAATTTTCTACATTTAACCATCCCATTAATGGTTCGAGTCACGGCTGGTTCCTACTGGCCAAGATTCGAACTGTGTATGGCTGGCCTTACACTGGAAAGAGTCAGGTTGAGTACTTCCAACTTTTGTTTAATTTAGTTGATATGAACATTTTCTGTAAAATTTGATTTTGGATATCAAGTCCAGGATGGTAATACCTTGTTTGCTGAGGAAAACAAACAATTATTTGTGTAAGCAGAAACATCATGCTAATGTTTCCCAGTTAGTATCCCAGCTATTTGGGATCACTCATATGTGGCTCTGAAACAGTTCCATGGTCAGTATGAAGCTAAGGGGTAAGAGTAGGCAGGCCCCATTGTTAATGCAGAATAATTCTGAAAGAAATCTGTTTCCCTTGAAGAGTGACAGGCCCCATTGTTAATGCAGAATAATTCTGAAAAAAATCTGTTTCCCTTGACTCGTGCTGAGGGAGAGGATTATAAGGTTCTGATTCATGCTTACATATAGGGACCCAGACTGATAGCCTCTAAGATGAGCTGTATGAAGGACCAGTCAACATGTCAAAGACATTTTCTGCAATAGTAGACAGTAGAAAGTTTTGTTCTGATCTTGACAGAGCTCAATGGATGATGTTTATTGCCCAAACTGAACTATCACTGCTTTCTTTTGTGGACATAAAGCCTAACTGGTCCAACTATAACATGTTACTGTGCAGCAGCTGGGCCATTGCCCCTCATCCTACCTTGTGACAACAGGTGGGAGTTCCTCTCCCCACACCTGCTGTCACATTTTAAAAACAGCATAACTGTGCAGGGCTCCACACACACAACTGCATCATTCATTCACAGATCCAGGAATGAATGAACTATAAGTCCCATCTGACACTCAGTAGATGGCTTGTAGTTCTTAATGAACTGCAAGAACACGGATAAGCACTATTATAGTTCATTAATTATTCCTGAACTTCAGTAACTGTCTGATTGTATGGGAGGTACAGTGTCTGCAGAAGCCTGACGTTTCTCCCCCAATCCACTGATTTTAGGTGCAATGCTTTGCAGGCTGCAGTGTAAAAAAAATAAGTATCCATTTTTTTTACTTGCAAAATCGTGCACATTTATTTATTTATTACAAAAGGTGAACTTGACTTTTAATGATAACAGAGCTGCAATAATTTGTGCCTTTTTTATTTGCTTGGAGATCAGATTTAAATGCTTGTTATGTCCTATTATGTTTCACATGAAAGGAAGTTAATCTTTGCTCGTTATACTCACATATGCCCTTCAATAAATTATTCTTGTTGTTATGGGTGTTAGGCTTTACCGAGTACATAACTTGCTGAGACTAGATAGCTTTTCTCAAGAACACAGCACTTGTGTATGTGGAGAGTCTGGTTGTTTCTGATTAGGATATCACACTGGTTAAGTAAACAAATACACATGCTTTGCAGTTGGTAATCTCATAAATACAAGGATTTCATATATATATAATTCTAAAACATACCAATTCAAACTTCTCCCTGCTGCTTCTGAATGGATTTTGGATCCCATCTCTTTTTTGGTAAAAATTTAGGATATAAAAAAGGCAGAACTATGAAAGATGTCAGTGATAAAACAGTTTACCAGTTTAGTAACAAAGCCTTTGCTTACAGCATGAGTCTACTATATCCTGATAAAATGCCATCAAATTGTGTTCCCTTTGAGTCAACAGGATTTGATGTCTGTTCCAGTCTCTGTTCTGAATTTGTACATGCTCACATTTTCTGATGTGGATTTGTTATGACAAATCAGCTAAAAAGTATTTATTGTATCTGCTATCCCGAGGACACTGAATAGAGTTCAGTTAGGGTAAATTATACATTTACTACACATACTGTACCATGAAGATTCATTCTTTTTTCTCTGCTTTAGGAAATTTTTTGTTCCATCAGGCAAACACAAGTACAGACCAAGGCACAGCAACCAATGATGTGTTATTTTATCAATAATAACATATGTTACAATCCAAATAATACATATAATATTGTTTATAATTTATTTAAACTAAAGGAGTACATTATAAGTGTAAAGTGATATTTTACAAAAAATGCAGTAAAGACATTTATTGTTTTCATTTTTCCACACTGTATTTACAACTGCAAGCTTTTAAACTGTGGGAGGACCCTCTTATTTTCTCCCTTTGTGTCTGTTAACTATACCATTGGAAATTTTTTATATCTGTTTGATAAGTACAACAATTCCTGTTGGTCTTTTCAGATGTTTAGAACTGTTCTCTATCCCTTGCACACATTCTGTATTATGTTAAAGGGGCCATTTAGTCCTACAGAATGATTACCCCTCGATGCTGAGGTCTGGAAGTGGGAATAGTTAATGTGGTTGTAAACCTATAACTATAACGTGAGAAAGTCACGTGATTAGTGACGCAACTTGTCAAGAGGAACCGGGTGACATTAATTCCGGTCGTGGCCGAGACTGGAAGTCCCTGAAATATCAATGCTGAATGTTTCCAATTTTAAATGTAAGTTGCTGCATTGAATAAACTTTTTTTTATGGAATTAGTGCACTATGGAGATCTCCTTTATCTTGTATGACTCCTAAATGGAGAAGAGTGGAGGAGATTAAGGAGGATGTATATAGCACAGCGGGAGAACACTTAAATGCTTATTTACCACCACTGCCGTATACCTCTTCCTGGTTTTGTGTTCTAGGAGAAAAGTGGTGTAGAGAGTGCCATTAAGGATAACATTTACCAGAAATGTCATTAGACCCGATGGGGTTTTTATTTGAGGTGAGAGGCTGGGGCACACTTTTGGTGGATTGCAGATGGTGAAAGCAAGTGTGACTACACGTTATCAGATTTGATATCTTTCCTACACTTGATTGCTGCACATCTATTAACTTAATATTTAATACTTTTTGCATATGCATTTTTTTGAATCTGAGAGTTTGTGATATATTTGCATGCACACTTTTTTGTACTTTTATGAATTTTGGATAGTTTTTTTCACTGTTTGGACTATGTATGAATTTATTTCTGTTATACATCACTCTTTTGAGTTAGCGCCCCATTTATTTTTACAATTAGCTGTTTTTTGGGCAAATGCTTTTATAATTTTGGCTGCTACTTAGTGATTTCTGAGAATTACACCTGGTTTGTGGATTTATTTTTTGTTTTTTAGTTATGAAGTTTCGTCTATTAATTTGGGTTGTGGTCCTAATAGATCAGGTGGAACCAATGTTTTTCTGAGATTCACATTAGGTGATAGCAATCATATCATCCTTAGAATTAATTTATATCCAATATTGTCAACCCCACCACTAACTACTAGATCCTTAACACTGGCATATGAGTATTGAAAAGATGTTGTGATGGTTTTTGATACTACATTTTTAGACATTTGTACAGAAACACTAACTAAGTTAAAGTGTAAAACTATGAAATTCTTACAGAGTACAAATAAAACTTTTACTTTAAAGTTAGAGTAACATTAAAGCGTGCATCTGAGCAAAAAAAAAAAAAAAAAAATACAGAAAAAAATGTTAACAATTAAGCAAGCTACTAACTTCTAGTGAGCTGACAAAAGTTATTTTGCTGCATTGAATCCATAGCTGTCTTAATTATGCCATGCAGAGTTATAGAACATCCCCTGTTATGTTATTGAAATGAAGAAAGGGAGACATGTCTAGAACAGAAAACATAGTCAGGGTTGAAAACGCTGCTTTAGATTTTAATGCAGAGGAACAGTGCTGTTAGCTCTCTACAGAAAGTTAGGAACTTACTGGGTTTCTATCAGTGTAAAAAAAAAAAAAAAAAAAAAAAAAAAAAAAAAAAAAAGGTATATTGCTCTATTTATAGCATGTTTAAAGATAAAGAACACTGGAAAGTGTGCATGTTCTGCACAGATATAGGTTGATTTTCTAAAACTGGAGAGTGCAAAATTTGGTACAGCTGTGCATGGTAGCAAGACTGTAACTTTGACAAAAAACCTGGAAGCTATGCATAGCTGCACCAGATTTTACACACTCCAGTTTTAGTATATCAACCCAATAGTGTTTCTGTTTTTTTTTCCCAGCCACACACTTTAAGTAACTGTATATCTTTTGAACCTACTAGTTTAAATATGTTGACATAGACAACTTAATAGTGTAAACCTAGGTATAAAAGATGTAAGGAAACCTAAAGTCTTTTTTTCTGAACATATGGGTCACCAAAAGCAAGGGCAATGTGCAATCTGGATCATAAAACACAAACAAAATGCAAACAGTGCAATATTATTGTTCCTCTAATTTATAGCCAGAGTTGCTTAGGTGTAAAGGAAAGCACAATTTACTCAAATAGTACACTTCAAGAGAAAATCAGTTCTGAGCTATTATGCTGCCAAGGTTACATGGCAAGGATGCAGGAAAATATATAGTTTACCACTGTACAATCAACATTCTGAGGTGGTATTTATGGAAATCTTTGCTAGGAAAGATCTAGTAAATTATATGTCTTTTTCAAGGGGTTTTTGACTATGTTATCATTTCGATTCATTGATATTCCGCTTGAAATAACTGAGATGTTTTATATTCAATAACATCTTGTCATTTATGTGTGATCATATTGAAATGTATATTTCTATATTTTGTAATGAACATTTACATACACATTTACTCTAAAATAACTAGAAACAGAGAATAAATAAAATATGTAAAACGTTTTATTATTAATGATAAATTGGTTGCATTCATTTACTGAAGAGTAAAGGATTAGACAAATGAACACAATGGAATATAACATTTTGTGTTATTTGACACATTTGGGTAAGTTATTGAAATTGGAATTATCCTGATCACAATTTGTATAATGTTTCTCTTTTCTTGTATTTCAATATTATCATAAAATTTAAATGTTGTAGGTGTTATGCTAGAATTAATTGTGTGAGGGCAAACTTCCATTATCTTCATGAAGTTTTTGTTGATTTTAGATGTTCTATTGCTCAAGAACTGTTAAAGGACCTGAACTCTGGAAGCTGTGCCCAAAAAATGTAGACAGAAGGACTAGTCCCCTGTATTGCCTATAAGCTGTCTCAGCTGATTTTTCTCCATTACTGACTTCTCATGCCTTGTTTTTCACTGAGACTCTTTGTAGAGGTGGACACCTTGAGGATTGGTGATGCGAAGATTAGTGGGGAATATTCCAAAATAAGAAAGAATAATTAAGCATGCACCGCAGCTCAAGCAAGTCAGTAGTGCAGTAGTAACTTTGCCAAATCTCTATGTAACTATTGTGAAAGTAGCAATTAAAGGTACCTTGGTTTAGATTATCTAACTTTGCAGTAGGGGTGGGTGTTCGCCCGTTCGCCAAATAGCAAACATTATGGGGCATTTGCGGCAAATTCGAGTGCTGCGGTATGCCCTATAATGCACTGCGAGATCACAGTGCATTGACGTCTGATGACTGGCCAAAGAATGCACCTGACCTGCATGCTTTTGGAAAATCACAGAACTCTGTGAGAGCCATGATTGGCCAAAGTCCACACCCCACACTATATCAGGCTGCTTACATGGCGGCCGTATGTACTGTTATAATTGAGAGAACATTAGCATGAGACAGGTTAGTTAGTGGCCTGCAGGCAGTTTTATATATATATATATCTATCTATATCTATCTATATATATATATATATATATATATATATATATATATATATATATATATATATATATATATATATATAGATAGATAGATAGATAGATAGATAGATAGATAGATAGATAGATATGTGTATACAGTGTAGTGTAGACTATATATACAGTGCAGACAGTGTTTAACCACTACAATACAGGGCACTTTCGCCCCCTTCCTTCCCAGCCCAATTTTCAGCTTTCATCGCTCTCGCACTTTCAGTGACAATTGCGTGGTCATGCTACACTGTACCAAATTAAATTTTTATCATTTTGTTCGCACAAATAGAGCTTTATTTTGGTGGTATTTATTCATGACTCCGTTTTTTATTTTTTGCGATATAAGCGCAAAAAAAGCGGTTCCTGAACGTCCTATCAGAAGTAGACGGCTCCCACCCGGCCGTATATGTACATTGGCCGGGTGGGAAGTGGTTAATATATATACAGTTAGGTCCATATATATTTGGACACAGGCACAATTTGTAATTTTTACAGGCATTTACCAAAACATATTCAAGCTATAGTTATATATTGGATATAAGCTGAAAGTGCACATGTTCAGGTTTAATTTGAGGGTGTGTACATCCAAATCGGAGGAAGGGTTTAGGAATTACAACTCTTAAGAATAGCCATCCCCCTTTTTGAAGGGACCAGAAGTCATTGGACAATTAAATCAAAAGCTCTTTCATGGCCAGGTGTGGGCTACTCCTTCATTATTTCTTCATCAATTAAACAGGTAAAAGGTCTGGAGTTGATTCTAAGTGTGGTATTTGCATTTGGAATCTATTGCTGTGAACATATATCATGCATTCAAAGGAGCTGTCCATGCAAGTGAAACACGCCATTGTAATGCTTCAAAAACTAAACAAATCCATCAGAGAGATAGCAACAACATTAGGAGTGGCCAAATCAACCATTTGGTACATTCTGAGAAAAGAAGAATGCATTGGCGAACTCAGCAGCATAAAAAGACCTGGATGTCAATGGAAGACAACAGCGGTGGATGATCACAGGATCCTCTCTATGGTAAAGAAAAACCCATTCACAACATCCAGAAAAGTAAAGGACACTCTCCAGGAGGTGAGCATATTATTGTCAAAGTCTACAATCAAGAGACTTAATGAGAGCAAATACAGAGGGTTAACCACAAGGTGAAAACCATTCAATAGCCTGAAGAATAGAAAGGCCAGATTAGACTTTGCCAAAAACTAAGATTAATTTGTACAGAATTACGGGAAGAAAAAATTGTAGAGTAGGTTTAGAACAGCTCATGATCCAAAGCACACCAAAGCACACAACGTCATCTATAAAACATGGTGGAGCTTGCAGTGGGATGGCATGGGCATGCATGGGTTCCGGTGGCAATGGGTCATTGGTGTTTATTAATAATGTGACAGAAGACAGAAGCAGCCGGGTGAATTCTGTAGTGTTTAGAGATATACTGTTAGCCCAGATTCAGCCAAATGCAGCAAAGTTGATTGGACAGCGCTTTACGGTACAGATGGACAATGATCCAAAACACACAACACACTGCAAAAGGAACCTGGGAGCTTTTGAAGGAAAAGAAGTGGAATATTCTGCAATGGCTGAGTCAATCACCTGATCTGAACCCCATTGAGCATGCATTTCACTTGCTGAAGGCAAAACTAAAGGCAGAAAGACCCACAAACAAAGAACAACTGAAGACAGTATCAGTTAGAGCCAGCAAAGCACCAGGAAGGAGGAAACCCAGTCTTTGGTCATGTCCATGTCCAACCTATAAGAGAATTTAAAAAGAACAGCATGGGTTTCCCCAGTCCATACCAGGCCCTTTGGGGCTGGCATTGATTTTAAGGGGAACTCCATGGCAATTAAAAAAAAAAATGGTGTGGGGCCATCTCCAAAATCCATACATGACCCTTACCCGAGCAAGCAGCCTGGCAGGCCAGGAAAGGAGTGTATGTTGATGGGAACATGGGGCTCGTCCCCACAACCCTGGCCCAGTGGTTGTGGGGGTCTGCGGGTGGGGGGCATGATTGATGATAGATCGCAGGACACTTTTTCTTTTTTAATAAAGGAATTGTCAAAAACTATCTTTTGTGGTTTTTGACCCTTTTTTGGTGAATGGGTAGGGGTACAATGTATCCCTACCCATTCACCTGGGGAGAGCCGGGATATGGGGCCCCCTTTGTAAAGGAGGCTTCCAGATTCTGATAAGCATCCCGCCCACAGACCCCCACAACCACCGGGCAAGGGATGTGGGGACAATGTGCTTTGGGGGGACACCAAAGCACCCTACCCATGTTGAGAGCAAGCGGCCTGGTATGGTTCAGGAAGGGGGGGTGCTCACTCATCCCTCCATATCCTGGCCTACCAGGCTGCTTGCTCGGATAAGGGTCTGGTATGGATTTTGGAGGGGACACCAAAACTATTCTTTTTTAAAATTTTGGTGTGAAGTTCCCCTTAAAATCCATACCAGACCATAAGGGCTCTTTTTTCCCTTGTTTTTAGCTACAGTGTTGGGATACAGCAATACGTTACAGCCACGAGCAATTGTAAATGATATTTTTTCTTTTAGAAATGTCATTTTGCTGCAGCACTGTAATACACATCACACAGATGCACCACTTTACAGGCAGATTAAGGGGACCCCCACCAACCAACTGCAACAAACTTTAGTGCATCACCATTCATTGCAGTGTGCTGTAGCACATGTATGCTGCCTTAGGGGGAACCATTTAAAATAAATGGCACTGCGTTGTGGCATTGTGTGTAACATGCAGTTCCTCAACACAAAAGTGTCAATGAGACTTAATTGGAATTTTATTCACACAATGGATACACATAAAAGATAATAAATCTTTTAATATACGATTCAGAATACTCTTGAAAACAGCAGTGCTAAGACATTTATTCAATTGATTAGCAATCTAAGTTAACAAAACTAAGACAGATTTTAGTTGGTTAGAAATCATTTTAGGAATCAAACTGTCAAGAAAAAAACTGTTGTTTAAGAGCTGATTTGGTGAATAGGACTATTTCTATTGTTCCCTGATTGATGGGTACAGGTGCCAAATGGCTATATTTGGGTCCTCATGTGGCTGGCCAAATCAGATTTTGGTCATGCTGCATTTGGCCAAGAAAGAGATTTAGGTAGCCATGATCAGCTTCATAACTTTATTTACTCATCTGCATCCACATATATAATGTTATACACTTTCAAATGTGTTGGTCGATTGCAGAGCAGCAAGAAAATTAGGAGTATGAGTACATTTGTGACTTTCCTATTAAATGATTCGTCAGAGAATTTAGGTAAAATAAATTAGCTGTTTTCCAAATGGAAGAGCAAACACATTTAGTCTTTATGATAATACCAATGATTTTCCTGATTAATTTGAAGGTGACCGGTAATCTACTTTTCCTAATAGCAACATTAAATAGCAGAAATTTTATGAAGCAGCCCAGAGAATTTTATGTTTTAAAGTGATGGCATATGGAACTTTGAAATATAAGGAATACTTAATGTGCCCATGCAGTGAAAGTGAGTCCTTTAGCACTTATGGGATGAGAACATGCAGACTAGGGGTTGAGTTCAAGCTGGGAAATGTAAAACAAAGTAAACAAATAAAATAAAGTAGCAGAAAAGCATTTCACTTAAATCTTAAGCAAAGCACATATGTTGCTTATCACAGCAGGATGGTATCTTGCTAACAACTTTATGTATCCTCTTAAACCTTTAGGAAATTAAGTGTTTGCTTTTAACTGAAGTATTTCCTCTGTTTTGCTTAAAAATGTATACCACATTACACAATTAGGTCACTCCTATAGAGAGGTTTATTGAAGTATATAAGGGATTAGAAAAGTCAGTAAACATATTTGAAATCCAGAGTAAATGTCTCACACTAGGGGATGATTGGCCAAAATGACATAAAAGTCAACCTTTTTCATTCCTTACTACATCCAGTCACGTGCAGGGGAATTTAAAGTCATCAACTTCTACTTATGATTAGGGGTAAGCATATTTTTACCTAGCTTCAGTTCATTTTAGCCCACCCTTTGGACTATCCAGCTGAATTGTCCAATACTTTCAACTATTTTTTATTTTGTTGAGTGAAAATAAATAAATCACTATATGAAGCAAAACCAAACTGTTAAATTATGTTAACTCTAATTTAAAAAAATAAGGGTACAAAAAACACTTAAACTTTAAACTTTAAAGGCAAGTTGGACCACAACGTTTAAATAAAACTCATTTGTTATTTATAGACAGACGGATAAAAATCAAAAGCTATAAATACAAAATTGCCAACTAAAAATGTTATGCCAACTATCTATGTTAACTCTAATGCCGCGTACACACGATCAGACTGTCCGGCGGACTTAGCCTGGCGGACAAACCGCCGTACTTTGAAGCGGAAGGTCCGCTGAACCTAGGTCCTAGGTCCGCCGGACTATGGCGGCAATCCACCGTTATTTTGAAAATGAACGGACTTACCCACACACGGAGGAAAGTCCGTTCATTTTGAATGCGGCTCCAGATAGCTGGGACTAGCGAAGGAAGTCAATGTTTGATTGACACGTCGCTGGCCCCATCACCTGGTATGGACTTAAAGGGGAAGCCCTACGCTGAAAAAAGGTGTGGGGGTCCCCCCCAAGGTCCATATAAGACCCTTATCCGAGCACACAGCCTGGCCGGCCAGGAAAGGGGGTAGGGATGAGCAAGCACCCCCCCTCCTGAGCTGTACCAGGCCACGTACCCTCAACATGGGGGGGGTGCTTTGGGAAAGGGGGGCTGTGCGGCCCCCCCACCCTAAAGCTCCTTGTCCCCATGTTGATGAGGACAAGGGCCTCTTCCCGACAACCCCGGCCGTTGGTTGTCTGGGTCTGCGGGCGGGGGGCTTATCTGAATCTGGGAGCCCCCTTTAATAAAGGGCCCCCAGATACCGCCCCCCCCCCCTATGTGAATGAGTATGGGGTACAATGTGCCCCTACCCATTCACCTGTGAAATTTTTTTTAATAAAACACAACACAAGGTTTCAATATAATTTATTGCACAGCTCCGGGGTTTTCTTCCATCTTGGGGGGTCTTCTCGCCGGACTCCTCCGCTATCTTCTGCTCTTTTACTAGCTCTTTTACTAGTGGAGGAGCCCGGCTTTCTTCTTCGTCGCCCCCGGGGGTCTTCCTCTGACTTTGAGGGTCTTGTCCCCCTCTTTGGGGGTCTTGTCCCCCTCTTCGGTTCTTCTTGCCAGGCCTCCGCTCCTTCTTCCAGTTCTTTTACTGACGGTGGCCCGGTCTTCTGTTGCTGCTGCCGACACTATGGCTGCCTTCTCTTCTTCTCTTCTTCTTCCTTGAGATGTTGACTCAATGCTGTCTCTGCGTGGCGACTTATATAGGAACAATGGACGGGGTCACCGAGTGATGTCCCCGCCCATTATGATGTCACAGTCCCAGAGGATGCTTCCCTTGTGAAGTGAGCAGTTTATTTGCCTTTACTAAATCAACTCTATATCATTGTTTAGATTTGATTCCTTTCTGTCAGTAGCTATGCCAAGCATAATCGAAGAGAAAGCAATGTTCTAAGGGGGTGATTTATTAAGAAGAAGGCACTGCACCAGTTCATACATTATTTGGTGTGCCTTAAAAGTCATTAATGGAACGTGTGAAATGGTGCACATTGAAGCGCAAATAATGATAATAAATACCCGCATATGTAAACTGTAATTGCCGCTAGGGTAACTGTGGTTTTCTCATTGATAATAGCGCATGCCCAATGCAATTGATTAATTTCATCTCATTGGATGTGTCTTGTTAGGCAATTAGAAGGTGTTCTCAGTTAATCAACCCTTTTGATGCTAATCTCATCCCTATAACTTCTAATATATCTTTGACGTGTGTTTTTCTTTTTTTACCCAAATCTTCCAATACATTACAAAGAACAGAGAAGAGTTTCTAAACCCAATAAATTATTATTTTCAGATCTTGATCTTTAAAGGTGACCATACACTGCAACCAATTAGATCTTAAATAAATTAGGTTTAGTGCAAGAGCCTGTTTGATTTTCTATCATTTTAATTAATTGATTAAGTGCATCTTCCTATTACCTATTTTGCCCCAAATCGAGTTGGAAAGAGATTAGTCAGTTTTTGGGGAGGTCTGCACCGCTCATAGGGTGAAGACACCTCCCAAATTTTGCCAGTTTCTCCTTCAAATTGTTTCACTTCTTGTCACATAGCCAAACAGGATGTGAGGGTAAAACCCTACCAATGTCTTTCCTTGGGGGGACACAGAGGTCAACATAAATAGTTTCCCTATTAGGTAAATTGAACTCTGGCATGTTTCTGTGTATACCTCAAATTATTAGGTATCTTGGACTTTGGGGTTTATTTACTAAAGGAAAATCTACTTTGCACTACAAGTGCACTCGGAAGTGCAGTTGCTGGAGATCCAAGGGGGACATGCAATGCAAATAAAAATCAGCATCTTTGCTTCTACATGATTTGATGATAAAATCACCTTGCATTTCAGAGTGGCTTTGCTTTTAACCTTCCTAGCGGTGATCCCGAGTCTGGCTCGGGTTTGGATTTTAGTTCCACGAGCAGTAACCCCGAGCCAGACTCGGGATCGCATCGCTGGATACAGGGAGGACACAGGGAGAGTTACTTACTTTGTCCCCTGGATCCAGCGATGTCCCCGCGCTGTGTGAGCGAGCTGTCCTCCGCTCTATTCACACAGTGCCCGAATGCCGCCGAGCTCCGTTCCCTGCGACGTTAAGGCGCACGGGAGCGGAGATCGGCGCTAAATTCAAAAAAGTAAAAAGACACAAAACACACACAGTACTGTAATCTTACAGATTACAGTACTGTATAAAAAAAAATACACACCCCCTTTGTCCCTAGTGGTCTGTGCAGTGCCCTGCATGCACTTTTATATTATAAATACTGTTTTTTCTGCCTGAAATTTGGAGATTGTCCATAGCAACCAGAAAGTGTCCCTTTTTCAGTGTTTTAGGATTTGATTACATTATTGAATAATTTTTATTATTCTTTATTATATTATAAACTTTATCATACCCGGGATGTCTGCTAGACTCTGGTTTGAACAGATTTAAGAGAGTTATTCCTAAGAATTACAGGACTACAATATAAAACGCCAAATTTCCATGTAAAATAATTGTACCGCTTTCAGAACCTAAAACCAGAACTAATCATACCGCCAGGGAGGTTAATAAACCTCAAATTACCTAATAATTTGGGGTGTACACAACAAAGTGGCAGAGTGCAATTTGCCTAATGGGGACACTAGTTCGATTGACCTGTATGTCCCCAAGAAAAGATATTGTTAAGGTTTTACCATCACTTCCTGTTTGGCTATGTGACAGGAAGTGAAACCAATTTTCAGAAAAGGGACACAAAGCCCAACTTAAAAAAGACAAGCAGGGGTTCTAACACCCGCTTGTTTTCCCTCAAATGCCCACAATTAGGATAGGATTGCCTTGAGCTAGTCTCTTAAAGATTTAAACTTTTAGTAGTCACAACATCTTGAGGAATATTTTGCAAAATAATGCAGCACATACAATTAAATTAAAGTGAAACTAACAACCTACAAACAACACAGATTGGCAACATCAAACATATTTCAGTAAAAAATCCCCCCCCCCCCAAAAAATAAAAAATACTTGCTCTAAAACACATCTGTTTTGCAAAGACATAACAAACAAAATACAAAGGGAAAACACATGTGTTGCAAACTGTATAAACACCCAAATGTACTATCTTGACACCCCCCCCCCCCCACACACACACACACACAATCAATCAATCACCTGTTAAGGATGTCCTTAAATTACTAACTCAAAAAACACACTCTCTGCGCATGCCCAGAAAAATCCAAGTGCTGTTCACACACAAAAAGCACCAAAAAAAAAAAAAAAGTCCCTGAGCATGCCCAATCCAACACAAATGCATTTTACACACCAAAAGCCACAGCAAAAAGTCAAAGTCCCTGAGCATGCCCAGAACAGCCCGAATGCAGCTAGCACAAAATAAGCCACCCCCTATCCAAAATTAAGCACATCATCCAGTATGCTACAAAATTACATATTGGACAAACATCCTTCTCTCCAGGGGGGCAAACAAAGAGCTGACCATGGGCAAAAGTTATACAACAAATACCATTGCAGTCTATGGGAACTGACTTGCTAATTTTGCTAGTCTCCACTTGGCTGGCTTATATTCTAGTTATTGGCCTTAAAACAGGTAGGGGGGCCCAGGTCCCACCCTGAGAGATATATATCAATGTCACAAATTTGGACAACCCCAAAAACGAAACAAAGAGAAGTACCTTTAAAAATGCAAAATTGCTTAAAAGCTAGTAGCTTGGGGGGGGGGGGCTTACTGTAAAGTGGGGCGTCTGTAGCATGTATCTAAAATGCTGTTTCAAAGATGTAGGGCTTTAGAGAAAACATACAAATCTACATTGAAGCTGCAAGATTTTAACCCAAAACAAAAAATAGCCTGCCCCCAATACATACAAGGCCATTTGGGTCTGTTAAGGCTTTAAATGGGAACCCTCACGTGAAAAATACTACCCTAAACTAAAATAATATTGTGTCTCTCCCACACACTAAACAAACCCCTAGCCAAACACACAGCAAGCCAGCCCATGAAAGGGGGGTTGATGCTTGCGGGCTGGAGGGGCTCAGCCACCCCAAAAGTCAACCACTTTGTTCCCGTATTCAGGGGGACAAGGGCCTCTTACACAACCCTAGGCTGGGGTTGCGGGGAGCTGCAGACAGGGGGCTTTTTACAGAATGTGGAAAACCCCTTTAAACTAGTGGTTAAAAGGTGCTTTTTGGTTGATATTGGGCTGAGCCTAACATGCCCCAAAGGCAGCCAGCTATGTTGAGTGCATGTGGCCTTGTATGGTTCAGGAGGGGGTTGGGTGATCGCTCTTCACACTCCTTTCTTATTTGACCATGTTGTATGCTCTGAAAAAAGGATGTGGTTTGGATCGGTGAAGGCAGCTCTCAGCCTTTTTAAGAATAGAGTAGAGTGTGGAGTTCCCCTTTAAAGCAAGTTGGAAATCCAAGGGGTTAGAGGGGGGAGACAAGAACATTGGAAAATTGTGTGTGGAGTTCATCCTTAAAAGCAAAAGTTAGCCCATAGAAATTCAAGGGGTTAGAGGGGGGTAGATAAGAGCATTGTAGAATGGAGTGTGAAGTTCCCCTTTAAAAGCAAAAGCTAGCCCAAGGAAATCATATGCATTAGAGTGGGAAGGTTAAATGCCCTTTTAGGAGGAGCTAGAGGAGCGAGAGTCATTTTACACAATTTTAACAAGGTGCATGTCACATGTTGGCAACATATCATGCTAACATGACCTGTGTGCAAATCTCCTTGAAAAATACCTAAATGTGAACCAGCATAAAAAAATGTGTCAAGTTTAGAGGTGCTCCTGTCCAACACATGCTATTGCATGTATGTTGCTGTCAGAAACCATGAACCAGACCGAGACAGAAGTACAATTAAATCACACTTGTTTATTAATAAAAAATAAAAAGGTAAATAGAGTAAGCGCAGTCAAAGCATAGGCCGGAGTCCAGTAACCGGATCGAGTAGTCAGCCAGGCCAGAGTTCAGTAACTAAATCGGGTAATCAGCCAGGCCAGAAGTCAGGGATCCAAGTAGAGGAACAGCAAGCAGGATAAGGAGTCATAAGGGATGTCAGCAAGCCAGTCTTTAAACAGGAACGTAGGAGATGGTTTCTTGTGATGTGAACAAGGCGAAGGCAGAGATGAAGTGAGCTGGACAGCTTTAAGTAGGCAGGTCAGACGATCAGATCAGGAACAGCTGGGTAACTGTGCAGAGAGATGAGAGTCGGCAATTAGCCGACAGCTGATCAGCCAGCCCAGAGAAGGAAGGGCTAAGCCAGCCCTGACAGTTGCTTAAGATTTACTAAGATTTTGGCCACGCAGTGAACAAACACATGTGAATGAGCACAAGAGCTGCCTGCACATACACACTGCTTACATTGATCTCACACACTTCTAAACGTACTTGCGGGCACAGCAGGCTTTCTCTGAAAATGTTACTTTCTCAGTCTATTTTGGGCATATTTGTTACTTGGGCAGTTGTTAAAAAACTTCCTCGCATCACCCCATAATATTGGCACCTCCATCTTCTGTCACTATTGATTTGGAGATGCCGTGCGCCATGTCCATATTGGCACACAGATTTTATTCTCCCGTGCACTGAGATCGCAATAGTAAATGGGGGATTTGCGCTCTGTTCGTAAATATATGCGTTGCACCTCGCCGTGCACCTCTACTGATTGTTCACATCTTTTGTAAATCACCCCTTAAGTGTTATATCAATATTAGCACTAATAATACTATTAATGATTAGCTACAGCAGTATTGGTAGTAATGTAAAAAGTAGCAGTTGTAATAAGTTGTAAGTTAGTGGCTGGAGCAGTACTAGCAGCAAACTTAATGGTTACTTAATAGTAGTATATGGTATTTATGACTACAAGGCAAAATCTAAATTGTTATGAAATGCTTATAGCATCAATCAACGTCGAACCAAATAATCTTTTCAAAATGTTACTTGTAACCAAAACATTTGTATAAGGACAGCTTTGCAAAGCAAAATGATTATCAAACAAATTCTAGATTATTTTTTCTCAGACAAAAGCATTGTAATGAAATTGGAGACCAAATCAATCAATATAAGTATTCTTTGTAATCAATATATACGGGCTCCTCAAGTCTAAGGTCACGCTGTTATTTTCTGAGAACAGGTGCCAAGCTTTTGAAAAATAATATGGGCCGGCTATTTTACTGTTTCTCTTTGGAATTTTTGTAAGTGCATCTTGTTTTTACTCTACACTAATTAAATTTATATTAGAAGTTATCACACAATGGTGAGTTTTTGGGTCATACTAATGTTCTTTGGAGCCTCCTGGTCCTGACGAGATTGATCAGTTGCTAGTCACCTGGCGGATCCTTTGGAGATTACTGCTCATTTAGGACATGGTTTCGAAATTGGAGATTCCCAGCCCCCACTGCAATAGAGGCCCTGTTCGAATTGCAAGTTACAAGCTGACCTAACTTGTTAGCTGGTAAGCGTGCACTTCACTTGTTGTCACACCTTGGATCGGTGGTGGATTATTCAATGAGTATTTTTTGGGGATATACTTCTCACTGTCGTCTATTTTCACATAGTGTTTGCATTTTGGACGGTGATTCTTATTTGGACACTTTCTATTTGGACACCTTATATTATAAGGATTTTTCACATTCATTTATTATTATTTCTTTGTTCAATTTATGGATTGATATATTCAGTGCCGGGACAAGGTCACCCAGCGTCCAGGGCAAAGATGCCAAACTGAGCCCCCCTTTCCCCTAGGGTTAGGGTCAGGGTGCCTCCTACCCCTGCAATAAAACATTGCACCAGGGACAGCCGCCCCTCCTGCCCACCCCTTGTCCCGGCCCTGGATATATTATTAATCATATTTAATTCTTTGGATTCACACATTTTTTATTGGGAGTTCATCTCTCTTTCACTCGGTGCTGCTACATTTTGTTTTGTCCTATTTTTGTGTGTATCTCACTTCTAGTGGCTGCTTTTTTACTTTATTTTTATTTGGTTTAGCGCAGTATTCTCACCGTTTCCAAATAATATAATATAATAATATAATTTTAGTATTTTTAACACTATAATGTAGGAAAGTATAAAGTGTAAAGAAAATGAACTGCTTGATAACCTAGTGGTTATTTTTTTGGAAGCTCCCTTAGGGAGGGATGAACCCCGCCCCTCCTTTTATGGTTAGCCTTATTCCACTGCTATGAAATACCTTGTTCAGTTTAGCATCATCTAGCTTTTGGGATCTGACTGCGTTTCATTTTAAAATTCTACAATACAGAGCATTTCATTGGAAAAATTTATAAATGCATTTACAATGGATCTTATCACAAAAGGGCTGACCTTGTCTTAGTGATTTTACTTTTTTCTTTTATGTATCCTCTTTATTGTTTAAAGAACTAGCAAATACTAAAAATGTTTAATCTTAGAAGTGTTGTGTATGATTTAGAAAACAATACACTTGTGGAATGATCTTTTCTGCTTTTAGAGAGAGAGAGCATTAAATAAACAAAGAATGGTTTTATCTTCAAATATCCTGCCCACAAAGAAGCTCTGATCTTTTGACAAACTAATATTACAAAAACGTAAAAGCTTTGTCCCAACATCTTTCAATCATACTGATCCCTGAAAAATCGCTCTCATATAAATTAAAGCTATACAAATCACAGCATGCAAAGAAATGGAAGAGCATGCATTTGCTGTTTTGAAATCCACTTTGTGATACAGCACTGTTTCTCAATGGTTGTCTATTAAGCCTGAAACAGACCATGCTTTGAAGAAAATAAGCAATTAGAAGGTAAACGAATAATCAAAATAGCCATGACAGTGCATGTAATTACAGGTTTCTAAAAAAAATATAATAATATGGGTAGTTTGAACAAAAAGACAAGAGTCCATCAAGTTTAATCTGTTCCAAATCTAATACTGTCCAAATACTTTAAAAACAAAAAAAATAAAGAGTAAAACAAAACAACCGCATACAAATATTGGAAATGTATTTCAATCTGGTAATCCTGACAGTTACACACTTATTGTCCTAAGCTGTAGCAATGGAGGAGCAGTGTTAGCCCCCAAAGGCTGTTTTACTCCTGATTTAGCCTATAAAACTTCTCCCCTTCTCCATAACATAGGATGGAGGAGTTGTGTAGTTTACAGATGTGAACTTCAAAGTGCTGATAATACTGCATGAGATATCAGTGTGACAGGAAGAGTGCAGAGGAAGTTAGGAAATCAGTGGATTTACGACAGGAATAACAAGCTTTTTTTTGGACTTACAGCATTTTTAAAGAGAAAAAAAAAACATGCAAAAATGTGCATGTTTTAGAAAGATATACTAAATATGGATAATCTCAGCTATTGTTAGGAAATAATAATCTCTATAGAGAGATCCAATAGTATACATCTGATAATGGTCACATAGCAGATGGATGCAGGATACATTAATACAAATTATTGAAAGCCTGGTAATAAACAAAGTAAATTAATGTGTCCACAAAAGCAGACTGTACTACAAATAATTGTCTTTGCCTTTAGCATTGAAGTTGCTTATTAATTCCATTAATTACTGACATTTCTAGATTATAAAGGTTCAAGTACCTAGAACAACAGGCTAAAGATAGACCACAACAAAATAAAACATTTTAATTTTATCTACTGTATAGTTTTGTTTTGTTTTTTAAGCTGTTTATTTAACATTCTGAATTAATACTTACGAAACAGTTGCCATCTAAAAAAAAGCAAAAAAACGATGGCCTTGTTTTTCGCTGCACAGAGCCCAAGTAACAGTGAGATAACACAAGGGTAGACTGTAGCACTGAGACATCCAGCTCTGAGTGACAAGGTGGCACAGTGGTGTAGTGGTTAGCACTCTTGCCTAGCAGTAAAAAGGGTTGCTGGTTTGAATCCCAACCACAACACTACCAACCTGGAGTTTGCATGTTCTCCCTGTGCCTGTGTGGATTTCCTCCAGGTACTCTGATTTCATCCCACACTCCAAAGACATGCTAGTAGATTAATTGGCTTCTGTCCAAAACTGGCCCTAGTATATGAATGGGGGACCTTTTATTGTGGGCACCTTGAGGGTAGGGACCGATGTGAGTGTGCAATGTACAGGGATAGGGATAATTGTAGACGCTCACACTGGATGGACTGGTCTTTCTATTCAACCTTACTAACTATGTAAGGCTCAACAGGAGGTTGGGTGTTGGCAATTTGGTGCCAATATGGAAACAGTAAACCAGCCACACAGAGAAAATTTACTCTCTCCAGGCCAGGTTAAACCAATAATCCCTGACCTGTTTAGAATTGTGAAGAGACAAGGGCTCCCATTTGGGAGACTAACATATCCAGCCAAGGCTGCCATGTTGTGTGACATTTCCTATATGAGGAAGCAAAGGGATGCAAACTTGCATCATAAAAAATAGTCACCAATTTAGTGATTTTAGAGTGAGATGTTTCAAAGGGGAAGTAGTCAGTTCTACCTCCATCAACCCATGTATGGCATGGTGCAACAAAAGATATAAAAAAAAAATGATTAATGAATCCAGTCCTTTCTTAAATTGGAGATAAACCCTGATGGGTTTTATTTCCTCTTTTGCTCCCTGCAAAGCCTGCATATTTAAAGCATAATGGGCTAGTATGCATCGCATACTAGCCCATTATGTGACACTTACCTACAAACGAATCTGTTGCTGTCCCCTGTGCAGGCTGCGTCCATCTTTGCCCCTTTTCCTTCTGGGGCTGCGGACTCCGGCTCTGTGACTGGCTGATACAGAGTCACATCACATGCTCATGGGAGCCATCAGTAACGGTACATGCCGGGGGAAGAAACGGCACAGAGGTCCATTTCTTCACAGCGCATGCGCAGATTACATCATCGGCACACTACAAGTGAAATATCTCCTCAACTACGCAAGTTTAGGAGATATTTCCACTACCTATAGGTAAGCCTTATTCTAGGCTTACCTATAGTTAAAAGTTACTAGGGAGAGTTTAAACCACTTTAAGAACATTAAAGGCAATAAATGTACCCTCCACATACACATGGCTGACATAAATAATCCCATTTTCAATCCACCAGGATGTATCCAGATGATTATAGAGTTCTTTAAATCTGAGATTATGCCACAAGGGTGTATTAGGACTAATAGGCACTTCACTCCTAGAAAGGAGTTTGTCTGCTGCAGACTAAGTTAGAAAACAAACATCCTTATTCATGTAATCTTTATTAAAAAAAAAAAAATGTATTCATCTTTCACATTCACATTTCAATCAAACAGCCCAACATTTAACATACACAATGTATTTATACAATACATGATCTATCCAAATAATATCATGTTTTTATTTATCCACAATACCGTTCTACACTTAAAGGGGTTGTAAACCCTTGTGTTTTTTCACCTTAATGAATCCTATGCATTAAGGTAAAAAACACCTGGCAGTCACCGGCCCCCCAGCCCCCCATTTTACATACCTGAGCCCCTTCATCTCTTTGTTGGGGGATGCGCTGTCCCTCTCTCCACAGGGTCCCGGTTCTTGATTGGATAGATTAATAGCAGAGCAGCTATTGGCTGCTGTCAATCAAATCCAATGACCTGGGCCCAGGGGGGTGGGGCCGAGTTCGGCATTCATGTCTGTGGACGCAAATGCTGGACTCGGGAGTGGGCCCGCAAGGTAACCCCCTTGGGAGAGCGCCTCTCCTAGGGGGTTATCTGATGTGAGTAGGAGCCGTGAGAGCCGCTGGGGGACCGCAGAAGAGGATGTTCGGAGCCTCCTCTGTGCAAAACGAGCTCCACAGTGGAGGTAAGTATGACATGTTTGTTATTTTAAAAAAAACACTGCCAGAGTTTAAAAAAGGAAGCCTTATCAGAATTAATTTAACCCATACATTGACTTTACCCTTATCTACAAATCCAGCATTCCCATATCTTTTAAACATTTTGGCATTTCCCCTTTTATTATGCACAAATTGTTATTTTCTTATTGCATTATTGACCTCATTCTACATTCTACACAAGTTGGTGGATTTAGCGCCAACCACCTCCTCGTTATTAATTTCTGTGCCAGGAAGAGGCATCTGATTATTGCTGTTTGTCTACCCCATATGTTATTGTCCTCCTCCATATAACCTAATATACATATCTTTGGCTCAAAATCGAGAGCTGTTCCAAATACCGCATTTATTTTTCTGATGACTTCTCTCCAATATCTATTTAACTTTGGACACCTCCGCATCATATGAATTAGGTCTCCTTTTAAATCCCTTCATCTTGGGCATTTAACATCTGACCTTCACCCATATAAAAAATAATTTCTGAGGTGTCTTGTATGCTTGGAATACTGTATCAAATTCCTCTACATTCATCCTAGCCAGAGGCTGCTTTTTATGCTGCCCCATTCAATATAACAACTCCAAATGAGGGAGCCCGCTTCTGTGAGTCCTGGAGCAGTAGCAGGGCGAAGATGTGTTGCAAGGATGATACGGGATTAGTCAAGATAACAGAGATTCTTTTGGAACTAATGCAAGGTGGTTCAGCTCACATCCCACTTCTGGCCACGCCCCTACTTTATTCTTTTAATATTTTCTTTGCCCAGCTATTTGTGTGGAAATCTTCTTTGTCCAGTGCCATCTCCAGGGCCGTTTTTAAGGCAGGGCAAAAAGGGAAGCTGCCCTGGGCCAACTATCCCAGTTTAAATTCCCTTGTCCCTTGAAAGTTTTAGTCCCGTGCTGTGTTCCAGTATCTGAGTGTGAACTTCTGTTACAAATAGTGCCCAGCTCTGCCCAATTGCAGTGTACAGATGACTCACCTGCAGACCCTGTGTTTACATGTAAATAACCTGCACTGATATGTAAATAGCTGTGGTATTAATATGTAAACAGCCACGGAGGGGCTGCATTGATATGTAAATAGAAGCAGCATTAATATGTAGATCATGCCCCCTGAGGCCATATCCACCATCACTTTTGCTGAATGCTGCCCACTAGGGAGGTAAAGGGGCATGCCTGAAAGTTCTGCCTACAGCTGTGGTTATTAAGCCTCACATTAGCCTGTTCTGCAAAATGTAAGCAAATTGGAGGTGGAATCCTTCTTCAAAATAACATGGTACCACGGCACCGTGAATTTTTGGTGCATGTGCATATCTCAGTAGATACGTGAGGGTGTCAAACAGTTAATGGCACTTCTGTGTATCTGCTAAAGAGCAGCAAGATTCTGTGGTGTCAGGAAAATGATTTTGCATGCGTTCCCAACACACACAAATGTGAACGCAGGCTAAATGTCTCGGTTACATTGGTGGTCAGTGTAAATCATCTCATTACATTGGGGCTTGGGGTACGATCCTTTTATTCACACTAGTGGCCAGTGTGAATCCCCACTTACATTGGGGCTTACTGTGAATGCTCCTATTACATTAGTGGTCAGTGTAAATCCCAATTACATTAGTGGCCAGTGTAAATCCCCATTACATTAGTGGTCAGTGTAAATCCCCATTACATTAGTGGTCAGTGTAAATCCCATTACATTGGTGGCCAGTGTAGAAATTCCTCTTTAAATTGGTAATTGGTAAAAAAAAAATCCAAACTTGCATTTGTGGTCAGTTTTGAATCTTCGCTTACATCGGTGGTTCATGTAAAGGCCCCCTTTAAATTGGTGGTGCAGAACTGCCCTTACACTGGTGTTCAGTGTAAATCCCCCCTAACATTGGTGGTCAGTATAGAAGTGTCAACTTACATGGAGGTCATTGTATAGTCCCCCTTACACTGGTGGTTGGTGTATATGCTCCTATTACATTGGTGTCAGTGTATAAATCCTTCTTTATATTGGTTGGTGGCGTACAATCTCCTGTTACACGATGTTCAGTGCAAATTCCCGCTTACATTGGTGGTCAGTGTAAATCCCCCCTCACATTGGTGTTCATTGTAAATTCCCCACTATATACTTGCCAGAGATTTACAGCTTTGATCTACATGATTTAGAATTTGCAACAGTATACTGCATACTAACTAATCCCATCCCCTTACCACTGATTCCATAAAACCCCTAGCATTGCCACTGATCACACAATCCCCTCCCCTAGCATTGCCACTGATCACAGGAGTCCTACAATTCCTAGAAATGTTCCATTTATTGATGAGTCCCCTCACCTCCCCAGTCCATGGGAGGGGGGGCAGTCAGTGAGGAGATGATGTGCTTTAACCTTTAGCAACCAATCAGTGAGAAGTAATGATGTGCACTAATCTCTTGCAACCAATCATTGAGTAGTAAGGATATGCAGTACCTCTAGAAACCAATCAGTGAGCAGTAATACTGTGCAGTAACCTCTAGCAACCGATTAGTGAGTGGTAAGGATGTTCAGTAATCTCTAGCAACCAAGCAGTGAACAGAATTGATGTACAATAATCTCTAGCAACCAATCAACAAGCAGGAGTAATGTGCTCCTCTATAAAATAATCAGTGAGCCATAATGTGTGCTGTAACCTCTAGCAGCCAGATCAATGAGTGGTAATGATACACTGTAACCTCTGGCAACCAATATAAATCACTGCCTGATCTGATTCAGTAAACTGATTTTGAGTCTAGCGGCTATTTATTGCATATCTCGGAGCAGATGTATAGAGAAATTGCGTGGGGGGCCTACAGGAAAATGTTTGCCCAGGGTCCAATCAATATTAAAGACGGCCCTTGCCATCTCTCTCTTATTTCAGTGGTGACCTGCATCCCAGTTGCCAAGCCATGGAACATTAGCCTTTTCTTGGCCAGTGTTCCAGTTGCTAGGTAATGGGATGCAGTCTTTGAGCCCCACATATTACTCCCTGCTGCCTTGTATTATACACATTTTGCTGACCATCCACCTCTCAGCTCCAGGGATGGTTCCTGGCAAACATGGCACCCTATTTAGGCATCAACAACCTATGCATCAGTTCTTGTGGTAATGTTTTCCTGTTGATCAAGTGTGCCTGTAATCCTTTCTCATTTACCCCTCTTATTGACCTTTGTTACATTAATGGCTATCCTACTATCTTCTGCCCATCCTGACCTTAGCTATGTTTAACAGAAATGTCTTCTCTCTGAACTATGCTAATGGGCTTTGATAGTTTGCATTGATATGTAAGAAATATCAAAGTAAATATAAAAATATAAATATATAAAATGAATGAACTACGAGAAATGAGGTAATAAAGTGAGACTAACACATGCACCACCCCTAAAAATTAGAAATAAATTGAATGCAACTACCAGTATTTAGGCTTCGTAATGGTTTGAATTTTAAAAAACACAGATGGAAAATAATATGTATACAGAAGTTTGTAAGAAAAATTAATAGTAAAATGTTTTTTGCCTCAAAAGAACAAAACCCAAGTATAAAGGAACCCACTCAATTTAAACATTCTATTGTGAGAAATAATTATATTTTTAATCCAAAAATGCAACATAATGAACGTTTAATGTTTTTTTTTTAAATGGTAGCAGAAGATATAAGGAAATTAAAAGTGAATAAGTCAAAAAGAAATAACATATGGAAAACAATTAAAGAAATAGAAAAAAGGAAGGAAATAGTTTGTCCACGAGATAAGAGGGGGAGGCCTGGTCATACTTAACAAAAAAGATTACGCAACAGAGATAAACAAACAGCTAAAAACACAAGATACCTATAAAAAAATCAAAGGAAATCCAAAGGTTGAATATGAGAAAAACATATATCCTTTGTGATGAAAGAAGAGGAGAATTTTGACCAAACAAGAAGCAAAATTCCCGACCCCAGAGGCAGCAAAAACTTCAGTCATCTACTATGTTCCAAAAATTCATAAGGACCAATTGAATCCCCCTGGAAGGCCAATAATCAGCGGGATAGACTCATTATTTTCCCGATTAGGAGCATATATTGATAGCTACCTACAACTGCTGAACGATAGCAGACAGCTGATTGCTGAGAGCACAAGGCCCTAGAGATGGTAATAAAGAAGAATTGGCCAATCTTACAGTCTGACAACATTTTAAGATCTATGCTACCAACTAGGCCCACTTTCATACATAGAAAAGTGACATCTCTAAGAAACAGACTGGTACACAATGCTCTAGATCCCCCTAAACAAATTAAAATATCCAAAAATCTGAAAGGCTTTCACAAATTCGGGAACTGCATACCCTGTAAAGTCAGCAAAAAAAAAAAAAACAATACGAAAAAATTTAATTTTGTTTCAACAGTGAATGAAAATTAATATAAAATAAATGAATTAATAACTTGTAATAGCACCTAGGAAGCGTGCGTCATAGAGTGCCCATTCCACAAACAATATGTGGGAAGAACCACAAGGCAATTATGTGTTAGAATACGGGAACACATTAACAATATAAGAAAATGTTTTAATAAACATAGGGGGTTATTTACGAAAGGCAAATCTACTTTGCACTGCAAGTGCACTTGAAAGTGCACTAGGAAAGTGCAGTCGCTCTAAATCTAAGGGGTAGATTAGAAATGAGTGGAAGCTCTGCTGATTTTATCATCCAATCACGTGCAAGCTAAAATGCTGTTTTTTTTCCTTGCATGTCTCCCTCGGATCTACAGCAACTTTACTTCCAAGAGCACTTGCAGTGCAAAGTGGATTTGCCTTTCTTAAATAACCCCCATAGTGTCTCTAGACATTTCAGACATTATCATCAAAAGGATTCAACATGTATGACATTTTATGCCATTGATAAATTGGAAGGCCATTGGCGAGGGGAGATTAAAAGAATTAAAGTTTCACAAAATGAAACTAAATGGATCTTCCAGTAAGACACCTTTCAGCCAGTAGGGTTAAACATAGATCTAGATCTGAATTGCTTTTTAACAAATTTCTGAGGTATGTCTTCCATTTTATTATATATATTTTTTTATATTTTTGTATTTCTGCATATGGAGTTTTTGCATGGAGTGTAAGGACTTATCATATATGGAGTTCCACTTACCACCCTTCTGTGAACTGGATATATATATATATATATATATATATATATATATATATATATATATATATGTATATATGCAATTGGGGAATAGTAATGCAAAAAGAAAAACCGCGCTTGCCTGACCACAAAAAAATAAAATAAAGTAAAAATGTGCTGCAAACCCAAATGTTATACTACATTCAACACAAGACAGAAGAAAAGAGTGGGTTGCGCAACTAAAAAAATATTAAACTAATAAATATTGCGTCTCAAAGGTAAATAAGTGAATATTAACACCAATCTATGCAAAAATAAGTGTAAAAATACAGTGAAAACATCAATATACTTAAACAAAAATTAATATCTGACGGGTCCACTAACTAACGCGGTACGGTCATGTGACAAAAAACACACAATTAATGAACAGTGTAAAGGAAACACTTTGATAGTCATAACATTGAAAAGTCCATATAAAAAAGTTCTCAATTTGAGGAATAGTGATAGTGACTCCGCTGTGATGAAACAATGACAGACCATCCACAATAGTGTAAGTTATAAGCACCTCCACCACGGTTAACACTGCCGCTTACCAGAAGTTTATGGTCCTTTATTACAGAGAACCATAAAACGCAGATGACTGGCTCTCCCCATCCCTGGATATTCATATAAGTAAGGTGATAAAAGGACCTCTCACAGCTCCAACCAATCCCTCTCATCAGCGACCATAGAAAAAATATAAGGCTCGCAATAGTGTAAAATCAAACACTTTAATAAAATAAATAAAAAACGTCAATGGCGCACTTACATAACATCAATGGACAAATCGCATGCAAAACTCGAGCCGGCCGGTCTCGATTTACAACGCCCGATACTTCCGGGACAAACACATGAAGCGGTGACATCAGTGCGTCGCTCCTCCTACCTATGCATTTCGTCACTAACAGGATGTCGTCACGGGGTACGGCGTCCTGACGCACCGCTTAAATAGCAAACAGTAACCAAGCCTCAGTCTGACCTCCGGAAATTGAAACGGAAAACGCCATTTTGGTCGAGGGAAAAACGCTATCCCATACTATAGTAAAATAGCCCACACAGACTAACAATGGAATAAAGGCAAGAAATTTAAGGTTATTGAACCAACGAACCCGGTCTGCGCACATTGAGTGCTGATGGCAAAACAGATCAGGTAAATGATGAAAGCTACTTATCAGAGAAAAAACTATTATAAAAAGAAAAATCTACTAAAACAAATAAAATTAGATAAAAATAAAACTAAATAAATTTTTTATAATATTATTAGAGGGAAATGAAATTGTCCCTATTGATTTTTATGGGGCACATGCACAATAAGCACTGAATAACCCGCCTAAAAGGTGATATACCACATGGGTGGTCCGTAACCCACCGGAGGTCAGACCATTAAACAATAACACATATAAAGAATTAATTTTATATACACAAACGTCCAGAATATGATGGTAAATACACAAAATACAGAAAAAATCTTAAATAAAGAAAAAAATAAAGAAAAAAAATATATAATATATATATATATAATTCTAAAAAATATATATAAAGAAAAATTAAAGTTGAAAGTTATGAATCATAAATTTCTAGGAATTGTCAATGAAACAAGTAACGTCAACATCAATATTTAAACCGAAGGGGGTGTAGCTCTTTAGCCTGTGCACCCAGGCCATCTCTAGTCTGGAAATACTACGAACCAAACTGCTACCCCTCCAATTTGGCCTATACTTATCAATTCCAAGAAAGATCGTGTTGGAGGGATCTCTATTGTGAACAGTCAAATAATGTTTAGAGACAGAATGTTTTGTGAACCCTTTTCTGATGTTGTTTATATGTTCGTTGAGACGGACCTGTAGAGGTCTCTTGGTCCGGCCCACATACTGCAGGCCGCATGGGCACTGAAGCAAATAGACAACACCAGTAGTAGAACAAGTAATAAAGGGTTGAAGAGGAAAAAATTTCGAAGTGCAAGAAGAAGAAAAACTAGTAGTTCTTCTAGAAGTGCAACGATTTAATTGACATACCTGGCACCTCCTACATTGGTAGTAACCTGTGAGTTCGGAGAATAGATTCAATCGCTCTCTAGGAGGGTTCAAAACATTAGGGGCCAACTTATCCCTAAGATTGGGCACCCCCTTAAAAACCACATGTGGTCTATCTGGTAAGATAACATTCAGGACTCTATCGTTCTTCAAAATATGCCAATATTTCTTCATAATGTGCTTTACGCTAAAATGTTGGCATGAGAAATTGGTGACAAAAGGGCACTTATAAGGGCCCTCGACATCATTGTTACCTGTTTTAACCCTCAATAAATCATCGCGATTTGTGTTAATAACTTGGTCTAAGGTATTGCTAAGGGATTCAGGACTATAACCTTTAGCCAAAAAACGTTCAGTAAGAACTTCAGCTTGGGCTAGAAACGTGTCATTATCTGAGCAGTTACGTTTGATCCTAAGAAACTGACTCTTTGGAACTGATTTGAGCCACGGTCTATAATGGCAACTATCAAGAGGTATATAAGCATTTCTGTCAGTGGGCTTAAAGTAGGTGGAAGTAATGAACCTGTCCTCATTGACAGAGATAGTCAATAAGGGCCAAAAAATGGATCTGTTCCAAACTAGCTTCATAATTTAAATGTATACCTCTATTATTAAGATTCAAAAAGTTCATATATTCTGATAGGGCAGATTGACTACCATCCCAGAAGAGGAGGACGTCGTCTATGTACCGGACCCAAAGGGTAACCTCAGGCCTTGGCTCCGCATAGACGACGTCCTCCTCCCATTTGGCCATAAAGAGGTTCGCCAAGCTAGGGGCGTATTTGGCCCCCATGGCAACCCCTCTATCCTGATGATAGTAGTGCCCATTAAACCAAAAAAAATTATGGGTTGCTGCATAATCGAGCAAAACCATAATAAAATCAATCTGTGCCTGTGGTAAATTTGACCCTCTCTCAAGAAAAAGATGGACAGCTTCTAAGCCCACACTGTGAGGGATCACAGTATAGAGTGAGGTAACATCAGCTGTTACCAACCACATACCCTCCTTCGGTTTATGGTGGGACAAAAGATTGATAATATCTCAAGTGTCTTTCACATAGGAGGGCATTGTACGAACTAAGGGTTGCAAAAAGAAATCGATAAACTTGCCCACCCGGGACGTGACAGAATCAATTCCACTGACAATAGGGCGACCCGGGGGGCAAGTAAGACTTTTGTGTATTTTTGGCAAATAATAAATTACAGGAATCCTCAGTGCCTTAGGTACTAAGAATGCTTTCTCTTTCTTATTCAGAATAGAACTCTCAAAGCCCCTAGCAACTATGAATTCTAATTCTTTCTTGTATTTCTCATTAGGGTTATATAATAAGGGAGTATACGTACTAGTGTCGCCCAAAATGCGACACATCTCGTCATATAATCATCCTTATTAAGGACGACTATTCCTCCTCCCTTATCAGCTGGACGAATGACTAAGTTGTGATTCGTACACAGGGATTCGATACCTAAATCAATCACCTCCTTATTTCTCACATGCCGAACCCGCATAGTTTCAAGGTCCTTAAGAGCCAAGTCCCTAAAAACCTTCAATGAAGGAGCCAAATGTCCAGGAGGGTTAAATAAGGATGCATTAGCCAAACCGGAATGTGAAAAAGTAGAGGTCAGGGCCCTGGGTGGGTTATATGGATTAGAAGCCATATACCGTTGAACATTAAGTTTGCGCACATACTTATGTATATCCATGTAAGACTGGAATTTGTTGATGCTGCAAGATGGGGCAAACTTTAAGCCCCTATCCAAAACATCCAATTCGGAATCAATTAAAACATGTGAACTTAAATTAAAAATACCTGTCCCAGCTAAGTCCTTGCTCTTTTTGGACTGAGTACGCCTCCCTCCTCTAGTTCCTCTCGGAGCTCGACTACTCTTTTTACTCCTTGGCCTGTTTTGGGAAAACCCCAATTCTGTTGTGCGTATAAATTAGTGTTCGGTGCGTCTTGATACTCCACATGATTAAAGCCATAATGGCCAGCACCTGTTCTAACATTAGTTTGCGGTCTCAAAGAGGGTTCGCACAAACCCTCATTGGGATTTGCAATATCCCTCAGAGGAAAATAATGGTTGTAAGTTGGGACATTGTACTCTGGTTGTACATCACCATCATAATGTACCACCTGTTGGTCACCAAAACCATAAGGAGGGCCATAACCATGGTCAAAAGACTGTGATGGACCATAACCTTGATCAGATGGATACATAGGCATAGGGATGCGATTCTCAGTATACCTAGGTTTAAAATTGTAACCACGTCCCCTAGGTCCCCCGACCCCGATTACGTGGGGGGCCTTGAGAATTTTGATAAGGTTGACCCTGTCCGTAGGATCTCCCAGTAGGAGTTCCAATGCGGGGACCACCCCCTCCTCTATTGTAATTAGAAGAGGGAGGACGTATACCTCTCCCGCATGATTTTGTGGTCGTGTAACACCACTTGGAGACCGATCGCGACCTACAGTAGGAACTGTTAGATAGTGAGGGGGGCCCACAAGATTATTAACACCAGGGTTAAGACCCTGTGGTGTCGTATCCATGGCAGGATTGTTATCATTCCCATTCTCAGCAAGGATCCCAATGAGGGTTTTTGCGAACCCTCTTTGAGACCGCAAACTAATGTTAGAACAGGGGCTGGCCATTATGGCTTTAATCATGTGGAGTATCAAGACGCACCGAACACTAATTTATACGCACAACAGAATTGGGGTTTTCCCAAAACAGGCCAAGGAGTAAAAAGATTAGTCGAGCTCCGAGAGGAACTAGAGGAGGGAGGCGTACTAAGTCCAAAAAGAGCAAGGACTTAGCTGGGACAGGTATTTTTAATTTAAGTTCACATGTTTTAACTGATTCCGAATTGGATGTTTTGGATAGGGGCTTAAAGTTTGCCCCATCTCGCAACATCAACAAATTCCAACAAATTCCAGACTTACATGGATATACATAAGTATGTGCGCAAACTTAATGTTCAACGGTATATGGCTTCTAATAAATATAACCCTTGGGACTTGGCTCTTAAGGACCTTGAAACTATGCGGGTTCGGTATGTGAGAAATAAGGAGGTGATTGATTTAGGTATCGAATCCCTGTGTACGAATCACAACTTAGTCATTCGTCCAGCTGATAAGGGAGGAGGAATAGTCATCCTTAATAAGGATGATTATATGACGAGATGTGTCGCATTTTGGGCGACACTAGTACGTATACTCCCTTATTATATAACCCTAATGAGAAATACAAGAAAGAATTAGAATTCATAGTTGCTAGGGGCTTTGAGAGTTCTATTCTGAATAAGAAAGAGAAAGCATTCTTAGTACCTAAGGCACTGAGGATTCCTGTAATTTATTATTTGCCAAAAATACACAAAAGTCTTACTTGCCCCCCGGGTCGCCCTATTGTCAGTGGAATTGATTCTGTCACATCCCAGGTGGGCAAGTATATCGATTTATTTTTGTAACCCTTAGTTCGTACAAAGCCCTCCTACGTGAAAGACACTCGAGATATTATCAATCTTTTGTCCCACCATAAACCGAAGGAGGGTATGTGGTTGGTAACAGCTGATGTTACCTCACTCTATACTGTGATCCCTCACAGTTTGGGCTTAGAAGCTGTCCATCTTTTTCTTGAGAGAGGGTCAAATTTACCACAGGCCCAGATTGATTTTATCATGGTTTTGCTCGATTATGCAGCAACCCATAATTTTTTTTGGTTTAATGGGCACTACTATCATCAGGATAGAGGGGTCACCATGGGGGCCAAATACGCCCCTAGCTTGGCAAACCTCTTTATGGCCAAATGGGAGGAGGACGTCGTCTATGCGAAGCCAAGGCCTGAGGTTACCCTTTGGGTCCGGTACATAGACGACGTCCTCCTCTTCTGCGATGGTAGTCAATCTGCCCTATCAGAATATATGAACTTTTTGAATCTTAATAATAGAGGTATACATTTAAATTATGAAGCTAGTTTGGAACAGATCAATTTTTTGGCCCTTATTGACTATCTCTGTCAATGAGGACAGGTTCATTACTTCCACCTACTTTAAGCCCACTGACAGAAATGCTTATATACCCCTTGATAGTTGCCATTATAGACCGTGGCTCAAATCAGTTCCAAAGAGTCCGTTTCTTAAGATCAAACGTAACTGCTCAGATAATGACACTTTTCTAGCCCAAGCTGAAGTTCTTACTGAACGTTTTTTGGCTAAAGGTTATAGTCCTGAATCCCTTAGCAATACCTTAGACCAAGTTATTAACACAAATCGCGATGATTTATTGAGGGTTAAAACAGGTAACAATGATGTTGAGGGCCCTTATAAGTGCCCTTTTGTCACCAATTTCTCATGCCAACATTTTAGTGTAAAGCACATTATGAAGAAATATTGGCATATTTTGAAGAACGATAGGGTCCTGAATGTTATCTTACCAGATAGACCACATGTGGTTTTTAGGGGGGTGCCCAATCTTAGGGATAAGTTGGCCCCTGATGTTTTGAACCCTCCTAGAGAGAGATTGAATCTATTCTCTGAACTCACAGGTTACTACCAATGTAGGAGGTGCCAGGTATGTCAATTAAATCGTTGCACTTCTAGAAGAACTACTAGTTTTTCTTCTTCTTGCACTTCGAAAATTTTTCCTATTAAACCCTTTATTACTTGTTCTACTACTGGTGTTGTCTATTTGCTTCAGTGCCCATGTGGCCTGCAGTATGTGGGCTGGACCAAGAGACCTCTACAGGTCCGTCTCAACGAACATATAAACAACATCAGAAAAGGGTTCACAAAACATTCTGTCTCTAAACATTATTTGACTGTTCACAATAGAGATCCCTCCAACACGATCTTTCTTGGAATTGATAAGTATAGGCCAAATTGGAGGGGTAGCAGTTTGGTTCGTAGCATTTCCAGACTAGAGATGGCCTGGGTGCACAGGCTAAAGAGCTACACCCCCTTCGGTTTAAATATCGATGTTGACGTTAATTGTTTCATTGACAATTCCTAGAAATTTATGATTCATAACTTTCAACTTTAATTTTTCTTTATATATATATATATATATATATATATATATAATATATTTTTTAGAATTATATATATATATTTTATAATTTTTTTCTGTATTTTTTTTCTTTATTTAAGATTTTTTCTGTATTTTGTGTATTTATGATCATATTCTGGACGTTTGTGTATATAAAATAAATTTTTTATATGTGTTATTGTTTAATGGTCTGACCTCTGGTGGGTTACGGACCACCCATGTGGTGTATCACCTTTTAGGCGGGTTATTCAGTGCTTATTGTGCATGTGTCCCATAAAAATCAATAGGGGCAATTTGATTTCCCTCTAATAATATTATTAAAAAATGTATTTAGTTTTATTTTTATCTAATTTTATTTGTTTTAGTAAATTTTCTTTTATAATAGTTTTTTTCTCTGATAAGTAGCTTTCATCATTTACCTGATCTGTTTTGCCATCAGCACTCAATGTGCGCAGACCGGGTTCGTTGGTTCAATAACCTTCAATTTCTTGCCTTTATTCCATTGTTAGTCTGTGTGGGCTATTTTACTATAGTATGGGATAGTGTTTTTCCCTCGACCAAGATGGCGTTTGCCGTTTCTATTTCCGGAGGTCAGACTGAGGCTTAGTTACTGCTTGCTATTTAAGCGGTGCGTCAGGACGCTGCCCGTACCCCGTGACGACGTCCTGTTAGTGACGAAACGCGTAGGGAGGAGGAGCGACACACTGACATCACCGCTTCATGTGTTTGTCCCAGAAGTATCGGGCGTTGTAAATCGAGACCGGCCTGCTCGAGTTTTGCATGCGATTTGTCCATTGATGTTATGTAAGTGCGCAATTGGCGTTTTTTATTTATTTTATTAAAGTGTTTGGTTTTATAATTTTTCTATGGTCGCTGATGAGAGGGATTGGTTGGAGCTGTGAGAGGTCCTTTTATCACCTTACTTATCTGAATATCCCGGGATGGGGAGAGCCAGTCATATGGGTTTTATGGTTCTCTGTAATAAAGAACCATAAACTTCTGGTAAGCGGCAGTGTTAACTGTGGTGGAGGTGCTTATAACTTACACTATTGTGGATGGTCTGTCATCGTTTCATCACAGCGGAGTCACTATCACTATTCCTCAAACTGAGAACTTTTTTATATGGACTTTTCAATGTTATGACTATCAAAGTGTTTCCTTTACACTGTTCATTAATTGTGTGTTTTTTTGTCACATGACCGTACCGCCTTAGTTAGTGGACCAGTCAGATATTAATTTTTGTTTAAGTATATTGATGTTTTCACTGTTTTTTTACACTTATTTTTGCATAGATTGGTGTTAATATTCACTTATTTACCTTTGAGACGCAATATTAATTAACTTAATATTTTTTTCTTTGCGCAACCCACCCAATTGGTGAATAGTGCTGGTTCTGAGCTAGAAACCCTCTGTGGTCAGTATTAGATAAATATTGAAATATTTGTAGTGAAAACTGCAGACATTACACATAATTCTTACTGCTTTTCAGTACTCATGGTCAGATGCTTGCACAGACAGTCTACATTCCTTATCACAGCAGGGGGGGGGGGGGGTCCAGCGCGTCTCCATTCACTAGTTCAGGTCTGATTTCAGCTCAAATTTTTGTCTACCTTGTCGGACCTGAAATGGACCAAAAGATGAACAGGACCCCTGTGCAACTCGCACCGGAGCCGCTCTGGAGATGTGTGAACCGACTCCATAGAGAGTCGGTCACAATCTCCTGCTATGCAAATTGGATGTGGGGAAACCCGCAACCAATTAACAATAGTGTGAACCCAGCCTAAGAGGTAAGCTTTAAAAGGTAGACAGTTTAGACATTTAGTCTGACAGAAAAAACCAAATCATTGGACAAAAAAATGTATTTTTTCTGATTGCTTACAGAAAGCAACAGCTCAATTTCACAAAGTCTTTCAATAATATTTTTTCATAAAAACTATTTTTAATAATACTGCCTTTACTATAGTCCTGATATGGCATCCTGGCAAATGTGACTACACCAACACATGCTCATATCTCTCCTATTATATCTTTCTAATCAGGATAAGCACATAGGATGATGGTAAAATTAATGAAAAAAATCTTATTCTCAGACAGAACTAATTTGGTTAGAGCTGTTTCTGTTGACTGTTCTTTAGAGAATTGTTCATACAGTACCGTTAACAAGTACATCTGTTTGCATGGCACTCTACCAGCAATTCCTTGAAATCATTGGCATAGTTTCAAACTCTAAAGCTGGGTATACTGTACATGAATTCTTTATGGTGAACCAGCTGAATTTTGATCTGTGCGTACTGCTCTCTGTTCAACAGAAGATAATCGCTAAACCTGCTTATGTCGAATGGTCCTGCTGGAAAATCAGCATTCAGACAGCTTCTGCAGTCAATAGCTATAGTGCTGATCAGTGTATACTGATGGGAGGTGCGGGGGGGAATCTCTGCTGTCAGAGTAAAATAGATCAGAGGGGCAGATCCCTACATCCACATTACTTATGTGGATGCTGGGAATCTGAGGTTTTTTTTCCATTCATCCCACTGGTTGAAAAAAACCTCTTCATTTATACCCAACTTTAGGCTTTTCCCATCTGTGGCTAAGGTTTAACAACTCTCAAAGGAGAGTTGACTAGACATTCTGCCCGCAACAAGCACAGCAGCAGTACATGCCACAACATTGTGTAACTTTAAAGTTGGGTATACACATTGAGTTTTTTTTTTTTTTACTCAACCTGTGGGTTCAATAAAAAAAAATCTGATTCCCGCATCCACACAAGCGATGGGAATTGTCCTGCTCTGCTATTGTATTTGCTATTGTATTCTGACAGAGGGAACTCCCCCCTATCATAACACACTGATCAGCACAGCAACCATCAGATGCAGAATGAATGCTGGTTTCCCAGCAGGACCATTCAACAGGAGTTGTTCTAATGACTGGCTTCTGTTGAAAGAGAGGGGTACACATAGATCAAAATTAGTCTGGTTCCTGCTGAACTGGCTTAATTTGGATACATGTATACTCAGCGTAGGACAGTTTCTACAGATCAAGTGAGAGCAAGGTCAGAAAAATACTGTACATGGGAATTAAAAAAAAAAAAACTAATTAGAAACCTCATACATATTCAATAGGCACTTAGCTATCTTTATTGTATTGTGAATTTTGTAAACAACTTACTCTTGTAAATTCATTTTAATCCTCTTAAAAAAGTTCAATTTGCAGTTCTAAGCAATGATACAATTAATTCAGTAGCCATCGTTCTTTTCAATATTCATGCTCTGCTGAAGTTCTGAGGCAAAAAGTTTGAAAAATAGACTCAAAACACTTATGTGGATGAAGCAGATGGTAACATGGATATATACTTCAAACTATTCCTCCTTTGTTAATCTCTGCTTAGGTTTTTCTCTCTTGGTCTCCTGGGGCAGGATCAAATTTGGTTGTCAAAAGTGTCACATTTGTAATGAAGAAGATTACTTGTATTTGATGTTGAAAATGCTTTAGTGATATTTAGTGGTAAACACAAATTCTACTGCTTTCAGCACCTTGTTTATAAACAATTTTTCTTTTGAATCTTACTGTATTTTAAGGGATAAGCAACACATTGTATTTGTACTGTGTGCCTCTTGGCTTGCGAGAACCATGATTAATTTCCTGTCTTCTTGTTCTCATACATTAAAAGTTCCTAAACACTTCGTTTTTGTTATCTCTCTTTTCTATTATTATTTTTTCTTATACTGAAATGCTTTTGCATTGTTTGAAGGATAACAGCTACAGCACCTTTCCCTTAATAACCAGACATTGTAACGAGGGCATAGGCAACCAAGTAAAGTCCATATTGTAGTCACAATGAACCTTTATGCTAAAACAAAATATATTCAAGTTAGTATATCTACAGCAATAAAGGCCTGACAGGGGTTCTAACCTTCCCCAGTCTAAATAAATACATTATTACTTAACCTCCCTGGCGGTACGATTATTTCAGATTTTAGATGCTGAAAGCGGTACAATTATTTTGCATGAAAATTTGGCGTTTTATATTGTAGTCCTGTAATTCTTAGGAATAACTCACTTAAATCTGTCCAAACCAGAGTCTAGCAGACATCCCGGGTATGATAAAGTTTGAAAAATGAAATCATAAATTATAATATAATAAATAACCATAAATAATTATACCAAATAATAATATAACAATAATAAAAATTATTCAATAATGTAATCAAATCAAAAACACAGAAATTTGCTCAGTTGCAGAATTGTCACTGTCATTACTTTTCAGTATTTGATGACGGATCTCCCCACAAATCGCTATCGCTCAATTCTGCGAGTGATTCTAATTTATTATCGCTGTTTTCTAGCTGGTCTAAAACCATTTTTGATGTAAAATGACAGTCTGGTTGCTATGGACAATCTCCAGTTTCCAGGCATAAAGAACAGTTTTTATAATATAAAACTGCATGCAGGACACTGGGCAGAGCACTAGGGACAAATGGTATGTGAAATAATTACATACAGCAATGTAATCTGTAAGATTACATTATACTGTATGTAATGTCTGTGTTTCACTTTTTGAATTTGGAGCCGTTCTCCGTCCCCGTGTGTCGCAACGCTTGCAGGGAACAGAGATTGGTTCTGTGATAGATCGAGCGGAGTATGGCTCGCTCGTACAGTGGGGGGGAGGGGGGGGCATCGCTGGATCCAGGGGACAAGGTAAGTAAACTCTCCCTGCATTCATCGATGCGGTCCCGAGTTTGGCTCAGGGTTATCGCTTTTGGTATAAAATCTCCACCCTGAGCCAGACTCGGGAATACCGCCAGGGGGGTTAAAGCCAACTCCTTTTTAAAACATTAATGGGGGACATTTATCAAGAAAATATATTACACAATTAGTTGCAAATGAGGCTGCCTCTCCTTAACCCCTTTGCGCCTACGGGTAAAACAAATGTTAATGCTTAAGCACAATTTTACAACTTTGACATGTGTTAGTAAACTGTGAATATCACTGCATCTACTTTGTGCATCCAGGTCGATTATACCACGTTTTTTTCATCACAAATTGAGTTTTTATTTGGTGGTAAATGGTAATGGATATCTCCTGATTTGTTTTATTACCAAAGGAAAACTAGCCAAAATTAGTAAATTATAATTTAGCTGTATATTTCTTGCTACTACCATAACCTTTCACCAAAGAACAACCCCAAATAATTTCTCCTGCTCGTGACGATATCACATATGTTACATAGTTATATAGTTAGTAAGGTTGAATAAAGACACCAGTCCATCCAGTTCAACCTGAGTGTCTACAATTGTCCCTATCCCTGTACATTGCACACTCACATCAGTCCCCACCCTTGAGGAGCCCACAATCCAAGGTCCCCATTCATACACTAGGGCCAATTTTTTTAAGACAGAAGCAAATTAACCTACCTGCATGTCTTTGGAGTTGTTTGTACCGGTAGTTCAGCCCAGAAACAATAGTGCACATTTTTCTTTTTTTTGTATATCCTACCTAAAATACACTGAATTTTGACAAAGGCACTGATACTAATAAAAAAAAAAAAAAAAAAATTCCCCCCCAAAAAATACTGACCCTCACTTTTGACCCTGACCTTGACCCAAACACTAACCCTGGCACTGACCTAGATCAAACTGTGATCTAGGTTTTTTATTTTTTTAATTGATTCAATGTATTTCTTTCCTCCATTCAGAGAGAGAAAACACTGGGGCAGGCTTCACAGTTACTGATCACTGTGATAGCCAATCAGAGGCTATCACAGCGATCAGATGGCTCAAAATCAGGAGTTCTGGGTCCCAATCATTAGTACGGGGCCCAGGGCTCTTGGTGAGACCATGGTCTCTGTGCTGAAAGCATGCTGTGAAAAGTGCTCCCAGCACAAAGCCAGATATGCAAATATACAGCCCCATTGAAAAAAGCCCAGTCCAGTGATTCGGGTCAGGTTTCATTCGCAGTACTACTTTTGATCCGTTGAGAAAGTACTGTGTAACCTTGTAAGTATGAAAAATAACAATTTACTGCTCTCTACCCAGAATCACATTAGAGGCTGATGACAAAAATGTAGTGCTCAGACCAATGCGTCTGTCAGCCTATGATTGTCAAAGTAATCCAAAATAGTCTGCACACTGCAGGATCTCAAAGTATAACAAACTTTATTGAAAAATAGAGTTCAAATCCATGTCTGTAGACCTGCTTAAGTGGTTCATCCTTACGGTTTTAGTCATAGTCATATGACTAGGGACAAATAGTCATATGGCTTAATGCCCCACCCTGTAAATTTTATAGAGCAGCTACATAGTCATTCAATTATTATTATATAATTAAGATAATAAAAATAAAGACAACAGTGAGTCTGCCCATACATTATACAATTTTATTGTTTCATTTCTTTTAGATTTACCTTTTACTATGTAGTGCAAGGGCCTGCCTGACTGCATGCAAATTGAATGTGTTTACGTTTGACCTCATATTATATGGTTTTCGTAAATCTAAAGGAAAATTGTACAAGAAAATTGTATAATGTATGGCCAGCCTTAGGTAGTCATAGATGTATTATATTGAAATTAAGATGATGATGAATGTAAATCATGATATACTGTATATACATTAAAATTATTATATATAAAAGATATAGTTTAGCAATGTTTCAGTTTGATATAATGTCACACAACCTTAGAATTACATTGGGTTTGCATAAGAGAAATATGTAGAATGTCATTGGTGAAATAAAATGCTACATACCTGGCTGTCATGTTGATTTAGTGGCTTCAATACTTTGGGTTTGATGTGTTCACTTCAATGAACCAATCATGTGCTAGAAAAAGTATTTTTCCCACTTAAGTAAACAACCTCTAGTCCTTTAATAAATCCACCTCTTTAAAATAGTTGTAAATCCTCCTCCACAACTTTGTCCCATGTAAATCAGCATACAAAACCCTAATGAACACTGCATGTAGATATCTCCTTACTTGCTTAGTATTGTTGTAATCCTTGTTGTTCTGTAGAATGAAGTCACTGAGCATGCCCAGATCTCCCCTGATTTAAGGCACACTCTCTATGTCTTATCTATCTGTTATCAGGACTTCCTATGGCACAACACTGAACTCTGCTAATCACTCAGAGATTCCTCCTATACACCATGTGACCATGTGACCTCACATACAGTCTAAATATTGGCCATTACTGCAGTCTTATCAGCTGAAGCTGATAAGTCTGACAAAGGGAAACATTAGACATCGGCACAAGTAAATACTATGAAATAAACAAGTAAGCTATGAACAGGGAAGCAAACTTTGGATTGAGAAGGAGGCTTGGTTAACAGTACAGGAAGTGCTCAATGTAAGGGCGGAAATACACTCCACTGTGGACTCAGAAAACAATACCTAAGATGGTGCTGCCTAACCCCTGGATACAAGTTTTTTAATGTTTCTTTAAACAGTATGTAATATGCGATTTGGGCTGGATTACAGTGGCTATAGTCTGATAATGACTTATTATAATGGACTAAATGAAAAGAAGCATCAGAGTGGGAGAGTTTACTTCCTCTTTTAGACACTGATATGGGAAAAATTATGCAGATTGGTTTTATGACTTCACAGTTGGCTTCTGTGACTGCATGCATGTTATGGGTTGGTGATTCAGAAAAGTACTAAAACCACAGACTGCCAGACAACTAGTTTCATAATCAGATCGTAAAGTCAAACCCTTATTATTTTTTTTTCAACAGAGTCTTCCTTTAATATTTTAGCAATAACTCTGTGACTACTTTGTATATTAAAATATTTTTTATACATTATTACAGAGTTCAGTAGCTCAAATGGAAATTTGCACACAAGTGAATGTTAGAGCAGCGAGTTGTCTTTCTCTTGCTCTCTTTTTTTTCATCTTAACATCTACAACCAAAACTTTAACCAGTTGCCGACCGCCGCACGCCGATGTACGTCGGTAGAATGGCACGGGCAGGCATAAGGACATACATGTACGTCCCTTGCCTCCCGCGGGTCGGGGGCCCGATCGGGCCCCCGCCCGGTGCCTGCGGCGGTCGGTTTTCGTCCGGGAGCGATCCGGGACGAGGGGGCGGCCATTCATTCATGGCCACCCCCTCGCGATCGCTCCCGACGAATAGAAATCCCCGGTGACATCACTTCCTCTCCTGTAATGTAAACACAGGAGAGGAAGTGATGTATTCTCTCCTCCGTGTCGGTATTTTTCGTTCCGACACGGAGGAGAGCGGATCAGTGAGTTGCACCAACACTCTACACACACAGTAGAACATGCCAGGCACACTCACACCCCCCCTTTACCCCCCGATCACCCCCCCAATTACCTCTGCCCCCCAGTCACAGTGACACCAATGTCATTTTTTTTTTTTTTTTTGCATTGGTGTCATTTGTGACTGTAATAACTGTTAGGGCAGTTAGAGTTAGCCCCCTTTAGTTCTAATGTACCCCCCTAACCCCCCCAATAAAGGTTTAACCCCGTGATCACCCCCCGTCGCCAGTGTCACTAAGGCTGGGTTCACATTGCAGCGGTTTATGAGAACGAATGTGATTCGCACCGCACTGCAGTGCAAATCACATCCGATCTCTGTGCGATTCGAGTTCAGCCATTCGCCGCACCCGCCGCACCCGCCGCACCCGCCACACCCGCCGCAAATTCGCACGGGACCCTTTTTTTGGCCCGCAGCAGAATCGGATCGCATGGGTGTTCACACCATGCGATCCGAGTTTGCAGATCGCACTGCGATATGCGAACTGATCTGGGGGTGTCAGTAACATTTCACTGACACTCCCAGCAGTTCGCATAGGGCAGTGTGAACTGCCGCCGGGAGGCATGCGATGCGGGAACCCGCCGCGCATTCGTGGCGTTCCCGCATCGCTCCAGTGTGAACCCAGCCTAATAAGCGATCGTTTTTCTGATCGCTGTATTAGTGTCACAGGTGACGCTAGTTAGGCAGGTAGGTATTTAGGTTCGCTGCAGCTTTTTATAGCGCCAGGGACCCCCATATACTACCGCATAAAGCCCCCTAATTGCCCCCTAGTTAACCCTTTCACCAGTGATCACCATATAACTGTTACAGGTGACGCTGGTTGGTTAGTTATTTTTTTATAGTTTCAGGGCACCCGCCATTTATTACCTAGTCTTACTAGTGTACCCCTAAATTTAGGGGTGTCTACTTTCCAAAATGGGGTCATTTGGGGGGGGTTTGTGCCATCTTGGCATTTTATGGCCTTCAAAACTGTAACGCCCTTAGAAAGCCTGAAGGCGGTGCTTGGTTTTCGGGGCCCCGTACGCGGCTAGGCTCCCAAAAAGTCCCACATATGTGGTATCCCCGTACTCAGGAGAAGCAGCAGAATTTATTTTGGGGTGTCATTTCACATATGCCCATGGCATGCGTGAGCAATATATCATTTAGTGACAACTTTGTGAAAAAAAAAAAAAAAAGTTTGTCATTTTCCCGCAACTTGTGGCAAAATATAAAATATTCCATGGACTCAACATGCCTCTCAGCAAATAGCTTGGGGTGTCTACTTTCTAAAATGGGGTCATTTGTGGGGGTTTTGTGCCATCTTGGCATTTTATGGCCTTCAAAACTGTAATAGGTAGTGAGAAGTGAACTCAAAAATTTACGCCCTTAGAAAGCCTGAAGGCGGTGCTTGGTTTTCGGGGCCCCGTACGCGGCTAGGCTCCCAAAAAGTCCCACATATGTGGTATCCCCGTACTCAGGAGAAGCAGCAGAATTTATTTAGGGGTGTCATTTCACATATGCCCATGGCATGCATGAGCAATATATCATTTAGTGACAACTTTGTTAAAAAAAAAAAAAAAAAAAAAAAAAAAAAAAGTTTGTAATTTTCCCGCAACTTGTGGCAAAATATAAAATATTCCATGAACTCAACATGCCTCTCAGCAAATAGCTTGGGGTGTCTACTTTCTAAAATGGGGTCATTTGTGGGGGTTTTGTGCCATCTTGGCATTTTATGGCCTTCAAAACTGTAATAGGTAGTGAGAAGTGAACTCAAAAATTTACGCCCTTAGAAAGCCTGAAGGCGGTGCTTGGTTTTCGGGGCCCCGTACGCGGCTAGGCTCCCAAAAAGTCCCACATATGTGGTATCCCCGTACTCAGGAGAAGCAGCAGAATTTATTTTGGGGTGTCATTTCACATACGCCCATAGCATGTGTGAGCAATATATCATTTAGTGACAACTTTGTGTAAAAAAAAAAAATAATTTTTTTTTTTGTCATTATTCAATCGCTTGAGGCAAAAAAATAAAATATTCAATGGGCTCAACATGCCTCTTATCAGTTTCCTTAGGGGGTCTACTTTCCAAAATGGGGTCATTTGGGGGGGTTTTGTACTGCCCTGCCATTTTAGCACCTCAAGAAATGAGATAGGCAGTCGTAAACTAAAAGCTGCGTAAATTCCAGAAAACGTACCTTAGTTTGTAGATGTGACAACTTTTGCGCAAACCAATAAATATACAATTATTGACTTTTTTTTTACCAAAGACATGTGGCTGAATACATTTTGGCCTAAATGTATGACTAAAATTGAGTTTATTGGATTTTTCTAATAACAAAAAGTAGAAAATATCATTTTTTTTCAAAATTTGCGGTCTTTTTACGTTTATATCGCAAAAAATAAAAATCGCAGAGGCAATCAAATACCATCAAAAGAAAGCTCTATTTGTGGGAAGAAAAGGACGCACATTTTGTTTGGGTACAACATTGCATGACCGCGCAATTACCAGTTAAAGCAGCGCAGTGCCAAAGTGTAAAAAGACCTCTGGTCATTTACCAGCAAAATGGTCCGGTCTGAAAGTGGTTAAAGAGAGACAGCCTGCCCAAAAGGAGAATATAATGTGTGCTCTCTTTTAGGAAAATGCTTACATAAATGCTTACTTGTAAAACGTAAAATGCATGTATATAGTGAGGACAGACATAAAACATCAGTTTAAAAGCATAAAAATGTAAAGAAGTAAATAAAAGACCCAAAATATTTAAACATTCTCTTAAATAGAAATTTAAATAAATGTCTAATGTAGAAATTGAAATAGATGTCTAATGTATTGGAATACGTTTTTGGTAAAATGTAGGAACATTTTTGTATACAAATTTACAATTTTCATAATTCAGGCTCTTTATGTTTTATTCCTAAACTCAGATTTTTTTTTTAATATAACAATATTACCTCAAGTAAACATGTATTTTTCTATTAAATACTGCTTGGGTTTTCAATAATCCTAGCTTATGCTGGATAATTAAAATAGATTTTGGTGTATTCTTCGGTATTTTCACAACAGCTGTTGTTCCATGTTTCCTAACCATTTCAATTAATTCTGATACATTTGTCTTTGGATTTGTTTTTAGATTAGCATTCAAGGTAACATGACACAAGACAATGGTAGAGTAAAAGAGTAAAATATAACAATTACTTTCATTTACTAAATAAAACAGAATTTAATTTGTGCAGGAGGATCAGACATAAAAAATAAAAGCTTTGTCAGCCAGGATCTTAACTTGTATCTACTTGTTCTACTTTAGATGAATGGTATAAGACTGTTTAATCAAATCAATAAAGTAAATACCAAGTTTATAGCTTTCTGTCATCTAAAAACTTTCTCTGTGGTGTACCTTCTCTTCTCATCCAATGACTTTCATGTTGTTTAAAGTCACTTGAAATAATTCTCTGCACATAGTTATAGAAATTCCAAAAAGCCTTGTATTTATCTGTGTTTAACAGTGACATTAAAAAAAAAAGGAATATCTGATGTTCTGAGAAGCTATAATTGTCGCAATCTAAACTCATATTTATAACAACATGAACAAAACCTATTCTTTATCCTTTTTTCTACTGGGGTGTGTTTTGAAGTGGGGGTTGGTGGCCTGTTATTTACCCAGTGCCATTTAGAATTAGCTGTCAGGTGCCATTCTGCCCACTAATAGGTGAGTACTGTGCTGTTTTAGATGACTTGATACACAGAGACATGGTAGCAAGCCATGAGCCAATCTAAAGGGTTTGGCACCGTACAATTGCTGTTATTGGTCTTTACAGTAATCACATGCTATTGTTTACATGGTTGCTATAACAGATAAAGTATAGTGATCATGGTAACTTGTAAATAGAGATGAGCCAGCAGTTCGGTAGAAAACTTAGGTTCAGATCAAACCTTTGCCCATCTGGCCCCCCGTTTGGTGGGAGCTAAGCATCATATATACAGTTCCTTGCAAAAGTATTCATCCCCCCTTGGCTTTTTACCTATATTTTGAAAAAAGAGGGAATCAAATATTTAGGTATTCCTCTAACTCCCAGTACAAAAAACCTGCATACAGATAACTACCTTTCCTTCTTGGATACTATCTGATCTAAGCTATGGGAACCTTCTAAATGTGAGCTATCATGGACTGGTCGCCTGCCGGCCTTTAAGATGGTACTTTTACCTCAAATATTATATTTGTTCAGGACACTTCCCAGTATGGTACCCAACTCTTTTTTCAAATCTGCTCAATCATTAGTGAATGCCTTTAGCAGGGCAAGAGGGCAAGATGTGCATTTGCAAACTAACAACTACTAGGAGAGCTGGGGGGATTGAGCATGTGGTGGTTAAAGACTATTACTCTGCCTCAGTTCTTACCAGTCTAAATGTATGGCTCTCCCATTCCCCCTACAATCTTTTCACCTACTATTTGTGTATCACTATGAGCTTGGCAGGGCATATTAGCCATGGAATTTGTTAGCAAAGCTAGCAAATCTACAATTAGCTTATCTATTATGTGCTTACCCATCATTATCCCTGACCTTTCTGTATCACACAGGCCATGCAAAGGAATTCTCTTAGTGAATGACCTACAGGTGGGGCCCTGCAACTAAAACTTTTAGAGCCCTACAAATTGAGTTTGATCTACCATCTCATGATCTCTATAGCTACAATTGCATGCTTCTTCCAACATAGCCTACCCCCAAAATTATCCTTACATTGGCAAGTGATGCAATTCTACACCTCTTCTAACTCCAATATCAAGGGTATCTCCCTCTTTTAAAATATAATTAATAACAAAAATATATTTCTCAAATCAACACCCATAAAAGTATAGAAACTTGACTTGGGGAAGACTTACCCCCCCTGAAAAATTGCAAAAAGCACTATGTTCAACTTACACTGCTACAAATAATATAAATCTACGGGAAATTACCAAGAAGTTCCTGCTACTCTGGTACCTGGAGGGGGTGTGAAGCCACAGGTACACTCCATCATATCATTTGGACATGCCCTGCGGTTTCCTTCCTTTAGGTAGCTGTGTTCTGGCTGATCAATCAATTTTTCAGGTGTGCAATCCCAATGTCAGCAGGAACAACACTCTTTTCCATAGACCTTTGAATCTATACCAGATAAAACAAAGATTACCGCTAATTCACATAATATTAGCAGCCCTTCTGTCCTTGGTCAGACATTGGAGGGACCCCCCACCCCCTTCTATAAATGAAATATTACAAATTATCCACACACACACACACCACCTACAAGTTGCACTTTACATCCTCTTCTGGAAGATACCAAGTCACTAGGTTACTTTGGAAACCATAGCTTGACTGGCATGCTTAAAACCAGGATAAATGAATATTAGTAACCCCAAGACCATACTGGCTTCATGCCTAATTATGTTGTGTTGTATTTCCTTTCCTTTCTATCATTTTTTTTTTAATGCATTTGCAACACAAATTTATCACAAACATTTTCAATGTTACAACCAGTTGGTGCCTTATCTGTAGCAATGTATGCTGCTAGAGGCTGTAATCTGCTGTCTTTATACAACTCACAGATTGACTTCTCTATTTTGTTCACCTACCACACCGGCTGGTGTATTGTTTTTAACCTTATTTATATGCATTTTCAATAAAAAATATATTGAAATAAAAAAAAAAAACACACAACCCTCCAAAGCTCTCCCAAAATACATAGCACTTTTTCTTTTGTAAATGTCAATGCTGCTGAAGCATTTTCTGTGCTTCATAAATATGCACCCCTTCACAGGCAGGATTAGGGAACCCCCAAAAATGTTAATTAAAGAATTTGAGCATTTTACTGTTCTACTTTAGGCATTAAAAAACAAAAAAAAAATGTTCCTGACTGAATGAAGTTTCTAAACATTTTTTTTTTTTTTTTTGCACTTGTACGTGTTCCTCAGGAACAGTGCCCATCCCCGTGCTATTTTGCTATTAGCTCAGAAAATGGGCATTATTAACCACTTGCTTACTGGACACCTATATGTTCCTGACAAGGACAATTTTCAGCTTTCAGTGCTGTCACACTTTTAATGACAATTGCGCAGTTATGCAACACTGTACTCTTATCACATTTTTATAATTTTTTTATACAGATAGAGCTTTCTTTTATTGGTATTTAATCCCTACTAAGTTTTTTATTTTTTGTTAAACATTTTATGTAGTTTCTGCTATAGAATTTTGCAAATACGGTAAGTAATTTTTCCACTTCACTAATGTGCACTGATGAGGTTGTACTGATGGGCACTGATAGGCCACACTGATAGGCTGCACTGATGAGGCAGAACTGATGGGTACTGATGGGCACTTATAAGGCAGCACTATGGGCATTGATGAGGAGGCACTGATGGGCACTGATTAGCGGCACCGATGGGAGGCAATGATGAGCATTGATAGGTAGCACTGATGGGCACTTATATGCACCACTGATGGGCACTGATATGCAACACTGATGTGGAGCACTGATGGGCACTGATGGCCAGCATCGATGGGCACTGATGGGAAGAATTTATGGGCACTAATAGGCGGCACTGATGGGCACTAATTGGCACTGATTGGGCTGCACTGATTATCAGGGAACGGATGATCAGTGACCTGATTATCTATGTCCCCTGTCAGGATTAATTTTTCACCTTCACATATATATACACTGATGGGCACTGATAGTCTGCACTGATGGGCACTGATGGGAATTGATGAGGAGGCACTTATGAGGCTTCACTGATAGATGGCACTGCTGGGCACTGATAGGCACTTATATGCAGCACTGATATGCAACATTGATGGGCAACACAGATGGGCACTACTGATGGGGCTGCACTAAAATCAGGGCACTGGTGATGATCAGTACACTGATTATCTGTTTACATGTCCTCTGTCAGGATTGCCAGGTACCTGCTTTTCTCTCTTAACGCTGTGATAGCGCATGAGGAAAGGAGAGCCAATAACCAGCAACTCTGTTTACATTGTGACCACCTGTGATTGGACACAGCTGATCGTGAGGTAAAGGGCCACTGTGATTTACCCTTTACCTTGATCTGTGATCAGCCAAGTGATCACAGAGCACACTGGATGCACACCCCAGGGGGTGTGTGAGAGGTGTGGTTCCGGTAAGGAAGTCAGTGGACGACCTCCTGGAATGAGAAAGCCAAACTGTAGCTATCTTTCAACTATGACGTAGTTAGGAAGTGGTTAATTCGACAAATTTGGCCCACATAATTTCAGGGTTTCAAGTTTGGCATCCAACCTTCTTTGAAGTTCGCTGAACAATGCTCAAATTGAACCCAGGGCATTTTGGCTCATCCCTACTTGTGAAAGGGAAAATAATGTATGGATAAGCAGCAGCACAGAAAACTGAAAAATTACCTGGTAAGGAATCAGTATTACAGGCTGGTAGAAAGATGGCTAATATAACCACTTGATGACCAACCACCGTCGTTTTACAGCAGCAGGTTAGCTCTCCTGCCATAGCTGTACAGCAGCTTTCGCAAGCACAACAGTGGGCGTGGGCCGGCAGTGCCTGTTTGCACCCGCTGCTGGAGCATGCCAACGTGTCAATATCCGCCTGCGACATGCAATTGCCTAGTACAGAGGCAGAACAGGGATCTGCCTTTGTAAACCAGGCAAGTTCCTGTTCTGACTGGGGACATGTCAGAGATCTACTGTTCCTAGTCATCGGGAACAGCTACTGTATCTCTGTCATGTCCCAGTCAGCCCATCCCTCCTACAGTTAGAACACACCCAGAGAACACAGTTAACCCCTTGATTTGTACATTTATCACTGTGTTTTAATAGCACTGATCAATGTACTAATGTCACTGGTCCCCAAAAAGTGTCCTTTGTGGTCAGATTTGTCCACTGCAATGTCGCAGTCCTGCTAAAAATTACAGATCGCCACCATTACTAGTAAAAACAATAAAAAATAAATAAAAGTCTCTAAATCTATCCCATAGTTTGTAAGCGCAATGTATTTTGCGCAAACCAATCAATATACGCCTATTGTGATTTTTTTTTTTTACCAAAAATATGTAGAAAAATATATATCAGCCTAAACAAATTTATTTTAATTTTTTTGCATGTGTATTATAGCAACAAGAAAAAAATAGATTTTTTTCAAAATTGTCGCTCTTTGTTTATAGCATAAAAAATAAAAACCGCAGAGGTGATCAAATACCACCAAAAGAAAGCTCTATTTGTGGGAAAAAAAGGACATCGATTTCATTTGGGTACAGCATTGCACAACTGCGCAAATGTCAGTTAAAGAGACGTAGTGCCATATCGAAAAAAAATGGCCTGGTCATTAAGGAGGCAAATCCTTTCCGGGGCTGGAGTGGTTAATAGTGTTAGCAATGTTTTTTGTGATTTGTTTTTGTAATTATTAAGTTTTCTAATTAAGGTTTGAAGAAGGTGAAAATAACAGTAAGAAATTCACTGTTTCCAAACAGCCTATTTTAAGAGATTCTGTGTTCAGCTAAGGTACATAGACAATAAAAACAAACTTTTACTTTTTACATTTATGCAAATGTTGTCAAGCAGAGGTGATGGAGCCTCCCTGCACCTCTCCACATGATCCGTCTCCTGAACAGGCAGCTTCACTGGGAGAGCAGGACTCTTGTATCAGATGAAGACACTGAGGCCGCGTACACACGCGGGGACTGTTCGCTCAACTTTGTCCGTCAAACAGTTTCAGCGGACAGTCCGCTCAAAATTAGCATGGACGGACTTGCCCACACACGACGAACGAACAGTCCGCTGAAACCGTGCATGATGACGTGAACGGCACGTACGACGGGACGAAAAATACGACGTCCTATACACTGCAATGCAAACTTCGGCGTGTAAATCCTTTCTGAGCATGCGCGGAACTTAGTTTGACGAACAAGCCTACACACGAGGGGACTGTTCGCTGAAACAAAGTTTCAGTGGACAGTTTTTCGGAATTTCCGAAAAACTTTGTTCAGCAGACTGTCCGCTGAAACTGTCCGCTGAAAGCCCACACACGAGCGGACTGTCTGCCGAAACACTGTTCAGCGGACAAAGTTGAGCGAACAGTCCCCGCGTGTGTACGCGGCCTGACTCACAGGACTCTAAGCCTGAGTTCACACATATGCGAACGCAGACATTGCATGTGATTCGCACCCGCACCGTGTGCCGATCACATGCGATGTCTGTGCAATGTGAGTTCAGCCATATAGTTTGTATGGCTGAACTCGCATTAGATTTGCACAAAAAAGGTGCAGGGCCTTTTTTTCCCACACTGGAATCGGATCGCATGAGTATTCCCACCGGTACGATCTGATTCCTATCTGAATCCACAGTTTGCACTGTGATCTGTGAACCCATCTGTGGGTGTCATTAACATTGTATTGACACCTACAGTGGTCGGACAGGGCAGTGTGAACTGCCTTCAGGAGAGATGCCATGCGGGAACCCGCACTGGAATTGTGCTAGTTCTTGCATCGCTATAGTGTGAACCCAGGCTAAAAGTGCATTCAAAAAGTATTTAGTTATGTTCCCTTTGAAACAGGATGTTTCTTTATATGGAAAAGCAACATGCCCAACACATGTCTGAGATCTGCACCAACCCACAGAGTTTTCACTAGTGCCTCAATTCTGTGGAAATTTCACTCACATTGACTGTTTCTGTTATAACACAGCTAGAGGAGACTGTCTCTATTCAACACCAATTCATATAGGGTCTATGGACACAAACAGATGATATTGAGGGCCGTAATCACCATAATGATATTCAGCTCTGCAGCGTACTGGAAGCTACTGCACAGAATGACACTGAATCTACTGTTTAGGTGATCCTCAACCACTTTTTTCAATGCCCTGATGGACCACCGATAGAGGTGAACATGATCCACAGGACTTCACAGCCCTGATCTCACTATCCCTTGTGATTTCCTATGTAGGGTACATTTTTTTCAAGATCAAAGAGCAAGGAAGGCACAGGAAAAAGGTTCAGTGGACTTTGATGGTGGTCTTGGAGGACCTTGGCATTATGTTATCTCAGATTCTGATGCTATATCATCATCTTCATCAACCCCTGGTTAACACCCCTTCCCGCCGAGTGTACGCAGATGTGCGTACTCGGCTTCTAGGGGTTATACTGGGATGATGCCCGCACCTGCAGGCATCATCACGGTACTGTTTTTTACAGCGGGTGATCGGCTATCCAGCCATAACAACCGATGTGGCTAAAAGCTGCTCGGCTGTTATGCCGGAGGAGCGGGAGGGGACGTCCCCCCCTCCTGCCGCCTCCCGCCGCTCTTACCGGTGCTCCCGCTCAATCGGGAGCACCGATGCACTGTCTGATGCCTCCGGCTGCTGGGCAGGGACTGGAATGAAGCCGTAAGCGGCTTCATTCCAGTCTCCTAATAGTAAACATGGAAGCAACGACGTGACGTCACTTCCCGTTTACTCGGCTGCCAATGGCACCGGTTTAAAAAAAATATACAGTATTCAAAATTGCTGTTTTCGGTGATCTGAATACATTGAAGTGTAAAGGAGGGATCCATAAAGAGTACCTGTCACCACCTATTACTGTCACAAGGGATGTTTACATTCCTTGTGACAGCAATAAAAGTGATCAAATTTTTTTAAAATAAATAAATAAATTTTTTTAAAGCGCCAGCTGTCCCCGCGAGCTCGCAAAGCAAAGAAAATGCATACGGAAGTCGCGCCCGCATATGAAAACGGTGTTCAAATCACACATGTGAGGTATCGCCGCGATCATCAGAGTGAGAGCAATAAACAAATTGAAAGCGTCATCTTTTGAGATTTTTAGGTACCGTAGTTTGTCATCATTCCACGAGTGTGTGCAATTATAATGTGTGACATGTTTGGTATCTATTTACTCGGCGTAATATTATCTTTCACATTATGCAAAAAAATTTGGCTAATTTTACTGTTTAGTTTTTTTTTAATTCATGAAAGTGTCCCTTTTTTCCAAAAAGTTGCGTTTAAAACTGAGCAAATACAGAGTGACATAAAATATTGCAACTATCGCAGTTTTATTCTCTAGAGTCTCTACTAAAAAAATATATATAATGGTTGGGGGTTCCAAGTAATTTTCTAGCAAAAAATATGTTTTTTAACTTGTAAACACCAAATGCCAAAAATAGGTTTAGTCATGAAAGGGTTAATGGAACATTAATCTGAAGTATTAACTGGTTCCCGACCAGCGCACACCACTGTACGTTGGCAGAATAACATGGCTAGGCAAATGGGCGTACCTGTGCGTCCCTTTAAATTTGCCGCCATGCCATCACATGCTTGCCGCCGGTGGTGCGCACGCCGGCCGGGAGCTCCATGAGTCAGGTCACATGTCCCGTGGACTCGATATCCGCGGGGATACCCGCAATCGTCTCATGGAGAGGAAGAATGGGGAGATGCTAACGTAAATAAGAATCTCCCAGTTCTACCTAGTGACAGTGTCACTGATCATAGCTCCCAATGATCGGGAGCTATGATCAGTGATGTATCAACGCTAGACCATCCCCCCTACAGTTAGAACACATCCCTAGGACAAACTTAATCCCTACAGCGCCACCTAGTGTTAACCCCTTCACTGCCAGTCACATTTACACAGTAATCAATGCAATTTTAAACGCACTAATCGCTGTATAAATGTGAATGGTCCCAAAATTGCACCAAAATTGTCCGACGTGTCCACCATAATGTCGCAGTCATGATAAAAATTGTTGATCACTGCCATTACTAGTAAAAAAAAATATTAATAAAAATGCCATAGACACTATAACTTTTGCGCAAACCAATCAATAAATGCTTATTGTGATTTTTTACCATAAAGATGTATCAGCCTAAACTGAGGAAAAAAACTTTTTTTTTATATATTTTTGGGGGATATTTATTATAGCAAAAAGCAAAAAATAATGTTTTTTTTTCAAAATTGTGACTATTTTTTTGTTTATAGCGATCAAATACCACCAAAAGAAAGCTCTAGATGTGGGAAAAAAAAGTCAATTTTGTTTGGAAGCCACGTCGCACGACTGCCCAATTGTCAGTTAAAGCGACGCAGTGCCGAATCACAAAGAGGGCTCTGGTCTTTGACTAACAAAATGGTCTGGGGCTTAAGTGGTTAAAGAAGATGTACAGCCAAAGCTTGTTTGGCTGTACTTCTGTGGATCACAGGAGTGCAGTTCATTCTGCAATCCTGTGACCCATTTTTAGCCCGCTGTCGGCTAACTTGGCTTAGCTGGTCCAGGCTGGGAAAAGATTGTGACCATATGGTCAGAGTCCACCCCAAAGCCTGGATCGGCACCTGGCTCAGCTTTTCAGTGAGCCACTAAGAGCCTGAACCAGCTGCTCCTGCTCTCTCCACAGCTCAATGCTCCAGTGGGGGGGGGGGGGGGGGAGCAGAGCAGACAGTAGGGACTGACAGCCACATGCTCTCTGCTCATGGAGCACTGAGAACTGAGCGATCAGCAGTCTTTGATCACTCTGTTCTCAGTCTTAGCACCAGTGGGGGATCGATACTGCATCCACCTACGTAAGTACGAGTAAAAAAATATATATATATCTGAAAGGGTCTTGTAAAAAGCACCCCTAATGTCTACACTGCATTGTGCAATGTTATTGAAACCTAAGGCTGAATTGCTCCTTTGAATGTATTATTTGGTTTAGCAGTAGCTTTTACATATATTATTGCTTAACAAGTAAGCTTGTATTGCAATTAAAACTCGATATGAGCATGTGTACCAGACACAGGGAGTTATTTACGAAAGGAAAATCCACTTTGCACTGCAAGTGCACTTGGAAGTAAAGATGCTATAGATCCAAGGGGGACATGCAAGGAAAATAAAAAACAGCATTTTAGCTTGCACGTGATTGGATGAAAAGGTCAGCAGAGCTTCCCCTTATTTCAGATCTACCCTTTAGATTTAGAGTGACTGCACTTCCAAGTAAACTTGCAGTGCAAAGTGGATTTGCCTTTCGTAAATAACCCCCAAAGTGTCTTGGCTGACAGGAAACCATAGGGTTTTTATTATATATTCTAAGTAACATAATAGTTTTGCTCAGATACAGAGATGTAAAGAATTCTAAATAAATGTATCATTACAATTGATTAATTGAATAAGGATGTTTATAAAGGAAACATGTAATTTGAACATGTACCCCTTATTGGTGGAAAATAATTAATAACACCCATCTCATCCTGTGTATTTAAGATCTTATACAAACCAAAAATAAAGTAACAGCGTGTAGACCTGATCTATGTTAGTCATTATTATCATATACGCTGTTCCCTGCACTGATCTGGGTGTGGCTGATGGAGTAATGCCGGCAATAAAGTAATGTAATTAGATAATAATACAGTGATAGTTAGAGCTAGTCGTTATAGGTCGGTGATGGCGAACCTTGGCACCCCAGATGTTTTGGAATGACATTTCCCATGATGCTCCATTACACTGCAGAGTGGATGAGCATCATGGGAAATGTAGTTCCAAAACATCTGGGGTGCCAAGGTTCGCCATCACTGTTATAGGTTAAAGAAGTATCCTAACAATCTTCTCTTTTATATGTCTCTATAAACGTGGAAGCAACAGAAATTTGTTTTCCACTGGCAAGATCAGGAACCGACATATCTTGGAGATGAGATCCTTAGAGACCTTACACATTTACAACTATATACTCTAAATATTTACCCAAGAAGGTGCCTCACCTTCTTGATCTTTTTCAAACAGCCTCAGTCTTTATTTCTTAAATCATCATCAAACATCTTCTGCCCTTCAAACATCTTTTGCCCTACTCTGAGATACAGTTTTTGGGGTGGAAAACATTCTCATCTGAAATATGACATCCTGAATAGATAAAGGAGTGGGACTTTCTCATGCATTATAGTACAATGATATTCCCGCGCTACCAAACGTGTGCGGTTTTTTAACAATATGCTACAACACTGAAGGAAATATTAGAACCCAGAGAATATATAAAGTGAAGGTAGTACTGCACTATGAACCTAAACACTGTTCGTAATAAAGTGCAAAGGTGCTCAATGAAATATATATTTGCAAGAGGCAATGGGGGTTATTTACTAAAGGAAAATCCACTTTGCACTGCAAGTGCACTTGAAAGTAAAGTCACTGTAGATCCGAGAGGAGGACATGCAAGGAAAATAAAAAAACACAATTTTAGCTTGCACATGATTGGATGATAAAATCAGCAGAGCTTCCACTCATTTCCGATCTACCCTTTAGATTTAGAGTGACTGCACTTCCAAGTGAACTTTCAGTGCAAAGTGGATTTGCCTTTTCGTAAATAACCCCCAACGTTCAAAGGTCAATATATATCCAGTCCTAGGCAGTATAAAAACGTGTTGCATGCCCTGAAATTTCTTCGAATAAAACAATAAAAGTGTAACAATAAGACAATAAAAGTATATCAAACACTCAAATGATTCTTCGTAAAACAGTTATAGGAAATATATGCATAGGAAATTGCATGCCCTGCGTCTTCTTCGTATAAAACAACAAAAGTGTAACAATAAGACAATAAAAGTTTATCAAACACTCAAAAGATTTTTCGTAGAACAATGATAGGAAATATATCCATATGGTGTGCACATGAAGTGAGAAAAAGAAGGTGCACTACTATTGCAATAAATCCTGAAGGAATAGGTAAAATCCTAAAAGGCATATATATAAAAGCATACAAAAAAGTTTCCTCCATATAGGTATATGCTGCAAATATTCTTATAGGTGAAAGCAAAAAAGATAAGTAGTGTCCATATAAGGTAGATAAGTGGCTGTATATTAGCAGTGTCAGCATAAAATGACAAAGTGCTGGTGCTGGTGACAATCCTCTGGCATAAAGTGCTGATGATAGGTGACTTTGTGATTCCTGTGCAGAGTAATGTATAGATGTACCCTTACCTTACCGCTGTAAGGTAACAGCATGTGGGTATATCGCAATGTGTTTCTTGGCAGCTTCCCAGTATGGTGTATCCGGCTCCACTGGTGCGGCGCCATTGAATTCCGTACTCTAGCAGCAGAGGTTGCGTGGAACAATGAGACCATAGTGGGTGCTTTTTCTCATGGTCTCTCAGATACCGTCAAAGATGAGATAGCAGCCCAAGATATACCCATTGAGCTGGAGAAGTTGATCACGTTTGCCATCCTCATTGATGCCAGACTCAGAGAAAGACTCTCTTTTAAGGAGCGCTTGCGAAAGACTCCTGTATGTTTTTTTTTTTTTTTTTTTTTTTTTTTTTTTTAGTTTTTAGTTTTAAAGTTTTATTGAACACAAAACAGCATGTACAGCTCAAATCACATAAGAGTTGTGAGAAACCATGTATTGTCAATGCCATCAATCTTAACATATCATAGGAGTAATTCTGCGCAGCAAATTATAGAGAAAGAAGAATAGAATATAAAGGTGTCAGGCAGTAGAGCATGATACTCTAGTAAAAAGAGGATAACTGGCGGGGAGAGACTGCCTCAATTCTCTCCCCCTCAGGACATCCAAAGACGAGTAAAGAAAAGGTGGAGGAAGAGCGGAGAAACAGGTGAGTATGTCATTAGTGTAGAGTAGGTTGGTTAGATAGCGCCGGCCTGAGAAAGACTGTAAGACTATCTATCCAACAAAAATAAAAGAAAAAAATAAAAATAAATAAATACTTATACGCTATAAGCAAGCACACCGCAGAAGGCTCAGTTCCGTCACTTATAGGGGTCAGATGAATTTCCCCCTCCCGCCCGGAAGAAAACATTGGTGGAGGAGCTCGAGTGAAAATATTAAGATCAAGAGCGTAACTGAGCTCTAGAGTCCTGTATCCAACATTTCCAAGATGCATAAAATTTACCCAAGTTCATATTTGCCTTCGCAAACAGGAACTCCATCATCATATGTTCGTTCAATATTATGATAACATCGGGGATGGAGGGAGAGCAGGGTTGTTTCCAGCGGCGGGAAATGGCGAGTCTGGCCGCTATAAGTATGTGAGTAATTATGGGGTGAAATTTAGAGGGCCACAATGTAATGTCAAGACCAAAAAGAGCCGTCTGCGGTGCCAGCTGGACAGTAATACTCGTTATGCTCTGGATAAAGGAGGAAATTCCTGCCCAAAAGGTATTTATGGGCGGGCATTCCCACCAAATATGGTAGATGTGTCCGTCTTGATTACACTCTCGCCAACACTTTCTAGATTGGGACGGAAATATCTTCGCCAGTTTAGTCGGGGTGTAATACCACTTGTAAAGAATTTTCATCACAGTCTCCCAGTGCGACACATTTCTAGATACTACTGCTGGAAAACGGATTTCTCGGTACCAGGTCGCTGGAGAAATTCGTAATTGTAATGTTCGCTCCCATGAGACAATTGCCGGAGTGGAACTTTCCGGGCTGGGCTTCGTCAAAAGACCATAGAAATATGAAACACCCCTTATTTTGTTGATTGATGAGGTAAATGCTGATATTATGTCTTTAGTCAGAGAGCAGCCCGACATGTGTACCGAGGATAAAGCATGACGGATCCGTAGGTAGATGTAAAAGTCTTTACTAGGGATGTTAAAGGCTTTAGAAAGTTGGATGAAGGACTTTAGGTGACCATTTTGAAATAAGTCTCCAAGGGTTTTTATGCCTTTTGAAGCCCAGCTATGAAGCGGTAAATGCTGGGACAAGAGTGAAATGGAGGCGAGAGGAAGCCGATATAGAGCATGTATATGCAGGCCTCCCGTGGACTGTACGATTGCTTTCCAGTTATTTATGAGGGCTTTAACCGTTGGTAGGAGAGAGTGTGTGGGGTGCAGCCCCAACCATATGGCCGCTAGTAAATGTGATGGAGGGAACGGCATATCCGTGGTTTCGATCGAAGTCCATGGCAAAGATGAAGCTGGATCCCATAGCTTTCTAGTTTGGTCCAAAATAGTGGCTCTGTAGTATGCCCTAAGATCCGGGACTCCCATCCCAGCGTACCTAGTCGGGATGCTCATCAACGGGGATCTAATACGTGATTTATGGGCCGCCCATATAAACTTGTTGATAATCCTTTGCAAACCAGCTATCTCAGGCTTCAGAATAGGTAAAGGTAAAGTTCTGAACAAGTAGAGTATATGCGGTAACAAAAACATTTTAGCCAATGCAATTCTACCTGCCCAGGAAGCATTAACAGAAAGGAGTGAAGTAGCAGTTTCTTGCAGTTTCTGGGTCAAAATAGACATGTTGGTACGTAACATCAGGGATGCTGGGGAAGTCAGCTGGATGCCCAGATAAGACACGGAGGAGTTGGGTGCCCAGGAGAAGGGAGAGGTGGAAGATATACTTGTTTTAAGATGATTGGAAAGGGATATGCCTAACATTGCCGATTTGGAGGGGTTTAATTTATATAAAGAGATTTGGCTAAAACTGTGTAGAAGGGCACAAAGCGGGGGGAGAGATTGAACGGGGTCAGTGAGCCAAATGACAATATCATCCGCATATAAACTAATTTTATGGCTACGTTGGTTGATTTTGAGACCTTTGATGTCCGAATGGGATCTAATGGCTTGCGCTAGCGGTTCTATCATTAGTGCGAAGATTAATGGTGAAAGAGGGCACCCCTGACGTGTCCCGTTCGTAATCAGAAAGGGAGATGAGAGTAGACCTGAAGTCAGGACCCTAGCACTAGGAGTAGAATATAGTCCTAGTATGGCTTGAAGAAATTTGCCCGTGATGCCGAATTTTTGAAGGACCATTTCCAAATAAAGCCAATTGACCCTATCAAATGCCTTCTCTGCGTCTAACGATATCAGCAGAGAAGGCATTTGATGATGCTCTGCCCAGTGGAGCATGTCAATAATCCTACGGGTGCCATCTGAGGTTTGTCTTGAGGGGATAAAACCCACCTGATCCGGATGGATCAGGGTGGAGATGTAAGTAGCTAACCTAGTGGCTAAAAGTTTTGAATAAAGTTTGGTGTCAGTATTTAGCAGAGATATAGGGCGATAATTTGCAGGGTCATGGGATGGTTTGCCCGCTTTATGAATGGTGGAGATAACCGCCTCTAGGGATTCAGAGGGTATCTTTCCAGTCGCTAGAAAATCATTAAATGTGGCACATAGATGAGGTATTAATTGGTCCATATAGGTTTTATAATAGTCGTTAGTATACCCGTCAGGCCCTGGAGCTTTGTGAAGCGGGAGATCTTTTATCGCGTTAGAAAGTTCTTGATGGGTAAAAGGTTGGGATAGAAGTCCTAATTGCCCTGGGGAGAGTGAGGGGAGCTGAAGTGGGTCCAGAAATTCGGATATATTCTCCACCGCAGGGTGCGGTTCTGAAGGGGAACTGGAGAGATTGTACAGCTTAGAATAGAAAAGACTAAATTCATCGGCTATGTCTTTGGGATTACTAATTTTCTGTCCCTTCTGGTTTAGAAGAAAGGGGATCTTATTCTGTGCGGCTCTTTTTTTGTATTGTTGGGCCAAGTGTTTTCCCGCTTTATTACTTTGGGAGTACCAAGTGAGTCTTAACCGTCTCAGGTAGAAATCAAAATTTTTGTGAAGAAATGAGCTAAGGTCATTCCTCAGGGTACTAAGTTCTTTGGCAATGTGGGGGGAAGGAGCGTTTTTATTTGTGGTTTCAAGACTGCGTATTTTCTTTAGATAGGAATCAATCGTTGCCATCCTTTTTTTCTTCTCCTGAGCACCCAATTTGAGGCATACTCCACGAATGACCGCCTTATGGGCATTCCAGAGTGTAGTGGGACTAGCGACAGAGTCAAGGTTAGAGTCAAAAAATAGCGATATCTCGGAGCGGATCAATTCTCGAGTCTCAGGCGTACTAATAAGCGTGGAATTTAAACACCAGAGTGTATGTCTGACTACGGGTGGGGAGGTGGCCATGGTAATAGATACTGGGGCGTGATCAGACCAAGTTATGAGGCCCACCGTGGCGTGACTAATTTTCTGCAGTGTCAATTTCGAGACTAAGAAGAGATCGATCCGAGAATATGATCTTTGGGCATGCGAATAAAAGGAATAATCCCTCTCGGTACCGTGGAGGCACCTCCATGGATCGTGGAGGTCCTCCTGTAGAGCCGCATTGGAAATGGCCGTGGTATGTCTGCGTTTCGTGTTAGAGGTGTCTAGCTGGGTGTCAAGAACATCATTAAAATCCCCACAGATCACTAGGTGTTCCTTGGGGTATGGTTGAATTTTGCTCAATATGGACCTGTAAAATTCTTTTTGACCAGTGTTCGGGGCATAAAGATTCACCAAGACCAGAGGTTGATTGCTGAATACGGCTGATAGGATCAGGTACCTACCCGCTGGATCTTGTTCAATATGTGTGAGGGAGAAGGATATGGATGATCTTACCGCAATCATTACACCCTTCGTTTTCTTATGAGAGCGAGCGTGGAAATATTGGGTAAATAGCCTGTGGGAGCATTTTGGGGAGTTGAGCTCAGAAAAATGCGTCTCCTGAACACATAAAACATCTGCTTTTTGGGCTAATGCCTCTCGCCAAGGTAAAGATCTCTTAAAGGGGCTGTTAAGGCCTTTTGCGTTTAGTGAGACTATTTTAATCAACATTTTCCACGGGTAAGAGGTCTGCTATGAATCTTTGCTGCGGTACCGAGAGAGACTATCTCCGCTATAGGGGTAAGTGTCAACAAGAGGGGACTAGAGCAAGATAAAATGGCTAAGGTAGGTTGGCACACTTGTTTCATAGCCGCTAACCAGGGTGACCCGGCCAGGCAGTCTCCAAATGAGACTGAACGCCCTGACCAGACACCTATAGAGAGCTATGCAATAAAAAAAAAAAAAAACGCTAGAATGCTAACAACAACAACAACAAAACACCAAAAACAAAAAAAAAAGGGACGAGTTATAAAGTGAGGTGCTAGGAACTGTCTGGTAAATTATTCAAACAGGTTAAATCAAACCAGTGGATGTGCGTAGCACATCAAAAGAAAGTGAGGAGCGTGGAAGGGGTAACAGAACCACTCCCACTCCTCCACAGCAACACTATATAGAAGTGATGTAACACATTAAACATTAAACATAGGCAGCATAATGTAACCATATCTACTAAGAATACATGTTACCGCATGGAACCCGGCAAGCCCAGATTATGTGAGAGCGTGGGAGTCCCAGGGCGTAGTCATTCTTGAAGAAAATCTCGTGCCAGGCGTGTTAGGCGGCGGCGCTTGGGAGGTCATACCCCAGTTGTGGAGTTGCTTAAGACCTTCCTTTGGCGACAAGATGGCAACTTGTTGATTCCGGTAGGACACCAGGAGCTTAGTGGACGGTTGTAACTGGTGCAAACGCTCTGCGCGCTTGAGCCGTAGTTGCAGAAATATCGTTGAACAGAAGCACTTTGGTAAAGGGCTCTGGCAAGGTGCGCAGGGTTCTCGCAGTGCGCATAATTTCTTCTTTAGCATGGAAGAAGTGTACCCTCGCTAAAATGTCTCTGGGGACTGAGGGTGGGAGGTGTTGTGGCTTGTGCAGCCTATGCGCCCGATCTATGAGTAGATCTTGTGTCGTCAGAGATGGAACAATTTTGCGGAATAACTGGTGCAGGTACGGGATTATATCTGGGGTTGCTAAAGATTCGGAAACCCCCTCTTATCTTTATATTATTCCTGCGTGAGCGATCCTCGAGGTCTGCGATTTTTAATCGCATTTGGGAAATTGCTGCGGCCTGCTCATCCTGTAGGTCAACCATCCTGTTATGCGCATTGGTGGCTTCAGACAGGTGTTGTTCAATATGCTCCGTGCGACGCTCTAAAGCATTAACTGTGTCCTGGATCTGGTTAACAGATATTTTCAGTTCTCTATGCAGTTCAGCTTGGAGTGACATTAGCATTGCTTTCATACTGTGTTCTGAGGCAGGGCTATCTGTGGAGGGGAACTCAGCTAGTGACTGTGCCTGGGGTTGTGCTACAGACGAACTGCAAGTCCCAGCGCTGTGCTGTTTCTTAGAGGGAGGCTGTTTGTCAGGAGACGGAGCAGGAAAATCAGCAAGCCTCTTACCTCTATCCCCCGGAGACAGGCTATGATTGTCCAGGTGATCCATTTCCTCCAGCAGCTCTGGGCCGTCGGAAGATTCGCTCCTCTGTATGATCGGCGGGGTCTCTGGCCTCCTGCACGCGCGGTCGGCGTAGGCTTCATATAGAAATCCAAAAGCCTTCGGGGTCCCTTCAGCTTCGATTTCTTGCGGGACATACTCGGCGGTATGTCCCTCCGCTGTGCCCTCCGTTCCGGAGGATTTTCGTCCGTGCTGGGCTGCCTGTTACGCTGAGCGAGGCTGTGGAGGAGCGGAGCAGATGCTTCAGGCGCCCATCCTCAGCAGCGGCCAAACCACGCCCCAGACTCCAACTGTGCCTACCTCACCTCCCATGCCTCCTGGTACCTAGTCATTCAGTGCAGGTGAACACACACAATTGGGCTTTGCGCACCTCTCTGCGTATGAGAGAACCTTTAGAAGGAGGGCGAGATTGTGTCTTTATTGTGGCCAGGCAAGTCACTTTTTGAAGTCTTGTCCTACCCATCCAGGAAACATCCGAAACTTGAGGTCCTGTCAGGGAAAAACCTTAGGTGGCATTGTTTTGTCCCCAGTTATCCAGAAGGATAAGCCCTGGTTACCCTTTTTTGGGCTGAGTTGTTCATTGAGATACAGGCTCTAATTTACTCTTGGGCTGCAGGACTGTTCATTGATGCTGCCTTTGTGTCGAAGCACTCGATTCCGCTGCAGCTGCGTGACACTCCACTTGCCATTGAGGCTCTTGACGGGAGACTTCTACAGCCTGCCCATGTGACTCATGAGACGGTTTCCATTGTCCATAGTCATAGGGTCTCTTCACCATGAGATAATCCAATTCCAAGTTATTACCTCATAAAATAGGTGCTACAACTAAAACTATAAAAAAAAATGAATAAAAATCTGCAATAAAACTGTAAAACGATCAATCATAGATCTGGGGTCAATCCGCTTTGTTTTATATACACTGTGTATAAGTCTATGTACGGATGGTGAGAAGGGGCTAAAAGTTCAGAGCAAGCAGGGCTGCCATCATATTCGAACAAAAACCATGTTCCAGGGATCTGCAAAAAAACAAGGAGAGAGGCGCCTCTGGTTGCAGACGTTTTTAACACACATAAATTAGTTAAACTCACATTTCAGCAGAAAGTGATAGGCATAGAATAGACATGGTTATGTCACAGTGGTGATCTTGAGTCCTGGGCCTTGTAGTTCCTCTGTCAAAACAGTCTGGTCAGAGAGGTGTCCGCCTTTAAGATGGTTATGCTAGTTATCTGTTGATAAAGGAGTGTGGCTTGCCAGTACACCACAGCGCACCTACTCAAGAAAAGTGTCCACTACTGGTGACATCCACTGCAGCCTGCTGTTCCCTGTGCCTCACACCTCATCTCCAGTATGTCTTCTGGAGCCGGCATAACCATCGTAATGGCGGACACCTCTCTGACCAGACTGTTTTGACAGAGGAACTACAAGGCTTAGGACTCAGGTTCGCCACCGTGACATTACCATGTCTATACTTTTATGCCTATCACTTTCTGCTGAAATGTGAGTTTGACTAATTTAGGTGTATTAAAGCTTGTTAAAAACGTCTGCACCCAGAGGCGCTTCTCTCTTCTTTTTTTTTTTGCTAAGTTTCGCCTAGGTTTCTGCTGCTTATCGGTTATCCTTGGTTACAAAGGTACAACCCCTCTTGTGATTGGCTCTGTACTGAGGTTCTCTCCTGGTCAAAACAATGCAGTGAGACATGCTTCCAGAAGGTAGCTATGGTCCTGTGCAGCTCTTCACTCTCCTCCTTGCCGGAGGAGTACTACGATTTTAGCGATGTCTTTGACAAAGTTCAAGCTGGTAGTTTGCCTCCACACAGGCCACATGATTGCACAATTGACCTTTAACTTGGTGCCATACTCCCTCATGACCAGGTTTACTCTTTGTTGGTCTTGGAGGATAAGACCATGGAGGAGTATGTTGCAGATGCACTTTATCGAGGTTTTATCCACAAATCCTTATCTCCTGCTGGTGCTGGTTTCTTCTTTGTGAAGAAGAAGAGTGGTGAACTGAGACCTTGTTTTGATTATAGGGGCTCTCAGTCGAATGCCTATGCGATTCCGTTGATAACAGAATTATTTGACCACCTCAAGGGAGCAATGGTTTTCACAAAGCTTGATTTAAGGGGGCATACAATTTTGGGAGGATTAAGGAGGGCGAGGAGTGGAAACCTGTGTTTAATACCAGAACAGGCCATTATGAATACCTTAAAGTGCCTTTTGGCCTTTGCAACACCCCAGCAGTTCTCCAGGAATGTATTAATGTCCTCTGAGATTTGTTGCAGTTATGTGTGGTGGTTTATCTCGATGATATCCTCATATTTTCCAAGTCGCTGGAGAGCCACCACACAGATGTCTCTCGTGTGCTTCAGAAACTAAGAGAGAACAATCTCTATTGTAAACTGAAGAAGTGTGGGTTTCATTGTGAACAGGTTAAATGTAATTTCCACTGCTGGTTTTTGGATGGAACCAGAGAAACTTTCGCCAGTTCTACAGTGGCCCTGAACCATGGGTTTAGGTCCTCTGCAGCATTTCCTGGGCTTTGCCAACTATTATCGGAAGTTTATTCATAACTTCTTGTCTCTGGTCCAGCTCCTGACTTATATGACCAGAAAGGATGGTAACCCACAAAGTTGGTCTCCGGAGTCTATTAAGTCCACAGTTTACATACTCACCCACCCAGATGATCATCTTCTCAGCAGCCACTGCTGGGGTCCTGTGCTGCCATGTTTGTGTTTGATGGCATTGGAAAGCCCATTGGCTATTCTGGGATCAGCCAACAGGCCTCCAGATGATTCTTGGTTTGGCCTGTCCCCTCCCCCTTTATGAATGAAACAATAAGACCTCCTGGGACATATAGGCACAGTGTGCACAGTACCCCTGGTGAATGACATTATTGGAGACGTGACCAAAGCCTTTTTTTTTTTTTAAATGATTTAAAAAAAGCTGATATACAGGAAGTGGAGAAGAGGAGGGGTGCACAGGAGGGACTTTTAATTTGAGGGTGAAGATCTGCTTTAATGAAAATAAAATTATTTGAAAAGTTTTGGCCCATTAGTAGAACATTGTATGGAAATAGGAGTTCTGAATATTGTCCAGACACTGAAATTATTTATCATAAAAATAAAAAGTATGCTAGATACTAACAGATTTTGTAGCAACATGCTGTTTTTTTAGTGAACAACTATATGTCAAAGTGCTTTTTTATTGGGGAAAATTTGTTTTATAACTTGGCTATATAACACTTCAAAAATATATTATTTAATGCTGACCTAAACTCCCATTTAAACTGCCTCCAAGAGTAAAGTATTCCATTATTTTTTTTATTCTAGACACTGCTTGTGTCATATGAGTCTAAAAAATGGGAGTGAAGTCAGGTGAGATGCCATTATATTACTTGTTTGAATCTACTAAGATAGACAGAACATTTCCTTCAGAGAAGTCTTCAAAGTTATATGTGTCTCCCCTTTTTTCTGTTAGGGAAGTTTATATTTCATTCTCTTACAATGACCTGGGAACTCCAAAGAGGCATTTGCCAAATATCAAGTAGTATTTACACAAAAAGAGCCAGAGAGCTATATGGTCTGTTATGAATCTCACTATCAGAGATTCTTTTATGAATATTAATCACAAACTGCTTGTTTAATTGGTCAAAGTTGGCTGCAAAAATGGTCAGAAAATCCAAAATATTTTTATATGGAGCTTTGTTACAGGGCTGGATTAATGTAGAGGCTATTGGAGCTGCAAAAAAATAACACACTGCTCATGAAAAGCAGTGGGCCAATAGAGTTCTCCCCTGATGGGCCCTGCATTCCGCATGCACCGCCTGGGCAGGGTGGTGGGATTGATAATGGACGCTGCATGAGCAGGAAGCCTGGTGCACCCCAATGCAGGGCTCTCGCAGAAATCTGGGGCTTCCATACTGTTAGGCCTGCTCGGCTGACCTCTTTCATCTCAGAGTGCACCCAATGCACAGCCCTTATGGCAAACTGGCAAATCAAATGCCAGGCTTGCCTTGTTTGCATGTGCCCTTTAGAGTTTGGGCTCATGCCAACATAGGCTCTTAGAAACATAGAAGGGTGCCCCCTAGAATGCCCAGAAAAATTCTCATCACCAAGCACATGATGCTCTTAATCCGGCCCTACTTTGTTATCTGCCTCTCAGTATCCAAGCCTTCCTACTGGTGAGTGGGGCCAGGACAGAGCTGATAACACGGCTTAGTAAACTGCAGAGTTCTCAGAAACTTACATACAGTAATCATGTAACTTCTGGCAACAGGTACTTTTTGCACTTTTCAAACAAGATGCTTTCAATGGTATAAGTACTAGAACAAAACTAAGCAAATAAGAGTTCATTGTAGAGATTAACATACATATTAAAAATCAACTCTAGGCAAACAGTTAATTGCACAGATGAAATACAAATAAAGGAGCTGTTTATTAACATAAAGTAGAACTATTTTTTTTTTTCATTTTGGATAGAGTAAGGGAGGTTTATATCCACTGTCAGGCTTTTTTTGCCATCTACATCTCATGGGGGGGGGGGGGTTCCCTTCACTTCCTGTCCCATAGCCAAAACAGGAAGTGAGTTAAATTCTTGGTTGACTTCAGGGTCACCAGAACCAGTGGTCCCCATTGGAAGATTTTTCATCAGTCACTTCCTGCTCTGGGGATGTTAGAGTAGTAATTGGCAAATTTGTTTGCTATTTGTTGAGGAATGATAGTTTTATTTCTTCCCACATCCAGCAAATAGGAAATTCTAGGTTTTGACAAACGTATCTTTAAATTGTTTAGATAAAAATAGAGATGAGCTGAACGACCCCCTGTTTGGTTTACACCAGAACTTCTGAACAGAGAAAAAACCCTATTAAGGTCTATGGGACACTAACTTGAAAAATTTTGAAAGCTTGAACGCAATAAATGAAATGATATTTATATTTGGAGGACATGCAATTTGAGTCGTATGGAGGGGAAACCACCCAAGGTTGAAACACAAACTCCTGTGCTCTCCCACCCATAAAGGTGGGGCAGGAGTGGACTACCCGACCTTGAACTCTCCAACACATCAACAGTGATTTCCCACATATTGTAGTGGCTTCCTTGTTCCTTGATTAAGGCCTCCACCTTAGTGGAACAAGACCTCTCTACAGCAGACCTTCCGGCATTGTTATGGGGCCATGACCGGACATATAAGCCTCTCTCAAAGCTACAGTGGTGTGAAAAAGTGTTTGCCCCCTTCCTCATTTCCTGTTCCTTTGCATGTCACTTAAGTGTTTCGGAACATCAAACCAATTTAAACAATAGTCAAGGACAACACAAGTAAACACAAAATGCAATTTGTAAATGAAGGTGTTTATTATTAAAGGTGAAAAAAAATCCAAACCATCATGGCCCTGTGTGAAAAAGTGATTGCCCCCCTTGTTAAAACATACTATAACTGTGGTTGTCCACACCTGAGTTCAATTTCTCTAGCCACACCCAGGCCTGATTATTGCAACACCTGTTCACAATCAAGGCATCACTTAAATAGGAGCTGCTTGACACAGTAAGGTCCACCAGAAGATCCTTAAAAGCTACACATCATGCCGAGACCCAAAGAAATTCAGGAACAATTGAGAAAGAAAGTAATTGAGATCTATCAGTCTGGAAAGGGTTATAAAGCCATTTCCAAAGCTTTGGGAATCCAGCGAACCACAGTGAGAGCCATTATCCACAAATGGCGAAGACATGGAACAGTGGTGAACCTTCCCAGGAGTGGCCGGCCGCCCAAAATTACCCCAAGAGCGCAGCGACGACTCATCCAAGAGGTCACAAAAGACCCCACAACAACGTCCAAGGAACTGCAGGCCTCACTTGCCTCAGTTAAGGTCAGCGTTCATGCCTCCACCATCAGGAAAAGACTGGGCAAAAATGGCCTGCATGGCAGAGTTCCAAGGAGAAAACCACTGCTGAGCAAAAAAAACATCAAAGCTCGTCTCAATTTCTCCACAACACATCTTGATGATCCCCAAGACTTTTGGGACAACATTCTGTGGACCGATGAGACAAAAGTGGAACTCTTTGGAAGGTGTGTGTCCAAGTATATCTGGCGTAGAAGGAACACTGCATTTCATAAAAAGAACATTATACCAACAGTAAAATATGGTGGTGGTAGTGTGATGGTCTGGGGCTGTTTTGCTGCTTCAGGACCTGGAAGACTTGCCGTGATAAAAGGAACTATGAATTCTGCTGTCTACCAAGAGATCCTGAAGGAGAATGTCCGACCATCTGTTCGTGTACTCAAACTGAAACGAACTTGGGTTCTGCAGCAGGACAATGATCCTAAACACACCAGCAAGTCCACCACCGAATGGCTGAAGAAAAACAAAATGAAGACTTTGGAGTGGCCTAGCCAAAGTCCTGACCTGAATCCTATTGAGATGTTGTGGTATGACCTTAAAAAGGCCGTTCATGCTCGAAAACCCTCTAATGTAACTGAATTAGGACAATTCTGCAAAGATGAGTGGGCCAAAATTCCTCCAGGACGCTGTAAAAGCCTCATTGCACGTTATCGCAAACGCTTGGTTGCAGTTGTTGCTGCTAAGGGTGGCCCAACCAGTTATTAGGTTTAGGGGGCAATCACTTTTTCACACAGGGCCATGATGGTTTGGATTTTTTTTCACCTTTAATAATAAACACCTTCATTTACAAATTGCATTTTGTGTTTACTTGTGTTGTCCTTGACTATTGTTTAAATTGGTTTGATGTTCCGAAACACTTAAGTGTGACAAACATGCAAAGGAACAGGAAATGAGGAAGGGGGCAAACACTTTTTCACACCACTGTATCCCCTCTCACCAGAGATGCTCTTGCAATCTGGTACTGAAGGAAGGAGAGCTACTCGGTATACTTTGAACCGAGCCCCCTTACTCATTTATTCGACAACCCAGCCCTCTCAGAGATCAGCGCGACCCATGCCATAGATAACTACTCAAGAGACTCCTGGCCCACAGCACAACAATTTGTTAACAATACTAATGGTACTTTTGAACCAAACCAACCTTTGAAACCTCTAATATAACGTGGCTTACACGTTTGCACTTGACATCCTATTGTAAAAAAACTCTATGACTCCAAACAGGTTCATAGGCCCCTGACTAGCTTTGAACAGCTCTGCACACTTTCAGAGGAACTTGGGAGAGACATAACAGAGGCAGAGTGGGGTAAAGCATATCTCTTTACTCATAAAACATCCATCTCGAACTACACCCAAGAAAAAAACTACAAACTGGTATCAAGGTGGTATCGAGTGCCAACCAACCTTAAGATCATGTATCCTTCAACCCCTGACATCTGCTGGAGATGTAACTCCACTAAAGGTACGTATAGGCACATCTGGTGGGACTGTGATGTAATCCGCCTATTTTGGATGCAAATCTTCCAGATCTACTCAGGAATATACGACAAACCGCTAGAGCCTTCACCCTTTTTTGCCCTTCTTTCCATATTACCTGGTACTATCAAATCACAAAAAATAACCTCTTAAAATTCTTCCTCAGTGCAGGGCAGCATGATAATGGAGGAGATGCAGGCTAAAGTAATAGACAAATATGCACAATTCTCCTTCCTCTGGAGTATTTGGAGGCATTACTCTACTTCAGACAAACTGAAAAATAGATTTTCAAACGGAAACATTCCCTGAGACACTCTGCACTCCCTGGATCATGCTCTCAAACCCAAGGAGCAATGAAACCATTGGGACGAGACTCGCTGTCTCCACACCTCCCTTACCCCCCCTCCCTCCCTCTCTCTCCTTCGGCAGTTTTGCACCCTCTTTACTTCTTCTTCTTTCCTTTCTAACTATTCTTACTGGGCTACTTATAGCCACCACATGAAACTGTATGTATTCTGATTTCCCAACATGGTTTTTTCAACTGCTCATGAGACTTGAAAATACATTGTCTCCGTGTTTCTGAAAATCCCCACTGCTTAGACAAATTACAATATTCTCCCTCGGCCGCTGGACACAGCAGGATCCCATTGGGGCATCCAGGCCGATGGAGCCTTACCCAAGAAATTTACGCTAAGCTGGTGAATATACCCCTGGACGCAACCTCAAGTCACCATATTGTACCCAACAGATTGCACTAGTGACAATTTTATGTGACGCTCTATATTAGGCCAGTAGGCCTATTGTCAGGCACCTGGTCCTGTTTCTGTTATTTTATTATTCTTCATTGTTTTTCGTCTCTATATATGTTAAAACAAACAATAAAGTTTTATTGAACCATAAATTCGGCGGCCATACAAAACCATTGCCAGGAATGTTTAAAAAAATGCAGTGGGGTCCCCCCAATCCATACCAAGCCCTTAGGGTCTGGTATAGATTTTAATGGGAAGCCCATGCCAAAATGTAAAAAAAAAAGTGCCCCCCCAAAATCCATAACAGCCTCTTATCCCAGCATGCAGCCCAACAGGTCAGGAAAGGGGGAGATGAGCAAACGCCCCCCCTCCTGAAACATATCAGGCCACATGCCCTAAACATGTGGGAGTGGGTGCCCAAAGCACCCTGCCCCCATGTTGGGGTTGTGGGGTGCCTCCTCCCCACAACCCTGGGCTGCGGTTGTGGGGGTCTGTGGGCAGGGAGCTTATTAGAATCTGGAAGCCCCCTTTAACAAGGGGACCCCAGATCCAAGCCCTCCCCATGTTAATGAGTATGGGGGACATATTTATTAATATATTTGTTAAAGGGGGCTTCCAGATTCCGATAAGCCCCCTGCCCACAGACCCCCACAACCACAGCCCAGGGTTGTGGGGATGAAGCCCTTGCCCCCATCAACATGCTCCAAAGCACACAGTCCCCCATGTTGAGGGCATGTGGCCTGGTATGGTTCAGGGAGGGGCGCTCACTCGTCCCCCTCCTTTCCTGGCCAGCCAGGCTGCATGCTCGGATAAGGGTCTGCTATGGATTTTGGGGGGCCACACATTTTTTTCCCTTATTTATTGCCGGCAATGTTTTTTTTTTTTTATTCAGTGGGGAAGCCCATTGGCAGCTGATGACTTCCCAGCCCTGCTCCTTAACAATCATCATGGAAGTAAAAACCATTGAACCTTAATTGGGCAAAGCATTGCAGGGCATTCGGAGGGCTAAACAGACGAACAGGCGATGTTCGGGCCAAACGTTTGCTTGGCCTGAACTGTTCGCTGGACTTTAGATAAAAGTGCTCTGACCTTGTTTCCATACATATAGTAGTTCAGCTTGAATCTCTTCAACACATAGTCATGTTGATCTAGGGAGCATACGCTATGTTTCTATCTAACAGTACTAATTTGTTGTTCAACAAAAGAAAATTTGTATAGTTTATTTGGGGTTTTCAAATGAAGAATTTACTATGTTAACTTGGATATTTGTTGAAGTTTTCTCTTTTATTGTGAGTGCTGAATTTAATTTGAAACCTCTTAGTACTGCTTTCTGAGCATTCCATAGAACTAGAGGATCTTCTAATAAGGAATACATTGATAATTGTGTATTGCATTTAGCAGCATAAAAAAAGCCCCAAACGTACATTCCTGGAGGAGTATATTTGCACTTTTTAAGCGAAAATGTGCATAAATGCATATAAAGGTGTATAAACACACGTAACCGCATAATGGTTAGAATAAATCGTTACTCTAGCCAATGGAATGAGTTTATGTGCATATGCTTCTAAACGCCATACACCTGTAAATGAATGTAAATACAAAATTATGCATTAAGCAATTTAAGCTTTTTTTTTCCCAGTTCCTGGCATAAAGATTCAGCATACATAGGATTATTTTAACACACCTGTATGCATGAGGCCTAAGACTTTCTCTGGGTCATGTAGGCACTTCTATACATAGAAAATACCCCCATTTCCATGCAGAGTATGTGGGCGTCTGTGGTTAGGGATTAATATTAGTATCCAATCAAGAGAGCTGTGTTGGTCTCCATCCAATCTACATAGACATGACAAATAGAATCCAATATGAAGATTCTGGGTGAGGATTTATAAATTGTTCGTTAACCTCCCTGGCGGTATGATTAGTTCTGGTTTTAGGTGCTGAAAGCGGTACAATTATTTTACATGGAAATTTGGCGTTTTATATTGTAGGCCTGCAATTCTTAGGAATAACTCTCTTAAATCTGTTCAAACCAGAGTCTAGCAGACATCCCGAGTACCGTATGATAAAGTTTATAATATAATAAATAATGATAATAAATAATAATAAAAAATATTCAATAATGTAATCAAATCCAAAAACACTGAAATTTGCTCATTTGCAGAATTGTCGCTGTCATTAGATTTAGTGTTTGATGACGAATTTCCCCACAAATCGCTATTGCTAATTTCTGCAAGTGATTATAATTTATTATCGCTGTTTTCTAGTTGGTCTAAAATCACTTTTGACATAAAGTGACAGTTTTTGGTTGCTATGGACAATCTCCAAATTCCAGGCAGAAAAAAATGTATTTATAATATAAAAGTGCATGCAGGGCACTGCACGGACAACTAGGGACAAAGGGGGTATGTAATTTTTTTATACAGTACTGTAATCTGTCTACTGAAAGTGAAGAAGAAGATGATAACCCAGATCTGACTAAGCCAGTCAGACCAGTAGGAGGGCCCAGAAAACCCAGAGAGTCTATTCAGAAATAGTGGATTGCCCAATGTGATGAGGCATTTAGGCAGCTGAAATGGAGCTTAACAACCACTCCAGTCTTGGCCTATGCAGATCCAACCAAGCCATATGAAGTGCACGTTGACGTTATTCGAAATGGGTTAGGTGGAGTGCTGTATCAAGAGCCCGACGGCCACCTACGGCTTGTTGCCTATGTGGGTCAGAGATTGTCACCCACTGAGAAGAACTATCCCACACAAACTTGAGTTTCTGGCCTTGAAGTGGGCAGTAGTGGATACGCTGGGGGATTATCTGTATGAAGCTGAGTTCCTGATTAAGACTGACAATAATCCTCGGACCTACATCCTCACCACTGCCAAGTTGGATGCAACAGGTCACAGATGGTTGGCTGCCCTATTGGGGTATAATTTCCGCCTGAAGTATCGATCGGGGGTCAGGAACAAAGAAGTGGATACTCTGTCAAGAAGGCCCCATTGCTCCGGTGATCCTCCAGAAGAATGGGCCCAGTTGACACCTAAATGATACAAGCCTTATGTCAAGGAGCAGAATACCAAGCTGGAGGTGGATCCAGGGCATAAGACATTGGAGTGTCAGTCACTGGTGTCTCCAGATGTTATTGCATCAACACCTAAGTCGGGGATGAAGGTCTGCCCAAGCTCTGGGACAGGAAGGACTTGTGAAGGGACCAGTTAGAAGACCCTCTCTGTAGCTTGGCATTGAAGGGTTTGGAGAGCCAACGTCCTGATCTGTTCCTCACTCACTCCCTGAAGGAAGCACGCCTGTTGCACAGAGAATGGGATTGGTTGAAGCTGCACCAGGGGTTGGTCTACTGAAGGAGTTCCTCTGATTATCCCGAAGAAAAGTGGCAGTTATTTCTACTGGAAAAATATAAGGCGACAATATTAATTGCCCTACACGACAATCATGGCCACCTAGGGCCGTAGAGAACTTTCTGCCTGGTGAGGGACCGATTCTACTGGCCCTGCATGCAGGCTGAACTGGAGGGCTATTGCCGGTCCTGCATCAGATGTATCCAAAGAAAAACTTTGCCTCACCGAGCTGCCCCAATGGGCCATCTTCAGAGTCAGGGAGTCATGGAGCTGGTATGCATTGACTTTCTGTGCTTGGAGCCTGATCTGACTGAACAGGGAAATATCCTGGTAGTGACTGACCACTTCACTTGGTATGCCCAGGCATTTCCCACAAAGGATCAACAGGCATCCACGGTGGCCAAGATCTGAGTGGAGAAGTTCTTTGTGCACTATGGCCTGCCCCAACATATCCACTCTGATCAAGGGAGAGACTTCGAGAGCAGACTCATCAAAAGACTTTTAGACCTGTTAGGCATTAAGAAGTCCAGAACCACCCTGTACCAACCTCAAGGGGATCTCCAGCCAGAGAGTTTCAACTGAACCCTCCTGGATATGCTTAGGACTTTGAATTCAGAACAAAAGCAGCACTGGAGAAAGCATAAAGCTGCTATCATACATGCTTATAACAGCACCGCAAACGATGCCACAGGATACTCTCCCTGTTGTCTGATGTTTCGATGGGAGGCCTACATGCCAGTAGACTTGGCCTTAGACCATACCTAGACAACCTCCCACAGAGTGTATGTGGACCACTTACAGAAAAGTCTGGAGACTGCCTATGACAAGGCCAAAGCTGACTCAGATGCCCAAGGACAGAGGAACAAAAGAAACTTTGACCTTAGGGTATGAGTGCAGGACTTGCAACCAGGTGACAGAGTACTGGTGAGAAACTTGGGTGTTCCTGGAAAGCACAAGTTGGCTTACCGCTGGAAGTTGCAGCCTTATGTCATTTGCAAACAGCAACTGTGTATCAAATCTGGCCAGAAGGGAGCACAGGCACGCTGAAGACTTGGCACCATAACCATCTGTTGCCTATGTCAGAAGCTACCACAGCCAGATTCACAGTCCACCCCCATGGCCTCTCAGAGATCATGACCAGTAACTAGGTCTCAGTCTGTGCATCTAGATGAAAAGGATGAACACAATGAGGATGAAGAGATGGGAATTGATTGGTTGTGGCCATCCCAAATATAAAGCCCTGTCACCCCCCTTCTTCTACTCCCAAGGTGACTGACAGCGGGATGTTCAGGCCAGAGGCTCCTGTGTTTGTGCCTCAAAGTCTACCTTCTGAAGGGTTGGAAGACCCTCAATTTTTATTGCTGACAGCAGACCCTGAATAATTCTCATCTTTCATTGAAGAGGAAGCTGTGGCTGATATACAGGAAGAATAAAAAGCTGTGGATGAAGCAGCGACCGGTGTGCCTGTAACACCAAAGCCTAAAGAACAAAGAGAGCGAAAAGCTCTTCATCTAAGATACTGACATATGAAACTCTGGGTGAAAGCTCTGAGGAAGTTTTTTTCACTTCAAAAGGGACTCTTGAGGCACCTGATTCTTCCACCACACATTTATTGGAGGACAACCCTAACTCACCCCCTGGCACATCTAGCTGGGCTATTCCAATTCAGGTGGCCTGTAGGCAGGACGACCTACCCTCCTATGCTAATTGGGGAGAGGTTCCTCTACCAGATTTTTATGCAAATGAAAGCTGCTTGTTTTCCTGTGTACACTAACTTGCTTTTGCCTCTGTGTGTATATCCAAATCATGTAACAGGTCACAGGCTCTTTACCTCCTTTGGAGGACCAAAGGTTCTTTGGGGGGGAGTGTGTAGTGGGTATTGCAGTCAAACACTTACATTAACACAGATGGGCTGCATGTACACAGGCTTTCCAGCCTAAAAGAGAGGAGAGAGCTGGCTGTCATGTTTGCATGAGCTTTTTCACTCCCCTCCTTCTTTCTGTTTTCACTGACTGAGTTAATGTAATGTGAGCTGAAACACACAGAGCTCTGAATTCAGTAGCCTCTCTTGTGCCCCTATTGGCAGGAAGAAGAAAGCCAATTAAAGGCACAGTTACAGCAGCCAATGGGAGAGATTATACTGAACTGCAGGAAGAGCTGCAATTGATTCTGGGACAAGCAGTTCACTCACAAAACGGCCCCATAGACTGGTATACAGGGAGAAACTACAAATACCGGAGGGGTTTGCAAAACAGAGGGTGTTCTGAGGAGATTCTCAGTTGATGAAGCAGTGGGAGATACACAGATGTAATCTGAGGGGCTGCTGTTACTCACGGAAGGGATCCATCCAGCCACAGTTCTATTGGTCAGTGTGTTGATCCTGCCACGGTTCCAGGAGTCGGACGGTGATGGATATCCCACCTGAGAGGAGATCACAAGGTGGCCAGTCAGGCCTTTCGGGGGAACTGGTCTCTTGATCCTTAGATGAGCGTTTACCCATCTTTAAATACACGGTAGTCAAGCAACATTGCCTCACCAGTGCCTACATTTGTAGGAATACTTGCACCCTGCCGAAGATCCTGGATATCTCCCTTGTGAGGACCCTTTCTGTTACTCCTTCAGTATCAGTAATTTAGTGATTCCAGTGACTACCTTAAAAAAGGGAACTCTCACACTAATTATTAAAGTGATAAATTGCATTTGTGGCATATTGTCTTACATTTAATTGCCTGACTAAGTAATTCTGTGATTTCAGGATTTTAGGGAAAAACTGACTGTTGGTAAGTCAGGTCAGTTCCCCTTTATGCCTGAGTGCATAGCCATTTTTAGACCTATTTAAGTTGTTTTTTTGAAGTCCGGATTTTGGGTTTGATATAATATATATATATATATATATATATATATATATATATATATATATATATATATATATATATATATATATATATATATATAATATAAATATGCCCATATTTATAATCAAATATGTCTGAATATGTCCAATTTTTTAACTGTGTAGTAAAACAAATAGTAGACACTAACAATGAATTTTAAGCTCAGTGTAAAAATATCCTATCTAACACTAATTGCCAGAAAACTCTCTATGAAAGCCTTAACTTCCATTTGAATATTCCTAGCAACTGTTTTTTTTCCCCTATAATAGCAATTTCTATTTTAGTGCTTGTGTACATAAAATAAATTACCTTACATCATTCTGCAGAAGAAACAGGTTGCAGTATTGGTTTTCCTGTCAATACAATTGTATGTGACAGTAAATGGTAATTAGAGCATATTTCCCCTAGGTTTATAGTCATATTCTAGACAGTTCTCTGCAATCACTTAAATAACAGCACCATCAATAAATGCATTAACATCTTCCAAAACCATTTTATGGGCACTTTTTTTTATCACTTATTGTAATAATGCTGCATTATTTATTACGTTTTCATAAATGTTTTTTTTCTTAATAACCTGTGCGAGCCTTCGTTACTATATTACATGTATTGCTCAGCTTAACTTTATGGCTAAAAAAGAAAGCTTAGCAATTACAATATTTCCTGCTACCATGACCCAACGAACATATCCAGCAGTGTAACATCTTACTTTTGTATGCAGTTTGTATGGAATAAACATATACAGCTACAGTAACAATTATTTAAATTGTTTTCCTTCAGCTAGGCTTATGTTAATAAATGCTAATTAATGATTAATACCACCACAAAAAAATTTGTTATACTGACCTTGTACAATACTGTATGTTTACTAAAATGTGAATACAAAAATAATTGTGCTTACTAAGATCGAAACAGCAATGCACTTTTGGATATGCCCCTTATTAAAGTTGTGGTAACCTAGATTACTGCACATTTAAAAAGAGAGATACTTAGGAGCAGTACAATTTTAAAGAAGGGGATATTTTTCTATGACGTTTTTCTGCTAGGAATTCTAACAGAAGTTGAGCAGAGCTTGGTGTTGTGAGAGAAACCTAACACTAGTTAAAGGGGTTGTAAAGGTTTGTGTTTTTTCACCTTAATGCATTCTAAGCATTAAGGTAAAAAAACACTTGTCAGTGACCGGCCTCCCATCCCCCCAATTTTACTTACCTGAACTCCCAAACTTGTCCCACAGGGACGCGCTGTCTCTCTGCTCGGGGTTCTCAGCTCTTCATTAGATAGATTGATAGCAGCACAGTCATTGGCTCCCACTGCTGTCAATTAAATCCAAATGAAGAGCTATGGATGCAGAATGCTGGCAAGGTAACCCCTGGGAGAGCACTTCTCCCATGGGGTTATCTGATGTGGGCAGGATCCGCGAGGGACAAGGGACCCAAGCAGAGGAGGTTTGGGGCCACTCTGTGCTAAACAAGCTGCACAGTGGAGGTAAGTATGATATGTTTGTTATTTATTTGTTATTTTTAAATGAACCTTTAGTGTCACTTTAAGCCTGTATCTTGCCACTGGTGCAAGTGGAACAATATCTTATGGCCACACCTTCACTGTTGTCCAATACACTTTTGTCTACGTTTTAATAAACATAGCACTTCACAATGTTAGTTGATTTTTTGACCATGTTAGGATATTTTTCCTGATCTGTAATGAGGCAGATTGTGGGCACCCTTATTTTCGACTATTCACATTTTATTGTGGTTGAGGATTAAATGGATAAGAATTAAGAATTCTTTATGTATTAAAAAGAAAGAAAAATTGGAATCTCAATGTGGCTTGTGAAGTACAAAAATCTGTATAAACATGTATAACAGCAGGATTTATTCTAGTCATGTAGTGCACACTGAGAGACTATTGGATGATTTACAAGAGGCAAACAGACTGTGAATTTTTAACTTTGTCATGTATAACCAGTGTTATTGTGGGTGAAATCCTGAAGGAACTCCATCTGCCTATGCATATGCTTATCTATAGACCTCTACCTTGGCCATGCTGCAGCAGCTGCACATGCAGCAATGGGCTATAAATGTGTACCTTTGTGAGAATGGCTTGAGGAACGGGTTAGGCTATTTTATTCACATTAGTGACTACTCAGTACACTGGCACTTTATTGTCACCTCACCATTTGAAGAGGCATGGTAAACCATGACAATGCAGGCATCTGAGACACTATTCCTGTAGTGTTCTTGCTGGTGCACACACTGTATGCATTATAGGCATATAAACAGAAGAAATAAGATGATTTCCTACTATCTCAGGTCTTGCTTTAACCAAATGTTGTCCCTGTGAAGCCATAGCAGGTACAGGCAGAGGAGTAGGAGTATGGTTTCAATGGGGTCATTGAGGAGGGGGAGGACATGAGGTAAGCTTCCATGAGTAGGTGTTATCCTTCACACACCCCAGCATTTTTACATAGCTGGGTGGAGATAGCTGAAGGCATTGTCATCCCCAGTGACCTCAAGGACTGGAGTTCCTCAACCCCTTTTAACGCATAATGGATTGGCTCTTTCATGGTCCAGAGCTTTCAAAAGGAGCCTAGGATTGGTGGCATCAAGAAGAGGGATTATTATGGGTTGGAAACTGTCCTGGATCCACAAACATAAAGTTCATCCTGTCCTTGCAGAAGAAAAAAGTAAGAAAAAAATCAGGGACATGCTGTAAAGGAACCTGTCAACCTCCTTTCCAGAGACTGGTAGTTTTCCTTCTTATGGGCAATGTGGCTTGGAGCCTCTTATGGGTGAAAGGAGAAGTGGTGGTGGGGGTGGATGTCTAAGTGAGGCCTTGAGAAGCTTTTTTTACCAAGTGCCCAGGGTTATCTGTTGACAGCACATTTTAACAGTTGCTGCATCATATGGTGGGAGATTACATGGGGTCAAAGATGGTCAAGGGTGGATGTTGACACCCTTTAGACAGCT